>NC_081296.1:112151900-112776900 GCF_030435805.1 Mustela lutreola | reverse complement strand
TTGATGTTGAGAAGAATTCCTGAGAGTATACCTAGGCTCACTGAGGAAACAGTGCCAGATCAGTTAGTGATGTCCGTCAGTTAATGAGCAGGGAGAGGAGCAAGAACAAAGACACCGTATTATTTGCATACCTTTTCCTGTTCTAGATCATTTGGCAGATGTCTGAATATCCTCTAGGACTTTCACTTCCTAAGTACTACCTAAGCTAGAAGCTAGAAGTTTGATCTTCTAGAAATTCTTTTGATGAGAAGTAGATTGTGTCTTCTAGGTTGAAAAAAGAGATTCAATTAAAAATGCACAGATATTTCTCCTACTTCAAAAAGACTGCTCATTAATAATCAAAGAAACTGAACAAGCAAAATACTCTTTTTAAAACCTATTAAATATTGAAGATGAAAGCAAAAAGAAAATTCAGGGAAATGTACACTCCCATCCAATACTGAACTAAGCACAATTTGGTTTAACCCTTCTGGAAAGTCATTAGGTAATATATATCAAGAGCCCAGAATGTTCATATCCTTTTACTTGATGATTTTAATATCTCAAATTTATCTTAATCATATAATCAAGTAGCTATGAGGAGTCATGTTTAAAGATATTTAATATAGTATGGGTTTTTTTTTTTAAAAGATTTTATTTATTTATTTGAGAGAGAGCATGAGAGGGGAGAAGGTCAGAAGGAGAAGTGGTCTCCCCATGGAGCTGAAAGCCCGATGCGGGACTTGATCCCGGAACTCTGGGATCAAGACCTGAGCTGAAGGTAGCTGCTTAACCAAGCCACCCAGGCGTCCCTAATACAGTATGGTTTTGATGACAAAAAGTTGAAAATAACCTAAATATCTAACAATATGGGATGGTTAAATAAGTAATGTTAAGTGCATTTCATAGAATAAAATGGGAGCTAAAAAAAGTCCCCAAAATTATTTTTAAAAATATTGATACTTTCTATTCAGTGAACATTGCAGGCTACAAAGCACTATATATAGTCTGATTGTAATTTACAAAAAGTATTTTTTCTCTTTAATGGTGTTTGTCTTCAGAGTGTGTCACATGCACACATACACATAAGACTGGAAGGAGATACCCCCAATGTCAACAGCTATGATTTCTGGATTCGTGCGGGAATTGCAATTATTTTCATTCTTCCCTACTTTTCAGTATTTTTCACACTGAAATGTAAATGAAGGAAAGAAAATAACTGTTTCTTAAAAATTCACCCATCTTCTTAAGTTAATTCTGGGTGGTCTAGTGTATCTACCAGTCTCCAGCTAGGACTGAACAGAATTTTTTTTTAAAATCACAGTTACTTCAGTATGTATCATACAAGACATGCTGCAAGTGATTCTCCTTCCCCTTTTTTTTATATACAAAGAAATTAAACACTGGAGGGAAAGGGGGCATAGATAATTGGGGTAAAGCCAGGATGCAATCATTGGCAAGACCTTAAAGAAAGTTCGAGGCTCCAGTTTCCTAGTCCCAAACTTAAAATACTCTGTTCTATTGTTCAGGCCCATTTGTCTGTTACATGCCCTCTAATCAGTTTGGAGTCAGTCTGCAGAATTAGATCGTGAATGAAAAGTTGTTTTTTTGTTTGTTTTTTTCCTTTGTGTCAGCTGCTGTGGTTGAAGTGTTCTCCTCTGAGGCCTCCAAGCTAAATGAATTCCAACTTCAAAGAGCCCCTCCTATTTTCTGTGACTATGGGATGTTTACGGCTGGACATACTTCATGTAGCCATTCTTTCCCAGTCAACCTCAATGTTAACTTTGTTAACATGTTAATGTTGCCCTGTTACATATTAATCTTTGGCCTTTGTAATTTGGAGATAACAAATACTTGGAGTTCTAGATTTTGTAAGATTGTTATCTTACCAGTTACACAAGTGAAAATGACAAGACAGGGACTTCTTTCTTCTTTTTTAATCCAAATAATGCAATTGATTCCATCAAATTGATAGAGCAGGTTATGGGAATAAAGGCAGCCTCACTTGTCGTGTAACAAAGAAGGAAAGAACAGGCTTAGAAGCACAGAAATCCGTCCGTTCTTTGTCTGATTTAATCTCTGACTTGCCCATAACTCAAGTTGTTTTTTTCACTTTCCCAGAGACCCAGTGTCTCAACTGTAAAACAGAATAATTTATGCCCTTCACATAAAATACTGGGTTGGGGTAGGCGGCCCACTCAAAGTGGAGATTAGTTCAAAGAGACACAGATACCTTACCAGTTCCATTAGCTTCTTAAAGAAGTGTATTGAATAGTTAGATGTCATTAGATTACTTCTTCAATACTTAAATAAAGATAATAAAAATATACCTCATACAGAACTTGTTTACAAAGCAGTATGGTCAAGTAAAAATGTATTCTCCATTAGATTTGCCAAATACTAAGTTCTAGAAAGCCTCTTCAGGTACTTAATATCTGAAGCAACATTTAATATAAACAGTGTGGGCATATTTTATGTGAATTTGAATTATCTAAATTAAAATAGTGTAATATAAAATTTTAAAAAAGTTATCTTTAATGTAAAGAAATTGAGAGGAGAATCCACAAATTTAAAATGTATGATAAATAGCATGATTTCAAAATTCGTGGGCCTGGTGGAGCACTGCTGTTGTTGCCTGGCAAATGATAGTTTCCTGTTAGTCATTTAGGTAAATGAAAATACGTGCTCTGTCTCAGCAGGTCTAGTCCTGAATCATACTCATCTTGAAATAAATGTGAGCCCTGAATTAATCAAAATCTCTGGGCATCTATCATTTACATAACATTCTTCTGTTTTTCTTGCATAAAAATGATTATGGGAGGGTGCCTGGGTGGCTCAGTCAGTAAAGTATCTGCCTTCAGCTCAGGTAATGATCCCAGGGTCCTGGGGTCCCTGTTCAGCAGGGATCCTGCTTCTCCCTTTGTCCCTGCCTTGCTCCCCAACTTGTGTGGGCGCTCACTGTCTCTCACTCTCTTGTGTGTGTGTGCATGCGCAAAAATAAATAAATAAAATAAAACCTTTTAAAAATTTATGGGATGTCAAGCATTTACTATCTTAAAGTTCTCTCAGTTTGACTTTGAATTTAAATAGAAAATTAGATCAAGTGGTGCTGGTGTTTTGAATCTAGTTAAACACATAGTTTTGAGATTTATAGGAATACCAAATATTGGGCTTCCACTTTTTTAAAAGCCAGACCAAGACTCCTAAAACTTTCTTCCTCCATCAGGAAAGTAATTTATTCCTAATTTGAAATAGGCTTTGATGACTCAAATGACATTGACTTCAATTAGCAATAATTGCGCCTCGGATAAACCTCATCGGCTATGATGCGCAAAGCTTCCATAGCTCGATTTGTGAGGTGCTAATAGCTTTCTAAAGGCTAAATCTGAAGATTTATATTTGGAACTCTTTTGCTTGGCTTCTCTGCATCATTTCCTTACTGAAACCCTTTCCACTGTTCTCCTACCACTCAGTGCTCTGCTTCTGGGTGTTTTCTGCTTGTTCCTCTTTTTCTGCCCCTTCATAAATACTGGCGTTTCACAGGTTCCAGCTTGTGGTCTCTTTCTCTTCTAACTCTATAAACTCTCCCTGGGTGGCTTTATTGTTCTCTTGACTTTAACCTCTATGCTCATAGTCATAACTCCTACCTATGACTGTCTTTAGCTCTGCATGAATAACATTAGGCAACCACATGGGAATTCATTATCCCCGTTGTCCTCATCAACCTATTTCTGGCCTTTGTATCTCCGTATTTCCTCTCCTCCATCAATGTCATCACTCAAGCTCCAAGCTAGAGGACAAAGTCATCCATACTAACTTCTTCTCCCTCAACCCTCACTATCCCACTTTTTGTCCACTGTTACTAATTCTACCATAAAACTATATATTAATTTTGTCCCTTGTATCCATCTCCACTGCGACTATGTAAATGGAAGTCTTCCTCATGTCTTGCTTGGACTACTGCATTAGCATCCTAAACTGTTTCTCCACTACCAGTCTCTTGCCCAGGTAGGTCATCGCCCACTCCACTGCCAGGGTGAACTTTCTAGAAACAAGGCTGATCATACTTTTAAAACATCCATCAGTTCTCTGATCAATAGAAGCAGTTGACTGAATGAACAATGGAATTCTTTACTAGAATGTTAACATGGCATAATGGTTAAGAGTTCAGATTTAGCAGTCCAGCATAGTGTGACTTGGGAATTTTATGTTATGTGAGTGATCCTGGGCAATGTCTCTGGGCTTTAGTTCAGCCACAGTCTAACCAAATGAGTTTCAGAAGTAAAAGACAGATTTCCAAATGAATGAAATTAAATGAAATATGCAATAATTCTGGTTGCATGAACATCCGTGTGATAGGTACTCACTTCCAGAAGGTTGATCAAGATTAGAAATGTTCATATATTAGGTTGTAGCCTCTAAAAGGACTTAGCTATTTCCCAAAGGGTTACATGTGAGATACTAGTTCATCTTTTTTTTATTCCACTCACAAATAAATTTCTTATACATTACTCTATAGTTATAAATCACTCTGAGTATCTCAGGCCTGGACTCCCTAGAGCTGTAGATCATCACCTGAACATAACTTTCAGATCTCTGGGTGCCACTCTGCCTACTCCAACCCTACATTATATTGGTCTCTTCTTGGGTGTCTAGAACTTGTTGTCTCCATATGTATATCCTCAGTGATTCCTTGTTTTCATTTTTGGAGAGAGATTTCTCAGTGAGGACAGTGACATTTATTTTCTGGTGATTTTTGTTGACAAGATACTGTGAGGCATCCAGAGTTCTGGCACCATTTTTCAATGAACTTCAATTACAATAATTGAACAGCAGAGCTAGAAGAAATCTTAAGAGACGATGTCATATGGCCCTCTGCCCTTCGGCAGTATTTCTACCACTCCATTGAGTTTGGACCCCACCCTGGAAACACAGAATAACAAAACCCCGAACCTGAGGAGCCACTAAATTATAGCATGGCAACTTGTCCTCCAGAGAATGATATAAGGGAGAGCCGCCCCTGTAGTGTGGAGAATCCCATGAAGCAGGTCAGGCAAAGTCACAGTAAGCCTGGCCAGGAGGCCAGTTTTCAGAGGGGGATCTTGTGCTCTGCATGGGTTCTCTGCTCAGCCCTGCAGACCACGGCATAGCTCTGTTCCCTCCTACTGGCACTGAGTTAGACACTGAACCCAGCTCATGAGTAATACCTCATTGATAGAGTTGGACTGAAGGATCTTGAGGGGATAAGAATGTCAGTGATCAGAGCCAATATTCTTGAATTAGAACCAGACAACTTTAAAAATTCATTGGTCTTAAAAACATGATCTGTCTAAATAATTTACTGACCACAGATGGAAAACGGTCCTAAATTCATTCCTTAGGGCCGTGGCTATTCAAGTCTTCTTTCTGTCTCTGTCCTAAAATAATGTTCTTTTGAGAAATCATTTATTTACTCCAAAAGGATTATGAAAGTAAATTTATAAGGAAAAGGCAAGGTTGGGATTGTACAAGAAATTCACAGTTTTCTCTTCCTTGGTGTTCCTCTGACACCGTTTGAATGACAAGATACTGTGGCTTCTGTAGGATGACTAAAGGGTGGCATGTTTCCAGTTGTCACTGTGGGGCTCTTGTCAACATGGGTTTCCTCTTCCCGTGCTTAAAGTGTTCATCTATCTTTCATCCACCATGGGAATGTGTGTGTGGGAATCATGGGGGAAATGCTTATAACTTCTATCAGTGGCAACATATGATGTAATTGATCTTTGGAAACCTCACTGTTAAATTAGTATCAAAGAAACAACAAGCATTTCTGGGCCACCTTTTATAAGAAAACACAGCTTTCTCTGCCTTCGGCTCAGGTCATGATCTCAGGGTCCTGGGATCGAGTTCTGCATCGGACTGGTCATCAGAGAGCCTGCTTCCCTTCTCTCTCTCTGCCTGCCTCTCTGCCTACTTGTGGTCTCTGTGTGTGTGTGTCAAAAAAAAAAAAAAAAAAAAGAAAAAGAAAAAGAAAACACAGCTTTATGGGAGATTACAGGTTATTTTTTTTTCTCCTAGATTAAAATTTATGGTGAGATTGGAAATGTACCTTAAATATGCTTAATCCAAAACCTGCCATCAGAACTCTTTCCACATGACTTTATTAGGACTTCCTATTTACTGATCTGTGTTTTCCTTATCTGTGAGACCCTGTGTCCCTACTTCTCTTCCCAATCTAGTTTGGCTATTACTGCCCATCATTCTAATCCTCTGTTGTGAACTCCCTTGCCAGTTTTGTCTTTGTTTGCACCCCAAATGGATTAGTGGTTCCTGACAGGGAGCTGCCCATCACTAGGGACCTTCCTCCACTCAGAAATGCCCAGAGTAATTATCAGGTTATGGGGCCTGGGAAGGAATATATACATACGAGTGAGGGCTTCCAAATATTTCCAAAGTGATTTCTGACACAAACCTTGGTTAAGAAGCACAGCTCCCACCTAAAGCCTAAGCTGCCTCATCTTGCCTTCTCCTCTGTGGCTGTACTAGACAGCTGAGGAGAGCAGGCATAACACCACGTCATACACTGATGGTTATCTCTGCTCTTCGTGGTCACCACTCTCCAAGGGGCGCTCAACACTGCTCATGCACCATGTTTCCTGACTTGATTGACCCACCAATTCTCCATCCTTACCATTTCAAATTGTCCACACTCTTGGCCTTCTCTTCTCCGCTCCCCCTTGAAGTGTCAGCAGATGGTGTTGCCTCTGCTGCGGGAAATTCACAATTTATTTGCAATGGAATTTATAAACGTACTTGTACTGCACCCTTCTCTTGTCCTCTCCTGCTGCAGTGGGGGAGAGACTTCTACCTGTGGCCAATCCTTTCCCTTGTTCTCTGGATGTCATTCCTTCCCACCTGTCCTAAGAGTCGGGAGGTTGAATCCAACCAATGGACTTTTTACTAAGTATCTTGACCTCTCAGAGTGTTTTACCCACTTGGTCATTCTGTTCTTCTGGAGCCACTCTTTTCTCTTGGCCTTTATGATGCTCTCCACTCTCTTTGCTTCTTTTGTACTCCCTCCCCCAAATCTTCCTCACTGGTGTTTCCTACCTAACCTTTAAATGTTCGTGTGTCTCAGAACTACACCTCACCATTTTATGTTCCATTAACCATTTTCTTCAAGTCTCCATCTTTGTACTTTGAATTACAGTATGCGTGTGTGTGTGTGTGTGTGTGTGTATGGGTGAGTGTGAGTGTGTGTGAGTATGTGTGTGTTCAGGCATAGGAACTTGGGTGTACAAAAAGATAACTTTTAACACTTCTCTTATTTTTATTTCTGCGGATGGTGGTTACGCAAGCACTTGGATGCAGGGTTTTTCATCCTCAATACTGCTCACATCTTGGGCGAGGATAATTCTTTGTTGGAGGGCCTGCCCTGTGCCTCACAGCCTCACATAATGTTTAGCGCAACTCTGGCCTCCACTGACCAGAAGCCATCAGCCACCTCTCCACCTTCATTGTACCACACACAAAATTTCTCCAGACTTTTTAAAATGTCCTTGATTGAGAACCACCACATTCAGCTTAAGATCAGTCTCGTTAGGGATACATAGACATTTCCTTGTTTCACTTCTTCCCTGTTGTTCTTCCCATCTCCCTAGGAGGGGTCACAGGCTGTGGGGGATTTGTGTTTAATCTTGGCATTGAAAGAGAAAGCTTTGGGCTACAATCACTTCTCTGCCAGCATCCACTGTTGACAGTAACTCAAAGCCTGTCCACATAACAGGCTCACCTCAGGGCAACTGCTCTGCTGGGTTCAGCTTTCTCCCCTTTTGACACAGTTCCTGACTCTACTCTGGCCGGTGGCTGCTGAACTTATGAAACTCAGGTTCTCCCATCACATGTCCGATTCTGGCTGCCCACCCTGCAGCTCTCCCATAGGACCCCCTCTCTCCTCTGCAAGACAGCTCTGTAATCAAGGTCTGGATCTCTCAGGGCCTCCTGCAGGTGCTACATGTGCAGGGGTCTCGAGGTGGTGTCTGTGTGAAGTGGGTCTGCTTCACTTCCTTTCTTTCTGCACCTGTTCCCTCTTTCTCATTTTACTATGGCTACACACTGTTGATGTGGGGCACCCTGGAAGGCCATTTCCTTCCAGCATTTCAGACAGGATATTTGGCACCTGTTCCCTCCAGTCTTGTCTTCCCACACCTTTCTGGAGCTTGCCATCATGACCCCCTAGTAATTTGGACCAGAGGCAGGAGCATGAGGCCCTTCTATAGAGACACACATCATTCACTCCCTTTCAGTCTCTCTACCCTCCCATCTCTCCAGCTCCCTCCCACCAGTGTTCTCTCTCCTCTCCTCTGTTTCAGAAAACCATTTTTGCAATCAGACACTACACTTTATCATATAAATACTGTGTCCTGAACATTTCATGTTTTTTCCTTTCTGGAGTTCCAGAAAACTTTCTTTTTTTCCCTCCAGAAACCTGCCTCCACCATAGGTTTAAATATCCATTTGGGGGGTGCCTGGGTGGCCCAGTTGGTTAGGTGTCTGTCTGTCTTTGGCTCAGGCCATGATCCCAGGAAACTCAGGTAATGATGATCCCGGGGTCCTGGGATCAGCCCTGTGTCTGCTCCCTGCTTGGTGGGAAGTCTACTTCTCCCTCTGTTCCTCCCCCCTGCTAGTGCTCTCTCTGTCTCTCTCTAATAAATAAATAAAAATCTTTTTAAAAATTAAAAAAAAAAAAACACCTATTGTGGAATTAAATACAGACTTTTAAGCCTACCCTTTGATTCTTTCTTTTCTTCCTGGCATTTTTGGTGTCTTTTTTTCCCCCTGGGGCAATAAGCCTCAGCCTTAAGATTCAGCATAAATGATAGAAGGAGAACAAAAATAAGTTATCAAGAAAAAAAGGTATAGAATATTATTTCCACTACCTGTGTCTGGTTGTTTAACTTTCACACTTCATTTTGCAAAATCCTTTTTGCAAGGATCACTGAACATTTCATTTCTATCAGAGCTTCATTTCCTCGGAGATGGAAGCTAAAGGTACCTGTTGCTGATCTTAAAGGGGACTTAGAGACATGGGGTCACAAAGAGCTAACGTTTACTCTCTTCTTCCAAATTTTGCAGTGGATTGTGCCACAAAACAGTCTAAGTTCTCAGAAATCAGCTTTGAGAGGTACCACTGGTACAGATCCTTCAGCCTCTGTGGACATAACCAATAAAAGACCTGAAGGGAGCATGAAGTGTGTATATATGTGCCTGAAAAGTTATTGGCGATGCCCAGTTCTTTCACTGCCAGTAACACTCATTCATTTTTTCCCCTATAATTCTATTCAGCTTCATGCTGGACTGATTCAAATAGGAAGCCGATATGATGTCTACCAAAAATCATTTTAATCTTCAAGTTCCATAAAACAATGTAAGACACTCATATAACTCACTTTCCTGGAATGAAGGTTAAAGCAACTAAAGTGCTTCCAATTTTATTTTTAGAAACTGGTTCATACATTTTACATTGAACTAAGCCTAGTTCCTTTCTGTGGCAGTTGGAGAGGTGTGTGTTTTTTTTTTTTTTTTTTTAATCTCAGCCAGTAGGTGAAGAATGATTTTTGATCCATGTTTTTGCTTTGACTTTATTACTAAAACAAACACTGAAACAAATCTAGTTTCCTTGAGAAGCCACAACCTGCAGAGTCTCTGCTTGACAAATGGAGACAAAATGAATTGTGAGAAATTTTATATTACAAGCCAACACAAGAGCCAAGGGGACTGGTCTTCAAGAGTGACAATTACATAATGTCACAAGAGTGACATTACATTCCAGAGTCATAAATCCTTCACAACCCCTGCCTACAAGTGCTTCTGAATGGAATTTCTAAGCCCCTGCAGATCCATATGCAACCTTTCAAGATAATCTATACCTCAGCTGGTTCTTAAAGCTCAAAATGACTGCCCACAGACAAAAGCATAATTTAGAAAAGAAACTCCCATAAAAATACACCGATGAAATAGGTTGAAAATGGTGTATAATTACTAGTATGTTACTGATCATTCCTGGTGCATTGAGTTTGCTCTGATTAAAGAGATAATAAATCTTCAAGGAATTAAATAATTCTTAAAAGGCAAAGTGACAGTTAATGATGATTTCTATGTCCCACCAGATGAAAACTAGAAAGTACATTTATGTGGGAGGTAATTTTTTTAAGTTTCTCGAAAGACAGCATAAACACTATCATTTTTGCTTTGAATATGGAGATCGAATAACAAGTAAATCTTTGGTAAACCCCTGGCAGTCTGGAATTGGCTCAGAAAAAACAGAATGGAGAATTCAGAAAAGCCACAAGGATGAGAGCCATGGGCTGATAGATGAAAACCACAAAGCCTAACTGCTGAAGAGGTTTCTGTGCAAACGTCAAACCGCTTGTGCTGACTGACCCTCAGCATATCCTACTGATCGATCACCTCGTCCTGGTCTGGTGACTTCTTTTCAAGCTATTACTGGTTTTAGGTTTGTATTTCTTGTTTTCCTCAACTTTTGGCTTTGAAAACTTTCCCATCTACAGAAGTGTTTAGAGAATAGTAGGAGAAACCCTCTTCTATGCTTCACTTGGATTCACTGTTAACATGTTGTCACATTTGTGATACATTTGTTTGCTCTTCGTATACATCTTTCATACAATTGGCAAGGTGGGAAATTTAACATGGATTTAAAAACACCATGTAATTACACAGAATATATTCCCATTTCCCATATGGTTTCCAAAAAGTCCTTTATAGAATTTTTTCCCCCCAGAGTAGCTGTACCAGCTTGCATTCCCACAAACAGTGTAAAAGGGTTCCCCTTTATCTGCATCCTCACCAACATCTGTTGTTTCCTGTGTTGTTAATTTCAGCCATTCTGACAGGTGTGAGGTGGTATCTCATTGTGGTTTTGATTTGTATTTCCCTGATGCTGAGTGATGTTGAGCATCTTTTCATGTGTCAGTCATTTGGATGTCTTCTTTAGTAAAGTGTCTATTCATGTCTTCTGCCCATTTCTGAACTGGATTATTTGTTTTCTGGGTATAGAGTTTAACAAGTTCTTTATGGATTTTGGATATTAACTCTTTATCAGATATGTAATTTGCAAATATCTTCTCTCATTCCATCAATTGCCTTTTAGTTGTTTCCTTTGCTGTGCAAAAAGCTTTTTATCTTGGTTAAGTCCCAGTAGTTCATTTTTGCTTTTGTTTCCCTTGCCTCTGGAGACCTGTAAGTAAGAAGTTGCTGCGGCCGGGATCAAAGAGGTTGCTGTTCTTTTCTAGGATTTTGATGGTTTCCTATCTCATATTTAGGTCTTTCATCCATTTTGAATTTATTTTTGTGTATGGTGTAAGAAAGTGGTCCAGTTTCATTCTTCTGCATGTTGCTTTCCAGTTTTCCCATCACCATTTGTTGAAGGGACTTTTTTCCATTGGACATTCTTTCCTGCTTTGTTGAAGATTTGTTGACCATAGACTTGAGGGCCCATTTCTCTATTCTGTTCCATTGATCTATGTGTCTGTTTTTGTGCCAGTACCATACTGTTTTGATGATTACACTTTTGTAATAGAGCTTGAAGTTCAGAATGATGATGCTTCCAGCTCTGCTTTTTCCCCCCACAACATTCCTTTGGATTTTTGGGGTCTTTATTGGTTCCATACAAATTTTGGAAATGTTTGTTCTAGTTCTGTGAAGAATGCTGGTGTTATTTTCATAGGGATTGCACTGAATGTATAGATTACTTTGGGTAGCATAAACATTTTAACAATATTTTTTCTTCCAATCCATGAGCATGGAATGTTTTTTCATTTCTTGTATCTTCTTCAATTTCTTTCCTAAGCGTTTTATTGTTTTCAGCATACAAATCTTTGGTTAGGTTTATTCCTATGTATCTTATGATTTGGGGTCAATTATAAATGAGATTGACTCCTGGGGCGCCTGGGTGGCTCAGTGGGTTAAACCTCTGCCTTTAGCTCCGGTCATGATCTCAGGGTCCTGGGATCCAGCCCCACATTGAGCTCTCTGCTCAGCAGGGAGCCTGCTTCCCCCGTCTCTCTCTCTGCCTGCCTCTCTGCCTACTTGTGATCTCTGTCTGTCAAATAAATAAATAAAGTTTAAAAAAAAAACTTAAAAAAAATGAGATTGACTCCTGCATTTCTCTTTCTGCTGCTTCATTATTAGTATATAGAAATGCAACAGATTTCTGTACATTGACTTTATATCCTATAACTTTGCTGAATTCCTGTATCAGTTCTAGCAATCTTTTGGTGTAGTCTTCTGGGTTTTCTACATAAAGTATCATGTTGTATGCAAACAGTGAAAGTTTGACTTCTTCCTTGCTGATTTGGATGCCTTTTATTTCTTTTTGTTGTCTGGTTGCTGAGGCTAGGACTTTGGTATGATGTGTAACAACAGTGGTGAGAGTGGACATTCCTATAGTGTTCTTGACCTTAGGGTGAAAACTCTTAGTTTTTTCCTTATGGGCTTTATTTAAAAACTTTAATTTATGAGATTCCTATAATTTTCACATGCCACAGAATATTTTTTTTGTTTTTCTTTTTCATTTAAAAATATACAAACCACTCATAGCCCATGGGCAAAAAAAGAAGATGGCAGGATTTGGTCCATAGACCATAATTTGTTGACCCCGTATCTAGAACAATTCTCGCCTTTTTTTCTTCAAGCAAACTTTTTCTTGAAGTATATGGAAACCTACACGATTTAAAGTGGACAGCTCAATAATTTTTCACAAAGTAAACACTTTTGTATAACAACTCAGAATGAGAAATAATTGTGATTTTATTTTAAAAAACACTTACTGGTTTCACATATGTTGACCCACAGATGGTTAGGACCAAGTCTATGGGTGAAACTATAGAATACTTCCAGAAATGGAAATGGAAATTCTTCTAGAAATTGAAGTCCTTACCCTCTATTCATATAGCAAGGAGATCTGCATGATCCACATGTCTGCATCTTGATAATTAGTCTGTCTGTTGGGCCAGCGCAACTAACCATCACATCTGGAGACATTTCTGAGGGCATGACAGCATGTATAGTTTCCATTAACTTGCTTCATCCCCTCTTGTCTTGCTCTCTTCTGGCAACATGTGTCACCTCAGATGGTGCCCAGGCAGGAAGATACTATTTTAAGAATGAGCTCAACAAAAGGTAGACATCAGCATGGCCCCCAATCTGTCAGTTCGGGGGAAAGTGAAGTTCACCTTCATCAGCAAATCTGCTGTGAAGATTTGAAATCATGAGGGAGTCTGGTAGAGGAAACCCACCATGCATGGTGGCCAGTGGGCTGGTGAAACCACTTAAAGCAGTTATTGTATCTTGTTTGCTATATTTTGTTTACCATGTGGTACAAAAATCTCTTGGTGTTGTAAGAATAGAACTTGGAAAGGCTCCTTTAGACACAGGAATGGTCACGAGTGACTCACGGGATCGCCTCCTCAAACACAAATACGCTGCCTCCCAAGTTCTCTCTGGTGGGTTCCAGCTTTCCTGTTTACTCCAGGCATCTTAAGTCTGTTTACAGTACGTCTAGGGATTATCCCAGGGGTGAAGTGGGTATTAATTCATTTTCTCAAGACTTAGAGCCAGCATCAGTCTCTGTTTCTCCCAAGGTGGCAGAATTGCTTGGATGGCTTTTAAAGACATATATCTTCATCTGGGAGACGTGCAAATAAATAAACAATGGTCCTGGCTTGAGCCTCAGCACATGGGCTTGGTTACTCATTTTTACAGGGGAGAATTTGTTTGCAGAAGCTCAATCCCAGGACAATGTCCACTGCAGACCTTTAATATTCTCCTAGGGAATCTCACACTCACATTCCAAAATAAAGACTACATTCAAAGAGAGGTCAACATCAACACTGAAGAAGTGAACAAACAAGGGGACCAGTGTCACCCCTGGGGTTCTCAAGCCCTTTGTTTTTTTCTACTCTCAGATCTAATTTTATGTTCATCTCCAGTACCCACCCTTTCCTCCAGCTATTTTCACTTGTCCAAAGGCATTTAAAGTCTCTTCGATTTTATTAAAAAAAAAAATGTTTTCCCCCTGCATTCAAATTCCAAATAATAAAATGGCACAACTAACTAAATAACATGACAGAGAATCCCTAGAGGAGAAAAGAAACCCATCAAACATTATTTAATAGGGACTTCCAGGTTAGGAAGGAAAAAAGATGTGATGAATTCTGGTAGCTTTTGAAATTTATTTATCAAGTTGTAGCGTGAAGAGAGGATGGGCTTTCTCTTTGTTATTTACGATAGGACAAGGCTGTCAGTTGCTAAGTAAATCCCATTCTCTGTTTTTCTCATTTAGCTTGTGTTCCCAGCTCAAAGCATCATAAATAACCAATGAAGAAAAAATACTGTCTAAACATTAAGAGGGAGTTCCATAAATGTTCACATTAAAAATGCATGATTGGTATGAAGACTTAATTTTAGCCAGAGTGTAGTTTCCTTGTTTTACTGCAGTCCTATTTTTCTTTGCATTGTCTGTCTTAGCTATTTAACTCTGAAGCCCACTAAAGATGAAAAATGGGCATTTATGGGCCAGGCACATATGGCTTCAGCGGCTCAGTTGCTGACCTGGAACTTTCCCCCTGTGTGGCATCAGCCACTGTGTTCTCAACAAGGAAATTCAGCTTGTCTAACAATCTCAAACCTGAGAGCTGATGGAGGGAAGACAGAGCAGTAGATGCCGATGATAATGTATAAATTGGCTACATTTTTTCTAGGGTCTGCAAATATCGTCAAACAACATACAAGTAATGGCTCCTTCCACCCCAGTTCTGTGAATTCTAGAATTATGAAAAGTTGTGCCAGAGAGACTCAATGAGATTAATGAACTTTCTGCATCTGAGCCTCATGTAACATAGACACAGTATTCTCACAGTGACTTTCTTTTCATCAAAACCAAATAGGAGCCTTGCATGAGAGAGAGAAAGACCCAGAATAGGCTATTAATTACTATTATTGTTTTTGTTCTTTAGGCAAGCTGAGGAGCTCTGCTTAGTCATTATTCTTCGTCAGAACATGTTGGTAAATATCCTGAAATGCAGTTTGTGAAATGGTTGATGTTGGGAATATAAGCAATATCATCCCCCCCCACCTTTTTTTCTTTCTCCTTCAAAATTCTTGGCTCCTAAACTTTTGTTAAGTGTAGTCAGGCCACTGAGGTTTCTGTGGGAAATATCGTGCTAGCCTTGGGAGGATTGTAAAGCTCAAGTCAGGAATCATCCAGGATTTTGGAGTTCAGAGCTCTTTGGCTGTCTGGGAATAAAGGTTGAAAAATGGCCTGCCTTTATTTCCACCGGAAAGGGGCCACTCCATGATGACTACTACTACTACTACTACTACATCTTCTTCTTCTTTGTCTTTTTTCTTTGCCTTCCAGTACCAGAAATACAAAGCGCTGAGTTATTTCAAGTGAAAGTAGTAAAGAAAATATGGCCATGATAAGCTAAGGATGAAGAAAAACCCTATGGATTAGACAGGAAGCAACCAGTTTAGTGCTTCAGAGGAGGAAAGATCCAAAAGCAAAAGATTAGGGACAGAATTTTAAGAGGAATTCTGATAATTTTATGAATGTAGTTCTTCTTCTCAAGTATATTCCAAAGTTCTTAAGAGTTAAGACCCTTTCCTTCTCTATGTCTTCCACACAGAATTCCTAGCAGGGAACCTTCCAGATAGGTTCCATACCTGTCTACTGAGACTCCTATGGTGCTTTAAAGAAGTTCTTATTATATGTTATGTCTGTGTATATTTTGAGTATTATTATGATGGTGCACTTTGAAGAAGAGCTAAGTCACATTTCCCTCCTGTAAAGGATACACCTGAACTAAGCCCAGAATCAGTCATGAAATAGTCTATCCTTGTTTTCTAGCCTGAGATTCTAGAGCCTTGCTGACCTGTGAGGTATTTGGAGAGGCAATGCTGCCACCTGCTGGTAGATCATGTTACCTTTCTTTCAGCTCTTCAGTGGCACTCTGGCCCATTCATAGCCTCTGTTTTGTTTTTTAGCTTCCAAACCTGATTTGTTTGGAAGTTTGGCAAACTTTAAGTCAAGTCTTAGTTATATCTTTTTTTTTTTTTTTAAAGATTTTATTTATTTATTTGACAGGCAGAGATCACAAGTAGGTTTAGAGGCAGGCAGAGAGAGAGGAGGAAGCAGGCTCCCCGATGAGCAGAGAGCCCGATGCGGGGCTCGATCCCAGGACTCTGGGATCATGACCTGAGCCGAAGGCAGAGGCTTTAACCCACTGAGCTACCCAGGTGCCCCACGTCTTAGTTATATCTTAGTTAAGATGGCTGAAGATAAAGGCCTGGAAATAAGGCCCTTCGGTTTTACTTTTGTTGGAGAGAGATATGATTTTGATATTAAAGAAAATCTTACAATCAAGCCCACTATGATATTAGCTTTAAAACTGCACGTATTCCAATAGAACTTTACCATGATCAAGAATGTTCTGGCATTAGGGTTGGGGATGATAAAAGTAGATGGAGCAAGAGTATGGTGAGAAATTCACAGACGAGTTGTATCCGTCATGAAAAAAAAATGGATGAGCAAGTTCAACAGACAGCCTGCCTCAGAGGTAAACAAACTTTTCCCCCACTGTATTTTCAAGCTCATAGATCATCTTATTTGCAGTTAAATGTTTTCATTTACAGCTACTTGAGTAGTTTTCTGGAAACTCATGTGGACTTGTAGTTTTCCGGGAACTGGGCATGTAATAGGTATCAATAAGAATGAGTTGCATGAATGAATGAATGTGAAAATGTCTTTGCTTTTATAATTCACCTCTGAAAATAAACTGCTGGGACTGGTGCTGATGAATAGATTGTGAACTTTCCTAATTTTTCTTACTGATTCCCCAAGCCAAACCCAATGTCAAATGCTCCTAAGGAAACGACAATGTTCATGGATCCATCCTGCACATTTTTCTTCCACTGGATCCACATACGGAAACACTGAAGACACTAGAATAGCAAACAAGATTCCTATCTTTTCAAAGGAAGGCTGTAATGACTGGGGGTTATCTGCCTACGGTAATATGGACCTTTGTCTTTGACGAGGCTATTTTGTAATTCTGGAGAGAGCAAAGTCAACTTGTAGAAAACTGAGAACAATGCAGATGTCAATAGACATAGACATAAATTCTGTCCAGTGGAGGACTGACTTTATTCCTTCTTCCCTCCCAAAAAGCACCATGTTTTGTTTCCATTTGCAAATTCATTTCTGTGTTCCTGAATTCTAAATGTCTCTGCTTTGGCTTCTCCTCTGGACTCCTTGTTAGTAGAGCCTTATTCTCTTAACCACTAAGCAATGTATTATGTCATTTAATTGGTCTTCCTGTTGAGTTAGAGGTCCTTATTACCAGTTTCTTCATTTAATTAATGAATTAAATGGAAAGTTTGATGCATGTTTGTTTTACATTTATTAGAGTTATGACTGCACTTTTTAAAAAGTTCCTCTAACGCTCAATATTAACAAACAAGTTGAAAGGCACCTGGGTTAAGCGGCCAATTCTTGATTTCAGTTAAGGTTTTATCTCAGGGTCGTGAATTCAAGCCCCTCATTGGGCTCCATGTTGGGCGTGGAGCCTACTTGAAAAAAAAAAAGAGTTGAAGAAAGGGTCTGGGACCTCTCTTCTCATTTGGTTTCAGTGGGGACTGCATCCCAGGTATTCTGAAATTCAGTTCCCTTGCCCTCTCTGAAGTACAGGATGCTCCTGATAGTAACAGAGACCATCTGGTGAGAAATGCAAGAGAATCTCTACCTCCCACGTTGGGTGACTCTATAATCCTCCTAGTGGTCCTGTCGCTGTAAATTATTTTGTGAAATTCCTTTGCTGGAAGTTTCCTAGAGCCTGCTGCATATTGTTTGGACTGTCTTGGGCTTGCAACATTGGGTGAATTTTACCCAATAGCTGGTTTTGGCATTGGTCCGATCTGTTTCAAATTCTAGCTTTCCCATGCTCTAGCTGTGGGATCTCATGAAAGTTCCTAGATGTTTCTGGTTTACTCATCTGTAAAATAAAGGTGAAAAAATCGCATATTGTGCCTGGCACATAAGTATTCCCTAAACCTTACCTATTACTTCTATGTAGAGAAAAAAACATAAGCTGAGAATTTGAAACCCTGTTTTCTTTTCTGGCCTTGCTAAATTGCAGCTATGCAGCACACTACAGGAGTGATGTTTGAAGGTCACATTTAATTTAGACAGTACTGTAGCCATGTAGCCTTGACAGGGCCAGAATGATCTAGAGGGCTGGGTGGATGGGGCAGGCAATTTCCTGGAGCAAATAGACCAAACCTTAACCTTTTAATTGCTTGATTGTGGGGAAGTCCAAGGAGTACCCAGAGTACGGTTAGAGATCAAAATGTGGTGAATGGTATGTGGTAGGCAAGGGCGGTAAGTGTAGACCACCTGCTATAAAGCATTTCAATATTTAATAACTGGTATGGCTCTGCGAAGTAATACTCAGCCCTGGAAATGGGTGGAGGAGCTGAAATGGGGTCGAAGGCACATTTTCTTAGACACCCCCAAGGCATACTCTGTAGGGATAGCCAAATGCAACCTTGATCAAATAAAGTACACCTTTACCCTCCTTCTGATAGACTTTTTAAAAAGATTTTTTATTTAGTTGAGAGAGAGAGTGATAGAGCAGGAGCAGGGGGAGGGAGTAGAGGGCGAGGGAGAGCAGATTCTCTGCTGAGCAGGGAGCTGGATATGAAACTTAAACTAAAGACCCTGGGATCATGAACTGAGAAGGCAGATGCTTAACCTAGAGTCACCCAGATATCCCTTCTGATCGATTTTGTATGTGCAATAGAGCAGCTGATAGAAATTATTTAGTAATAGGCTGGCTTTACCACACCAGCCTTCTAATACCAGTTTTACCTGCCAGTAGATATTACTATTGAATCAGGACAGTAATAGAATAGGGACTCCTCAAAGGGGACAGTGATACAAACCCTTCCCCTCAACCAATTAACTTCTGTATAATAGAAAGGGCTATCTCTGAAGTTTACATTTCAGGCACAGAAAAAGGAATTCTTACACTAGTGAACAATTGTAGCTGAATTTTAAATTTAAAAGCTATGAAAGAAGGTTTTGAAGATCGCGTGTACTATTATTTTGGTTACTTTGCAGTGTTATTGCTGTTTAACTTAAAGTATCCAGTAGAGGGCATAAAAGGAACCATTCAGCTCACTATACTGAAGACAGGATTTAAACAGCAAAAATGAAAAGAAAATTTGACTATATATTGCAGCTTTTAGACACATAACAAGTAACCTTTAAATATCGACCTGAAGTATATTGCAACTTTTACTTTTTCTTGTTTTCTATATATATCCTTCATTTAAAATAAAATATGTCTCATTTTTCTACAATTAGCTCTATTATATTTACAAAGCACATATCATTAAATATCAGTGATTTTATTCAGCTATGTTAGAGACAAACTTGAAAAATATATGAAACCATAGCATAGATACATGCTAGGCACTGGAAAAGTAATTTTAATCTTTATAACAACCCTAAGAAGCTGGTTTTATTTTTTCCATTTTGCTGAGGCTCTGAGAGGCTACAAATTTCACAGTATTGTCTGCTTGACAGTCTTAATTACTTCTCATAAAATCTTTGGGAAGTGAGAAATAAACTTTCCTTAATAGACTCAGAATCTAGCATCCTTAATTTTGAAATAACAAATCTGATCACTTCTGTATTTATGTATTTTGGACATTATCTTTTCCTGTAATTCTTACAGCCAAATCCTGTATCTACTAGTTGATAATATTGTGTTAGAAATTATTATTTTTTTAAAAGATTTTATTTATTTATTTGACAAATGGAGATCATAGAGAAGCAGGCAGAGAGAGAGGAGGAAGCAGGCAGAGAGCCTGCTGTGGGGCTTGATCCTGGGATCACGACCTGAGCTGAAGGCAGAGGCTTTAACCCACTGAGCCACCCAGGCGCCCCGTGTTATAAATTATTGATTGATTTGCATTTTCCTTTCTGATTAACTTAGTAGTTCTCCAAACTAATCAGCACTCTCATATCTGTAAAAGAAATCTGTAATCTGTCCTAGAGCAGCAACCTTGTCTTCTATCATTCTTTTTATAGCTTGGTCCCAGTGTTTCTAAGATGAAGTTCAAGGGCTACTTGCATGAAAACACTTCAAAGAGTTTGTTTAAAATTGAGATTATTAGACCACAACAAAGATCAGTTAAATCAGAGCATTCTGGGTTAAAGCCCAAGAGATGGCATCTTCACATCCTCCTCAGATATTTCTCATCTATACAAAAAAACTGATGCCCTGGCGTAGACAGTGAGAATGACTCACATTCAGGCAGTACTTACTGAACTTTAAATTGTCCATGACTGTGCTTCAGACATCAGTGTGACTTGACTTCCAGTGGTAGTGGTCAGCTTGATAACCAATCACATAGGTTAGTGGAAAAGCATGGCTTTAGGAAGCAGAAGTACCTAGATTTTGATCACTTAGCTTCAGTTTCCAGTATCTGCCAAGTAATACCCATCTCACAGTATTTTTTGAAGATAAAGTGAGATAATATAGGCCAAGCACACACCTAGCATAGTGTCTGGTCTATATTAGGGCCTCAAATAAAGGTAGATGGTAATAAATGAACATGAAATCTCATTAAATAAATATTAATGCTTGGTGTTAGAGAAAATAAGGCTCCTATAAAGTGAAGCTTTCCTATATGATTATAGAAAAGGTATGTTATCATTTGCACTAAATTTGAATTGTTTTTTTTAAAGACTTTATTTATTTGTCAGAAAGAGAAAGAGTGAGCACAAGCAGGGGGAGGGGCATAGTGAGAAGCAGGCTCCTGGCCCAGCAAGGAGCCCAGTGCTGGACTCGATCCCAGGATACTGGCATCATGACCTGAGCTGAAGGCAGAGGCCAAACTGACTGAGCCACCCAGGCATCCCTAAATTTTAATTCTAATGGAAGATCATAACTAAGTACTTCTTCTGGATATACTTTTCCCGGTAAAGTGATGCATAAGCACAATACTTCCTTTATATAAACATTGCCAAACTCTGGGAGACAGTTCTGCATGGGTCTCTTCCATTTCTGCATGTCTTTGGAGGAAGGCACTGAATGCTTTCTGTTCTGTACTATCTTTTCAAGGATATTTATATAGCGAACAGACTTGGGAAATAGAGAGAGTGTCTATTCTGGAGCAAAGGCAGTCAAACTTATTGCTGATTATAAAAGATTCATGTACCCTGTACTCAGAGTTCATGTCCTAAAATGAACCAATTGTGTGCAGGCTTCTTCTGGGTCCATCTGTGTCATACCCATGCCACTTGGGAGCAAGAGCAACTGATGTGAATTATGCTGATGCTCATGTTGCTTGCTATGTCATAATAACAAAGCCCTTTGTGTATGGTCCAGGAATTGTATGTTTTTGTGGGTAGCATGCATGTGTGTATGTGTTGTGTGTATGTGTGTGTGTGTGTGTTTGCCAGTATTCATGCATTTGTGGCAGCCTAACTTACTGGATTTCAAGTATGGTAGTATCTTAGACCCTTCACAATTCTTGACACTAAAAGCACATTTAGCACAAATTCTGGATATTTTATTTTATTCTTAGCTCATGTGTTTGTATAGTGAAATCAACAATGAAAAGAGAAAGAAGTAGGTGACTTGACCAAGATCACAGAGCTAGAACCCGAGAATGGAAGCCCAGACTCATGACTTCAAGTCCTCTGCTTTTTTTCTTTAGGCAATGTTGCCTAGATAAACATCCCAGGGGAAGAATACACAAAAAGAACACAATTTTATCAGGATAGCTAGACATATTGTCATGGAAAAGGAATGCTTTCTATTAGGCCTTTGGGATTTGAACAGTTATCATTAGGCCATTCCTCAAGTAGTTTTCCATGTGAAAATGGATGGACTACAAAAGCAATACTAAAAGGGAAGATTATAGCAATGCAGGCCTGTTTCAGAAGCAAAAGAAAAATCTCAAATAAATAACCCAATCTTACACCTAAAGGAGCTAAAAAGAGAACAAACAAAACCCCAAGCCAGGAGAAGGAAGGAAATAATAAAAATTAGAGCAGAAATAAATAATAAAGAAACTAAAAGAATAGAATGGAACAATGAATCCAGGAGCTGGTTCTTTGAAAATATCAACAACATTAATAAACTTTTGGCCAGACACATCAAAAAATAAAATAAAAAGAGAGATATAAAGGACTCAAACAAAATCAGAAATGAAAGAGGAAAAATAACAACCACAGAAATACAAAGGATTATAAGAGCAAATTATAAAAAAGTACATGCCAACAAACAGGACAACCTAGAAGAAATGAGCAAATTCCTAGAATCATTTAACTTACCAAAACTGAAGCAGGAAGAAATAGAATATCTGAACAAACCAATTACTAGCAATGAAATTGAATCAGTAATCAAAAAACTGCTAAAAAACAAAGTCCAGGAACAGACGGTTTCATGAGCAAATTCTACCAAACATTTATAGAAGAATTAATGTTGATTCTTCTCAAACTATTCAAAAAACTAGAAGAGGGAGGAAAGCTTCCAAATTCAATGTCAGCATTACCCTGATACCAAAAACCAGATAAAGACATTACAAAAGAAGAGAACTACAGGGCTATATCTCTGATGAACACAGATGCAAAAATCCTCAACAAAATACTAGTAAACCAAACCCAGCTTACTAAAAAAACATTCACCATGATCAAGTGGGATTTATTACTGAGATGCAAAGGTGGTCCAATATTTGCAAATCAATCTGATTACTGATATGATATCATATCAGTAAGAGAAAGTATAAAAACCATAGGATTATTCTGATAGATGCAGAAAAAGCAGTTGACAAAGAACAACATTCATTCACGGTAAAAACCCTCAACAAACTAAGTTTAGAGGGAACATACCTCAACATAACAGCCTTATATAAAAAACTCACAGCTAATGTAATACTCAATGTGGAAAAATTGAGAGCTTTTCCTTTAAAGTCAGGAATAAGACTGGGATGTCCACTCTCACCACTTTTTTTTACCATAGTACTGCAAATCCTAGCCACAGCAATCAGACAAGAAAAAGGAATAAAATGCATCTAAATTGATAAGGAAGAGGTAAAACTGTCCCTATTTACAGATGTGCAATACTATATAAAGAAAATCCTAAATATACCACCAAAAAACTGTAAGAACTGTAAAGTAGCAGGATACAAAATCAATATACATAAATCTGTTGCATCTCCATACACTATTAATGAGGCAGCAGAAAGAGAAATTAAGAAAGCAATTGCATTTACAGTCGTACCAAAAATAATAAACTACCTAGGAACAAACTAAACCAAGGAGGTGAAAGGCCTATACTCTGAAAACTATAAAACACTGATGAAAGAAACTGAGGATGACACAAAGAAATGGAAAGACATTCCATGCTTAAGGACTAGAAGAATAAATACTGTTAAAATGTTTCTACTGCCCAAAGCTATCTACACATTTAATGCAATCTCTACCAAAAGACCAACAGCATTTTTCACAAAGCTAGAACATAAATTCCCAAAATTTGTATAGAACCACAAAAGACTCCAAATAATCAAAGCAATCTTGAGAAAGAAAAACAAAAATAGAGGTATCATAATTCTAGACTTCAATTTATATTACAAAGCTATAGCAATCAAAATAGCATGGTATTGGCACAAAAACAGACACACAGAGGCAAAGGAACATAAAAGAAAACTTATAAATAAATCTATAATTATACAGTTAAGTAATCTTCAACAAAGGAGGCAAGAATATGAAATGGGAAAAAGTCTTTTCAATAAACAGTGCTGGGAAAACTGGACAGCTACGGGCAAAAGAATGAACCTGGTCCACTTTCATACACCAAACACAAAAATAAACTCAAAATGGATTAAGAGCCAAAATGTGAGACCTGAAACCATAAAAATCTTAGAAGAGAACACAGGCAATAATTTCTCTGCCACTGGTCATAGCAACATCTTTCTGGATATGTATCTTGAGGCAAGGGAAACAAAAACAAAAATAAACCATTGGGATTACAGCAAAATAAAAAGCCTCTGCATAGCAAAGGAAATCAACAACAAAACAAAAAGCCCACTGAATGGGAGAAGATATTTGCAAATGACATATCTGATAAACATACATAAAGAACTTATACAACATAAAAAACAAACAAACAAATAATCCAATTTAAAAATGGGCAGAACACATGAACAGACATTTCTCCAAAGAAGACATACAGATGGCCAACAGACACATGAAAAGATGTTCAACATTACTCATCATCAGGGAAATGCAAATCAAAACCACAATGAGGGGCGCCTGGGTGGCTCAGTGGGTTAAGCCGCTGCCTTCGGCTCGGGTCATGATCTCAGGGTCCTGGGATCGAGTCCCGCATCGGGCTCTCTGCTCGGCAGGGAGCCTGCTTCCTCCTCTCCTTCTCTCTGCCTGCCTCTCTGCCTACTTGTGATCTCTCTCTGTCAAATAAATAAATAAAATCTTTAAAAAAAAAAAAAAAAAAAAAAAAAAAAAAAAAAAAAAAAAAAAAAAACCACAATGAGATACCAACTTGCACCTGTCAGAATGGCTAAAATAAAAAACACAAGAAACAAGTGTTGGTGAGGCTGTGGAGAAAAAGAAACACTTGTGTCCTGTTAGTGGGGTTAGAAAGTGGTGCAGCCACTGTGGAAGACAGTATGGAGATTCTTTAAAAAGCCCAAAATAGGGGCGCCTGAGTGGCTCAGTGGGTTAAGCCACTGCCTTCGGCTCAGGTCATGGTCTCGGGGTCCTGGGATCGAGTCCCGCATCGGGCTCTGCTCGGCTGGGAGCCTGCTTCCTCCTCTCTCTCTCTGCCTGCCTCTCTGCCTACTTGTGCTCTCTCTCTGTCAAATAAATAAATAAAATCTTTAAAAAAAAAAAAAGCCCAAAATAGAATTACCATAAGATCCAATCATACTACCAGGTATTTACACTTTCAAAGGGGTACATGCACCCTGCTATTTATAGTGCATTATTATTTTTTTATAAGAAGGAGATTTTTTTTTTTAAAGATTTTATTTATTTGATAGAGACACAGTGAGAGGGGGAACACAAGCAGGGGGACTGAAAGAGGGAGAAGCAAGCATCCCACTGAGCAGGGAGCCTCATGTGGGGCTTGATCCCAAGACCCTGGGATCATGCCCTGAGCTGGAGGCAGACGTATAGCAGCATTATTTACAATGGCAAAATTATGAAAGCAACCCAAGTGTCCAGTGTCCATCGACAGATGAGTGGATTAGGGAGTCATAGATATATATAAAATGGTATATTAATCAGCCATAAAAAGAATGAAATCTTGCCATTTGCAACAACATGGATAGAGTTAGATGTAAGGGCCTATTTAGTCAGAGCGATTCCATCCAGTTAAACAGTGATTTTGTAGTTTATGCAGTAAAACTTAAACTGACCCTGCCCCACCTCAGGGAACTTACTTAAAAGCAAGTCTGGGGAAACCAGTTGCTGGTAACAAAGCCCAAATACAAGGGCGGGTCAGGCCAGGTGGAGAGATCCAATCAGTGGGGCCTGCATACTGTCTCCCCAGCTACCAAGGAGTGTGGGTCCCGCATTTTGGGTGCCTTTTGGGTGCCTTTCGGGCACCGATTCTGACCAAGGTGATAGGCTAGTTCAAATATCTACTATAGGGTAAATTGTAATGCAATTGGTCACTATGTGTGACCTAGCATGACTGTGCAGCTTTCTCTGTGTATTACAATCTCATTGGCCACCTGTGCGTAGCCAGGCCCAACCACATGGCCTTTGCCCTTAAAAGCTAGTCTATAAAGCAGAGAGGGGTCAACTCTTTGTAAGAGACGGCTCTGACCGGTCGGTTTGATTCTCGGTGCTTGCATGAAATAAAGCTTTACTTGACCTTCGCTTTTTATCAGTCTTGCTCCTTTGATCATGGACCCATTATTGGGGGACCTAACATTAGAGAGTATAATGCTAAGTGAAAGAAGCCAATCAGGAAAAGACAATACCATATGATTTCACTCATGTGGAATTTAAGAAACAGAAAAAACAAAGAAAAAAAAGAGAGAGAGAGAGAGAGAGAGAGAAAGACAAACCAAAAAACCAGACTCTTATCTACAGAGAACAGACGGTCACCAGAGGAGAGATTGTGGGGTGGTGAAATAGGTGAAGGGGATTAAGAGTACACTTATCTTGATGAGCACTGAGTAACATATAGAATTGTTGAATCACTATATTATACACCTGAAAACTAGTAAAACATTGTATGAAATTAAAATAAAAACTTAATAAAAATATGGATGGACTGTACCTCTTTGGTGTCATTTTTTACAGACAATCCAAGTTCATGGACTGGCCGATGATGTCAGCATGTGTAAAAGAGAGCAGAGTAGAAACTACATTGTCAATAAGACTTGGGATGGATGGATGTGCCAAGCTGGCATATAAGAGAAGAATTTTGGGTTACATTGGAATTCACGGTGATGGAATACATACATAGCTATAAATGGAGAAAGGGTAGATTATGTTTGGGGTGGTTGCTTGTAGGGCTGCAAAATTGGGAGGTAAATATATGAAAAAATTCTATTCAAAGTACCATTTCATTATAAGTTGCTCAGTGCCTTGTGGCCAGTGAAAGAAATAAAAGCTTGGAAGTTAAAACAGCTGGAGAGCATTAAGCAATCACCAAGAGTTAGCAGATAAAGGCAGCAAGAGGTTCAGATAAATTCTCAAAACAGAGAAAACTTGATTTAAAGGCCTGTCAGGAAACTTGGCTTTGTTTTGGACATTGCTTCTACTTAGGTATCAGAGCTCTAGTCAGTAAAATACATGCATACTCTTTACTTTAGCTTACAGTATTCCTGTGCCAGTAACAAACTCTGGGAGGACATAGAGAGTCCTTTAGTTAAATTAGTATACTTAGTTCATCAGGCAGCAATAGGGTCAAGCCTCAGCAGATGTGGAGTGTACAAATGGTGCAAAGTGTCTCTGTCCGTAAATAGTTTAAAACCCAGTAGGGGAGACAGATATATGAATGAAATAACAGAATGAGATATGTATAGTAATGTAAGTATTTATGAGATGCAGAAGATGGTCTTAGGAGACTTAATTCTATCTTGAAGTAGAGAGTAATGAAAAAGTTCACAGAAGAGGTGACATCTATGTCACTGGTAGGTCCCTTTGCCTCATTGTTTAATATGATCTACAATGGTCTGATTTTCCCTGTTAACATCAAGGCCTTCCTAAAAAAAACTGATGGTTTCTGTGCTATTGTGATTTAAAATAAGGAATATATATTTGTTTTTGATCCTCTTTCTGGCACAGAGCTCCCCAAACCCTTGGAATTTCCTAAGTAAGGAGAACCATAAAGGTGTCTTTTATTATGTTAATTAATGACTTTTGGGAAGCCCGCAAGGATAGAGGCTGGTTGCCAGGGGAACCAACCAAGCGTTTAGAGGGTTGGAACTTCCAATCCCCACCCCAAGACCCTAGGAAAGGGAGAGGGACTGAAGGTTCAATCAATCACCAATGGCCAATGATTCAATCAATCATGCCTATGTAATGAAATTTCAATAAAAACCGAAAGGAAGGGGGTTTGGGAGCTCCTAGGTTGGCAAGCACTTGGAGGTGTTGGGAGAGTGTTACCCTGGGAAAGAGTGTGGAAGCTCTGCACCCTTCCCCCATAGCTTACTTTATGTATCACTTCCATCTGGCTGTTTTTGAGTTATATCCTTTTATAATGAAGCATTAATCACACCTAGTAAAATATTTCCTGAATTCTGTGAGCCTCTCTAGCAAATTAATCAAACCCAAGGAAGAACGGGGATCATGGGAACTTCGTTACATAGTTGGTCAGAAGCACAGATAATAATCTGGCTTGTGACTGGCATCTGAAGTGGGGGGTGGTCAGTGTTGTAGGACTGAGCCCTTAACCTGTGGAATCTGATGCTATCTCCAGGTAAACAGTATCAGAAGGGAGTTGAATTGCAGAACACCCAGCCGGCACCCTGAGCATTGCTTGTTGGTGGTGTGGGGGACGCCCCCGTCCATCAACACATTGCATTGATCTAGGAAAAGTCTCTTTCTTCATTTCACCTCATGGAGAAAATGATTTAGAAACCACAATAAGTTCTTTGCCTCTTTGAAATGTTTTCCAACATCATATATATCATAAATCAAATCCTTGGTGCAGATGATGTCAGAATAATTCAGTGATTGTATAGTAAAAGATTAGGCATCAAGACAACTTGCTTTTTGATTTTGTCATAACTGTGCTAAAGACCAGTTCATTTTCAGACTTCAGATGGGAGCTGAGTTTAACAGGTTAGCTACTGAGACTTGGTGCAACATCTTACAGACCTAAGGACCTAAAGGCCATATCATGGGTACCTCTGATCCCTATGACAAATATTTATCTGTGTTCCACAGGAACTTATTATTTGCTCGCTGTTGGGCTGGCAGAAAGGGCTACTTAAGATGGCGAAAGTTCCCGCCACAAGACCTGAGCTCAGACAGGAGAACAAAGGCCCAAGCAGGAATCTGAGATCCCTGCCCCGGGCTCCAGTGGACCAATGGGACCCCGACGGGCAGGCGAGATATCCGAATAAGGGAAACTTGCCAAAAGATCCCTGAGCTCCCCTCGAGACCCCTTAAAAGCCCGCTCCTCCCTGCCTTGGGTGCAGCTTCCACCACTCTGCTTTCCAGAGTCGCGGAACCTCGCCGGAGGGTGCCCACCTCCTCCCGGCGCAACTTTCCTGGCTCCCCTTCTCCTGAGCCCTGAAACGTCACCAGAGAGTGTTTTTAATAAATCTTGCCTTGCACCCACTTTGCCTGGTGTTGTGTTTATCTTGCCGGAAAAAACTTTACACTCGCTTTTCTTGCCAGGTTAGCCATTCTAATTTTTTCTGCTGGGTTCTTTGTGATAGCACTTAGTATTTTCACAATAATCTTCCTACTGGCAGAATGCTTGGGCACTTGGACTTCTAGTCTTCAAAAATTGTTAAACTTTATTCTAAAGACTTCAAGCACAGTAAGGAACTTTATTATTCTTATTCTTTTTTTTTTTTTTTTTTTTTTTCCTTTTCAACTTCCTTCATCATTCTTTCCAAAAGAGAGAGTGTCCATTTAATGTTTGAAGGTTGACTTGCTCTCCTGGGAGTTTCAGGTTAAAGGCAAATGGTGGGAAGGGCATTCCAAGTACAGGAAACAGGATGCATATGAATATAAGGAAGTTTAAAGGAGTAGCCATTCAGTATTACTGGAGAACAATGTGGGAGCGAAGGAGAAAAGAGCAGGAAATGGAGCAAGACTGGGGGACATGGATTAGCTATAAGGATGGGGAGGGGAGGATGAATTTAAAGAGGGAAAATAAAAGAAATTGTTATAAGAGAATTGTTTTAAGGGATGAGTAAGAGTAATAAGAAAAGATGATTGTCCAGTTTCCGATTTTGGTGAGTAGCTAAATGGGGAAGGCATAAGAAAGAAGAAATATGGGGCGCCTATGTGGCTCAGTGAGTTAAAGCCTCTGCCTTTGGCTCAGGTCATGATCCCAGGGTCCTGGTATCAAGCCCCGCATCGGGCTCTCTGCTCACTGAGGAGCCTGCTTCCCTTCCTCTCTCTGCCTGCCTCTCTGCCTACTTGTGATCTCTGTCTATCAAATAAATTTAAAAAAAAAAGAAAGAAAGAAAGAAAGAAGAAATATGGGAAGAAATATAGTTTTGAGAGAGAAGGGTCAACCTGACATCATTGTGGGATGTCCAGTTGAAGATACTCAGAGAAAGTTGGAAATGCATATTTTAAACCGAGAACAGAACGTGGCTGATAATATATGGGTGTGAAGAGCTTCAGGAGTAGGAAACATAGGAGGAAATATGCTTGGGCAATAAGCTGGACATCAGTAATTCTATCTTCCCATCCACAGCCTCTGCTGTCAAGGTAAGCCTCAGTGCTTTCTACTATGTTTCTATCATTCATTCAACATTCTCTTGACAAATGCTTTTTGAGTTGCCATTGTCATGGGTATTGTGGCAGGCATGAGTGATCATTTGGAGAACAGGACATTGTCCCTTTCTCATGGGCTCACATTCTAGTTCATGATACACCACTGGGAACAGCACATTCAGTAACCCTTAGGCAGAAAATCCTGCAGCTGTTTAAGAATTTCATCATGTAATGAAATTGTAAAGGTGGACAAGGCCAGTTCCTGTGAGCATCATAGGTTATGGTAGAGAAGAGAGTTCTTTCTAAGCCTTGAGATTTATAAGTAGGGCAGTATTCATCCCTCTTCCAGCCAGAATGGGCTGGATTGGGAGTGGAGTCACTTCCTAGGCTGACAAAGCCCGGTGTAAAATGGTTGGATGGCCCATCAGAATCCTTCCCTTGGGAGTCAGGGTCCATAAACATCAGGCAAATGTGGCGATTGTTAGTGATCGTGAACACTGCAAAGTGACATTGTGAGAAAGAAGAAAGTACAACGTAGCATGAGAGATGTGGCAGAGGAAGTGGAGCACTCACTTTTCTTTCATTCCAGTGAGGTACCTTTATCCTTTATCATCGTCTGTGCACCATTACAATAAACCCTTCCTCATATGAATGCGCGTGTATGAACTTCCATCTCTTATCATTGAAAGGGCACAATCAGGATACACAGAAGAGCAGGTAAAGAGAGAAACAGAGTTCACTACCTTATCCTCTGAGGCCCACATTTTTATTGTAGCACTGAAGGATAGATTATACTGATTTATTGATATGCCTGTCTCAGGCTTTGTGTGTCTTATCATCTTTACATCTTAGCATTGATCATCACACCTAGTGCATTCGTTGGTGCTCAAAAATGCTTGTTGAATTGAGGATGGAACCCTGAAAAATTTCTGAAGGTTGAACTGGGAGGAGGGAGAAATAAGTCCACAGAACAGATTTAGAAGGAACTATAGCAGTAGATGGGGAACCAGAAAGGCGTGGTGCCTGGAAGGGCAATGGATAAGAGAGTATATCATGGGCAGTAGGCATGGAGATACAGTATTTTGGAGTTTAAAATCATGAGGGTGCAAGTAAGTACCAGGTGGATTTACCAACTGTTTGACCATTAAGATGAAAGAAAAGGTCATATTGCCGTCAGTGGAGGAGGTGAAACTGGCATGAGTGGATGATGTTCAATATCATCCACCAATATGCTGGTCTTCATTGATTCTCTGGGATCAAACATTACAAACAGCTATTCAGACACAACTATAAGCCAAAGGGTTAGTCTTTGGTTTTTGAAAAGGTATCACACTTCCTATAAATAAACAAGACATGAAAGCCTCAAAGCACTTGGTTGATACATGTGCTCATCATTTTTGGAAAACAAGAATGCTAATTTGGTCTCTTACTTCATAAAATGGAAATCTGGAGTTTCTCCTGATGGCATGAAGTTATCAGTCTATTAAGAAAACTGCAAAGCATTGCACATAGTTTCATTTAGAGAAGTGCGTAACTCACACACCGTAAATATTAATAAAATATGTCAATCAAAGTGTATACAATCAGGCATGTGTCAAACAGAAGGCAACCTCAGGCTTTCATAGTAATTGGCTAGAGTCTGCATTATTTCTCATGTTCATGCATTAATATCCATGTAGCACATTTTCATTAAATTTGTACTTTATAATTATGAAGTTAAGAAAAGGTAAATAATAGTCTCTTTTTAAAGCTGTACTGGAATGCTATCTCTGTCTTTAAGAGTTTCATTCCAATATAGTTGACATATGGTGTTGTATTGGTTTCAGGTGTACTATACAGCGATTCAGCATTTCCATACATTATCTGGCACTCATTACAACAAGCATGTTCCTTAATCCCCATCATCTATTTCACCCATCACCCACCCACCCCTCTTCTGGCAACCATCAGTTTGTTCTCTATAGTTGAGAGTCTATTTTCTAGTTTGTCTCTTTTTTTCCTCTTTATTTGTTGGTTTTGTTTCTTAAATTCCACATATGAGTGAAATCATAGGATAGTAGTCTCTCTCTGACTGGCTTATTTTGCTTAGCCTTATACCTCTTTACAACTGTCATTTTGTTTGCCTATTCTTCTCTTTTAATGCTTTCTTATCTTTGGGGTCCTTGTATCCAATACACAGCTCTGTGGGACTTTTCTTTTTCTAACATGAAAATGCTCATGCACTTGGGTTCCTGTCAAGAATACCCTGAATTTCTGGCTGGTGCTTTTCTCCACTGAAGGCTATGTATGCTACGAGTAAAATGGTCCTCAACTATCAATGTGCTTTAGGTTCCTGTTGGCTGTCAGGCAACTCCAGATTTCCTAGTGATCTGCTTGGGCTTTAATCTTTTTTTTTTTTTTTTCAAGATTTGTTTATTTATTTATGACATTAAACTTTAATATTACATTATTTGATACTAGGCCAAATAATACTTTAATCTTGTGGGTTTTATTTTATTTTATTTATTTATTTTTAAAAGATTTTATTTATTTGACAGAGAGAGAGAGATCACAAGTAGGCAGAGAGGCAGGCAGAGAGAGAGAGGGGAGGAAGCAGGCTCCCTGTGGAGCAGAGAGCCTGACACAGGGCTCAATCCCAGGACCCTGGGATCATGACCTGAGCTGAAGGCAGAGGCTTTAACCCACTGAGCCACCCAGGCGTGCCTAACCTTGTGTTTTTTAAAAAAATTTCCTACAATTAGAATGGATTTTGACAAGTTAATTAAAACTCTCATGAAGAACTGGTGAATAGTAAGCCAAATCAATAGTCCAGGAACTTTTCTCCACATTACTCTATCTCATGTCACATGAAGAAGCGACAGTGTTCTCCTGAGGCTATACCTTTGTAACTAGATAGATAAGGCTGCCCAACTTCAGGCCTTCAGAAAGTTTCTCCTCTGACCCTTTATGACAGGAAGCAGCTTTTGTCTTTCCCAACTTTACCCCTCTCTCCATAAGCCAGGCTAAAATACAAAGAATCTTCAATCATTTCAGTGGGCCCCCGTAACCTGGGATGGGAGTGGGAGCTGAAAGACAGGAATAGAGGTGACCTTAGAAACCAATGTCCTTCTCTTGTCCCCAGGGACAACTCTGACACTACCCTTCCACTGTCATCAGCTCTTCATGTAAGTTCAGCTGTAAAGAGTGAGTAGCTGCTAGAGTAGATGGAGCGTGAAGAGAGGATGTTACAATAAGGAAGATTTGGACTTAACCTATAAACTGGAAGAAGCCAACATAGAAGAAGCTGAAGACAGGAGGGTTCTAGCAAAAAAGTTCAGTCCCTCCCCCAGGCATCAATCTGATCTAGTATTCAAAACACGTAATTTCTTATGCTACCATGCAGCAATTGATCTCTTGCCCCTATCAATAATTTTATCATCACGACAACGACAACGACTACTACTATGACAGTGATGACAACTACAACTACTATTTGGGTAACTCTGGGAGGTTAATGGAGATTATGCGGCATGAGATAAAATTTCTCCAGCTACTCCTTGGTGCCACATTTGGTACCACTTCCTTCTATCCACTTAAGACTTCGGCATCCATCTCCTCTCTGACAGGACTCCTACAATGATCATTATTCCTATAGATGACCCATACAACTCCTTGGTGTCTTACTTCCTTGACACTCTCACCTCCTAGGGTCTTCTTATTCACTCCCCCTCAGCCACACCCTCCCATGAACTTGCCTACAACACTCTGTCAAGCTCCTGAATAACTCATCTTCATCTTGCTTCTCTGTCCCCTAGTCTCTTTGCTCCAATCTTGTTGAACATCTTTCAGTTCCTCTAAGCCATGTTGTTTCCCAGCTCAAGGCAACACTCGAGTGTACACATACATTCTCTCTGCCTGAAACACTTCCTTCTCCCAATGCCAAGATCCTAGCTTATGCTTACTTATCCATTAAGTTTTACCTTCAGCAGTGCTCTTAGGAAAGCCTTCACTTACCCAGATGACGAGGTGAGATCTCTCTGTTTTACATGCTGCAGGAATTGGACATTTTTCCATCGTAGCCTACCCCACAACTTCAATGAATTAGTTTGATGGCATAGTGGCTCATATATAATATACTCAGCAAATATTTATTGAATAAATATATGAATCAATGAATGAATGGGGAGTCTGAAGTTATAGGAGGAGGGAATTCACTTTTTTTAAAAACACTAATACAATCCATCAACTTGATTCCAATTTCACTAGTTTTATGTGTGCTTATTTGTCTATGTATGTGTTTAGTTCTATGTGATTTTGTCACATAGATAGATTTGTGTGGTCACCACCACAGTCAAGCAAGGGAATAGTTCCATCACAAGGATCCTCAGAACATCTTTTCATAGCCATAGTCACCTTTCTTCCCCTACTTCTTTCTAACCATTGGTGACCATAATCTGTTCTCCATCTCTAGTTTTTGTCATTTTGAGAATGTTATATAATGCAATCATACAATATGCAAAGTTTTGAGATTGGCTTTTTTCACAGGACATAATTCTCTGAGATCCATCCAAATTGTTATGTTTATCAACAGGTTTTTTAATTGCCCAGTAGTATTCCATGGTATAGATGTACCATGGTGTGTTCAACTATTCGCTTGTTGGAAGCATTTAGTTTGCTTCTGTTTTTTTAATATTATGAATAAAGTTACTATGGACATTTGTGTACAGGTTTAGTGTGAACCTAACTTTTAATTTCTCTGGGAATAACTGCCTAAAAGGGAAACTGCTTAATTATATGGTAAGACCATATTTAGTTTTTAAGAAACTGCTTAGTCCAAGATATATGTATGTTTAATATTTTGATTACTCTTGCTAGTATTTTGTTCTATAAAAATAAAATTGTACCATATGTAGTCTTCCGGGACTGACTTTTTCACTCATTAGATTTCTAAGATTTCTCCATGTTGTTGCATGTAGTTGTAGTTCATTTTCATTGCTGCATAGATATTGCAGCTTGTGACTATATTGTATTATCCAATAAATGGTGGAACAAGTTGCAGCATTTTGTGAACAAAATGCAACATTTTATGAGTAAGATTTTCATGTGTAAAAGCTTATTGGGATATTTTCCAAGGAATGGGATTGCTGAATGTTAAGAAATTTGAAGGTCCAGCTTTCAGATGGAAGTCTAGGGATGCTGTAACAAATGACCCCGCATCCAGTGACTTGAAACAATTGGAATTTATTCTGTTGTAGTTTTGGAGGCCAGAAGTCTGAAATCGAGGTGTCAGAAGTATTTGTTTCTCCTAAGCAGAATCTCCTAAGGAGAATCTTAGGAAGGAAATCAAGCTCTGAAGGAAAATCTATTTGATGTCTCTCTCCCAGCTTCTGGTAGTTGCCAGCAATCCTTGGTGTTCCTTGGCTTATAGACACATCATTTCCATCTCTGCTTCCATCTTCCCATGGTGATCTTCTGTGTGTGTGTCAGGAATTATTCATAGAACAAAAACCTAGAGTTGGTAAAAGGATATGATCCAGAAACAGTGAATGGGGATAGAGAAGGATAATTTGCATGGTGTTCCATGGTTTACAAAATATTCACATTATTTGAAATGATTTTCAAATAAACCATGTACAGTATGCATTATCTCTGTGGCTGTGTGAAAGCTATAAAACTTCCAGAGCTGGGGGTGGATCCCCAGTTGTCAGAGCATAGATTTGAGCTTTTCCAAGACTTGAGTTGGATAACTTCCATGAATGTGAATCTTAGACCTGTCTTGCTGGATTGCCATCTGGATATTTTAATGCATGATATATCTGGTAATATTAACTGCTTAAAATGGGCTTTGCCCATTTCTCCCATTGGGTTTGAAATCCAATACTCTTTGACTCTGCAGACAATTTTGAAAGCAACTGCACTATGCTCACTTTAAATGGAAAATGGCAGGACTTGAAACTGAGACCATCCCAGGGATAGCATAGAGCTTGAGAGCTTTCCTGCTGGAAGGCTTTGCTTTTCTCAGATTTTCCATGGATGGTACTTCTAAATTTCCTCACCAAGGATGTGATAATTCTCATAGACATTGCCAAATGTGTGGTTCATCTTGTACTTCCTGAATTTTGTTGCCAGGTGGGTGAGGGACAAACTCAATTGCCAACTTGAAGAATTTCTCAAATTTCCTCCAAAACACTAGTCTTTAAATGATCAAGTTTCACTGGTCCAGTGTATTCCACCACTATTAAAATATATTATTTTTAAAAGCACTTTTTTGCAACATACTGTAGATTGCTGTATATAATTTCAAATATTCAAATTTCAAATGAAGTTAATGAAATATTCAAATGCCTCTGAAGTCTTTTTCTTTTTCTTTTTTTTAAGATTTTATTTATTTGACAGAGAGAGAGAGATCACAAGTAGGCAGAGAGGCAGGCAGAGAGAGGAGGGGAAGCAGGCTCCCTACTGAGCAGAGAGCCCAATGCAAGGCTCGACTGACCTCAGGACCCTGGGATTATGACCTGAGCCGAAGGCAGAGGCTTAACCCACTGAGCCACCCAGGTGTCCCACTTCTGAAGTCTTAATAGAAAACATTTCAGGTTTCTTTTGCTTTACAAATAGGTAACAGACTATTCTGATGATGCAACATAAACAGTATCAGAAGGAGTACATGGTGAGCTCTTTCCTATCTATCTTTGGGTCTAGGCCTTTAAAAAAAGGAATAATTGAAAAGAATACTCTGTTCATTTCTTTACTTTTACGTGATAGAAAGAAGAGAAACTTCTATTAATAGAGCTTTTAAGACATTCTCTTAGAACAACTAAAATTTTTTTATATTGTTAACCATGGGGTCAAGCAGCCTAATGCTCTCTATACTATGTATTCAAGAAGATCATCTTGGAAATGCATGACTATTTCTTGGACTTAAAACACATATTGAGCTTGGTTAGTGCTGCTATAAAAGTAGTGAAGCAATTTGACTGTGGGTCCTTAAGGACAAATTCCTATTCACAGAGTTGCTGTTTTCTAGATTAGTTAAAACTATTTAGCAACAGAAATTATTTTTATTTTTAATTTTTACTAATTTTTTTTTGAGAGAGAGAGAGAGAGAGAGAGAGAGAACCTTAGGTAAACTCCACACTCAGTACAGAACCTCATGTGGGGTTTGATCTCATGACCCTGAGATCATGACCTCAGCAGAATCAAGAGTCAGAGGTTTAATGAATTGAACCACCCAGATGCCCCCATTTTCTGTTTCTTAACAGTGATATTGAGGTCTTTTTTCTCTGATTATTCAAGAAAATATTTCATGCTGAGTTTGAATGGTAATTGAGGGTCTGCTCCAAAAAGTCATGGGTGATCACAGATATCTCTCATTTTGAGAGCCTGAGGTATGTGTCTATCCAAGTATCTGGATTAATTTCCATAAGAAGGGTGTGTGGATAATAATTCTAGCCACTTGGGATGACCCTGGAGGCTGTCTGAAAACTCCATCTGCTGCCAAAACACTGAACTGGATCTCAGGTATACACAAGCCTTTGCAGCAAGCCATAGCATACTTTTGTCATCTTTGGCCTCCTGTGTTCTACTGTATGGTCTCCTAAACATCCTAAGCTCCATTGGTCCCTAAGTGCCAAACTATCTCAAGGACAAATGGCCCAAATCACTGTAAAAAAATAAGACCTAGGAAATCCAATAAATCAACCAAGCTAGCCTTTTTTGCAGCATGCTCAAGTGTTGCATGTACTATTTCATGGCCTATAAAGATGAAATAGAGGCTGTGGACTACAAAGCACATAAAGAACCCGAGTTTTTTATGATATCTAGGAGATACCACATTGGCAAGTCCTGATACCTGACTTGTCTCAGAAGCAGGGAGAGAAAGAATGCTCCAGAGAGAAGGAGCTGATAAGGGTGGGCTGCATATTTGAGGAACAGGAAGAAGACTGGTAGACTGGTATGGCGTTTCCTGAGGTGAAGCTAGAAAGGTGAGGAGGGATCAAATCATAGAGCTTGTAGTCATATGCAGTGCCAATTAAGAACTCAGTTTCTGGAATCAAGCAAACCTGGGTTCAAATCCCAACTTCCAGATTTCCAGCTGGGTAACTAACCTAGGGAAGGTTACCTGATCTCCCTTCTAACCTCAGTTTCCCTTCTTATAAATGAATGACAATGTCATAGCTTCTTTGTGGTGTCATTGGGAAGAGCAAATGTTGTAAAGAACTTAGGAGTTTGGTAAATAAACCAAGCAGATGAAATATGAAGCTGTTACAACTATTACTGTTATTATGGTTTGGGGCAGAATTAATGTGATGGTTGATATTTACTATAATGATTTTGGACCTTTAAAAGTTTATGCAGAGAACATCATGATCAAATTTTCATTTGTCAAAGCTCCTTCAGGTTATAAAGTAGCTAATGCATCAGAGAGGGGAACATGTAGGGCAGGGAGGTCAATTAGGAAAGACTCTTGCATGTTTCAGGCAAAGATGTTAGAGCTTTGGACCAAAGCAAAAGCAGTAAAGACAGAAGGAGACTGATGCATTAGAGTTACTTAGAAGGTAGTATTGGCAGGAAGTGATTGATTGAATATGAGGAGCAAAGTAGAGATGACTCCAAAGGTTCGTGCATTTATTAAGCTAGGGAACCCTGTAGGAGAAACAGGTTCTATATGAGGGCCGGAGATCAGTTTAGTTCTGGACTTGATGAGTTTAAGTTACCTTTGAACCACCTATGGGGAGATACTTAATCAGCACTTGAATATACACATCTAAACTTTAGGGGAGAGGTCTGGTCTAGAGATACAATTTTTACCATCAACATATAAATGGTTACCAGAGCCCTGGGGATGGATGAAAATGGGGAAGAGGAAAACAATCAGACCCTAGAGGAAATCCACAAATTAAAGGCCATTGAGTTAGAAACAATGAGCTTGGTTGTAAATAATTAGACCAATCCAGACTGACTCCAGCAATAATGGATTATTAAATGAGAAAGCCAAGTGGGAATATGGGACTTAGGATTGGTTATATTCAGCAATTTAATCATGCCGTTAGCTTCTCAATTTCTTCCCATGTCTGGGCACTGCCTTATGTGGTGTTGGCTTCCATCTCAAGCCTGACTCTTTTATGTAGTTGCAGTATAGCTGCTTAAAATTTGCATGGCTACATGCTTCTTTTCCATAGAAAAAAGGAGAGTGGTTCTCTTATTTTCTCAAAGAAGGAGGAAGATTTTCCCTCTGAAGTTCCTACTAAAACTCTCCTTTGGTTAACTAGAACTGGGTCACGTGTCCATCCCTGAACCCGTTTGGTAAGCTCCAGAAGAGGATTCTAATGATAAACCGGAGCCACACAAAACCCACACAAATGTTGAGAGTGAAGTCAAGTCCTCCACAACTCATTGGCTGTGAGCCTGAGACTTGACTACCTGGATAACACTGGTTTAGCTATGAAGGTAATGGAGATTCGACACTGAGGAGGTGTTCACAGTGCCATGGAACCAGCAGTGAAACAGACTGAGACATGGCTTAAGGATTCTGAAGAAAACAAGGAGAGAACAATGTCATCTTTCTGTTTTGAGGTAGAAGGGATAGTCTACTAGGATGGATGCTTTTGAAAGAGCAAGATGAGAGGAGAAAGGGAAAATTCACTGATGGACTTTGTAGGGGCAGGTATGGGGGCAAGTGGGGAGTTGAACAGATGAAAGTTAAGGTGTGAAGGCTGGTGAAGAAATAGAGGGATAGAATACAGACATCTTCTCTGAAAAGATAGGGCAATAGAGGGAGCATTTTTGTCTGCTGGTTTATATATCTGTTTGTTTTAAAGATGACTCTAGCATACCTAAGTGCCTACAAAATAATTTATTATATATAGAGAAGCTTTATATGAGTGGGATGGTACACTTGAAAAATACTAGAATATGCCATGACACCGAATCAGTATCCCCTGATATTTTGTCTGACAGATTCCATCATGACTCTTACTGCTACAACTCAACAAAGATAGTTTCGTTCAACAGGTATGTGAAGAGTTCAGGAATGCTATGTGTGCTGTAGCACAGCAGGAGAGAAACACCTGCACAGGGTTTATCAGATGTAAGAGAGATGGACTTCTGAACATGGGTGAAAGGCCTGACACTGGGAAAGAGGCATGCACCTCCTTTGTGATGAGAAGAGAGGAGAATGAGTTTGGTCATTCTGAGTTGAGGAGTTCTCACCTGGTGATTTACATTTTACCAAAACAAAGAACCATCTGCAGTTGAGAGATGAGGGAGAAAGGGATGCACAGGTTGTCATTGTTTTCAAGATTTTGTTTATTTATTTGAGACAGAGAGAGGAGAGAGAGCAAGCATGGGGCAGTGTTGGGCTCCACGCTTGGTGCAGAGTGTGGAGCCCAACACAGGACTGGATCCCAGGACCCTGAGGTCATGACCTGAGAAATCAAAGGTTTGATGCTCAACCTACTGAGCCATCCAGATGCCCTAGGATTCAAAGGTTTAAGGAGCATATACAAATTTTGAAATTGTCATTGTAGAGGAAATGTGAATGAGATGCCAGAGAAATGCAGTAGGCTTATTAGGCAATGATGCCATGACAGGAGAAGCTGGAGACCTTGAATCTCCAGGTACAGATTTTCCTGAGTGTGTAATTTTCTTCAGCAGTATTTGTCTCCCTGCCTTCAGGTTGTTTTGTTAGGGTCTGATGAAAGGACAGAGGGTTGGAAGGATTAAGGGAATAAATAAAATAAGTGATTGAAATGAAGGGCCCTGGAATCTAAGCTTGATATTGAGAAAGTAAGAACAAGGTGGTGGGGGTGGGACAGCAAAGGGGAATGTAGAGGAGGCCAACTGATAGGGCTGTCAGTGTGGCTGAAGAATAGTTGCAGTGGGGGTGATTACACTGGCAAGCAGGAGAGATAGGCAGGGGGATAGGAAGAAAATAACAGAATTTAAATGAGTGATTTTGGTGGTAGAGAAATTAAAGCTATTGAAAATAAACTGTGCATGACTCTTACAGTGATTGGCTCAAGTGAGGTGGGGCAAAGGTTCACTGGAGAGGAGGAGAGTCAGAACTGAGAAACCTGCTTGCTAAAAGGGCACTTTTGGATATTAAAGTCCCCCAAGGTCTCTTATCATCCGAGGCAGGAACTTGGGCAATAGAACAGATAATGTGTCCTCCTTTATGATATAGGGACTACACCCCAAAATAGGTTGTTTTAAGTTAATATCTATGAAGTTATACCTACATATAAGAGTCATACAGCATTAACATGGAAAAAAGTTTCCTGAATAATGATAGAGTTCCAAGAATATTTTCCCATAGTTTTCCAAATGTTCCATTTATAACTTGGATTCAGGTCAGAATTATGAGGTTTCTAAGCAACATAACCAGACAGTAAATAGGGCTTGAGCCATTTTAAAATACATTAAAATAAACAGGTCCCTTGTTGCCCTAACTCTACCCAGGTCAGCTGGCTCATTCCTGATAACCCACTTTGGTGATGTTAACATATGCAATAAACATGATAAAATCCTGGCTATAAGCCAGTGAGAAAAACGCAATGTGAAGTTTCAGTCACAAATCTCTGGCCACCACCTCTCTTACATGGTATTCTGGTTCTGAGACTTTAGTAGGGGAAACCTAGAAAGTAATTAGCCAAATGGACTAGAAACCCTAGAAGAGCAGCAGCTACCTCTAAATACTGGGGGATGTTGCCTTGAGTTTCATGTAGAGGTAGGTAGGCACTTTCATGGTGACAATGGAAGATGTCAGAAGAGTTTTATTTTCCCTTCAAACTTCTTCCCTATTGAGAATCCTCAAAGGCTACTGTCAGATGATTACACGGGGGAATTGAAGGGAGGTAAAACACTGTTTGAGAACTGCTAGTTTAAATACGAATTTGTTACATAGGAGAAATTACAAATTAAGTTGTTAACAATCTCTAAAACCTGAGTATAAGCCTTAGCAAATCATCCCACAAGATAACTAGCTGAGAGCAAGCTCCTCTAAGAAAGAGGCAGGACAATAGGCATTTTGCATGGCTGGGGCATGGGAGTGGCTGAGGGGACTGGGGAAGCAAGTTTTAGGAATGGTAGCCTTGAGGGAGGAAGCCCCATAGGGAAACCAGGAGGGGAATTACCAACTAGATAAGGAAAGTGATGCTGTTTGAGGAGAGAGGAGGGCATCATGATCTCAACTTCTGTGTAAGATTAGCTTTGCTCCCTGTGCTCCCCCACACATGTCAGAGATGGACAGTTGGCAACTCTCTCCAGGCTTCCAGTAGCAGCCTTCACCTTTACTCTACTTGACCTCAGTACTGGTCAGAGGCTCAGACTGGACACATAGACATACATACACACACACATAAAAATAGGTGTACACAAACACACACACATACACTCAGAAGAAACAACCATCAGAACAAGTGAAAAAGAAATAACAGTGATCCCAGTTTTAGGCTTAATATAGAATAGAAACTCCCTAGAATACCAAGAGGCAAATATGTCAACAGATGGTGATTGACTGACTTCAGAACCAAAGTATGAATAATTCTTTACTAAAATCAATGCATGTTCCTTTCCTGGTACTCCCTTCAGACCACATTTAGGGAAGCTGACATTTTATCTTGTTCTACAAAGGGCTGCCATATGTGTCAGTGAGCTCCTTTGCTCAACTCTAGTTCCCAGGAGCTAAAACCAGAAATAAGCAAGACCATTAACTCATGCTGTAACTGAGGCTCTTATTTCTTATTGTCCTCCCTTGAGGCACTGATGAAGACATTTTGCTATGACCAGAACTTTCCAATCACCAAGCCATAAGAGCCCTGAAAGCAATGGAATGCCTAGAAAACCACACCACACAGGGCCCGTTCTCTGCCCATAATCACCACTGAACACATACCAACCCCTGCTTGTGATTATACACTCTCTGCTTGCTTTCTTGTATGTACTCCCCTTTCTCTGCCTATAAATCTCTAGATGTCCATCTTGCTGGTGGAGAGGTCACCTGTCAAGGCTTGAGCCTGCCACCTGCTCTGGCTGCTGGCATCCAAAATAAATTTTTCTCTTTCTCTTTTTCAAACCCTTGTCTCTTGACTCATTGGCCTCTCTTGCGACAAGTTTATCTGAGTTTCTTTGGTAACAGTGTTAGCAAATCCAGCCAGGAGCTGTGCTCCCAATTTGTCCAGCACCCTTGGGATTCCCCAGGACACAGCAGGCCACAGCAGGCCAGGGCTCACTCCTTCATTTCCTGACTTAGCAGCTGAAATAGATTGACCAGTAACATATGGAGAGAACAGAGGCCTGGAAACTGGAAAATGCCATTAAATTGAAACTGAAGTGATTAGAACTCTGATTTAAGTTGATAGTTTGTCTATAGTTTTCAAAAACTGGAGAAGAACCACAGATACATGGATTGGAGCATTAAAAAGGCATTTCCAGGGTGGGTGAAAAATTGCTTGGTGCTCATTAGTGATGGTCATGCAACATAACTTCTGTGTGCTGGAAAAAGGAGGCATGAATCCCCTTCATCATCAACACTCCTCTTCAGAGAACATCCTGAGCTCTGCTGGGATGCAGTGGAAGGGCCAGACTAGACCCCTCAGTGCATTTAAACATGACATGCATTAGTGCATTTAAACATGAATTATTGTTATTTTAAAGGAATTTAACATAATTATATGTGTGCATATGTAATTTGTGTATTTCTATAGAAAGTCCCTTTCATTTAATTACAAGAGGATTTAATTATTTTCACTAAGTTCTGCTTACTGAGGCAGGAAAGTGGGCTCACTTTTCTGTCTAATGATTTTATAAAACATTTTTTAGATTTTTATGTAAAGTTATTATATATATATATAGATCTGGCATTCTCTAGCAAACACTGAGGTAACTGTGATATTCTATTCTTCAAGCACTTCAGCTAATTAACATTTTATTGTGCAATTCAAACACGATATTTCTTTTAATAAGCGGTGTCACAGCAAATGCCCAATTTGCTCATTTCTAGGACAATGGGGAGTCTCAGGAGACTAAACAGCAGGCTACAGAGAGAAAACCTGTGGTGTTGAGTTTCCACGTATCACTTAATCTTCTGAGTTTAGTCTCATCTCTCAAATTGGCAAATTTCTTTGTTTTTATTTAGAAAAATTTAATAATCTTGACTTCTAGGGAAGATGGTGGAGTAGGGGGGACCATAAGCTCATCTTGCCTCATAGATGCAGTCTGATAATACATACATTAGTGTAAATAACCCAGAAAATGACCTGAAGACCAGCAGAACAGACTCTCCATAGGTAAATATACAGAAGAGGCTATATCAAAGAGGGTAGGAAGGGCAGAGATGTGGTTGGAAGCTAAGCGGACCTGAGGGACTATCCCAAGGGAGGAAGGGACACTGTAGGTACAAAGAGTAGAAATAAACAGATTCTCACATCAGGGAGCCCACATGGAGAATGCATGTGGATAAGATAAATCCCCATAACACTTGGCTTTGGAAACCAGAGAGGCTGAATTTTACAAGTTTTTACGATCACCAAAGCTTAACACCTGGAACTTTAAATATCTGTGGGCTTGGTTCTGTGAAAGCTGGGAGGCTGAGAAGAAACTGAGTCCCCCTCTTTTAAAAAGACAGCACAATAAATAGCCCTGTGAGATATAGCAGAGAAGCAGCATTTTGAAAAACATCTGGGGTATATGAAAGAGAGATTTGTTTACTAATCTCAGAGCATGTGCTAGAGGGGCAGGTTCACTGGGAGACTTCTCCAGGAATGGAGGAACTGGCAAGTGCCATTTCCCTTCTGCCCTCCAGCCTAGATGTATGGACACCTGTGGAACTAGTCTAGCATCAAAACTTTCCACCTAGCTTGCTAACAGCATGTTCAACTTTGCATTCTCCTGTGGCCACAGCCCCTACAGCCAGAGCTTGGTTCCAGGTCTCCTTTCACAATAGACTATGCCAAACTTGCTAACACCTGGTCTGACTCAGCTCAAGCTCAAGGTGGCCCCAGAGTGGCCCACAAACAACACAGGAAACAAATCCTGCCAACAACAGGCAAAGAGAATAACTTTAGATAACTGGACTGAAGGCAAAAGCAGCTCAGCTATGACAGTAGGGCACATGTAACATGCTAAGGGACACCTCTGAAGTACAAGGTTCTGGTGCACAGGGGCACTGCACTGCAGGGCACTACAGGAACTTTTCTACATAAGGCCTCTAGTTTGAAGAGCAGACACATAGCTAACTGTTCCAATACACAGAAACAGATGTAGAGAGAGTTAGACAAAATGAGGAGACAGAGGAATATATCCTAAATGAAAGAACAGAACAATACCACAGCAAGAGACCTAAATGAAATGGAGATGAGTAACATGTCTGACAGAGAATTTAAAGTATTGATCATACCGATACTCATTGGACTGGAGAGGAATGGAGAACCCCAGGAAGGTTTTTAACAAAGAGACAGAAAACATAAATAAAGAACTAATCAGAGATGAAGGACTTAATTACTGAAATTAAAAATACACTCAATGGAATACATAGTAGACTAGGGGAAGCAAAAGAATGGATCAGTGACCTGAAGGACAGAGGAATGGGAAGCAATTGAGCTGAACAGGAGAGAGAAAAACAATAATAAATTAAAATAGACTGAGAGAAGTCAGTGGTACTATCAAGTGTATTAACATTTACATTATAGGGATCCCAGAATCAAAGGGAAAGAAGGGGACAGAAAATTTATTTGAAAGAATAATATCTGAAAACTCCCTGAATCTGGGGAAAGAAACAGAAATCTACATTCAGGAGGAAGAGAGAACCCACAACAAAATCAATCTGAGGCTGTCCACATCAAGACACATAGCAATTAAAATGGCAAAAGATAGTGGTAAATAGAGAATTTTAAAAGCAAGATAAAAGACAACAGTTACATAAAAGGGAAATCCCACAAGGCTATCAGCTGATTTTTCAGCAGAAACTTTGCAGGCCAGAAGGGAGTGGCATGATACACTACAAATGCTGAAAGGAGAAAAAAAAAAAACCAAAAAAACCAAAAAAACAACCCTGCAGCTAAGAATATGTTATTCAGCAAGGCTACTATTCAGAATAGAAAGAGAGATAAAGAGTTTCCCAGACAAACCAAAGTTAAAGGAATTCATGACCATTAAATCAGCCCTACAAGAATTGTTAAAGGGGACTCTTTAAGTGGAAGAAAAGATCATAAGTAGGATTAAGAAAAATATGAAGCACAAAAGCTGTAAAACTAAGTAAATCTATAAAAAACAGTCAAGGGATTCATAAAATAAAAGGATGTAAAGGGGCACCTGTGTGGCTCATTTGGTTGAGTATCCAACTCTTGGTTTTGACTCAGGTTGTGATCTCAAGGTTGTGGGATGGAGCCCTTCATCATATTCTATGCTCAGCATGGATTCTGCTTGTCCCTCTCCTTGTGCTCCTTCCCTTACTCTTTCTATCTCTCTTAAATAAATAAAATAAATCTTTAAAAAGAATTTTTTAAAGGGATGTAAAGTATGGCATCCCATACCTAAACTGTGGAGAGAAAAGGAGTGAAGAATATATTCACACTTAAGTGACCATCAACTTAATATAGATGGCTATATGCAGGAGATGTTATATAAAAACCTAATGGTAACCACAAATCAAAAACCAGTAATAAATATGCAAAACTAAAAAGAAAGAGATCCAAGTGTATCATTAACGAAAGCCAGTAAATCATGAGAGAACAGAGCAAGAGTAAAAAAAGAACAGAGAAGAACTACAAAAACAAATACAAGACAAATATCAAAATTGTAATAAGTACATACCTATCAGTAATTACTTTGAATATAAATGGACTAAATGTTCCAATCAAAAGACACAGAGTGACAGAATGGATAGAAAGTAAGACCTATGTATATGCTGCCTACAAGAAACTCACTTCAGACCTAAAGACATATGCAGATTGAAAATGAAGTGATGGAAAAGCAATTATCATGCAAATGGAAGTGAAAAGAAATCTGGGGTAGTAATACTTATATCAGACAAAATGGACTTTTAAACAAACACTGTAATAAGAGACAAACAAGGATACTACAAAATCATAAAGGGAACAATCCAACAAGAAGATATAATGTGGTAAATATTTAAGCACTCAACATGAGAGCACCCAAATACATAAAGAGGCTAAAAACAAACATAAAGGAAATAGTTGATAGTAAGATAATAATAATAGGGGACTTTAACACATTAGTTATAACAATATAACAATATAACAATGACACACCGGACCAGATGGATCAAACAGATATATTAAGAATATTCCATCTTAAAACAGCAAAATACATAATCTATTCAAGTGCACGTGGAACATTCTTCAGAGTAGATCACATATTAGGCCACAAAACAAGTTTTAACATATTCAAAAGGACTGAGGCCATACCATGTTTTCTGTCCACAACACTATGAAATTGGAAATTAATTACAAGAAAAAATCTGGAAAGCACACAAATACAAGGAGATTAAATAAAATGCTGTTGAACAATGAGCAGGTCAACCATGAAATCAAAAAGGAAATAAAGAAATACATGGAAAAAAAATGAAAATAAAAACACAATGGTCCAAAATCCTTGGGGTGCATGAAAAGCTGTCCCAAGAGGAAATTTTATAGCAATACAGGTCTATCTCAAGAAGTAAGAAAAATCTCAAACAACTTAACCTTACATTTAAAGAAAAAAACAACAAAACCAAAAGTCAGTAGAAGAAAGGAAATAATAAAGATTAGATCAGAAATAAATAGTATAGAAACAAAAAACCCAAAAGAACAAACAAATTAAACCAGAAACTGGTTAGTTTTTCATGGAAAAGATCCATGTAATTGATAAAACTTTAGCCAGACTCATCATCATAAAAAAAGTAGAGAAGACACAAATAAACAAAATCAGATATGAAAGAGGAGCAATAACAACCAACAGCATAGAAATCAAAGGATTAAAAGAGAATATTATGAAAAATTATATGCCAGCAAATGGACAACCTAGGAGAAATGGATAAATTCTTAGGAACATAAACCTACAAAAACTGAACTAGGAAGAAACTGAAAATTTGAACAGACTGATTACTAGGAATCAGCAATCAAAATACTCCCCCAAAACAAAAGTCCAGGCCAGATGGTTTCACAGGCAAATTCTACCAAACATAAAAAGAACAGCTAAGGTGTACCTGTGTGGCTCAGTGGGTTAAAGCCTCTGCCTTAGGCTCAGGTTATAATCCCAGGGTCCTGGGATCAAGCCCTGCATTGGGCTCTCTGCTTAGCAGGGAGCCTGCTTCTTCCTCTCTCTCTGCCCCTGCCTTCTTGCGATCTCTGTCTGTCAAATAAATAAATAAAATCTTAAAGAAAAATATCAAGAGCAGCTAATACTTATTGTTTTCAAACTATTCCAAAAAATAGAAGAGGAAGAAAACTTCCAAATTCACTCTGTGAGATCAACATTACTCTGATACCCAAACCAGATAAAGGCACTAGAAAAAAAAAAAAAAAAAAAAAGAGAGAGAGAGAGAGAGAATTACAGACATATATCTCTGATGAACACAGATGCAAAAATCCTCAACAAAATGCTAGTAAGCTGAATTCAACAATATATTAAAAAAATCATTCACCATGATCAAGTGGGATTTATTTCTGGGATGCAAGTTTGGCTCAATATTCACAGATCAAACAATGTGGTACATTATATCAACAAGAGAAAGGATAAAAACCATATGATCATTTCAATAGATGCAGAAAGAGCATTTGACAAGTATGACATCCATTCATGATAAAAACCCTAAAAAAAAATAGAATTCTGTATGATCCAGTAATTCCACTACTGGGTATTTACCCAAAGAATATGAAAACATGAAGTTGTAAAGATACATACAGCTCTATGTTTATTGCAACATTATTTACAATAGCCAAATTATGGAAGCAGTCCACATGTCCATTGATAGATGGATAAAAAGTGGCATAATATACAGTGGAATATTATTCAGTCATAAAAAAGAATGAAATCCTTTTCATTCTTTTTCATTCATCATTTGCAACAACATGGATGGATCTAGAGAGTATAATGCTAAATGAAATAAGTAAGTCAGAGAAAGACAAATACCATATGATTTCATTCATGTATGGAATTTAAGAAACAAGGCAAAGGAAAAAGAGACAAACCAAAAAAACAGACTCTTAATTATGGAGAACAAACTGATGGTTACCAAAGGGGAGGTGGATGAAGGGATGAGTGAACTATATGAAGATGATTAAGAGTATACTTACCATGATGAGCCCTGCATAATACATAGAATTGCAGAATCATTATATTGTACACCCAAAACTAATATAACACTGTGTATTAACTATATAAGAATTAAAATAAAAAAAAGTAGAATAGTAAAAATTTTTAAAAATAAAATTTAAAAGTAATAATCTTAATGTTTATTGGACATTTAATATGTATAATGTTCTGTTCTAAGTTTTTTATATTATCTCCTTTCATCTTCTAAATAGTCTAAATAGGTACAATTATGATCCTAATTTCACAGATAAGGAAACTGAGGCACAGTGAGGTCAAATAAGTTGACCAAGGTCACAAAAACAGGAAGTGGTTAAGTCAAGGATCTCTATGGAGTCACTTTGATCTGGAGGCTAGGTATGCCTTTAACTAGTGGCAACACTGGTAAGGAGCTAATCTAGTCCCTTCATTCAATAGGTGTAGAAGTTACAGGTCGCACACACTGGTGATATCTTATTAGTGAGGACCCATGGTAAGATTAAAATTCAGAGCTCAACTTCCAGGAAACTGCCTGACTTTAGGTTTAGTTTAGATTTTAGTATGGAAGGAGAGAAAACAAGAAGGGAGGGAGAGAGTGGAGAAAAAGGAAGGAAGGAAGATTCATAGATCAGTTAGTTGATTGTTTGATAAATCAAATGATTGGTCTATAGATGGACAGAAAGATTAATAGATTAATAGACCACTCTCAGGTATCTCTAGGACAAAACAGTTCTAGCCTACAGTAATCAGTTACTGCTCCTTAAGCCATGGAAACAATACAAAGAGATGCTATTAGTACCACCCCTGAGTCTCCTCAAATTTATTGCAATTACACAAGATGTTGTTATGTGCCTTCCAGGAGGCCCACAGTTGGAGAGGCAGGAGGCTTTGAGCGGGTAAACTGCTTTCCCAGCACAGCCTCAGAGATTCCTTTCCTGAAGAAAAATTGACTTTATTTTCTGTCTAAATTAGCTCACAAAGTTTTGTTCTTGTTTCATTTCATTGACTTTTTAAATAAAAAGTTTGTAAATTTTAAAATCCTCAGTTTCTTTGGATGAGTCATGCAGGAAATCAAATTTCTGCTTCAGTTCAGTTTATATTTTTCTCCATTTAATTATCTTAATCACATGTAGTCCTACTTCTACTCTCAACCAGCCCCTGTTGTAGTATTTAATTAATAAGGTCACAGATAAGAAAGGTTCTGATTGTGCTGTATCATTTTATGTGAGATTCTAAATTCCCCAGAGGACACAGATCAGGTTTGAACCCAGCATTTTGTGTTGCTTTCCAACTCTTTTAACAAGTTTTACATTTATTTTGTTATATATAAAGTGTATTTTAGGAAAGCAGGAAGAGGTCTACAGCCACTGCCAGAAATTGTGGAAGTATAATTTACTGAAATATTTATATATATATTTTCCTGAATTTTCCTTTCTTCCCAAATTACTAAAATTACCTGGACATATTGGAAGTCCACCTCAGGAATTTTTGTCATAGGGAAAGCACAAGCACTAGAAGCGTTTAGCTTTCAATAAGCTCAAACCCATTGATAAGGCAATATCAGGTGTCCAAAGAGAGGGAGGAGAGAAAGTTCTAGAGAGAGCAAGGGGGAAGATATACAGGAGAGATTACTGGGGATTGGAAAGGGATGAAGGGCTGGGGTCCCTGCTCATTTCTCTCTGCTCACGTATGAGACGGAGTTGTAAGGGGGCTGATAACTGACTCCCAAGAAGTGGTACAAGAAAGTGGTCACAAATGAGGGTGGATGCAAGGGACACTGAGGGAGGCAGACCCTCCACCATTATGACAGGCTTTGGAGAAGTTAAAGAGAGAAGGATCTCTCTGCAGGTTCCCTTTTACTCCTAACCCTGGTTCTTATCTACTACCCCACTCCAATTCTGTGGCAATCCTTCCACTTACTAGAATCTTCCTCTGCCTTCAATGGCCAGTTCAAGTCTTGTCTTCTCTACTAAGTTTGTTCCATTAACTCTGGTCCACTAATTCTTATTCAGCTCATCCTCAGAACTCCTTCATACTTACGAATTGCCCCACACAGAGACTTTTAATGATTTATTGTCCTTAAGTTTTCTCTCCTTCATTCTTTCAACGGATATTTATTGAACACCTGCTGAGTGTGCCAGTCTCTGTTTAGGCACTGGGGAGGCTCTCATGTTCCCAGGGACATGAGACTGCTCTCAGGACACTGACAGTCTAGGTGGGAAGAGACAGAATGATAGGTCCTGCTCCTCAATGTGTGCCAGGCTCCTGTTGGAATCTAATTATAGGTTACAAGAAGGGAAATGTTGTACCACACTTAGTAGTCCAGGCATGGCTTCTGGACCACTCTTTGAGGAGAAATGGTATATTGCAAACTCCCCAGAATACACTGGAATATCTAAGCATACTAGGTAATTAAGGAAAGAGGGTCCACAGATATCAGGCAGGATTCTGAATACCCCCAATCTCAGGAGCAGGGAGATCTCAGATTTCATCCATCTTGGAATTTGTATTTTATCATTATTATTACTAAAGACATAGCATGTAAATACTGACTTCAGTGTATTTCCTTTGATCTTAGAGTTGAAGAACCCTAGAGTTGTAGAATCTTCCTATATGTCAGTAAAAAGGTTATTGGTGATTTCTGAATTGCTTATAGGGAAGATGACCTACAAGAAGTGTCTTTCCTACTCCAGCTTGAGTGTGTCCAAATGGTCAAAGGAACTGTTTCATACTCAGGAGTCAGGAGTTGGTAGATCCATTATGGCTAAATATCTTCCCAAGCCTAAGTGAGTTGTTGGTTTGAAAATCTGGCTTCCCTGCCAATATAAAGATAAAAAATGGAAGTAAGGCAAGTTAATATTGGGTGGTCTTTTTCAAAATTACTGGCATTGTCAAAAAAAAAAAATTTCCACACAATACTGGAGGCCAAATATGTCCCCGGAGAGAGGGATTTTTGGATCCACAGGGAGTAGTGGAGATAGAAAAATAGATTGATGGTTTCTAAGAAAAGCAATTATCTTACATTTGGTATTAGAATCACTTGGTTCAGACCATTACTTATGAACCATTCTTCCTGTTGATGATTATCATTTTGTGAGGCAGAGATCTCAACCATGGAATTAGGAATTGTCTTATTTATTTTTCTTACAATAGTGTGTCAACAGTAAAGAAAGAAAAGTCTGGAAGAAGCAGGGTAGTGGGAAAGAGATATTTGTAATCATTAACATGGTAAAGAAATAATTACGGATCTCAAATAGACCCTAGAGGGATACCAGATGTTACTAGCAATTGAGAGGAAACCTGGCTGGCTATGTATGTGAAATAGGATCTATCCTTGCCAATGCCACCCTTTGAGGCTTCAAAGAGGAAAATTAGAGCTTTCAAAGCTTCGCTGGCAAATTGGCATGTATATTTTGTTGAAAAAAAAAAAAGGAAAGGGAACTAATGTATAAAGAGACTCTTTTCCTTTGTGCCTGCATTTTATATTATAGGAAGTTTCCTACTCAGAAGATAAAGCTAGAATTATCTTCCTGTTAAAAAAAAAAAAAAAGTCGATAGTTTAAGGATATGTGCCACGAAATGAGATTTATCAACTCTTGGAAAAACTGACCCAAGACAAACTGCATCCTTCAGTACAGTCACATTTGAGAAGAGTGAAAAAGACAACCCATCTTATGTCAGTTCCACTCAAATTTTGGTTAACACATGATGTTTTATGGCCATATATTGGGGTCTCTTGGCTTCCTTTGGCTATATGCAGATCAGGAGACAAAAATGAAGAAAGGGTATTCGGAGTCGCTCTTTAAGTAGGATGAATGACAGGGCTGACAATGGGTGCAACAGAGCTCAGCAAATGTCAGCCATTCTGGAATGCGCCATTATGTCCTGGCATTATGATGCTCGGTTTTCCTAGGAGATCTGCTCAATCTACCTGCTGGGTGGCATGGAAATTTCACAATCTTTGTAGATTGCCCACAGATGCTGCTCCTGTTTCAGCCAAAAGCCATTTTTAAGTTTATTATGTTAGTGACTAAAAACCAATTTCCAAAAACTGAACTAGACAATAACAAAAATTAGTACAAGGACAGATGATATTAATTAAAAACAATATGAGTCAGAGGGATAAATCCAGTTTTGTGAGTAGTATTTGGAGACATGAAATACAAAACAAACAGACTTTGGTTGCTTGTGGGGGGAAAGAGGAGTCAAGAGGGAAACTTTTGTATTGCTATAATTGTCTATTACTATGAAACAGATTTCAGCCATGTTGGGACTGCTGACATCCCGCAAATAAGGAGAACCCCAAAAAGTTTGGTTAGGGGAACACCTTTCTCTAAAACATACCATACACTATTTCTATATGCTGTCCCAATGCACATTTACAACAGCAAAGGACTTAGCTAATAAAATAACTAACTGGGTGAGCAATCAAATAATTATATGTCACACAGTGTTCTGCAAACCTCTTTCATCATTTGAGATTTATCCCTAACTGGTACCACTCTCTAACTTAAGTCTCCCAACCTCCTATTGTACCCTTCTGTACCAGGTTGGATTCTTACCTGGTTATTAATGCTGAGTCTCACTATAGTCTATGCAATTAAGAAATTATATTTCATTTTTTATCTGTTCTTCAAATTAGTATTTGTCACCAATAAGAGAAGATGTGTAATTTTTTTTTCTTAATTTCAAATTGTGTCCCTAAGTAGCTGGTTAATCACCATTTATAAACATCAAGTTATTTTTCCTCCTTCTGTCATTTATATGCAGCCTCTTTGTATGAAATCTGCTTTTATGGATAGATTTTAAAACAAGCACAGAGTAGATTAGGTGAACTCAGTAGTACTGTTCATTATGTAGTGTGGACAGGGCTAAAAGACATGTTAAAATTAAATTTAAAAATGATGATCACTCCAACCAGTTGGCCAAGGATTAACGTAAGAAACACATCCAGTGAGAAATCTCAGAGTCTTCAAAACAAGTCAGAGTGAGATCATTGTCTCCTTCACTCCCTGGTTACCATTTCTTAGCTTTTATCTTACAAGCCATTTTGCTCTGTCTGCAAGATTACGCTGTAGAACTACACTTCCAGTGGGCTGGCTAGAACACTGGGTCTGGGGTTATTTTGTATGTTACTTGCACTTGGTGAGCAGGTAGTGTTCAGAGCAGTTGGCAGCAAGTAGGAAAGTATGATGAGAGCGAGGGCAAGCAGAAGGGTGCAAAGTCATCTATGAGAAATACAAGGGCAACTTCTCATGCCTGGTGGAATCTTCACCCAGTGTTGGTGACAGTCCTTCTGGGAGTCCAGGAAGCTATACCTTTGAGAGTATGCTGCATTGTCTCCTGCTTTGTGTAACCATCTCCATACCTTTTTGTATGCATTGCCATTAAAAACACTTCGCATGATTTAACTGGATCTGTGGGAATTTTTCCGTTACTCCATCCTTCAGCCAACTGTGACAGCTACATGTCTGGAAAGGGCATAGGTTTGAATTGCATGGTCTCGAGGATTTCTGTGTTCTTCAGTTCTTAATATACAAGTCAAGGATTCCTAAGAATTAGGAGATGATGATTTCAAAATCCTCTGATATAACAAAAAGAGCATGCAAACTAAAGAGTGACTCTTCCTGTCCTAGTACCCAAGGAAAATCCCAGAGCATTACAGATTGTGCAAAATAATCTGGTTAGTTGTATATTAGGCTGTGCTTCCATATCTTGTGGTTTGGCCCTCAGTTCTAAAGCATAATTGAGTTGACTTACACTTGTATATACCATGTTAATAGTTACAGGCAATATGCTTTGTTAATAAATGTCAATAAAAACAAGGCCATAATGTACCATAATAAGATGCCTAAAAGTCTCTGTTGATCAGGATAATATTATTGAATAGGAACAAACAACTCTAGCCCTAGAAGAACTTGCTACATGCTCATTTCTTTCCAGAAGTATGGGAGAAGTCAGGTGACTCCATAAGCTACTGGGCAAGGGGTAAACATTGCAGTGGCTTTCAGAATTTACCTGTCTAAATTCTAGACTACCACAAGTATAAAACAAAGATGTTTCGGTATTCCTTTGTGTTCCAAATAAAGCTACTGTAGTCTGACTTACTCATGCCAATGGGATGGAATTATTATCTACCACTTAGAACATGTAAGACATGTTAATTAGCCCTTAGAATTGCTCAGTAAAATGAAGTCTGTGCTGAACTGGATGTAAGCATCTGCAAAGCAAATATGCTAATAGCCTTCTTCATTAGCTTTAGTTGCATAAATGGAACAACTGAAGTTTTAAGATCTTTTTTTACTAAAAAAAAAAAAGTTAAATTGCTTGAGAGTGCTTCAGGTATGCATTTGGGTACCTTGGTGATTAATACTACTTCCTTTCTCAGTGAACAAAGTTTGTGTTTTATATAAGCCTGTGGTTGGTTGGTTGGTTGGTTGTGTTTTTGCCTCTGGTTTTTAAACTTACAGATTCTCTGAAATTATTTGAGGGCCACTAGGCTTGGGAGTAGGGATGAGTTAAGTTTTAGGGAAGAAACCCTGTTTGGTTTCAATCAGAGCAGGTTTGATTTTTCCTCATATACTGGAGTTCCATGCAAGGTTTTCAGGGTGGTGGGTGGGGAATTTTCACTGTTTAAAAATGTACCTGGGGAGCACCTGGGTGGCTCAGCGGGTTAAAGCCTCTGCCTTCTGGTCATGATCCCAGGGTCCTGGGATCGAGCCCCTCATCGGGCTCTCTGCTCAGCGGGGAGCCTGCTTCTTCCTCTTTCTGCCTACCTCTCTGCTTATTTGTGATCTCTGTCTGTCAAATAAATAAATAAAATCTTTAAAAAAAAATGTACCCGGAAACAGTCTGTAGACAGCATTGTGCTAAAAAAACCCTATGTAGTTAAAGCATTATGAAATGCGTTCTTGGCAAGGGAGCTAGTACTTCTTATACACACAGAGATGAGCCAAATTTAGTGATGTATATAACCAAGAGGTACAAGCTGGGGGTGGGGGGGTGAATGACAGAAACAGAGGTTGGGAAAACAGTTCCCATGTGGGGGCACCTTCCTCTGTTATGCATTGAAAATCAATAAAGAAGTCTTTATTATAAACTCCCATTTCACATCTAAACTGCACATTGGCAATGATTATGCTTGAATGTCATCTCTAAGGAGGACACTGAAGTGTTTCACTTGAAATCAGCTAAAATGTGATATAGAACCTGAGGCACTCTTTATGGTTAAGACCACCGTTAGGTTGATCATCCAATTTGTTTGACCTGTAGATTACAATTCTATGAATTACTACTCTTTGGAAGGGCTTTGTCCTAGTCAAAGTATCATTATTTGCAGATGACATGATACTATACATAGAAAATCTTAAAGACTCCACCAAAAAAACTACTGGAATAAATGTATTTGGTAAAGTTTCAGGATACAAAATTAATACCCAGAAATTGGTAACATTCCTATATACTAATAACAAAGTAGCAGGAAGAGAAATTAAGAAAACTACTCCATTCACAGTTGCACCAAAAGGAATAAAAATTGCACCTAAGAATAAACATAACTAAAGAGGTTTAAAGACCTGTACTCTAATGAATCACTGAACATTATATCAAAAACTAATGATGTAGTATATGTTGGCTAATTGCATTTAAATAAAAAAAAATGAAAAAAGAAAAAGACCTGTACTGTGAAAACTATAAAACATGGTGAAAGAAATGGGAGACAACACAAAGAAATGGAAAGATATTCCACACTTATGGACTGGAAGAACAAATACTTTGAAAATATCCAAATTACCTCAAACAATCTATAGGTATAATGCAATCCCTATCAAAATACTAACAACGTTTTTTCACAAAACTACAACAAATAATATTAAAATTTGTATGGAACCACAAAAGACCACAAATAGCCAAAGCAATCTTGAAAAAGAAAAACAAAACTGGAAATATCACAATTCTAGATTTCGAGATATACTATAAAGCTGTTTTTTAAAAAATTAAATTTATTTTCAGCATAACAGTATTCATTATTTTTTCACCACACCCAGTGCTCCATGCCATCCGTGCCCTCTATAATACCCACCACCTGGTACCCCAACCTTCCACCCCCCCCCACCACTTCAAACCCCTCAGATTGTTTTTCAGAGTCCATAGTCTCTCATGATTCACCTCCCCTTCCAATTTCCCCCAACTCCCTTCTCCTCTCTAACTCCCCATGTCCTCCATGCTATTTGTTATGCTCCATAATAAGTGAAACCATATGGGTTTTAATCAAAATAGTATGGTACTAGCACAAAAAGAGACATAGATCAGAATATGGAACAGAATAGAGAGTCCAGAATTGAACCCATGCTTATATGAGTTTTAATCAAAATAGTATGGTACTAGCACAAAAAGAGACATAGATCAGAATATGGAACAGAATAGAGAGTCCAGAATTGAACCCATGCTTATATGAGTTTTAATCAAAATAGTATGGTACTAGCACAAAAAGAGACATAGATCAGAATATGGAACAGAATAGAGAGTCCAGAATTGAACCCATGCTTATATGGTCAAAGTAATCTACAACACAGGAGGCAAGAATATACAATGGGGAAAAATGATTTCTTCAATAAATGGTGCTAGGAAAATTAGACAGCAACATTAACAAAAAAAAAAAAAAAAAAAAGAAAGAAAGAAACTGACCACTTTCTTAAACCATACACAAAAATAAACTCAAAATGGACTCAAGACCTAAATGTGAGACCTGAAACCATAAACATCCTAGAAGGGAACAGAGGCAAGTGGGTCACCTGGGTGGTTGAGTCTGTTAAGCATCTGCCTTCAACTTAGGCCTGAGATCAAGCCCCACATCAGGCTCCCTACTCAGCAGAGGGTCTGCTTCTTTCTTCTCTCCCTCTGCCTTTCCCCCTGCTTTTGTTCATGCTCTCTCCCTCTCTCTCTCTCACTCTCTCAAATAAATACATAAAATCTTAAAAAAAAAAAAAAAACAAAACAGGCAGTAATTTCTGTGATGCTGGCTGTAGCAGCATTTTTCTAGATATGTATCCTAAGGCAAGGGAAAAAGGCCTATATCAAAATAAAAAGCTTTTGCACAGTGAAGGAAACTATCAACAAAACAAAAAGGCAACCTACTAATGGGAAAAGATATTTGCAAATGATATATCCAATATGCAGCTAATATATAAAAAAAAAGAACTTATATAACTCAACACTAAAAAACAAACAATCCAATGAAATATGGGCAGAGCTAATATATAAAAAAAAGAACTTATATAACTCAACACTAAAAAACAAACAATCCAATGAAATATGGGCAGAGAACCTGAATAGAAGATATCCAGATGGCCAACAGACACATGAGGAAATGCTCCACATTACTTAGCATCAGGGAAATACAAATCAAAACCACAATGAGATGTCACCTGAAACCTGTCAGAATGGCTAAAATAAAAAAGACAAGAAATAACAAGTGTCAGCAAGGGGAACTCTCATACACTGTTGGTGGGAATGCAAACTTGTACAGCCACTGTGGAAAATAGTATAACGATTCCTTAAAAAATTAAAAAAAAAAAATCACTACCCATTTGGACATTTACCCGAAGAAAACAAAAATGTTAATTTGAAAGGACATATGTACCCTTGTGTTTTTTTTTTTAAAGATTTTACTTATTTTTAAAGATTTTACTTATTTATTTGACAGACAGAGATTACAAGTAGGCAAAGAGGCAGGCAGAGAGAGAGAGAGGAGGAAGCAGGATCCCCACTGAGTGGAGAGCCCGATGAGGGACCCTGGATCATGACCTGAGCTGAAGGCAGAGGCTTTAACCCACTGAGCTAGCCAGGCGCCCCTACCCTTGTGTTTTTTGCAGCATTATTTACAATAGCCAAGATATGGAAGCAATTCAAGTGTCCATTGATAAACAAATGGGTATTATGTAATATATATAAATTATACAGACAATGGAATATTACACAGCCAAAAAAAGACGGGGTTATGCTATTTGTGAACACATGGATAGATCTAGAGGATATTATTCTAAGTGAAATAAATCAGACTGACAAAGACAAACACCGTATGATTTCACTCATATGTAGAATCTAAAAAAATACAAATGAGAAAACAAAGAAAGAGCAGAATCAGACCTATAAATATAGACAACAAAATGATGGTTGTCAGAGCTGAGAGGGGTGGAAGGGGGCAAAATGGGTGAAGGGGAGTAAGAGATACAGGTTTTCAGTTAAGGAATGAATAAGGCATGGGAATAAAAGGCATAACATAAAGATTAGAATCAATGATATTATAATAGCATAGGATGGCAGATGGTAGCTTCGCTTCTGAGCATAGCATAATATATAAAGTTGTAGAATCACTATGCTGTTCACTTAAGATTAATGTAACATTATGAGTCAATTATGCTCAAATAAAAAGTTTTTAAATAGTAAAAAAGAAATTTTAAATAATAAAAAAGAAAGTACCAATAAAAAAGAAAGTATCAATGCTTCATCCTCAGATTTGAAAGGAGTAAGCTTTGGATTGAAAAGGACACTCTAAAATTGATTTCTGTCTACTCATGGGTTATTCCAGGGCAAACTCTTACACCCCAAATTTTAAAAAAAAGTCAAAGGTAGAGCAGCATCTTTGTTCCTTGGGTGATAAGAAGTGCTTTCCCTTTCGCTGTTTCTATAAAGGAGAATGTTAAATGTTCCATGAATAGACTGTCCTGTAAAGCCCTTTTTGGAATACATCCTAAAATATACTTAGAGATTAAACAAAAGATTTATGTACAAGAATGTTACAGCTTTATTTTTAATGAAGGATAATAGAAAACCACTTAAATATCCAGCAAAGGGTGTTCAGTTAAATAAATTATGGTACATTCCTATATTGTAATGTTATGCAGCCCTTTAAAATTATACTTTTGAGGACAAATAACTTAATTTTTTAAATGTTTTATCTATTTATTTGTCAGAGAGAAAGATAGAGAGTGAATGAGCACACAAACAAGGGGAACAGCAGGTAGAGGTAGAACAAGTCTCCCCACTGAGCAAAAATACCAACATGGGGCTCGACCCCAGGACCCTGGGATCATGACCTAAGCCAAAGGCAGAAGCTTAATGAACTGAGCCACCCAGGCGTCACAGAAGGTAAATAATTTTAGAAAATTCTGATACTAAATGTTTAGTGAGTATATGTTAAATATTATTATAAAGTTAATTTAGTGCAAATGTTAAGTGTACATAGAATTTAATCCTTATATATTCAACAATGTATAGATATAAGCATGAAAATAAGGAAATTCATCAAAATACTAATAATGTTTTTCTGTGTTGGAAGTAATAATGACGTAAATGCCTTTTCCCTCTGGATCTTCCTCTGTTGCATACATTCTTTATTAAGAGAAAGCATTATTCACAGACCTGGGGATAAAAATATATGTATATAAAAAATATATGTTTATAAAAAATAAAAAATTAAAAAAAAAAAAAAAAAAAAAAAAAAAAAAGAGAAAGCATTATTTTTAGAATCAGAAAAAACTAATTATATAGTAAGGCACTTGTCCAGATAGAAGGTGACATGCTTTTCTGTGTGAGAAAATAAATATATGGGTGAAATGAACTTGGGGTCTCTAGAGAGAAGATGAGTAATTTACCTGAGAATTCCCAGAGCATCAAGAGGAGGCCCAGATCTCACTCCCATCTTTTTGATGTTCAAAGTAACTGAAATTTTTGGGTGAGCTGGATAGCTCCGATCATGACCGAATGACAAAAACGGTGGGGAAACCTCTTAATACACAATCATCTCAAGGATAGAAAGAGGATCCCAAAGTGGTTATCAAAGATGAATAATGTGTTGGTTATGGTGGGATGAAGACAAGAATCCGCCCCGACCCACAGGAGAGTTTCTAGCTTTAGCCTGATGCTATAAACTAAAAAAAGCATTCCAGGGACATATGTTATCACTGAAGCTGTCCCTCTGCTAAGAAGAGAAATTCTTTGCTAAGGGAAGTTGTAGACTCAAACCATTTAGTTGAAACCTTAAAAAGAGATACAGACTTATTTTCTATCTCCAAGCTAGTAAAATGGGACCTAATAATTGTTACTTTTTTCAAATAAAGGGATAAACTAGCTTAGAATACATACAGGCAAGATATTAGATAAAGTGCTATAAAATGAGATGAAATGGTATAATAAAAATCAAGAGTGATTAAGATTAGGAAAAAACCTTTAATAATTATACAAATAAAACAGCTAGATTAAAAATACTATGAGTATATGAATAGCAACACAAAAATTACCTTAAGGAATACTCTAGATAAATATTGTTAATATTGTTATATATCCTTTGAAATTCTCCATAAAAGTGGTATAATACCATACATAGTCATTCACAGTTTAACTTAAACACTTACAAGATATACATTTGTACATCAAAAATACAGATCTGCATCATCTCTTTCAATGGCTGTGAAATATTCCATTTTATGGTGTAGTGATAATTTTTAATATTCTGATTGTGATGATCTAACCTTAAGGGTTGGGATTATGATGGTGAACAGGATTCTGTCTCCAAGTGGGAACTTTTTTCTACAGATGGTTTTCCTCTTGTAAAAATACAGCAACTAGGACCATACTCATATTCAGAGCTAAGAGAATGGGAATTCTCATAATCTAAAAGATAATTTTGTGAAGGTCAACAGGACCCAGGCAGAAGAATATTCTGATTTATTAGACTTGTCTCCTTATGTTAGATAAAACAGTTGAGCCAATGTTAGTTTGACCTGCTCTTCTCTTCCTGAGTCTTAGAGTGAAATATAGACCAAAGAGAGATAATACTTCTGCCTCTCCTGATACAATAGCCTTGAGCAGTGAAAAAAGCTATTTATTCTGGTGGACAGAAATCTGGAGAGACACTACAAAATCTCTGAGCTTTGGACACGCTGAGGCTGTTGCAGTCAATATTACCTTTCTTTTGCCTGAATGAAATCCTGCCCAACATTTCCCTTCTAGATCATTCTAAGTTGGAAATCTTGTGGACTTAATGTAGGTGGTCCATGAATCAGGAGGAGTAAAACACATCTATTCAGAAGAGAAATCTATCTGGACCAATGAAAGTCTTTTACCAGGATAAGGAAAAGATAGTTTGGGGTCAGGGTGGGACATGTCACTGGAAAGCAGTTATAGCTTTCACTTTGCTCTTATATCCAATAATTAGAATTATTTTTCTTTATAACTATCTGGTCGTAAAAAGAGCTTAAAACAATTGAATAGTTTAGGGGGTCTAAAGAAAATTACAACAGGCTTGATGCATCATAATTCACTTAGTTCTTTTATAGATAGATCTCCTTATAGATCTCTTTTATAGACAGATACTTAGTTTCTTTCTGGGTTCCCCCCCAGCTTGCTCTTTCTTTCTCTCTGACAAATAAATAAAATCTTTAAAAAAAATAAAATAATTTTTAAAGAACTGTTTAATTCAAAATGTGAGAAATGGTACACCACTTTTTTTTTTTTTAGGTTACTCCTCAGAATAATCATAATGATCATCAGTATAACAGCATTTATTTAGGACTTACTGTGTGGCCAACTGCTATGACAACCACACATCTTATTTACTTTTCAGAATAGTGCAATGACATCGGTTTGATTAGTTCATCTATTCATTGGCCATTTATAATTCTCGGGACAAATTTTTGTTCTTGTCTTTTGCCTATTTCTCTTTGTGTAGAAGAAGTACCCTTTAAACATTAAGGTAATCAACCATGTCTTATACCATACTTATACCATGTCTTTATTGGTATAAGTCAAAAGTAATTGATAAATCAGAAAGTGGGAGAAACAGGCTCTTACTGAGATACAGGTGGTACAAAAATAAAATGGGACAAGGAGATGAAGAGATGATTGGAATTGGAAGTATACATATGAAATTGTATTTTCATATATCTTAGTCTCCCTAAATAACCTTAGATTTGTAAACAAGTTTCAATGGTTACAAGATTGTATAAACACTGTGTGATTACCAAGAAATATTTACTTTTTAATGCCTTTGGATGTGGTCACAGAATCAATGATTAAGGAATTAACCTTCTACAACTAAGAGTCATGGACAGTAGGCAGTCCCCGTCAGAGCTAAATCTGGCACTTGCTTCATCATCAGGACAAGGATCTTCACTATTCCTGACTGGAAGAACTTGGTTATTACTCTAGAAACAGTGACTGTGGTGTATTTCCTCTTTTTCCCTTTTGTGTTCCAAATTTACCACTGTTGGTGGGAAAAGACCTTCTCTTAGATTGTAGCTGATCAGACCAAAAAGAGTCACATAATGGAGAGAAGTGCCCATCACCAACAGATCCTAGACTTGTAACTTGATGATACAACTGGATGGGACTTTGGCAGCATCTCCTACAGGAAAAGGGAAGCTAAGTCATGTTAGTTGGCATTTGGGTGGCAAAAGGGCAGTCTGTGAAAGAAACTGCTTGTTAGCTGACCTCATTTTCTTATTCCTCTGTAATAGACACCTTGAATTTCCACTAAGTCCCTGCCTCCCTTGCACCTAGATATGGCCATGAGACTAAATTCTGGTCAGTGATATAAATAGTAGTATTGTGTACAAATCAGGATTGTGCCCTTAAAGTGGAGGAGGTATGTCCTACTCTGCCTTCTTTTTTTCCTACCTTGCTTCAACTGTGGATGAGATAGTGGACCATCAAGGACCATTAGAAAAGGGGAACATCTTAGAGATGATGCGACAACACAGGAGTCTGGGTTCCTGCATCACCTCATGGAGCAGATGCCTTAAACCAGCATGGCCCCATTTGCTTCCAGTCTGGTGGGCTACAGGAAAGTGAACTTCTTTTTTTTTTTTTTTTTAAAGATTTTATTTATTTATTTGACAGAGAGAAATCACAAGTAGATGGAGAGGCAGGCAGAGAGAGAGAGAGGGAAGCAGGCTCCCTGCTGAGCAGAGAGCCCGATGCGGGACTTGATCCTAGGACCCTGAGATCATGACCTGAGCTGAAGGCAGCGGCTTAACCCACTGAGCCACCCAGGCGCCCCAGGAAAGTGAACTTCTAGCTAACTTTTTCTTTGGACCCCTGTTATATAAAACCTGTATTCCAGTTTCTGTTTGTAAAGATTATACCTTAGTGTATTTTGTCCTGCTACAGTTCTGAAATACACAGGAATTAATGTTTTTGCATAATTTTTTGTTGAGAAACCAAAGTACAAGTTAAAACATGGTTTAATTTATAATAATATCCTAGTTGAGCTGACCAGGGATTTATCTTGAAACTGAGAAATGTTAAATATATTTTTTCTTTTTTCATGAAAACAAAGTTCAAACTTCTATTTGGGAAAAAAAAATCCTGTTTTTAATCCTTTTATAAATGGAAGGTTTATATTTTCAAGTATTTTAACTGGTTTCTTGGAAGGTGTCTTTTCCAAACAAACATTTTTTTAAGCATAGAGACTTCCAAAGAACATTTAAAAACCCAAATGGTTTATATTAAATCTGAAAATTCAGAGCACTAAGTTTAGAGTACTTTTAGAAAGCACAAGAACTTATTTTTGAAAGCAAACAAACATTAACATGCCCATGTTAAATATAAATCATTAAAAAGCATACTAGAACTAATGTAGTCATGGTACTTTTCTTCCTTCATTTTGAAATTTAAAAATCAACCTTTCTGTCATATCTTGCACAAATTGACATTCTTCTAACTGTACATATAAGCAGCTGTTTGGCATTAGGTTGGGTCAGCTTCACTTTTTTTTTTTTTTTTTTTTTTTTTGCTTAAGCACTTAGCCAATCTTTTAGATTCAACTGAGATTTCCTGCAACTTCTCAGGTAAGATTTTTTTTTTTTTTTCCAAGAGCTTTGTTATTTTCTCATACAGTAAAAATAAGAAATTCATTGAATTCCAATTAATTTGCTCCCTTGAATCTCAGTTCACCTCTAAAAATGAACAAGCAAAATTATTGACACATCAATTTTTATTTTTGAGGATTCAAGTACAACAAATATATTAAAGTATGGTAGGCACCTGTTATTCGCAAGGGAGTAGACAAACACAGTCAGACAGATGATTTAAACTAAACTTGAGGCTTTCTTGGCCAGGGATGCGGTACAAAGGGTATGTGTATGTGTGTGTGTGTGTTTGTCCGATTAAAACCTAGCAGATAATAAAAATGAGACCGTTGTCAAGGATTCTGCCATGTACAGACCAAGTCCCTAACTAAAGTACTACTTCCAATCACTAGGTCCACTTAAGAAGGTGAGTCAGGCCTGGCAGATAAATACATTGGTATGGAGAATTCAGAAATTCTTGCATTAGTTATTGTGCAAATGAGATTCTAATTCCTAGCCTATTTCACAGAACAGAATCGGCTGTATCTCATTTCAGCATGGTAAGAGACATTCAACATTTTGCATTTGCATTTACTCTTAACCATCATATTCATCTTTTCCAAAGCTGTGTCTAGCAGAAGTGATTATCTAAACATGGGCTGTATGATTCTGGACTGGAGTTAGACAGATGACAGACAGCTTGTTACTGAAAGCTTACACTAAAGGTTTTGAAAGACTCTTTAAAGACTGGCATCAGGAGATACAGCCATGAGAATACTGTCTTGCTGTCATTTCGTTAGACATGGTGGCTCTGAGTCAACATCCAAGCATACTTACTCATGCATTTAAATACAGAAGTAAGTATAAAATCAGCATAACTTTTATACCCTTCCTCTTCTACTTTATATATCTATAACTTTTCTTGTGTCTTTTATAGATTGACCACATTTTTCCCCCTCATTTTAATTTTTAAATTTTTTCTTATTTTTTACTAACATATAATGTATTATTAGCCCCAGGGGTACAAGTCTGTGAATCGCCAGATTTACACACTTCACAGCACTCACCATAGCACATACCTTCCCCAATGTCCATCATCCAACCATCCTCTCCTAACCTCCCTCCTCCAGGAAACCCTCAGTTTGTTTTGTGATATTAGGAGTCTCTTATGGTTTGTCTCCCTCCTGATCCCATCTTGTTTCATTTATTCTTTTCCTGCCCTCCAAACCCCTCACATTGCCTCTCAAATTCTTCGTATCAGGGAGATCATATGATAATTGTCTTTCTCTGACTGACTTATTTCGCTCAGCATAATACCCTCTAGTTCCATCCATGTCATTGCAAAAGGCAAGATTTCATTTCTTTTGATGGCTGCATAGTATTCCATTGTATATATATACCACATCTTCCTTATCCATTCATCTGTTGATGGACATCTAGGTTCTTTCCATAGTTTGACTATTGTGGACATTGCTGCTATAAACATTCGGGTGCACATGACCCTTTGGATCACTATATTTGTAGCTTTAGGGTAAATGCCCAGTAGTGTGATTACTGGGTCATAGGGTAGCTCTATTTTCAACTTTTTAAGGGACCTCCATGCTGTTTTCCAGAGTGGGTGCACCAGCTTGCATTCCCACCAACAGTGTAGATTGACCACATTTTAAAAAGTCTGCTGAGGATTTCAGCTTTATGCTTTATGCTTTATGATTGTGCTATTTCAATTTCTCATTATTATTAATGGTGCTTCTGATGAAGCTGGAAAAAGAACATGAAATAAAGTCCAAAACCAGCAGAAGAAGGGAAATAACAAAGATGAGAGTAGAAATAAATCATACAGAATTCAAAAACAAAGTAGAAGAGATCAACAAAAAGAGGAGCTGGTTCTTTGAAAGAATTAACAAAATTGACAAATCCCTAGCCAGACTTATCAAAAAGAAAAGAGAAAGGACCTAGATAAATAAAACCACAAATGTAAGAGATGAAATCACAACCAAAATCAAAGAAATACAATTATAAGATAATATTACAAGCAATTATATGTCAATGAATTGGACGTTCTGAAAGAAATGGATAAATTCCTAGAAACAAATAAATTACTAAAACCCAAACAGGAAAAATAGAAAATGTGAACAGATTTGTAACCAACAAAGAAATGCAATCAGCAATCAAAAAATCTCCCAACAAACAAGAGTTCAGGATCAAATGGCTTTCCAGGGCAATTATACCAAATATTTAAAGAAGAGTTAACATCCATTCTTCTAAAACTATTCCAAAAAAAAAAAAAAATAGAAATGGAAGGAAAACTTCTAAACTCATTCTATGAGGACAGCATTACCTTGATTCCAAAACCAGACAAAGACCCCAAAAAGGAGAACTAGAGACCAATATCTGTTATGAACATGGATGCAAATATTCTCAACAAGATACTAGCAAATCAAGTACAACACTACTTTAAAAGAATTGTTCACTATGATCAAGTGGGATTTAATCCTGGGCTGCAGGAGTGATTCAATATCTGCAAACCAGTCCACATGATACACTATATTAATAAAAGAAAGAATAGGAACCATATGATCTTCTCAATAGAGGCAGAAAAAGCATTTGACAAAATATAGCATCTTTTCTTGATAAAAACCCTCAAGAAAGTAGGGATAAAAGTCAGAATAGCTAAAATTAACCAGTGAGGAAATGACAGGTGTTGGTGAGGAAACAAAGAAAGGGGAACCCTTCTACATTGTTGGTGGGAATGCAAGCTGGTGCACCCACTTTGGAAAACAGCATGGAGGTTCCTCCAAAGTTGAAAACAGAGCTACCCTACAACCCAGCAATTGCACTACTGGGTATTTACCCTAAAGATATAAAGGTAGTGATCCGAAGGGGCACGTGCACCTGAATGTTTATAGCAACAATGTCCACAATAGTCAAAATATGGACAGAACCTAGAAGTCCATCAACAGATGAATGGATAAAGAGGATATAGTATCTACATAGAATAGAATACTATGTGGCCATGAAAAACCCAAAACTTGCCATTTGGAATGATGCAGATGGAACCCGAGGGTATTATGCTAAAAGAAATAAGTCAGTCAGAGAAAGACTATTATCATATGATCTACCTGATATAAGGAATTTGAGAGGTTGGGTGAGGGTTCGTGGGGGGAAGGGAGGGAAAAATGAAATAGGATGGGACCAGGGAGGGAGACAAACAATAAGAGACTCTTAGTCTCAAGAAACAAACTGAGGGTTGTTGGGCAGGGGGAGGGTTAGGGTGGCAGGGGCGATGGACATTGAGGAGGGTATGTACTATGGTGAGTACTGTGAATTGTGTAAGACAGATGATTCACAGACCTGTACCCCAGAAAAAATTAATACATTATATGTTAATTTAAAAAAAAAGAAAGAAAGTAGGGATAGAAGGAACATACATCAGTATCATAAAGGCTAGCTAATAATATCCTCAATGGGGAAAAACTGAGAACTTTTCTCCCAAGGTCAGGAAGGTGACAGGGATGTCTACTCTTACCACTGTTGTTTAACATACTACTGAAAGTGCTAACCTCAGCAGACAACAAAAAGAAATAAAACACATCCAAATCAGCAAGGAAGAAGTCAAACTTTCACTCTTTGCAGATGACATTAAAAAAAAAAAAAAGACCACCAAAAAATTTCTATAACTGACATAAGAATTTAGTAAAGCCACAGGATATAAAATCAACATACAAAAATCCTTTGCATTTCTATACACCAATAATGAAGCAGCAGAAAGAAAAACCAAGGAATCAATTCCATTTACAATTGCACCAAAAACCGTAAGATATCTAGAAATAAACCTAACCAAAAGGTAAAAGATTTGTATGCTGAAAATTATAGAGCCCTTATGAAGGAAATTGAAGACCTCAAAGAAACAGAAAAACATTCCATGCTTATGGATTGGAAAAGTAAATATTGTTAAAATGTCTATACTATCCAAAGCAATCTACACATTCAATGCAATCCTTATCAAAATAACACAAGTGTTTTTCACAGAGCTAGAACAAACAATTCCAAAATTTGTATGGAACCAGGAAAGACCCCAAACAGCCAAAGAAAAGTGGAGGAAAAAAAAAAAAAAACGAAAAGAAAAGAAAGAAAGAAAAAGCAAAGCAAAGCAGGAAGCATCACAATTCTGGACTCGAAGTGGTATTACAAAGCTGTAATCATCAAGATAGTATGGTACTGACACTAAAACAGACTCATAGATCAATGGAACAAGATAGAGAACCCAGTAATGGATCCTCAACTCTATGGTCAATTAATCTTTGATAAAGCAGGAAAGGATAACCAATAAAAAAGATAGCCTCTTCAACAAGGGGTGTTGGGAAAACTGGACAGGGACAAGTAGAAGAATGAAATTGGACCACTTTATTATACCATACACAAAAATAGATTCAAAATGGGTAAAAGACCTAAATGTGAGACAGGAAACCATCAAAATACTAAAGGAGAACACAGGCTATAAGGAACCTCTTTGATCTTGGCCTCTGCAACTTCTTATTAGACACGTCACTGGGGCAAGAGTAACAAAAGCAAAAATGAACTATTGGGACTTAAGCTAAAACCCTTCTGCACAGCAAAGGAAACAATCAACAAAACTAAAAGGCAGCCGAAGGAATGGGAGAAGATATTTGCAAATGACTTTTTTTTTCCCACTGAGAGATATAAAGTAAAGATTTAATTAAATGGAGACAAACCATTTTCCTGGAAGAAAAGAATCAATGTTGTAGAGAAGGCAATTCTTTTTAAATTGATTTATCGATTTAACATAACCCCAATGAAAATCTCAATGAGATAATAATACTCAACTGTTGGCAAAAGTACAGTGGAAACAGTCATTTTCATGTAAGAGTTTAGATTTGTGCAGTCTTTTTTTTTTTTAATTTTCAACTTTATTTTATTTTTTCAATGTTCCAAGATTCATTGTTTATGCATCACACTCCCAGTGCTCCATGGAATACATGCCCTCCTTAATACATCAGGCTCACCCAACCCCCACCCACCAAGGGAGAGGGAGTTGCAAATGACATACTTGATAAAGGGTTACTATTCAAAATCTATAAAGAACTTATCAAATTCAACATTCAAAAACAAATAATCCAGTTAAGAAATGGACAGAAGATGTGAATCCATAAAGAAGACATCTAGATGGCCAACAGACACATGCAGAGATGCTCAACATCACTCATCAACAAGGAAATACAAATCAGACAAATGGATAAAGAAGATGTGATCCAGATATACAATGGAATATTACTCAGTCATCAAAAGGATAAATACCCAACTTTTGTATCAACATGGGTAGGACTGGAGGAGATTATGTTGAGTGAAATAAGTCAAGCAGAGAAAGTCAATTACCATATAGTTTCACTTACTTGTAGAGCATAAGGAACTGACCTTAAAATGAGGAGATTACACTGGATTATCAGGGTAGGCACAATACCATGGAATTTTACTTAGCCATCAAAAAGGATGAAATTTTAACCATTTGCAACAACTTGGATGGAGCTAGTGTATTATGCTAAGTGAAATAAGTAAGAGAAAGACAAATACCATATAATTTCATTTATATGTGGAATTTAAGAAACAAAACAAAGGAACATAGGGGAAGGGAAGGAAAAATAAAATAAAAATAGAGAGGGAGGCAAATCATGAGAGACTCTTCACTATAGAGAACAAACTGAGGGTTCCTGGAGGGGAAGTGGTGGAGAGATGGACTGGATGGGTGATAGGCATTAAGCAGGGCACCTGATGGGATGCACACTGGGTGTTATATGTAAGTGATGAAGCACTAAATTCTACCCCTGAAACTAATACTATACTATATATTAACTGACTTGAATTCAAATAAAAACTTGGAAGTAATAAAGAAAAAATAAAGTAGAAGTCCTTGCTCCTGGTGAGACTTCCTCTTCCCAAGCTTTAACTCTTACCAGGATCAGAACGATGGCTACAGAAAGGGACTATTTCTCCATGTATCTATATATAGATAGAGAGGCAGATATGGCACAGAATTATTCTAGGGCTGCCACTCACGCTAGTCTCTGTAAATGGTGCCCCTGGAGTTAGGTCATGCACAACCTTCAGGTTGTATATGACAGCCCTGGCTACTGAACACAGCGTGCTTCCAGGAAGATAAATTGCCTGTCTGCTTCTTAGGGAAGACCTCCACTCCCACCAACTCAACATTCTTCATATGACACTTTCAAGATGCCTAACAGACTGGTCTCAAGAAGGATATTACAATTAAATTATTTACCTATCACTCTTAAAATTAAGAATGAATCAGATTAGAAAGCTAAGAAACAATTAGGATGAATTCCATCATTCGTTGATTTCCTAAATCCCTGCAATTCCTCCAACTCTGACTCTACAAGAACCTCTGAGGTCATTCCTCATCTCTCTGACCCTTACTTGGTAGAATGTCTTGTTAAGACCCGATTAGGGCACCAGCTAAAGGCAATACCTGGGAGGCTACAGTTGCTGTCCAAATGTTGAGGCAATGCAATCAAGTTGAGAACAAGTAATTTACTTGGGAGGTGAACTTGGAAATGTTGGTAAGGGGGTGAGGAAAAGAAACTGAGAAGTGAAAGAAGACCACAAAAGATGCATTTTTGAGCTTGTTAATATTGTGGTTAACTGGGGCTCAATCCCACTGAGGATCTTGGGAGGCAGTATTGGACATGTGTCAGAATCATCCTCTTTGAGGGGTTAGGAAGCTGGAGATGTTTTTCACTAGCTCCCCAGGTATTTGTTTTCTGGCTGCTTTCAGGGATATTAACCCTTTGATCCTTCTGCCTTACCCTTGTAATGGGTGGTCCTGCTCCCAAAGTCAGATAAAAACCCTCAGATGTTTACTATAGAAAGAGGTTGGTACTTGGGCAAGTACCAATAACATCTGCTCAAGAAGTCATCTACGCCTACATTTTTCAGGTAGGTAAGCTGATAAATTTCTTATTTTTATTTAAGAAAATTTGAGGTGGGGTTATATTTTCACTTTTCACTGAATGAAGTCCAACTAATCCACATTGCAGACATATATATTACATAATCCATATGCTATAAAATTACAAGAAATACTCATACCAAGCATAATAATTCCATGATTAATAACACTTGGCACTTCTTCATAGTTACAGTATGAATTTAGTGGCCATCTGCTACACATCAGTCCCCATGCTAGTCATTTACATGGACTAAAAACAGTTACATTTTATTGAGCCCTAACTTGAGCCAAGATTCTTAATTGTACTATTTGTTAATGTGTATGTTATTTTATTTGGCAAGGGAGGAATTAAAGTTGCCAATAAACTGACCTTAAGATGAGGAGATTACACTGGATTATCAGGGTGGGCACAATATATTCATGAGGGTCCTTTTCAATAAAAAAGGGAGGCAGGAGAATTGGAGTCAGGGAAATCTGAAGATGCTGCTCTGCTGCCATTGAATGAAGGAAGAGGTGCAAGCCAAGGAATGCAGACAGTCTCTATAAATTGGAGAAGACAGGGAAATGGATAACTCCCTAACGCCACCAGAAAGAATATAGCCCTGCCAACACCTTGACTTTTGCTCAGTGAGACCTACTTTGAATTTATGACCTCCAGAACTGTAATCGTAAATTTGTGTTCTAAGCCCTTAAAGTTGTGGTAATTTGTTACAGCAGCCATGAGAAACTAATCCATTGTAACTAAAGGTGGGTGGTGGCCTCTGTAGAACTAGCTATTCCCAAGGTTCCAGAAATAATTGTTGATAGATCACTTAGAAAGGTTCTACATTACCAACTTATATGATGGAGGGCTGCATAAGCACACCATGAAAAATGAATATAAGGAAAAATATCAATTTAAAGGTAGGACTGCTTACAGATGTTCTATTTGAGAAAAGCTTAGCCTGTTAAGTTACAGCCTAGTTTGGGGTGAAGACTTCCCTGGGGTTGTCTTCTCCTAATAGTATAAAGTTTCTTGACAAATCACTGGATGTGTATTCCTTTTTATTAATCTCATAACGAATCTTAGAATTTTTTCTTTTTTCCCTTAGTCACAGAATACAATAAAAATAAGGTAGGATCTGATAAATCCTGTTTTACTTTTGGGTCTCTTTTCTTCTTGAAGTCTAATACTACTCTTTGAACACAGACTAGCAAACAGTATACTCACACCAAAAAATGTGGAAAAATATTACCATTTTTATGTTTAACAGAAGTCAAACTATCTGTTTATAGAGAGATTAAACATATAGTCCTTTGAAGAATATCTATCATCTCTATATTGGTGTATTTGTTATTTCAAAGTATGTACTCCAGTTGTTACATTGACTTTAATATATATCTACCTGAGGAAATGTTTCTAATTGTTCCATGGCATTTCCAAAATGTAATTTTACGTTGTAAATCAAATAATGACAAAGTTAATCCACAGTGCCAAGGGCTTGTAGTATTGAGATCTGATTCAGTTTCTTTTTTTTAAAAAAATTGATTCAGTTTCTGATGGAAGAGATTGGTAGAGAGGTAGGTTTAAAACTGCTGTAGAGGGGCACCTGGGTGGCTTAGTGGGTTAAAGCCTCTGCCTTCAGCTCGGGTCATGATTTCAGGGTCCTGGGATCGAGCCCCACATCGGGCTTTCTGCTCGGCAGGGAGCCTGCTTCCTTTTCTCTCTCTGCTTGCCTCTCTTCCTACTTATGATCTCTCTCTGTCAAATAAATAAATAAAATCTTTAAAAAAAAAAAAAAAAAACCCAGAGCCCAGCCTTGCGTAACAACATGGCCTTGCTTATAGCTGATATTAAAAAAAAAAAAAAAAAAAAAAAAAAAAACCAGCTGTAGAAAAAAATCAAGGTTATCTCCAAAGAATTTCTCTGAGAATCAGGACAATCATTTATTGTTGTTGTTGGCTCTTTCCACAGTTTGGCTATTGTGGACATTGCTGCTATAAATATTGGGGTGCAGGTGCCCCTTCAGATCACTACATTTGTAAATCCCCAGTAGTGCAATTGCTGGGTCATAGGGTAGCTCTATTTTCAAATTTTTGAGGAACCTCCAAACTGTTTTCCAGAATGGCTGCACCAGCTTGCATTTCCCCCAACAGTGTAAGAGGGCTCCCTTTTCCCAGCATCCTCACCAATACCTGTTGTTTCCTGACTTGTTAATTTTAGTCATTCTGACTGGTGTGAGGTGGTATCTCATTGTGGTTTTGATTTGAATTTCCTTGATGATGAGTGATGTTGAGCACTTTTTCATATGTCTGTTGGCCATTGGGATGCCCTTTCACAGAAATGCAGGACAATCATTTGGCTGCATTGTCAGGTCCCATGTTAAGAGTCTGGTCTCATCAAGAATGTTCAGAGCAACAATATCCACAATAGCCAAACTGTGGAAGGAACCAAGGTGCCCTTAAACAGACAAATGGATAAAAAAAGATGTGGTCCATATACACAATGGAATATTACTCAGGAGTCAGAAAGAATGAATGCCCAAATTTTACATCAGCATGGTTGGGACTGAAGGAGATTATGCTAAGTGAAATGAGTCAGGCAGAGAAAGTCAATTATCATATGGTTTCTCTTATTTGTGGAACATAAGGAATAGCATGGATATAAGTTTCTTGACAAATCACTGGATGTGCAGGGGAAAATGAAGGGGGAGAATCAGAGGAGGAGATGAATCATGAAAGACTATGGTCTCTGGGAAACAAACTGAAGGCTTTAGAGGAGAGGGGATTGGGTGAGCCTCGTGATGGGTATGAAGGAGGGCACATATTGCATGGAGCACTGGGTGATATACATAAACAATGAATCATGGAACACTACATCAAAAACTAATGATGTACTGTATGGTGGGTAAAATAACATAATAATAATAATAAAAAAGAATAATGGCAGTTTTTCTACTCAACAGGTAGTTTTTATTCCTTCATGCTGAGAGCGTGGAGAAGAATAGAAAATGAGGATTTAAAAAAGATGTCAGGGTAGAAAATCCATCCAAATTCATCTGGATTGGGCAAACTAGCTAATAATCCATATTTTTGAAGCTATAGAAACATTTCTCAAGAATAAGCCATCATGTACTCATCTGCCTCTAAATGCCAGTGTATGAGTGATTAAATGGTGGTATTTGAACAAAGTCCCTTCTCTACTCTTAAGTTGACTAACATACACCAGAAAAAGTTTTTTTCACCCTATATTTTCACAAACCAGGATACTTTGCATCAGGAGTTCAAATTTCATTTTGCTTTGTGTGAATATTTTGGGATTGTTTGCTTCTATATATTTATTTAAATATAAGATCACATTTTCCTTTATGGGGAAGAGACCCTTTTTGTTGTTTGTTTTTTGTTTTGGGTAAGGAGACAAGCAATCTGGCCTCCTGTGCCTCTTGTTCCACTTTTCTTTAGTTATCTAATAGAGATGGTTGCTTCCCAGTCTATGGGTACATATAATTGATTGCTTTTGTGATCTACTGCTTGATGTGGGTGAAAGATATTTCAAGCTTAGGAGACAGACATTCAGGAGGAGTTGAAAAATTCCTTTCTGGATGCCAGAGAAGGTTTCCTGAGTAACTATGCCAACATAACTTCAGAAGAGCTTGAAATCTTTTTGCAGGTAAGAGATAAAGGGGTTTTATTTTGAGAGTTATAAATTTGTCAATTGTGTGAAAGACAGCTGTAGATAGGAGATTTTATAGAATGCCTTCCTGTGTGTTTTACTTAAACTTTCATAAATAATAGCACTACTTTACTGTCACCTGAAGAGAGAAGGAAAAAAAGTGATGAGCCCTTCTAGTGGCAGAAGATGTAAAGAAAAGAGCAAGAGAATGTAAAGGGGGTAAGACAGATACGGGCAAGAGGAAAAGTTATACAGAGCAGATACCACTAGGGCATGGGAACTCTAAAAAGTCAGGAAAGATTAATTAGGATTGGACCAAGTCTTCCACTGACAACAATTATTAAAGCAAAACGAAACAAATGCCACAAAAACAACTGCTGGAAAATACAGGAGTAGAGGCAAAGCAGATTGGCCCCAAAAGGGGAATGACCATTTAAATCAAGCTCATGAGCCAAGTTCCACATTGTCTTCTGCCCTGTGAGTTACTTTTCAGTCCACTTGGTGAGAGGCAGTTAAGCCCCAGCAGAAAGCCACAGCCTTACGAGGCTGAAGTGGCCAGTCAGAACGTAGGGCTCTAACAGTGGTTGCAATCTGAGAAGAAAATTCCAGAGAGTAGGAATCCTCTAAGTGAGAAAGCCTGCAGATGCCATATCTACTATGAATTCTTCTCAAGCTGTTGGCCGGCTCCTTAGTCATGCTGCTCAGAAAAACAAATGAAAGAAGCGTCTCTGATTCCAAAGAGTCCTGAAGAGACTTAAGCAACCACCTGTTACTGGGGAGACGGAAGTCAGAGTTCAAGGCTCACCAAGCTAGAGGGGATTTGGTAAACACCCCACACTGTCTGTTGAGATCCCAGAAACACCACATCCTACAAGTAAAATTGAAGATACCGCAAACTCTAACAAAGTATAAAATCAGCTCTCAACAAGATTAAAGTGATCTGCTGGTATTCCATCTGCCTGCCAAATAAACCCCAAACCCTCTTTTTTAAGGACGGTAACATTATCCAGAGTCTCTTTACAAATTTTCATATACAATGGCCGGCAGTCTATTAGAAAATTAGGAAATATGATTCAAAATAGAAACAACTGACTGGATACTAACTGAGCCATAGGCATTAGAGACTCACCAATAATTTGAGACAGAGCATTACCTAAAGACTTTAAAATAAGTTTAAGAAAATCTAGTTAATAGTTTAAGAAAATAGTTTAAGAAAATCTAGGAACAGATAGAAAATTTTAGTATAATATCTGGAATTCTTAAAGAAGCATCAAACCAGTATTATAGAGATGGAAAACAGATTAGTGGTTAAGAGAAGTTAGGGATAGGGTGGTGGTGGTGGCTGTGTATCAAGGGGTAGTGTGAGGGAGAGTTTTGTGTTTTGTCAACAGAATAGCTTTGTACCTTGATTTTAGTGGTAATTACATAAGTCATCTTGTGCTCTTTAAAAATAAAAGCTTTCTTGAGATACTGTTCCCATACTCCTACAATTCACTTAAAGCTCACAATTCTGTGGTTTTTAGGATATTCAGAGTTGTGCAATCATTTTATGTTATTTCTGTCTGGTTTTGCTGTCAGGCAAGACTTAAGGATAGCACTGGGAACAAAACCGCCCCTTACTTTTCTCCCTTCCTTCCTTCCTTTAGTAACTATTATGTGTATCTACTTGCTCTGTGTCTAATGAATGATACTGAACTTGAAATACCTCTGGGAATTTTATGTAAAAGCAGCATTCATCCCCATGGCAGATTGTGTCTATTTTTCCTTTTGAGCTTGGGCTTTTTGTCTGTTTCTTTAGTAATCAGTTTCATTTATTTTATGTCTTTTGGAAATACTTCGCAATTCAAATTTAAATATTCAATGCTATGTTTTATTATTTTGTTTTGAATGCTTTTAGCATTATTTTAATGGAATTTTAGAAAAGTAGGCAAGAAAAAAAGAGCCTGCTGCAACCACTTAAAAGTACATGTAGCCCGAAAGTCATCTGTATGCCATTCTTTGTATACTATTTACAAGTGATTACGGTGTTCATCTCAACCAGCAATCCACACACCTCTCCTATAGAGTCACTCAAAAATATGGCCCTGGCTAAAATTCGCTTCCAATCTGACCTCCTCTTACATGACCTATCAGCAGCATTTGCCACTGGTGATCCCTCTCTCCTTCTTGACATAGCTTCTTCACATGGCTTCCAGGACACTGTGTCTAATCCTGATTTTCCTCCCGTTTCATCTGTTTTTATTTCTGACTTGACTTTGCTGGTTACATTCTTCTCAATAATATTGAAGAGCTCCTGGGTGCAGTCCTCTGAACTTCTCACTTTTCTATTTATTCTCATTTCCTTTGTGGTTCGTCTCTCTCATGGCTTTAAATACCATGTATGTGATAAAAACTCCCCAATTTTTATCCCCAGCTGAGGCCTTTCCCACAAATTCCAGGTTGTAAATCCACTTTCCTGTTTGAAATCTCCACTTGGATATCTAACAAACTGCTCAGACTCATCATTTCCAAAAGTGAGCACCTACTCTTTTCCTTGCAAAAGGAGAATCTGCCACCCACCCCAATCACCACTGCCTTCTTCATCTCCGTTGATGGCAACTCCATTCTTTTGATTATTCAGGTGAAAAGTTTGGGAGTCGTCCTTGATTATGATCTTCCTCTTAGTGGTAATCTCTCAGGAAAACCTGCTGGCTGGGCCTCTAAAACATAGCAGATTCTCACTGCTTCTCACCCCCACTTGGTCTCACTGAGCCACCGTTTGGTCTTGTTGGGTCCCCCAATAATGGGTCCATGGTCAGAGGAGCGAGACTGATACAAAGCGAAGGTCAAGCAAAGCTTTATTTTGTGCCAAGCATCAAGAATCAAACCGACCATCAAACAGACCGGTCGGGGCTGCCCCTTCCAGAGAGGGCGACCCCTCCTAGCCTTAAACACTAACTTTTATAAAGCAAAGGCCATGTGGTTGGGCCTGGCCATAGACATGTGGCCAATGAAACTGTAATACACAGAGGAAGCTGCACAGTCGTGCTAGGTCCCACACGGTGGTCAATTGAGTTACAATTCACCCCATAGTAGCTATGTGAACTAGCTTATCACCTTAGTCAGAATTGGCACCCAAAAGACGCCCAAAAGGTGGGGCCCACACTCCTTGGTAGCTAGGGAGATAGTATGCAGGCTGTACTGACTGTGTGTCTCCACCTGACCTGACCCACCCTTGTATTTGGGCTTTGTTACCTGGGACTGGTTTCCCAGATTTGCTTTTAAGCAAGCGGGGGGGGGGGGGGGTCAATTTAAGTTTTACTGCATAAACAACAAAATGGCTGTTCAATCGGGGTGGGGCCCGCTCTGGCTGAATAGGCCCTTACAGTCTCTTCTGGAGCTTCTGGAGTTCTGCAATATTCTCCTAATTGACCTGGTTCTGACTTGGTTCTCCATGTTCTCTTCTCAATACAGCAGCCAAGTGATCCTTCTGGCATCCCTTTGGATGTAAGTCATCTCTGCTCAAAACTTTCAGTAACTCTCCCCATTTCCATCAGATTGAAATGTAAAGTTTTTTAATCTTACATGATTTGGTCTTCCTCCTCTATTTACTCTTCTATTACTCTGCCCTCAACTTTGCTCCAGTCACAGTGCTTCGTGTCTCTAGAGGAGCCCAGTTCTTTCCTCTGCTTAGAATGTTCTTTTCTCAAATATTTGGCTAACTTTTTCATTGCCTTGAAGTCCTGGCTCAAATCTTATCTTCTCAATGAGACTTTCCCTGTCACACCCTATTGTGCTCTACTTACCTCTTATCACCTCCTAACAGATTAGACAATAGTCATGTTTATTACCCCCTACTGGAATCTAAATTCCACAGTGGTGCATTGCTTTTCATATTGCTTTAAGGGAAAGATCATACATTTCATCAAGCTCACGCTTACTTCTTTCTCTTTTGTGTTAACTTGTAGACACAGACGTTTTCTATAAAAAAATGGAATAATCCTCTTAAAAAATGAAATTATCTGAGTTGGAATTTTAAAGATTCTTTTCCATTTGTGACATCTACATTAAGCACAACAGGTGAGTAAGGTGTTTTATTTTTAATTTAATTTAGTTTTTTATTTAGAATGCCAAGTATTTAAATTATTATAGCATGGAACTTTGTCTACATAAGTCATAACCCCTTCAACCTGCAAATTCAGAATGTGATTTTATTTTTAGGATAATATTTCACCAATACATGCAGCTTCCCCTTTATTTGTGATTTTTGATCACTTGTGTCTTCCATAACAAATTTGATGTGCCTTTTCACTTTAGCTGGTGGTCTTGGCAATGGCACTTCAATCTAGTCTTCCAACATACTAATGAGATAAGTAGCAAAGCAAGAACCAGACAGACTTTCCAGGACTCCTGATAGAACTAACATGTCTGTAAGTTTCTCCGGAATTCAGCTAGAACTTGGCTAGATAATTTTGTGATTTTAAAACAAAAAGTTACCATAGGCTTCTGCTAAATTTTAGACAATTCTATGATATTTTAATTTCAACTAAGAGCAACTGGGGTTTACAAAAAAAATAAACATAATTTAAGAGAGCCATTGCCAAAGACCCTCAGGATAGTCCTGGGAAATACCAGTTTAGACTGCCAGGGACCTCTGGCACTGCTGTGGAATTTTCCTACTCATGGGACTAGAGAAGGTTAATAAGTGATGACTGTTATTCTCAGTATGGCATGCTCAGATATATTTCCTTTACTAAAAATAGGATGCATATTCACGGTTATGGAGAATGTGATGCCTGCGAATTCCCAACAAAATAATTATCTGTTTAGAAACCATTCTTGCTTCTTATATTTCAGTAAAAGAATTGAGAGAATCTTGGGCTTTAAGGGGCCCATGTGAGGTCAAACTGTTAGGACTGGATGTCACCATGACTCATGGTTCCTGTCCTGAGGATAATAACAACAGGGGTCTGAATGACCACCTCCTTTGATGTATCACCTGGTAGTGTTCACAAAGTCCAGGTGATTGGGGGATGTAGAGAGCAAGATGGAGTCATTCATGTCAAGTAGGGACATAAGCAACCAAGGGCACTGCTGCTAAAATTAGATATTGCTAAAACCAGCACAGGCTAATGACACACAGAACTGATAACTTGCAGAATCAGAAGAAAGCTGCAAAGGCCCAAGACTGATTAAGCAGCTTTCAAAATCGAGGACTTTTGCAGCAAACTGTCAGACTCTCCAAATGCTGACCCTTCCACGTCTGACTGCATCACAAAGGCAAGCGATGACCAAGGGTCTGCCTGACTGATCTCTGAACATAACAGAGACCCTTCACTGCTTGAAAATAATAAGCAGCATGTTCAGAAAGCTGACCCACTGGTCTGAGTCCTCATCTCACCCAAGCATTCATGTCCTGACTCTGCATTTGGTTCCTTAATTTCCCACCCATTGTTGTATCTTGTTTGTTGTGACTTTGTAGTATACTTTGCTTTGTGTGATGTGTGAGAAGCTAAGTTATATGTGTACTGAAATGTCATTGAATTTGGGAACCTGAAACTGCTTTACAATTATGTTAACCTTGCTAATGACTGAATAAAGCTGACACTGTGGAAAGACACAACTCACGGAAGTGCTTTCATAGCCTGTTTGCAGTAGTGGGCATGAATTTTGTCATCTGATTCCTAAGCCACTCCAGCTGTGGGCCACAGCAGATGAATAATTTTAATTTCAGTAAGTTCAACTGCATTCATTTGTTCTGTTTAACAGGGAGTTAAGAGAGATGAAATCATCTGACCGTTCTCTTTCATTTGATGTTCTGATATTTTTATCTCGTCGAGACAGAATCAACTGAAATACCAGCTTGCCTGAAGAATAGAGGCAGTCCTTATTTTGTAGTCCTGGAAACCGTCAACAAGCCTACTTTGCCTTTATTCTTAAAACACATTCTTTTAAACAAATGAGAATTAAGGCAAACTATGAATATATATGAGTTCAGACATGACTTTAAATGGGCATGAACTTCTCACGTTGCTTTAACATTGCCAGGCTGTTTAAAATATTGTCAGAGGCAACCAAGGGAACTTTTATAAGAACTCCATGAAAAATTGTGAAACTTCATTCTTCCCCCACCTTTTGGCTGGGGGGAGAGAGAAAGAGATACTGTATTCCTATTCTTTTATATGATTGAAAATAGAAATTGAACTTAAGAGCCATGGGCATAAAATTGTCAACTCTGTGTGAGTGTGTGTCTGTGTGTGTTTCACAAAAGCAACTCCAAATCCACAACTTAGAAAAATGAAATTTTTGACTCTATGCAAAGTAGCAAATCTCTCCATTTTTCTTTTTGTTTTCCCATTAGTAGATGTTATAAATAGTTATAGAAGAATCCACAAAAAAGTCCTTTTTATTTTTTTGACCAGCATTATATAATTAATTTCCTATACCATTGAATATACTTCCACAATGCAATTCTTAAAAACTGAGAAGTATTTCTTTGGGCCATTTTCCTCAGCATGTCCCTTCTAATGTTAGATATGTATGTCAGTTCCAATTATTCACTCAAATAATGCTTTCGTGATACTCTTACACACTTTTCTGATCATTTCGTTAGGAGAAACTCCTAGATATAAAATGGCTGGATAATACTTTATATTATTATCCTTTAGGTTATGGTCAATTGCTCCCAGAACTCCTATGGGTCAGATATTCTGTGTCTTCTATGCTTTCTTTAGAGATCCCTCTAACTATTACATTCCTGAAATTTGTGAGTAATGCAATATCACAAGCATTTTCTGGACTCAGGGAACACCTTCAGAATATGGGAATGAAAGAGGTGACTTTTACTAATTTTTTTTTGTTTTCTTATATATGCTTGCATTCCTAAGATAAGTACAAAGATTTAATAAATTCTGATTAAATACATCCTAAAAAGAATCTCTCTCTAGAGCCCAGATATGGACCCTCAACTCTATGGTCAATTAATCTTCGACAAAGCAGGAAAAAATATACAGTGGAAAAAAGACAGTCTCTTCAATAAATGGTGCTGGGAAAATTGGACAGCTATATGTAGAAGAATGAAACTCGACCATTCTCTTACACCGTACACAAAGATAAACTCGAAATGGATAAAAGACCTCAATGTGAGACAGGAATCCATCAGAATCCTAGAGGAGAACATAGGCAGCAACCTCTTTGATATCAGCTACAGCAGCTTCTTTCAAGATATGTCTCCAAAGGCAAAGGAAACAAAAGCGAAAATGAGCTTTTGGGACTTCATCAAAATCAGAAGCTTCTGCACAGCAAAGACGACAGTCAAAAAAACAAGGAGGCAACCTACAGAATGGGAGAAGATATTTGCAAATGACAGTACAGACAAAAGGTTGATATCCAGGATCTATAAGAACTTCTCAAACTCAACACACACAAAACAGATAATCATGTCAAAAAATGGGCAGAAGACATGAACAGGCACTTCTCCAAAGAAGACACACAAATGGCTATCAGACACATGAAAAAATGTTCATCATCACTAGCCATCAGGGAGATTCAAATTAAAATCACACTGAGATACCACCTTACACCAGTTAGAATGGCCAAAATTAGCAAGTCAGGAAACGTGTGTTAAAGAGGATGTGGAGAAAGGGGAACCCTCTGATACTGTTGGTGGGAATGCAAGTTGGTGCAGCCACTTTGGAAAACAGTGTGGAGATTCCTTAAGAAATTAAAAATAGAGCTTCCCTATAACCCTGCAATTGCACTACTATGACCCTGCAATTGCACATACTAAAATTTACCCCAAAGATACAGATGTAGTGAAAAGAAGGGCCATCTGTACCCCAATGTTTATAGCAGCAATGGCCACGGTCGCCAAACTGTGGAAAGAATCAAGATGCCCTTCAATGGACAAATGGATAAGGAAGATGTGGTCCATATACACTATGGAGTATTATGCCTCCATCAGAAAGGATGAATACCCAACTTTTGTAGCAACATGGATGGGACTGGAAGAGATTATGCGGAGTGAAATAAGTCAAGCAAAGAGTCAATTATCAGATGGTTTCACTTATTTGTGGAGCATAACAAATAACATGGAGGACATAGGGAGATGGAGAGGAGAAGGGAGTTGAGGGAAATTGGAAGGGGAGATGAACCATAAGAGACTATGGATTCTGAAAACCAATCTGAGGGGTTTGAAGGGGTGGGGGGTGGGAAGTTGGGGGGGCCAGGTGGTGGGTATTATGGAGGGCACGTATTGTATGGAGCACTGGGTGTGGTTCATAAACAATGAATTCTGTTATGCTGGAAAAAACCATAATAAATAAATAAATAAAATCTTAAAAAAAAGAATCTCTATATGTATATATATGTGCAAGTATATATGTATGTACATACTTGTGTGTGTGTGTGTGTGTGTATTTGGTATGCTTGCCCTAGTCTTATTTTTTATTGGATTTCTATATCAAGAAAAGGGTATTCAGATGAAAATAACTATAGTGCTTTATTTTTCTTCTTGTGAGAACAGAAGTATTCTTTCAAAGAACACTTGCAAAATATTATATACGTATGTAGATTTATATGCACATATTTAGAACCATGATTTTTTTTGATTTCCTGAACCACCATATGAGCTAAGTGCAGTAAAACCTAACAGGTAGATTTTCTGCAGGAGGTTAACACCTTGAATTCAGTCCTTCTAATTCTAGGTTTTGAGCTCTCTTGCCTCATAATCCCTCCCTTGATACTGCTGTTAAGGGTAAGAAATTTGTCTATAGATTATAAAAGTTTATCATTGGAAGAGCTGTTGGAAAAACTGGTAGGCAATTCATGTTAAGTTGAAGAAAAGTGGGATAGAGTTGATGTGGGTGGATGGTCCATTCCTGGTGCTGTGTCCCAGGAAGAAGTATGCAGAGAGGACAAGGACAGGCATTGCTTGCTTGCTCTTATTGCCAGTAGGTTCTGCATCAGGTGTTCCTGTAACTCAGGCTGCACCTTAACAATGACCCCATAAACCAAACTAATCCAGTTAAAACTGAGGCAGCATGCTCCTTTCCCTTCTTCTCTGGACTCATACCCACTGGCTTCAGAGTGATCAATAAAAGGTCAGCTTGAGTCTAAACAGGCCTGCTCTAAGCCAGCTGCCCCAGGTCTTCTCAGGACAGAACAGCACTGACTAAAGTGGCTAGTTAGCTTAGTTATGACTTGCCCAATCCCAAGGAAGTGGAGTCTTGAGAATGTCCTAGATTATTTGGTCACCTACTCTACAATAGTGATCAGTGAATGCTCCTGGACTTGACCCATTCTTACCAATAATTCTTTCTTGGAGGTGAATAGAGAAGCAAGAGCTTTGAGCATTCCTTGGGGACCAAAAATCCTTTGTGAAATAGTTCAGCCAGAGAAGCTTTTTTCCTCTTAAAAGAAGGAGATCAGATTGCATCTGCAAAGATTTACCCATCCCCACTGCCCCACCCCATCCAGAGGCATGTTATGAACATTTATAATACTGTCTGCTATCAAAGATTTGGTTGTTTCAGAAACTCAAGATCTCTTGGATGTTGCCTTCCAGAGCCTATGCAAGGCCAAGGTTGTACCTTATTTACATGCTTATAGATATGTCTAAAGAAACTCATCAGACAGAATCACTCAAGTAGTAGATAATAGCATGACCCAAATACAATTTTATCAGTGAAATCATACTCTGAGTTTTCCATTATCATACAAAGTTAAGTAAAAGAAGCTATTAACAATAGTTACCTTAGAAAGTGAAACTTTGAATATTAATCTCCTCTTGTTCCCAGAGCTCCTTAACAGTCCCAAAATACATACTAAAAGTTAGCTATCTAATTCTTCCACTTTCCTCTAATTCTGACCTAATTTTCCATGGGTGGTTTATATAGGCTTGAATACCTCCAAAGCTAAATAATGAATCTCTGTTTTCAAATTTCAGAGAAAAAAAATGAAGAATTTTATTACATCAGTTCCATATTCCAACACATTTAGAAAGTACTGCAGATCTTACAACGCAATGTCATCATTGCAATAAGCATATTATATAAACACTAAAATTTAAGACAATATTGACAAGATGTCCCTTTACAGTAATAAATAAAAAGTATCTTAGCAGTATTTGTCCTATACAAGGTGCTCTATAAGTGAAAGTTTAAAACATGTTATTTCTTTTTTTTTTAAATTTTTTCAATTTATTTATTTTCAGAAAAAACAGTATTCATTATTTTTTCACCACACCCAGTGCTCCATGCAATCCGTGCCCTCTAGAATACCCAACACCTGGTACCCCAACCTCCCACACCCCCGCCACTTCAAACCCCTCAGATTGTTTTTCAGAGTCCATAGTCTCTCATGATTCACCTCCCCTTCCAATTTACCCCAACTCCCTTCTCCTCTCTAACAACCCTTGACCTCCATGATATTTGTTATGCTCCACAAATAAGTGAAACCATCTGATAATTGACTCTCTCTGCTTGAGTTATTTCACTCAGCATAATCTCTTCCAGTCCCATCCATGTTGCTACAAAAGTTGGGTATTCATCCTTTCTGATGGAGGCATAATACTCCATAGTGTATATGGACCACATCTTCCTTATCCATTCATCCGTTGAAGGGCATCTTGGTTCTTTCCATAGTTTGGCGACCGTGGCCATTGCTGCTATAAACATTGGGGTACAGATGGCCCTTCTTTTCACAACATCTGTATCTTTGAGGTAAATACCCAGGAGTGCAATAGCAGGGTCATAGGGAAGTTCTATTTTTAATTTCTTGAGGAATCTCCACACTGTTCTCCAAAGAGGCTGCACCAACTTGCATTCCCACCAACAGTGTAAGAGGGTTCCCCTTTCTCCACATCCTCTCCAACACATGTTGTTTCCTGTTTTGTTAATTTTGGCCATTCTAACTGGTGTAAGGTGGTATCTCAATGTGGTTTTAATTTGAATCTCCCTGAGGGCTAATGATGATGAACATTTTTTCATATGTCTGATAGCCATTTGTATGTCTTGATTGGAGAAGTGTCTGTTCATATCTTCTTCCCATTTTTTGATATGTTTGCCTGTTTCCTGTGTGTTGAGTTTGAGGAGTTTTTTATAGATCCTGGATATCAACCTTTTGTCTGTACTGTCATTTGCAAATATCTTCTCCCATTCCGTGGGTTGCCTCTTTGTTTTTTTTTTTTTTTTTTGACTATTTCCTTTGCTGTGCAGAAGCTTTTGATTTTGATGAAGTCCCAAAAGTTTATTTTCGCTTTTGTTTCCTTTGCCTTTGGAGACATATCTTGAAAGAAGTTGCTGTGGCTGATATCGAAGAGATTACTGCCTATGTTCTCCCCTAGGATTCTGATGGATTCCTGTCTCACGTTGAGGTCTTTTATCCATTTCGAATTTATCTTTGTGTACGGTGTAAGAAGAATGGTCGAGTTTCATTCTTCTACATATAGTTGTCCAATTTTCCCAGCAACATTTATTGAAGAGACTGTCTTTTTTCCACTGTATATTTTTTCCTGTTTTGTCGAAGATTAATTGACCATAGAGTTGAGGGTCCATATCTGGGCTCTCTACTCTGTTCCACTGGTCTATGTGTCTGTTTTTATGCCAGTACCAAAACATGTTATTTCTAATGTTAGTTTACCTATCTGTCTCTTCTCCTTTCCTCGCACAAAAATGTCATCTCTGTGGACAAACTGTCTTTGTTTTACTTTGTATCTTTAGTCTATCATGATACTAACAAAACAACAAATGCTTACTGAATAAATTTGAATTAATCATAAAAAGCATCTAATTAATTAATCTGAAAAAGAACTGTAAACGGAATACCAATTTTAGGTGGGAAAATTCATTTATTTTCTCTTGTAATTTGAGGTAGGGGGATGTCTGTTAATGAAATATGATCAGTTTATTTGTCCCAAAATGTTAATGTCCAAATAGTGATAGTTCATACTACCTTTTTGCATACCAGTGGGTCCCAGAGCTGGAGATGCAAGTGAGCAAGTCACAAGGCAAAAGAACCTTATAGTCTGAGACCTAGGGAGGGCAGGAAGTAAGGAATTGTTCTACGTGAAAACAATGTGAAGTGCAACAAAATGCATGGAGAGAGAAAACTGAATTAAAAGATTAGTAACAGAGATTTACAAGGAGGAAGATGATTTAGTTGACTGAGCTAGGAAATACTCTTAGATACAAAGGAAGTCTGTGAATCAGAGTGCATTAGGATACACCAAGCACGCCCTTGGTCAGGAAAAGATCTATAAGGTGCACATGGTGGTTTCATTGTCAATAGCTCTCTAATATTGGGTTGATTTTAACATCTCTCTCCCACTCTCCCTTCCTATTTCCCTCCTTCCCACTCTATTGCCTTCCTTCCTTTCTCTTTCCTTTTTCTCTTCCTTTCTCTTTCCTTCCTTCCTCTCTTTCTTTCCTCCCTCACTCCCTCTCCACCCCTGGTCCCTCCCTTCCTTCCTTCCTTCTTTCCTTTCTTATTTTTCTCCTTTCTTTTTAGAGAGAAAAATTAAAATTTACATCCTCATCTTTTTCTTGATAACTGGACTTGTCATTTTCATCCTGCTACCATCATTAGTTTTCACACATACAGAGGGCTGGACCTATAAGAAAGGACTGTATTTTGCATTTATCTCCTTAAGTACCATGGAGTTTGGTGACTATGTTTTAGGTAAGTCAACTGAATCTTGGAATTCTATTAATAGTCACAGCCACACAGAACTAACAAGATTTGAAATAAAAGTATAACTAGAAATACAGCATTTATCTATAGGAGTTAGGGTAGAAGTCGAAACTATTTTTCAAACTCCAATCATCTGACAATCCGTGAAAGAATCTAAAATAATTCCTTTCTGCCCAACTTCCTCCTTTGTTGAAGCCATAGAGTACACTAAATGTGGGAAAATGGAAGAGAGGAAATCTTTCTACAGCATGTCACCACTAGCTCACCCAAGTATCCAAAATCCATGCATAATGAAAATACCAGTATAAAAGGTAACTCTCATGCAAAATGCACTCAGTGTCTTTCCCAATAGATAAGTCTGCTTTCACCTTAGAATAAATATACTGTATAAGGAGACGTATAAATAAACTGTATAAAGACCCCCAGAGATTATTTATGTATATACCTAAAATTCAACAGTAACAAATCAAAAAAAGTATTTTGTAAGAAGGATTATATTTATAAAGCCTTTTTGTGTTTATAAATTCTTTATAGGAAAAAAGCAAATCTCCAGGCTATATATTTTGTGGCTCATCACTGCTTCAAACTAACATCATCATATTAAGCATTATTCTTACTATTAACATATTTTTAAAAAGTTAGCCCAAAGAACATAGGTACAGCACCCCACTTTGCATACATGCCTATGTCTCACACTTATATAGAAGAATCAGTATTCTACATAAAAAGGACAAGAAGCAGAACACTGATGTGTGTTCTACCACAATCTATCTGTGTCAACCTGGATAAGCTAGTTGGCCAATATGATTCAGTTTGATCTAATATAAAATAGCTGGGATGATGGAAACTTTGAACCAGTTGTTTTTTTTTTTCCCCCAACTTGTCACTCAACTAACCTAGCAATCAGTATTTCTTGAGACTTTTTTTAACCATGTGAAAGTCTTAAGTGAAGTGTGCTGACGAATTAACTATAACTAAAACTTGTTTCCTGTTTATAAGGAGCAAACATTGGAGTAAGGAAGATTTAAATATAGAAATAGACAATTACAATTCATGTTGCAATAAGTCATAATTTCCTATGAAAATTCCAGTTGCTTTTTTCTTTCTGTAGAAATTAGCAAGCTAATCCTAAAATTCATATGGAAATTCAGGACATTCAGAATAGCAAAAAAATTTTGAAAAGGGACAGTTCAAGGACTTATACTTCCTGAATTAAAAAATTACAACATTACAGCAATAAAAGCAACATGGTACTCATATAAGGATAGATATAGAGAGCAATAGTAGAGAAATAAATTCAGACATCTATGGTCAATTGGTTTTTAAATAATAAACTTAATTTTTTAAGAGCAGTTTTAGGTTTACAGAAGAACTGGGCAGAGTACAGGGAGTTTCCAGATACTCCATTATTTTACTTCACAGTTTCCCCTGTTATTAACATCTTGACCTAGTGTGGTACAGTTGTTACAACTGATGAACCAATATTGATATTTATTATTAACTAAAGTCCATGATTTACATTAGGTTTCCCTCTTTGTGTTGTATATATATCTATGGTGGCCAGTCGATGTTTGACAAGAGTGCTAAGACCATTCAATGGAAAAAGGATAATCTTTTCAACAAAGAGTGTTGGGCCAACTGGATATCTATATGCAAAATAATGAATGTGGACCCCTACATAAGCTAACATCCCATACAAAAATTAACTCAAACTGGATCAAAGATCTAAATGTAAAAGCTAAAATTCTAAAACTCCTAGGAGAAAAGATTTGAGTGAATCTTTGTGACCTTTTAGCAGACAGTAGTTTCTTCTAGTTTTCTTCGGTTGCTTGTGCTTTAGGTGCCCTGTCTAAAGCACAAGCAACCAAAGAAAGATAAGTAAATTGAACTTTATCAAGAATTGAAATATTTTTTTAATCAAAATATACTATAGGGGCGCCTGCGTGGCTCAGTGGGTTAAGCCTCTGCCTTCGGCTCAGGTCATGGTCTCAGGGTCCTGGGATGGAGCCCCGCATCAGGCTCTCTGCTCAGCAGGGAGCCTGCTTCCCCCCTCTCTCTGCCTGCTTCTCTGTCTACTTGTGATCCTCTCTCTCTGTCAAATAAACAAATAAAATTAAAAAAATATATACTATAAAGAAAGTGAAAAGACAATCCACACAGTGGGAAAAAGTATTAGTAAATAACATATTTGATAATGGTCTAGTCTCCAGAATATGTAAAAAATTCTTACAACAATATAAAGACAACCTATTTTAAAAGTGAGAAAAGTAGTTGAATTGATATTTCTCCAAAGAAGATATGTAAATGACTAATAAGTATATAGAAAGATGCTCAACCATCATTAGTCATTAGGGAAATGCAAATCAAAACCACAATAAGATACCACATTACACACACCCGAATGGCTATAGTAATAATAATATGGTAAGTGTTGGCAAAGATATGGAGAAATTGGAACCTCTTATCCTGCTGGTGGGATAGTAAAGTGAAACAGCTACTATGAAAACAGTTTGGCAATTTCTCAAAATGCTAAAAAGAGTTACCATACGACCCAGAAGTTCTATCCCTAGGTATAACTGAAAAGAAATAAAAACATTTCTTCACAAAAAAATTATATATGAATGTTCATATATAATGGACACAACCCAAAGACCCATTAGCTAATGAATGAACTCCATGTGATATATCTATACAATGGATATTCAATTCCTTACCAAATAGATAAATGCTATATTTTATTGCATGATATTTTTGTGCAAACCATCTTGAATATATACCTATATAAATTATAGTTCATAGTAAGTAGTTCATATGTGTTACTGGTGGTAGAATATTAATTTAACTAAATTAAACAGTTATAGAAAATTTCTCACTTCCTGTAAAATTCTTGAAATTTTTCTGATTAATCACAGTTATATGGAACTTAAAATTCCATTATGAATACATATATATATACATATATATTTAACACATTCATTTTTATTGACTCACTGGAGAAGTCATAAATCAGATGACCTATTTCACCTGTATTTAAAATAAACATAGCCTTACATCATCATTCAGACCCATTCACCAGCAATTTATTTTTATACTTATTTTTTTTAAAGATTTATTTATTTATTTGACAGACAGAAATCACAAGGAGGCAGAGAGGCAGGCAGAGAGAGAGGAGGAAGCAGGCTCCCTGTTGAGCCGAGAGCCTGATGCGGGGCAAGATCCCAGGACCCTGGGATCATGACCTGAGCTGAAGGCAAAGGCTTCAAACCCACTGAGCCACCCAGGTGCCCCTCACCAGCAATTTAAATGTAAAGATATTAATTCACTGAAATTGACACGACAATAAAGTCCATTAAAATAGAGCTTGAAGTACTGCAAAAAAAATCTCAACAATAAACAAGTATGAAAGCTAACAGGATAGATATTTGCTATCCAGAACATATTAAAATGGCACAGTATTTAGAAAGTTTTAAATAGCGTACTAAAAAAAATGTATACTGAAATATCTTCAAGAGGCTTACTTAATTTCAGTAATATTCACAGGCAAGCAAAGACTACAAGGGAATGAAAATGCAAACCAGCAGTTTCACTGCCTCACGGAGCAAGGCATCCTGATAGGAACTCTCCAAAATCACAGACAGAAATGCAATGTTTAATCCTGTTGTTGACAAGTGAATATAATAACATTTCTGGGAGAATATCTAAGGACAGGCATTTAAATGAACAATTCTTCTTGTAAATCAAACAACATATTTAGAAAATAAAGCTTAGTAATAAAAAAAATAGATGTATACATAGAGGTAGATTTCTAAGACATCTAGTACACCAGAGCTGTTGAACAGTACTGGAAATCTCAATCAGGTTATCTCAGCACATAGTGTTCAATTTTGAAGGATTTGCCCTTCTATGTATTCTAAATATTTTGTTTTGTTCTTTTTGTACTCTAATACCAAAGACCACTTTCAAGTTCTTATAAAATGATTTATGACATCGAAGTTATAAATTCCAAAGAGGTGACTTTGAAAAATCTTTACTAGCAAATTGAATAAATTTGCAAACAAAAAAGTTTAGAACTTTTTAGTGAGTATCACCCTCATACTCTGGCAGAGATTCCTTAATTAGAATACAAAAGCAGACCCTTTCAATTGGTGTCATAACTTCTTTGCCTCTTTCAATAAACATCCAAAAACTAATGTTGTACATGCTTTTCTGCGTAACTAGTGTTGCACACGTTTTCTTTGGATAAGATCTAATAAATTATAATACTTAGACACATTAAGTATATATTATATATATATTTAACACATTCATTGATTTGGAATTGCTCAGTAACTTAAGAACATTTCAAAACGTTTAAACAAATTAGTGTAGTATCTAGCTTGGATTTTGTATGTCAGGATTCTCTAGAAAAAACAGAATATATTGTATATAGATGGGGGAGGGTATATATTTATAGAAGCCGCATATATAGAGATTTATTGTAAGGAATTGGCTTACTTGATTATGGAGGCTGAGAAGTCTCATGGTCTGCTGTCTGGAGACTGAAGAGAGCCAGTTGCAGTCTGAGTCCAAAAGTCCGAGTATCTGGAGGGCCAATATCCTAATTTAAAAACAGTTAAGGGTGTCTAGATGGCTTAGTTGGTTAAGCGTCCAACTCTTGATCTTAGCTCAGGTGTTGATCTCAGGGTTGTGAATTCAAGCCCGGCGTTGGGCTCCATGCTGGGTGTGCAGCTTACTTAAGACAAAAACAAAAACAACAGTCAGATCAAATTCTTCCTTAACCTACCTTTTGTTCTATTCAGACCTCTAATAGATTGGATAAGATTCATCTATGCTGGGGAGAGCAATCTGCTTTTGTCAGTCTATTGATTCAAATGTTAATCTCATGCAGAAACATCTTCTTAGACATACCTAGAATATTTAACTAGATAACTGGGTACCCTGTGTTCCAGTCAAGTTGATACATGCAATTAATCATCATAATTTCCATAAGAAAATTACCTTTTAAAAGGTCAATTTATGTCCATAAACCCTTAACATTTCTATGAACTTCTATAGAAACCTCCATTAGTCATATATGGGAGTGTACTCATACACTTTATGAACTAAATATAATTATTATCCTCATTTTACTGATGTGGTAATTGAGGGTAAATAGCTTACACAAGGTTACACAACTATTAAATGACAGGGTTATGGTTTAAACTCAAGTCTGTTTAACATAAGCATTATCACCCTTAACCAGATCACTCTAACTAGCATGGAAGGAACCTTTGAAGGGTTGTGTACTGGAGACAGAAAGACAATTACAACCCTGTGACATTGTGGACAGAGATCTTGGAATGATTTTAGTGCTTTTATTATATATATATGTGTGTGTGTGTGTGTGTGTGTGGCTGGTAGATATATATATCTATCTAGATTGATAGGTATATCAAGGTATATATATATATATATATGTGTGTGTGTGTGTGTGTGTGTGTGTGGCTGGTAAATATATCTATCTCTATCACATACACACACACACACACACACACACACATATATATCTATCTCAGAGGTTGTGTGGTATGTATGAAGGATGCTAAGGGTGACTGAAGTTCTAGCTTGAATATCTTCTATTCCAGCTACCCGAATTATTATATTTGATTCTCACGTAAGTAATAGTAATAGCAGAATGCATTTTCCCAGAATAGGAGGCATAAAGGGTTTTGAAATGAGTGTCTTTAATTGATTCACAGAAACCATACACAGTGCAATAATGAGAAACAGATAGTCTTAATCCTAACAGATCTTCTTTTCTCTCCCAAGCTGGTAGACAGAACTGGCTCTTGCCAGACTGCTATCGTCAACATATTGAGTTGATGAGTTTGTAACAGAGGGAAACATGGAGGGATGAAGTGTAAGAAGCAATCCCCTCATTTATGATCTCTGGGCATATGGCTAAGAACAGGAGGAGAGAAAACATTGTGACTACTGACATTTGCCAGTCCTATCATGAATTTTGATAGAAAAATTCATTAACTTTGTTTTTTTTGAGATGTCCATTAATTGTTACTACAAAAAAACTTTTCTTTTAAAAAAAAACCCCTCATTATTGGGAATTTTAAATCATTGAGAGACATTAAACTCAGCTACGTCCATTTAGTCAAGTACAAGAACCCCACAGGCCAAAATGCTCTGAATAAAGTTCATTAGTTAATCAGCCATCTTTCAAAAGCAAAGTATTTTCTAATTTCTTAGACATTTCTTCAACCATGCCTTTAGCTTTTGACTTATCAGTGAAGTCCTGCCAATACTTTAGGGAAACTGCTAGAAGGAAAGTCTGCGTGTGGGAAGAGGGGGCCTTAAAGCAAAGATTAGCACTTTCCTGGCTAACTGTTCCAAGTGCAGTTGTGGAATTATAGAGCTGCACAGCTGGGACATTAAGAATTGCAATAGTGATGTGGCGCCCTTCCATCTTTGGATGCTCTTAGTTTATTAACAGCTTTTTTAAATGCCAAAGAGTTATAATACCTGACTTATAACATGTCTACACTTAATACTTTAAATGCAGAAATACAGTACAACATACTTATTTTAGAAGAAAATTACATTTGCAAAAGATGGGGCCAGACTATCATTTAATCAAACAGAAGCATGAAATTGTATGATGAAATTCATCATCTTGCAGTGTGTTCTGTATATCCCATTTGGAGATCCACATTTGAGGCCCTTCACAAATATGGGCCTCAAATAAATGGTGTCTCAGGTTCCCATTAGGGCAGGTAGGGACCAATTCATTTGACCCAAGAAAATAGTTCACGGTTACACCTCAGACTTAGTTGGCAAATGATACTGTTTCTGAGACACTCCTGCCCCTTTCTACCAATGCTCTTCCTAAGAAATATATTTTATGGCATGTTTTGAATGCTTATGACTTAGGAAGTTATATAACTTGGCTCCTTGTGGGAATGACCCAGGGTGCTTTATTCTTCACAGAAATTTCTTTTGACCCCACAACACATTCATTTCTGCAGAACTTCTGCAACAGTCCCAGCTGGATTCTGAACTCACACAGATTTGAGTTCAACTTCTGTTCTGCCATAACTACTTGAATGACCTTGAGGAATTACCAGCCACTTTGAGCCTACATCTCAACTGTAAAATAATGATAATAATATTTCTCATTTCATAGGGTGGTCTGAAGATAAAATGAATTGCTCCGAGCAAAGCACCTAGTGTTGCCTGACAGCTAGCTAGTACTCAAGAACAGTTAATCACAGTTACTGTTATTCTTTTCCCAGAGTTGTACCCAAATTTTCCAAGCAAAAGAGACCTTGTAGAAGATACAAAAAATGAAACAAAATTTTTCTTCCTGTTTTTTGATATCTTTAATATTTCAGATATTTTACTTCTATTTTAAAAGGGGTTGAAGGCACTGAGAGCTGAAGAAAAGTAAAATGTTGTACCAAACTCGACCTCCAGATGTCAGTATGAACTCAACTGATTGAGGCATTATCAAATAGGATGGCTGAGGTCCCTCTACTCTTAGGCATTAAATAAAATTACAAATGCACAATAACTATTCTTTGATTTTAGAAAAGTAACAAATAGATCAGCTTCTTTGACTTCAGAAGATATTGCACCATAAAACTAGTATTGAAAAAGTTGAACACCTTTAACCACAAATAAAATTATGGACGCACGGTTATATTGAACACTTGCTCTTGGAAAAAAAATTATTTATATGATTGTGATATATAACCTATGGGTCTTCAGAAACTATTCAAGAGTAGAGGATGCTATATATAACATTTTCCACATTCTATGGCTGTGCAGTACACAGAACATCTCTACTAGAGAGGTATATCAGATCATTGTCTTCCAGACAATGCCAGACTGTCTTCCAAAGCAACTCCCACCTCAATAAATGAGTTCCTGTTGCCCCAGATTCTCACCAGCATTTGATGCTGTCAATGTTTTAAATCAAGTAGGAATCAACCATAACAGTGCTATGCTGGAATAAGAATATGTATTTTTCATATATTTAGCCATCCAAATAGGTATGTAGGTGTAGCTAATTATTGTTTTAATTTGCAATTCCCTAATTGCATCTAATGTTGAGCATCTTTTCCTATGTTTATTTGCCATCTGTATATCTTCTCTGATGACATGTGTGTTCAGATATTTTGCCCATTTTTTAAATGTTGAGTTTTAGGAGTTCTTTGTATATTTTGGGTACAAGTCCTTTACTGGATATGTTTTGCAAGTGTTTTTCTTAACATTGCTTTTATCAGGGCAGAAGTTCTTAATTTTAATTAAGTCCAACTTTGCAAATATTTTCTTTCATGGATTGTGCTTTTGATGTTATGTAAAAACTCATCACCAAACCCAAGGTTCCCTGGATTTTTTCCTACTTTATAACTTAGGAATTTCCTTTCAGAAATTGTTGAAACCTCTTGTTTGCTGATGGCCTCCCTTCCCTCTTATTCATCGATCTAGCTTATCTGAACAGAGCACTGAAAGAGATGGAAGATGGATATTTTTTGTGTCTGCCATTATATTTAAAATTATTTTTGGTATTAAAAATGTATTAGAATTTGTATATTTTTATCCCAACATGGCACTGTAAGGTTGATTCCTACTTAATGTTTTAGTTGTTCTTGGCTAATATAGTTTATTAGTTGTTTCCTCATATTTTCTAGGGAAACAATATTTGACATCCTTTTTAGAATTTACTATTTCTTTATCTTATTGCATCAAATAGCTTCAGCATAATTTTTTTGTTACATATTTGGTTACATATCTGGTTATTTCTGAAAGATGCCCTCCAGTAAGCAAAGGGATTTTCCATGTCCTTCTATCTTCTGAAGTGTTTCTCTGAAAGACACTGAATTTTAGCAGATGGCATTTGGTAGGAGGTAATTTTTCAACATGATTACAGAGCTTAATGTATCTTCTTTATCTTCTGCATTTGTCATTTAAATTCTATATTTCTCTCTCTCTTAAACTCTTGAATTTTTCCTGATATTCTAATTTGCATTTTCAGCAGTGTTTATTCTGGTACTCATTATCTTTATTGAATGTTCAATGCTGCTAGCTCCTATTTTTAATATTTTGAATAACATTTCTTTTTGCTTGATATTTTATATTTGTAAATGAAAGGATAAGTTTGAAACACCAAACCACTTTTCTGTTTCCTTGATTCTGTTTCAGTGGTGGTCATTTGTATGTCAGCTTTGCCACTTCTTTTGAGCATTTAAAAAACTTAATGAAAATTTTATATAGCTTGCTATACATGAAATACATATAACTAAGAAAAAAAAAAGATATCCAAAGGGTTCTGATATGAATGTCCAATTCTTCCTTCCTATAGAACTGGCTGTAACTGAACCAGTGTGCTTAAAAGCAGTTTTTGAACTATAGATTTTAACTGTTTCATAATTTTTCATTTTTCTGCCTAATTTAGAAGTGAATCTTATTTATGCACTTTTGGTTATGGTATCAACAATATAAGTATATATTCATTCACTTAGCATTTTAGTTCCTATTATGACCAGATACTGTACTTCTGGGTTTCTGACTTTTCCCAACCTCAGTCCCAACCAGAAATAGATTAACCAAGTGGGCAATGAGGCAAGCAGGTACATTTCTGCCTTTGTATAGTATATCTATATATAGTATATATCTTCAACCTTATGGATGAGGGAAACATTTTAGGAAATGTCAGAGCAACAATTTCTTAACTGGTCATAAAATACTTCTTATACTTTGCCAGCTCTTTCAATCTCACTGGCCTGCACAAAATTTAAGGGATCTCCAAAAATTCTCACCAATCAAAATACATCATATGTTATTGTAATATTTTTTTGAGGTGGGAGAGGGGCAGAGAAAGAAGGATTGAGAAAATCTTACACACAGACTCCACACCCAGTGCAGAGCCCTATGTGGGGCTCGATCTCACAACCCCAAGATCATGACCTGAGCTGAAATTGAGTTGAACACTTAACTGTCTGGGCCACCCAAGCCCCCAGTGTAATACTTTTTATATAAAAAAACTATGCAAAAAACTATGATGAACAAAATATTAAAATTTTAAACAAAGAAAGGATCAGATTATTGATTTTTCCTACTGCTTCAGACTTCAATATGGCTTAAAATGACACTGTTACCAATCCTGTCTTTATTTAAAAGTTTGATACTTCTAGTAATTTTCAGTCAACTGAGTTTTTTGATGCATGTACCCTTAAATTTTATACCCAGGGCAATGGATGAGTCCCTCACTCATATCATCCTAGTTCCAGTCCTCCTCTTTTACTACAGTGTGTACAACACACTGATGTGGAGAATCATGTGCTCTAACTTGACCCAGATTCAGAGATAGACCAGGTTTTCCCAGGCACCCAGCTCACCAAGTTCACTTTTTTTAAAGACAATATGCGATTCAGGTAAAGCAGATGGATGAAGAATAGGGGAGGGAGGCCAACAGTGGACAAGAGATTTCAACAAATTTTGGGAAGATAGAAAGTAAACAGAGGAATGACGTCAGAAGGAGCAGCAGGAGAAAACCAGAAGCTAGCACCTATAGATAGTCATGGTGTTAGTCTCAAAGAAGTTCAAGGCTTGGAAACTCCAGGGTAAGAATTGGACATGGAACTAAAATCATGGGCACTAATTCAAAAATCTTTATTGAGAACTCTTAATAGCTCCATGTCTTCTCCAACCCAACACTTCATAGCTGCTCTATTTCCCAAGCCCCAGACAGGAGGATATGTCTCTAAAGAAAGTCAGTGCCCCAGAAGCAAAGACCTCTACATTCTGGCATTTAGCAGCCTCCTACTATAACAACCAACCTCTCTGCTGGTCATCTAAAAACAAATCTCACCAGTTGCTATGGCTTTATGCCTGTGCATTCTCAAATACTTATGGCCATCTTAAGACCACTACTTCAGCACTACTGAGGTTAGTCTCCAAAATAAGAGACCAAAATAAATAAGCAAGAAATAAATGGGCCTGAAGAAAATAGAGATGGTTCATGGAACAGAAGAGCGCCTAATGAGTCTCTTTGGAGAGCTTATGAAAATATTTTATTCTGACAAGAAGAACTGGATAATAGGAAAAACAAATAGCACAATTTTTTCTTTTAATAAAAAGCCTTTGGCCCTGAAAACCATTATCTCCAACCAAAAAAATTAATAAAGGATTAGAAGATAAAGCCAAGAAAATATTCTATAAAGTAGAGCAATGAGACATAGACTCACATATTTTTTTTTTTTTAAGATTTTATTTGACGGAGAGATCACAAGTAGGTAAGGAGGCAGGTAGAGAGTGAGGGGGAAGCAGGCTCCCTGCTGAGCAGAGAGCCTGATGTGAGGCTCTATCCCAGGACCCTGGGATCATGACCTGAGTAGAGGCTTTAACCCACTGAGCCACCCAGGCACCCCAGACTCACATTTTTTTAAAGAAAATACGAGATTCATGGGAATCTATGTAGGAAGCCAATCAACCCAGTAAATGGAAACTCCAGTGTGAAAAAAATAATAGTAGAACAGAGCTTCCCACAGATAAATATAACTACTTTTCATATGGAAAGCTCACCATGGGCCTACTGCAGTAAAAAAATGAAAGTCCCATACGTTGGATCATTAGCATGAAATTTCAGGAGAAAAAAATCTGGAAAAAAGGGGCATCTGTGTGGCTCAGTCAGTTAAGCACCTTCTTTAGGTTTAGGTTATGGTCCCAGGGTCCTGGGATTGAGCCCTGAATTAGTTACCAGTGGGGAGACTCCTTTTCCTCTCCCTCTGCCTACTGCTCTGCCTGTTTCTGCTCTCTGTCAAATAAATAATAAAATCTTTTTTAAAAATGTGGAAAATGGAGACAGAGAGAAAAGAGATGTGGATTAAACATTGAGAATCAGACAGTGAGATGCACACTGACATTTCATTTCTTATCACCCAAACTAGATGCTAAAAAAATATGAAAGAACATCAAATCTATGAGGAAAAAAACATTTTCAACTTCAACCCCAAGATTTAAGTACTGGTTATTTAAAGCCTGCTCAGTGAGAGCACTGATCCTTGAGTAGATCTATGTGTATTTATAATTTTAAGAGCAGCCAACTTGGATAACATAGGTAGAAAATAACAACAGGGGCATGAGGGTTTCTCATTCAGTTAAGCATCCAACTCTTGGTTTGGCTCAGGTCATGAACTCTGGGTCATGAGATTGAGCCCCACATCAGGTTCTGTGCTCAGCAGGGCAGGGAGTCTGCATGGGATTCTCTTCTGCCTTCCCCTGTTCTCTCTTTCTCTCTAATAAAAAAAAAAAAGAGAGAGAGAGAGAGAGAGAGAGAGAGAAAAGTGACCAAATCCACAAATCCAAGGTTAGTGAGTTTAATTCACATTAAAAAGATGGGCAGTGAGGGGAAACACTCAAGAGTAACATTAGCAACTGCTTTGTAAGTATTTATTTTTAAGGCTATTCCTTCAGACACACATCTTTCTTTTTCTATATTATGTCTACATTTAAGTAGCTGTTGGTAAAAGAACTTTGGTGCTATTCTGAGTGTCAGTTTTGTGACTAACCAACAAGGATTTCACTGGGCATGGGAAAATAAAAGCCCAGATTTAGACATTTCAGTTAATTGGAAATTCTTTTGGTAAAATAACAGAATTTTAAAAATTAAAATAGCAAGCACAGAATATACATCTACCCAAACACACCACTTGAGAAGGAATTGGGCATTGGTTTTGTATATCTTCTGGGGCCAAAAAGAAACAGTGGCTAGAACCATGTCTGGAGGTGACAGTTTCTATCTGAAGGTTTACAATATGCCCACCTTCCAGGCCCTGGCAGTTCTTACAATGAACTTGGGCAACCTGTCCAAGCAGAAAGTATGTGAAACTTTGGTAACTAACATGCTCAAAGGAAACACATCTGCTCCCAGGACAGTGGGGGCACAGGAGATAAGCCCTAAGATCTGTATTTCAGCTTTTTTAAATTGCTTACAAAGAGCCTCAACCTCTTCTGTCTTTCATACTTTCTATTTCTCTTCTGGTTTTAATCTTTTCTCTCATTATGTTATTAACTTTATTATATCACTTTTATATGCTTTTTATTATATTTACTTGGACATTTTCAGTTGAAGTATGTTCTCTTAGCTAATTTAGTCAATTTTAGTTAATTTTATAACCTGTAGTCCTATTTACCACCTGAAAGTACAAAGTAGCATCGCTCTTACCAATGTTCTAATCAAATTGGGGGATGCCCTGTCTCGCTTTCCTTCCTCCCAGGGTTCCTCCTCCTGCAGAAAATTCCCAGAAGTCTTTGTGAAGCATTTCCTGTCCAAAAGACTAATGCTGGTTTTTCCTGCTTTTCCCCTGATTCTATAACTCAGACACATCCCCCTAAGGCTATAGAACATCGCACCCACTACTAGAAGCTGATTTCTGGAAATTTTACCAGAGTTATGCTCAGAGAGGCTGGGCGGAACTTTCTGGACACAACGGAAGCACTCATCCCCAATTGTGTCCAAAGTGACTCCTCAGTTGAGCTCCTGCTCTGTTCACTGCCACAGGAACCTGTGTGAATTTCTGCCTGAGCGGCAGTGGATCTTCAGAGCTGGATGGTGGGTGAACCTCATGCCCTCTGCCTCTACACACTCAGCAGTGTGAGGTGGTCCAGGGTGAATCTGGCCCGAGCTCTAATATTGCAGCTCTTCATGTTCACTTCTCCACATTATTTCAACTTTTTAAGGAACCTCCATACTGTTTTCCAGAGTGGCTGTACCAGCTTGCATTCCCATCAAGAGTGTAAGAGGGTTCCTCTTTCTCCAGATCCTCACCATTTGTTATTCCTCAAACCCGTGCTGACTGGTGTGAGATGGTATCACATTGTGGTTTTGATTTGTATTTCCCTAATGCCAAGTGATATGGAGCATTTCTTCATGTGTCTGTGTGCCATTTGTATGTCTTCTTTGTAAAAATATCTATTCATGTCTGTTACTGGTTTCTTGATTGGATTTTTTGTTCTTTGGGTGTTGAGTTTGATAAGTTCTTTATAGATTTTGGGCACTAACTCCTTATCAAGTATGTCATTTACAAATATCTTCTCCTATCTGTAGGCTGTCTTTTAGTTTTGTTGACTGTTTCCTTGATGTGCAAAAGATTTTATCTTGATGAAGTCCTAATAGTTCATTTTTGCTTTTGTTTCCCTTGTCTTTAAAGACATATCTGGCAAGAAGTTGCTGTGGCCAAGATCAAAGAGGTTACTGCTTGTGTTCTCCTCCAGGATTTTGATTCCTAGCTCATGTATAGATCTTTCATCCACTTTGAGTTCATTTTTGTGTATGGTATAAGAAAATGATCTAATTTTATTCTTTTACATGTGGCTGTCCAATTTTCCCAACACCATTTGTTGAAGAGACTGTCTTTTTTCCATTGGATATTCTTTCCTGCTTTGTTGAAAAGTAGTTGACCATAGAGTTGGTAGGTCCATTTCTAGGTTCTCTATTCTGTTTCATTAATCTATGTGTCTGTTTTTGTGCCAGGACCATACTGCCTTAATGATTACAGCTAATAATAGATCCTGAAGTCTGGAATTGTGATGCCCCAGCTCTGGTTTTCTTTTTCAACATTCCTGTTGGTATTTGAGGACTTTTCTGGTTCCATAAAAATTTTAGCAATGTTTGTTCCAGCTCTGTGAAAAATGCTGATATTATTTTGATAGGGATTGCAATGAATCTATAGATTGCTTTGGGTAGCACAGGCATTTTAACATTTATTCTTCCAAGCCATGAGCATAAGATGTTTTTCCATTTCTTTGTCTTCCTCAATTTCTGTGTAAGTGTTCAATAGCTTTCAGAGTACATATACTTCACCTCTTTGGTTAGGTATATTCTCAGGTATCTTATGGTTTTTGGTGCAATTGTAAATAGGATTGGTTCTTTGATTTCTTTTTTTTCCCCTCTTTGTTAGGGTATAGAAATGCAATTGACTTCTGTACATTAATTCAATACCCTGCCACTCTGCTAAATTCTTGTATGAGTTCCAGTAATTTTTGGATGCAGTCTTTTGGGTTTTCAATACAGAGTATCATGTCATTGAAAGTTTGACTTCTTCATTGCTGATCTGAATGCCCTTTATTTCCTTCTGTTATCTAATTGCTGAGGCTAGGACTACCAGGACTATGTTGAACAACAGTGGTGACAGTGGACATCCCTGTACTATTCCTGACCTTAGAGAGAAATCTCTTTTTTTCCCCCCTTGAGGATGATATTCACAGTACCACCAGGACACCTTTAATGATGTCCTTGAACAGAAGCCCTTAACCACTTTGTGAATTGTTTTACCTCACATCAGGCTCCATGCTCAGCAGAGTCTGCTTCTCTCTCTCTCCCTCTGCCCCTCCCACCACTCCCACTCATGCATGCTCTCTCTTCTCTAAAATAAATTTTAAAAAATATTTAAAAAATCAGAGGGATCCCTTTTAGGTCAACACACTGAATAACCCTGGACAGAGAGTCTTGATATTACCAGTCACTGAAGGGTTTAGGCAAAGTAGGAAATCCTTGAGGCCAAATAGAAGCTTGTTTTGCGTTAGGTGTAGGCTCAAAGGCTTTGGGAATGGAGACTGAATACACAGCTTAACAGGGACAAAGAAATTACCACATGACAATTACTTAAAAGCTATTACTTGAGGAGGGAGGAGTCAAGATGGCGGAGAAGTAGCAGGCTGAGACTTCTTCAGCTAGCCAGAGATCAGCTAGATAGCTTATCTAAAGATTGCAAACACCTGAAAATCCATTGGCAGATCGAAGAGAAGAAGAACAGCAATTCTAGAAACAGAAAAACAACCACTTTCTGAAAGGACAAAATGACAAGACGGAAAAATTCAACACAAAAAAAAGAACAAGAGGCAGTACCGAAGGATAGGGACCTAATCAATACAGACATTGGTAATATGTCAGATCTAGAGTTCAGAATGACAATTCTCAAGGTTCTAGCTGAGCTCGAAAAAGGCATGGAATATATGAGAGAAACCCTCTCGAGAGATATAAAAGCCCTTTCTGGAGAAATAAAAGAACTAAAATCTAACCAAGTTGAAATCAAAAAAGCTATTAATGAGGTGCAATCAAAAATGGAGGCTCTCACTGCTAGGATAAATGAGGCAGAAGAGACAATTAGTGATATAGAAGATCAAATGACAGAGAATAAAGAAGCTGAGCAAAAGAGGGACAAACAGCTATTGGACCATGAGGGGAGAATTCGAGAGATAAGTGACACCATAAGACGAAACAACATTAGAATAATTGGGATTCCAGAAGAAGAAGAAAGAGAGAGGGGAGCAGAAGGTATACTGAAGAGAATTATTGGGGAGAATTTCCCCAATATGGCAAAGGGAACGAGCATCAAAATTCAGGAGGTTCAGAGAACGCCCCTCAAAATCAATAAGAATAGGCCCACACCCCGTCACCTAATAGTAAAATTTACAAGTCTCAGTGACAAAGAGAAAATCCTGAAAGCAGCCCGGGAAAAGAAGTCTGTAACATACAATGGTAAAAATATTAGATTGGCAGCTGACTTATCCACAGAGACCTGGCAGGCCAGAAAGAGCTGGCATGATATTTTCAGAGCACTAAACGAGAAAAACATGCAGCCAAGAATACTATATCCAGCTAGGCTATCATTGAAAATAGAAGGAGAGATTAAAAGCTTCCAGGACAAATAAAAACTGAAAGAATTTGCAAACACCAAACCAGCTCTACAGGAAATCTTGAAAGGGGTCCTCTAAGCAAAGAGAGAGCCTACAAGTGGTAGATCAGAAAGGAACAGAGACCATATACAGTAACAGTCACCTTACAGGCAATACAATGGCCCTAAATTCATATCTCTCAATAGTTACCCTGAATGTTAATGGGCTAAATGCCCCTGTCAAAAGACACAGGCTATCAGAATGGATAAAAAAACAAAACCCATCTATATGTTGCCTCCAAGAAACTCATTTTAAGCCCGAAGACACCTCCAGATTTAAAGTGAGGGGGTGGAAAACAATTTACCATGCTAATGGACATCAGAAGAAAGCAGGAATGGCAATCCTTATATCAGATCAATTAGATTTTAAGCCAAAAACTATAATAAGAGATGAGGAAGGACATTATATCATACTCAAAGGGTCTGTCCAACAAGAAGATTTAACAATTTTAAATATCTATGCCCCCAACGTGGGAGCAGCCAACTATATAAACCAATTAATAACAAAATCAAAGAAACACATCAACAATAATACAATAATAGTAGGGGACTTTAACACTCCCCTCACTGAAATGGACAGATCATCCAAGCAAAAGATCAGCAAGGAAATAAAGGCCTTAAACGACACACTGGACCAGATGGACATCACAGATATATTCAGAACATTTCATCCCAAAGCAACAGAATACACATTCTTCTCTAGTGCACATGGAACATTCTCCAGAATAGATCACATCCTCGGTCCTAAATCAGGACTCAACCGGTATCAAAAGATTGGGATCATTCCCTGCATATTTTCAGACCACAATGCTCTAAAGCTAGAACTCAACCACAAAAGGAAGTTTGGAAAGAACCCAAATACATGGAGACTAAACAGCATCCTTCTAAAGAATGAATGGGTCAACCGGGAAATTAAAGAAGAATTGAAAAAAATCATGGAAACAAATGATAATGAAAATACAACGGTTCAAAACTGTGGGACACAACAAAGGCAGTCCTGAGAGGAAAATATATAGCGGTACAAGCCTTTCTCAAGAAACAAGAAAAGTCTCAGGTACACAACCTAACCCTACACCTAAAGGAGCTGGAGAAAGAACAAGAAAGAAACCCTAAGCCCAGCAGGAGAAGAGAAATCATAAAGATCAGAGCAGAAATCAATGAAATAGAAACCAAAAAAACAATAGAACAAATCAATGAAAGTAGGAGCTGGTTCTTTGAAAGAATTAATAAAATTGATAAACCCCTGGCCCAACTTATCAAAAAGAAAAGAGAAAGGACCCAAATAAATAAAATCATGAATGAAAGAGGAGAGATCACAACTAACACCAAAGAAATACAAACTATTATAAGAACATACTATGAGCAACTCTATGCCAATAAATTTGACAATCTGGAAGAAATGGATGCATTCCTAGAAACATATAAACTACCACAACTGAACCAGGAAGAAATAGAAAGCCTGAACAGACCCATAACCAGTAAGGAGATTGAAACAGTCATTAAAAATCTCCAAACAAACAAAAGCCCAGGGCCAGACAGCTTCACGGGGGAATTCTACCAAACATTTAAAGAAGAACTAATTCCTATTCTCCTGAAACTGTTCCAAAACATAGAAATGGAAGGAAAACTTCCAAACTCATTTTATGAGGCCAGCATCACCTTGATCCCAAAACCAGACAAGGATCCCACCAAAAAAGAGAGCTATAGACCAATATCCTTGATGAACACAGATGCGAAAATACTCAACAAAATACTAGCCAATAGGATTCAACAGTACATTAAAAGGATTATTCACCACGACCAAGTGGGATTTATTCCAGGGCTGCAAGGTTGGTTCAACATCCGCAAATCAGTCAATGTGATACAACACATCAATAAAAGAAAGAACAAGAACCATATGATACTCTCAATAGATGCTGAAAAAGCATTTGACAAAGTACAGCATCCTTTCCTGATCAAAACTCTTCAAAGTGTAGGGATAGAGGGCACATACCTCAATATCATCAAAGCCATCTATGAAAAACCCACCGCAAATATCATTCTCAATGGAGAAAAACTGAAAGCTTTTCCGCTAAGGTCAGGAACACGGCAGGGATGTCCATTATCACCACTGCTATTCAATATAGTACTAGAGGTCCTAGCCTCAGCAATCAGACAACAAAAGGAAATTAAAGGCATCCAAATCGGCAAAGAAGAAGTCAAATTATCACTCTTCACAGATGATATGATACTATATGTGGAAAACCCAAAAGACTCCACTCCAAAACTGCTAGAACTTATACAGGAATTCAGTAAAGTGTCAGGATATAAAATCAATGCACAGAAATCAGTTGCATTTCTCTACACCAACAGCAAGACAGAAGAAAGAGAAATTAAGGAGTCAATCGCATTTACAATTGCACCCAAAACCATAAGATACCTAGGAATAAACCTAACCAAAGAGACACAGTATCTATACTCAGAAAACTATAAAGTACTCATGAAAGAAATTGAGGAAGACACAAACAAATGGAAAAATGTTCCATGCTCCTGGATTGGAAGAATAAATATTGTGAAAATGTCTATGCTACCTAAAGCAATCTACACATTTAATGCAATTCCTATCAAAGTACCATCCATCTTCTTCAAAGAAATGGAACAAATAATGCTAAAATTTATATGGAACCAGAAAAGACCTCGAATAGCCAAAGGGATATTGAAAAAGAAAGCCAACGTTGGTGGCATCACAATTCCGGACTTCAAGCTCTATTACAAAGCTGTCATCATCAAGACAGCATGGTACTGGCACAAAAACAGACACATAGATCAATGGAACAGAATAGAGAGCCCAGAAATAGACCCTCAAATCTATGGTCAACTAATCTTCGACAAAGCAGGAAAGAATGTCCAATGGAAAAAAGACAGCCTCTTCAATAAATGGTGCTGGGAAAATTGGACAGCCACATGCAGAAAAATGAAATTGGACCATTTCCTTACACCACACACAAAAATAGACTCAAAATGGATGAAGGACCTCAATGTGCGAAAGGAATCCATCAAAATCCTTGAGGAGAACACAGGCAGCAACCTCTTCGACCTCAGCTGCAGCAACATCTTCCTAGGAACAACGCCAAAGGCAAGGGAAGCAAGGGCAAAAATGAACTATTGGGATTTCATCAAGATCAAAAGCTTTTGCACAGCAAAGGAAACAGTTAACAAAATCAAAAGACAACTGACAGAATGGGAGAAGATATTTGCAAACGACATATCAGATAAAGGACTAGTGTCCAGAATCTATAAAGAACTTAGCAAACTCAACACCCAAAGAACAAATAACCCAATCAAGAAATGGGCAGAGGATATGAACAGACATTTCTGCAAAGAAGACATCCATATGGCCAACAGACACATGAAAAAGTGCTCCATATCACTCGGCATCAGGGAAATACAAATCAAAACCACGATGCGATATCACCTCACACCAGTCAGAATGGCTAAAATCAACAAGGCAGGAAATGACAGATGCTGGCGAGGATGCGGAGAAAGGGGAACCCTCCTACACTGTTGGTGGGAATGCAAGCTGGTGCAGCCACTCTAGAAAACAGCATGGAGATTCCTCAAAATGTTGAAAATAGAACTGCCCTATGACCCAGCAATTGCACTATTGGGTATTTACCCTAAAGATACAAATGTAGTGATCCAAAGGGGCACGTGCATCTGAATGTTTATAGCAGCAATGTCCACAATAGCCAAACTATGGAAAGAACCTAGATGTCCATCAACAGATGAATGGATCAAGAAGATGTGGTATATATACACAATGGAATACTATGCAGCCATCAAAAGAAATGAAATCTTGCCATTTGCGACAACATGGATGGAACTAGAGCGTATCATGCTTAGCGAAATAAGTCAAGCAGAGAAAGACAACTATCATATGATCTCCCTGATATGAGGAAGTGGTGATGCAACATGGGGGCTTAAGTGGGTACGAGAAGAATCAATGAAACAAGATGGGATTGGGAGGGAGACAAACCATAAGTGACTCTTAATCTCACAAAACAAACTGAGGGTTGCTGGGGGGAGGGGGTTTGGGAGAAGGGGGTGGGATTATGGATATTGGGGAGGGTATGTGCTTTGGTGAGTGCTGTGAAGTGTGTAAACCTGGTGATTCACAGACCTGTACCCCTGGGGATAAAAATATATGTTTATAAAAAATAAAAAAATAAAAATAATAAAAAAAAAAGCTGTTAGTTGATTTTTTTCTCCTTTTCCAATATGGTTTCCTCAATCCTGTTGATTCTAACAATGTCCAGTACTGTTCATAGGTGGAGGTATAACTTCACTTCCTGCAAGACCATTTCCTCTTCAGGAAATAAGGCAATTTCCAGCTATATGGGATCACCAAGGCAAGTCTTTGCCTTCCATGACAAGAGGGCCATATCCAGACACTAATTACAGATTTATTAATAACACCCAGATAATACTCAAGTATTTATGGGTGAAGTCTGCACCATATGGACTTATATTCAGCAATGTAAGGGATCAAATGATACATACACAGCAATGGGAGAAGTAATGTTTGTTATGTATAATCCCTAAAGTAGCTTCTAGGTGAAGTATGTGCACCCATTATCAAAAAGATTGCTAGAGAATCTTTATCAATATGAGTATAAATAAACTCTTTCCATTAAGGAGGAAATAGCTCAGTAAAGATTCATTGGTAACCAAGTGAAGGAGACCTCAAAGAAATTCTTTTTATCCTCCCTGAAGTCTAGAGCAATGCACTTGCATGATATATTTGGATTCTTCAGGGAGGCTGGCTTGGCACCTTAAACCTTTTGTGAGAAGAACCATGAAGCAGAAAAAGAGACTAGAGCTGAATAACTTATTCATAGCATAGACCTTTATTTAATGGCTCAAACTTTAAAATTTGGGGGAACTCTGAAAAGCTGGAATAGGACAATTTTCATTTAATGTCCTAGTCTATTGCATCCCCAGGAAGACTGCTGAGATCGAGGGAGGGTCCCATCATGGTGCTGTCATGCAGGGAGAATAAAGGTGAATTCCACATCACTGATTAGTATGGGTATATTCCATTTTCTATCCTAATTGTTTTTACTTACATCAAATTATGTGTCACTTTCCAATTCACTGAATATTATGCAAGGAAATATTTTTAAGGGTACCTAATATTCCACTGACTGGATGGACCAAAACAATCCCTCATTGTTGTTTAGGTGGTTGCCAATTTTTCTGATTTATAAATAAACCTGTATTATAATTAATCACAAAACTTTTGTAGCTTTATCTATCCTTAAGATATATCTTTAAGGAAATTGCCCATTATTGTCGAACATTTTAGTGAATCTTTATATAGGGATAATAAAGGTAAATTCCATAGCACCCCACAGTGTATGCTGGGATCCAGCACTACTGATATTTTGGGTCAGACAGTGGCTTATTGTGTGGGGCTGTCATATGTGTATTATAGGGTACTTAGCCATCCCTGGCATCCACCCCTTAGATGCCAGTGGCATACCCCAGTTGTGATGACCAAAAATATCTACAGACATTGCCAAACATCCCCCGTGTGGATGAAATCACCTCCCGAGTTAAGAACCACTGGGTTAAAGAACAGGCTTTACTGGGAGAGTTTAGCTCAGGAAAAGGCATACATCTTTCAGTCTTTGCCTATTCTCATAAGAAGAGTGCTGAGGCTGACTACTGCTGAACAGTCATAGATCTCTGAATATTCGTAGGTCTGGAGACTCCCACCCACCATTGCTCCCCATTCTGGGAGTGTCTGAATATACAGACAATGGCCAGATCATATATGATACTAGAACCCAGACTCACCACCTCTGCAGCAACCGGTCTGGGAAGCCAAACCACAACATCAGCAGGAATCTTCCCAGAGTGGTAAGGCCTTGCTCAACGACTGTCAGCTTCCCTTTTTCATCCCTGCTTCCAACTCAGGATCAATCAGAGTAAGCCAATAATGTGTCCCCACAGTAATCACGAGAGATGCCCTGCTTCTAGTGAGCCCTTTCCAGCTTCCCCATACCAACCATCTCTGATGAGAGCATACCTGAAGCTTTCCCTTTTTCTCCCTATGAAGCTTTTCCATTTCCCTTGCCTGGCTTTGAATCTCTGCCAAAGGCAAGTCATGGTGGGTGACTCTCTTGCTATAGCAAGCTGTGAATAAACAACCCTTGTCTGTTCTCAGCCAAGTAGTCTTCATTTATTTCCACAATCCTTATTGGTTAGGCATGAGATTGACTTCATTAGAAACAAAGAAGAGTGTTGAGATGCCAGGCATTCTGGCTTTAGATGCAGCCATTTAGGGAGCTGTCTGGGAAACACAGCTGCTCAGCACCTGGAGATGTTGGGGCCTGTGGGAAGATGTGGCCCCTGCTAGGGATGGGGTCAGAGACAGGGGTGGGACAAGGGGAGATTCCCCTAGTTCCTGTCATCTTAACATCCACAATACCTGGAATGAATTCCCAGGGTCACTACTGGACAAATTTATTTGTTGCCCCTTAGTTACCTTCTTGTCATCATGAGGCAGGCAGGGGAAATAACTGGACTTTATTAAACATTTCTGAGACCAGAAAATGGAGAGAAGTTACTTGTTACATCTGTTCCCCCTATGCTTGAAAATATATCCCAAAGCAAAAAAAAAAAAAAAAAAAAGAAAATAAAGAAAAAAAGGCTGCAGTGTTCTTTGTTGTCCCCTACTTGGGCAAATGGGTCATTCAGATCAGATTTGACCCAAGTGTCTCAGTCAGTTCAGGCTGTTATGACAAAATTCCATAGACTAGATGGCTTACAAACAACAGAAAAAAAAATTTTTATTAACATATAATGTATTATTTGCCCCAGGGGTACAAGTCTGTGAATTGTCAGGCTTACACACTTCACAGCACTCACCATAGCACATACCCTCCCCAACGTCCATCACCCAACCACCCTCTCCATACACCCTTCCCCCAGCAAACCTCAGTTTGTTTTGTGAGATTAAGAGTCTCTTATGGTTTGTCTCCCTCCCAATCCCATCTTGTTTTATTTCTTTCCTTCCCTACCCCACAAACCCCCAACTTTGCCTCTCAAATTCCTCATATCAGGGCTATCATGTGATAATTGTCTTTTTCTGATTGAATTATTTCATTCAACATAATACCCTCTAGTTCCAGCCACGTAGTTGCAAATGGCAAGATTTCATTCCTTTTGATGGTTGCACAGTATTCCATTGTGTATATATACATACACACACACACACACACATATATATGCCACATACACATATATATAAAGAAGATATATATATATGTGTGTGTGTATATATATGAAGTGTATGTATATATACCACTTATTCTTTATCCATTCATCTGTTGATGGACATCTAGGTTCTTTCCACAGTTTGGCTATTGTGGACGTTGCTGCTATAAACATTCGGGTGTATGTGCCCCTTCAGATCACTACATTTGTATCTTTAGAGTAAATACTCTGCAGTGCAATTGCTGGGTCATAGGGTAACTCTTTTCAACTTTTTGAGGAACCTCCATGCTGTTTTCCATAGTGGCTGCACCAGCTTGCATTCCCACCAACAGTGTAGGAGGGTTCCCCTTTCTCTGCCAACATCTGTTGTTTCCTGACTTGTTAATTTTAGCCATTCTGACTGATGTGAGATGGTATCTCATGGTGGTTTTGATTTGTATTTCCCTGATGCCGAGTGATGTGGAGCACTTTTTCATGTGTCTGTTGGCCATCTGGATGTCTTCTTTGCAGAAATGTCTGTTCATGTCTTCTGCCCATTTCTTGATTGGATTTTTTGTTCTTTGGGTGTTGAGTTTGATAAGTTCTTTATAGATTTTTGGATACTAGCCATTTATCTGATATGTCATTTGCAAATATCTTCTCCCATGTTGTCAGTTGTCTTTGGTTTTGTTGACTGTTCCCTTTGCTGTGTAAAAGCTTTTAATCTTGATGAAGTCTCAGTAGTTCATTTTTGCCCTTGTTTCTCTTGCCTTTGGCAATGTTTCTAGGAAGTTGCTGCGGCGGAGGTCAAAGAGGTTGATGCTTGTGTTCTCTTCAAGGATTTTGATGGATTCCTTTCTCACATTGAGGTCTTTCATCTATTTGGAGTCTATTTTTGTCTGTAGTGTAAAGAAATGGTCCAGTTTCATATTTCTGCATGTGGCTGTCCAATTTTCCCAATACCATTTGTTGAAGAGACTGTCTTTTTTCCATTGGACATTCTTTCCTGCTTTGTTGAAGATTAGTTGGCCATAGAATTGAGGGTCTATTTCTGGGCTCTCTATTCTGTTCCACTGATCTATGTGTCTGTTTTTGTGCCAGTACCATACTGTCTTGATGATGACAGCTTTACAATAGAGCTTGAAGTCTGGAATTGTGATGCCACCAACTTTGGCTTGCTTTTTCAACATTTCTCTAGCTATTTGAGCTCTTTTATGGTTCCATATAAAATTTAGGATTATTTGTTCCTTTTTTTTTGAAAAAAATTGATGGGATTTTGATAACGATTGCATTAAACGTGTAGATTGCTTTAGGTAGCATAGACGTTTTCACAATATTTGTTCTTCCAATACATGAGCATGGAACATTTTTTCCATTTCTTTGTGTTTTCCTCAATTTCTTTCATGAGTACTTTATACTTTTCTGAGTACAGATTCTTTGCCTCTTTAGTTAGGCTTATACCTAGGTATCTTATGGTTTTGGGTGCAATTGTAAATGGGATTGACTCCTTAATTTCTCTTTCTTCTGTCTTATTGTTGATATATAGAAATGCAACTGATTTCTGTGCATTGATTTTATATCCTGACACTTATACTGAATTCCTATATAAGTTCTAGCAAATTTGGAGTGGAGTCTTTTGGGTTTTCCACATAAAGTATCATATCATCTGCAAAGACTGATAGTTTGACTTCTTCTTTACCGATTTGGATGCCTTTAATTTATTTTTGTTGTCTTATTGCTGAGGCTAGGACTTCTAGTACTATGTTGAATAGCAGTGGTGATAGTGGACAGCTTTGCCATGTTCCTGACCTTAAGGGAAAAGCTCTCAGTTTTTCCACATTGAGAATTATATTCACTGTGGGTTTTCCATAGGTGGCTTTGATGATATTGAGGTATGTACTCTCTATCCCTACACTTTGAAGAGTTTTGTTCAAGAAAGGATGTGGTACTTTGTCAAATGCTTTTTCAGCATCTATTGAGAGTATCATATGGTTCTTGTTCTTTCTTTTATTAATGTATTGTATCACATTGATTTGTGGATGTTGAACCAACCTTGCAGCCCTGGAATAAATCCCACTTGGTCATGGTGAATAATCCTTTCAATGTACTGTTGGATCCTACTGGCTAGTATTTTGGTGAGAATTTTCGCATCTGTGTTGATCAAGGTATTGGTCTGTAATTCTCTTTTTTGATGGGATCCTTGTCTGGTTTTGAGATCAAGCTAATGCTGACCTCATAAAATGAGTTTAGAAGTTTTCCTTCCATTTCTATTTTTTGGAACAGTTTCGGGAGAATAGGAATTAATTCTTCTTTAAATGTTTGGTAGAATTCCCCTGGGAAGCCATCTATTCCTGGGCTCTTCTTTGTTGGGAGATTTTTGATGACTGCTTCAATCTCCTTACTGGTTATGGGTCTGTTCAGGTTTTCTATTTCTTCCTGATTCTGTTGTGGTAGTTTATATGTCTCTAGGAATGCCTCCATTTCTTCCAGATTGTCAAATTTGCTGGCGTAGTGTTGCTCATAATATGTTTGCATTTCTTTGGTGTTGGTTGTGATCTCTCCTTTTTCATTCATGATTTTATTTATTTGGGTCCTTTCTCTTTTCTTTTTGATAAGTCTGGCCAGGGGTTTATCAATCTTATTAATTCTTTCAAAGAACCAGTTTTTAGTTTCATTGATTTATTCTACTGTCTTTTTTTTTTTTTTAAGATTTATTTATTTATTTATGTATTTGACAGACAGAGATCGCAAGTAGGCAGAAAGGCAGGCAGAGAGAGGGAGAGGAGGAAGCAGGCTCCCTGAAAAGCAGAGAGCCCAATAAGGGGCTCAATCCCAGAACCCTGGGATCATGATCTGAGCCGAAAACAGAGTCTTAACCCACTGAGCCACCCAGGCGCCCCTGTTCTACTGTTTTTTTTTGTTGTTGTTGTTTGTTTGTTTCTGTTTCATTGATTTCTGCTCTGATCTGTATGTTTTCTCTTCTCCTGCTAGGTTTAGGCTTTCATTGCTGTTCTTTATCCAGCTCCTTTAGGTGTAGGGTTAGGTTGTATACTTGAGTCCTTTCTTGTTTCTTGAGAAAGGCTTGTATCATTGTATACTTTCCTCTCAGGACTGCCTTTGCTGTGTCCCACAGATTTGAACCATTGTGTTTTCATTTTCATTTGTTTCCATGAATTTTTTCAATTCTTATTTAATTTCCTGGTTGACCCATTCATTCTTTAATAGGATGCTCTTTAGCCTCCTGTATTTGGGTTCTTTCCAACTTTCCTCTTGTGATTGAGCTCTAGCTTCAGAGCATTGTCGTCTGAAAATGTGCAGGGGATGATCCCAATCTTTCGGTACTGGTTGAGACCTGATTTGTGATCCAGGATGTTATCTATTCTGGAGAATGTTCCATGTACACCAGAGAAGAATGTGTATTCTGTTGCTTTGTGATAGAATGTTCTGAATATATCTATGATGTCCATCTGGTCTAGTGTGTCATTTAAGGACTTTATTTCCTTTTGATCCTTTGCTTGGATGATCCACCTATTTCATTGAGGGGGGGTGTTAAAGTTCCCTACTATTATTGTATTATTGTCAATGTGTTTCTTTGATTTTGTTATTAATTGGTTTATATAGTTGGCTGCTCCCATATTAGGGGCATAGATATTTAAAATTGTTAGCTCTTCTTGTTGGACAGACCCTTTGAGTATGATATAATGTCCTCCTCATCTCTTATTATAGTCTTTGGCTTAAAATATAATTTATTTGATATAAGGATTGCTGCTCCAGCTTTCTTTTGATGTCCATTAGCATGGTAAATTGTTTTCCATCCCCTGGCTTTAAATCTGAAGGTGTCTTTGGGTCTAAAAAGAGTTTCTTGTAGACAGCATATTGATGGGTTTTGTTTTTTTATCCATTCTGATACCCTGTGTCTTTTGATTGGGGCATTTAGCCCATTTACATTCAGAGTAACTATTGAGAGATATGAATTTAGTGCCATTGTATTGACTGTAAGGTGACTGTTACTGGATACTGTCTCCGTTCCTTTCTGGTCTACTACTTTTAGGCTCTCTCTTTGCTTAGAGAACCCCTTTCAATATTTATTATAGGGCTGGTTTGGTTTACAAATTCTTTTAGTTTTTGATTGTCTGGGAAGCTTTTTATCTCTCCTTCTATTTTCCATGATAGCCTAGCTGGATATAGTATTCTTGGCTGCACGTTTTTCTCATTTAGTGCTCTGAATATATCATGCCAGTTCTTTCTGGCCTGCCAGGTCTCTGTGGATAAGTCTGTTGCCAATCTAATATTTTTACCATTGTATGTTACAGACTTCTTGTCCTGAGCTGCTCTCAGGATTTTCTCTTTGTCACTAAGACTTGTAATTTTTACTATTAGATGACAGGGTGTGGACCTTTTTTATTGATTTTGAGGGGGTTCTCTGTGCCTCCTGAATTTTGATGCTTGTTCCCTTTGTCATATTAGGGAAATTCTCCACTATAATTCACTCCAATATACCTTCTGCCGCCCCCTCTTTTTCTTCTGGAATACCAATTATTCTAATATTGTTTCATCTTATGGTATCACTTATTTCTCCCCTCATGTTCCAGTAGTTGTTTGTCCCTATTTTGCTCAGCTTCTTTATTCTCCATCATTTGGTCTTCTATATCACTAATTGTCTCTTCTGCCTCATTTATCCTAGCAGTAAGATCCCCCATTTTCTATTGCACCTCATTAATAGCTTTTTTGATTCCAGCTTGGTTTATACAACAGAAATTTATTTCCCACAGTTCTGGAGGCTGGAAGATGTGAGCTTAAAGTGCCAGCATGATGGGGTGAGGGCCCTCTTCCTGGTTTGTAGACAGCACTTTCTTGTTATGTCCTCACACGTTGGAGGGAAAGGTTAGGGACCTCTGTGGAGTCTCTTTCACAAGCACTAACACCAACCAACCAGCTCCCAGTTGGACACCCAGTCATGGGTGTAAAGAGTAGATGCATGAGGGTAAACAGTAGATGCATGGACAACCACTCTGTATTCATACAACCATTCTGCTTTTCACTTTCAGCACAGTATTCAATATATTACATGAGACATTCAACTTTTCATTCTAAATAGGCTTTGTGTTAGATGATTTTGGCCAATGTAGGCTAATGCAAGTATTTGGGGCATATTTAAGGTAGGCTAGGCTAAACTATGATGTTTGGTAGGTGTACTAAATGTATTTTCATCTTATGATATTTTCAGAATATAATGGGTTTATCCAGACATAACCTCATTTTTAAGTCAAGGAAGATCTGTATTGTTAAAAGATAAACTGAGACATATTAAACATTTTAGGAGTTTGAGCAAAAATAAATTTGAGTTGGGCAGTGCCAAAACAGAGGTGGTCAAGAACACTCTACCAGTAGGAACTAGGGGCAAGACTTACATAAGGGAGCTGTCCTGAGCAAAGGGAGGCAGAAGACCCAGAAGCAAAGGGAGGCAATTATTTGGTTGGCTGTAGCTTAGGCAGCTGCCTTAATTGGGAAGGTCTAATTGGCTGTTTATAATTGGTTTTTCTCAGGCTTTGATTTCTTAACCTTGAGGCTTAGGTCTTGGTTTGCTTACTTAGGCCACTAAGGCATTCAGTATCACCTCAGTCTAATGGGCTCCCTGTTTAACAGTTTTTATATAAAGATTCATTTTGCTTTTCTGGAAAACCCAGCCTAATACAGGGTTAAATGCTGTCATGAGCAAATGCCCCTAAGCCTAGGATTTCTGCATGACCAGTTTTACATCCTTTCCCCCTTGATCACGGAACACTCCAAATCCAATCCCAGGTACAGGCCAACAAATTCTCATAATTCATTGTTGTATAGCATTTTTTCTTCCTTATCAGACCACAATGTCCCTTGAAAGTTTATGCAAGGATTTAACTCTAGATGTTGACATGGCAGGCAGGAAAGGAGGTGGGGGTTGCTTCTGAGGGGAACATCTGGTAGCTTGTCAGGGACAGGTCCTCCTGCAGCATTTTCTAGAACAACAGCCTCCCTTATCAAGAAAAGGTGAGTCACCTCTGCAAATGCAGGGGGTCCAGGAATGAAGGATATAGAGTCAACATCCTCAAGAATATCCATCCAGATTTTCCTGTCCCAAGCTTCAGAATGCACACAAGGGCCCTAACTTATGTAAAACAGACCTGCTTTGGCCGAGTAGTTGAAGGTCTCTAGAGCACTGTGACTCTAAGGACTAGGTTTTCAGCTTGTTGTTTGGCTATGACCTTCCAATGCAGGATATAAAGGTCTTTCCGAGTGCTGCAGAAAGGCTCTCTGACTCTCACATTTACCCAGGAACTGCAGACTCAAACATGCCTTTGTCTATGTCTATACCCATACCTGTGTCTATAGACAGAAAGTTCACACTTTGGTTTTTTAAAATGAATACAGAGAACACTATTTCAGAGTGTTGAAGATGAAGTTTCCTCACTTTCCCAAAAAGGATAATACTATAATTTATGGATCATATCTTCTGAAATAAATCTCTCAATCCATACTTTTTGGGGTTAATATAATTTTTGTTAGATAGGGGTTTAAAATACTCACAAAATTTTGAGAAACAATGGATTGATGATTAGAAATAATGTGTAAAGAAACATATCCCAGTTAAAATAGCTCTACATGGTTTTGTGCGTATTTCTACCTTTACTAAAATACACAATGGGAAAAGAAATGCAAGCACAGCTTTCAGAATGAGCTTCTATTGTACACAAATGTCAGTGTGAGTCCAAATTTAGGGTGAGGCTGATATGGGAAAGGGTTACAAGTGAAGCTGAGATTTGCATAAAGTATTTTTCTTAATGAAAACACAAAATTAAAATAAATGAATAAATTTCAGCATGGAAATATAATGCACACAAGAGGTTTATGGAGGGACAGCTGTTTTTTGTTTTTTGTTTTTTTTTCTTTTTTCTTTTCCTCCTTCCTGTTCTGACACTTTTGAATGTGCTCTATAGAAACCCTTTGCAGTTTGGGTGAAGGAAACCTACTGAACATTAATATCCAGTACTTGGCTTCTTTTTTCTCCTCCAACTTCTCCATTACTTGAAAGAACTTGGTTAGTAAGTTAAATAGAAGAGCAATCCAGGAGAGACCATGGAGATTCCAAATTAATAAAAAGATTGAGTAAGTGATGTCCTTATTCTCTTTTACAGGATTTGAAACTAAAGATAAGAGACAAATAAGATGTATATAATCAGATGGTGACTTTTCACCATAGTATTTTCTTTCTATTCATTAGAAAAATACCTCCTTTTAGGATCTGATCCTGAGAACAAATTAATATAAATCATATCTAAAATGTTCACTGCTTTCAAAATTATACATATTCAGATTCTGTTCATTTTTAAAGTACATCTAGAGGGTAAAAATTCTCTTTCCCTTTGAAAATTATCCTTTTGAAAACCATAATATGTATAATATTTTACAATGAGTAACTTATTTACCATTGCTAATGCTATGCTAGGAAACCTTTAAAATGAGGGAAAGAAAAGATAAATATAAATCAAAATAATTTTAATGAGATTCAGATTTTGTTAACAAAAAAATAATTCATTTCATTGTGCCACTTATCTGTATTTCTGAGTTTAAAATTTTATAAATTCATTGCCTTCATCATTAGAAATCTTGGGAACTCTTTGAAGAGGGAAAAGAAAATGCTTCATAATTCAATCATCCTAATACTGCAATGCCACAACTTTTACATTCTCTTCAGGTCTTGTCATTTATTTTTCACAATTACAATATACAGATATGAAGAGGTACAGCTAAAAGAGCATGAGCTTTGAAGGTAAAGAGAAGTAACCAGTGATTTATCACAAGATAAATCTTGTGATTTATCACAAGAATACAATTTAACTGCTTATTAGAGCATGATATAACAGGAAATATTTTAAATACCAGACACTAAGTTATTCAATATTTATCTGTAATTTCATAAATCAACCAGCTAAGATTAATGCAGTAAAATTATCAGAGAGTAAATTGAATAAGTATAATTGGAAGCCTACACTCACTTTTGACTTAAAATGATATTTGGTTTATTGTCCCTGATGCAGCTTCTTCTAAATATTGCCTCCCAAAGCACATGGGTGTGTGTGCAGGAGAACATATATATTAATAAAAGAAAAATATATCTAAGACTGAGAGTCCATAATCTGACATAACCTGAGTGCACATTTTACTAACTAAAAAGCAAGTGTAAGGAATTTCTGCATTAGTACATGGAATATTGTAAGAGATTATCATCCCCAGATAATCTAGCAGAAAAAAACAGGTAAGCTACAAGATCATAGTTTTACTTAAAAAAAAAAAAATTAGAGAGCTGAGGACATGGGGGGGAAAATCCAAAATGAGCTAAATTTTAGAAAGTAACAAGCCCTTCCTAAGAGAGAAGCAATGCATGGCTGCTCGCTTCCCTGTACAGTGATTCCCACTGTGGGTGTACCAAGTGCAAGAGAGGATGTCCAGTGAAGCCTGGAAGCAGGGCAAGAGAACATGCGGAATCTACCTGAAGCATACCAGGTTTCAGTGAGTGAAGGCAGTGGCTGGCAAAAAGGAGAAGCTGGGCCCTGCAGAGGACAGAGAACAACCCAGAACCCAAACAGCTATAGCCAACCTGTAAACTATAAACTATATCTAGCTATGCTTTCTAAATTTTCTTCAATGAATGTGGGAAATGTTTATGTCTTTGAAAATGTCTTCATTCTTTTTTTTTTAATTATGATTCTTTTTAGTGAAAAGAGAATGCAATTAGAAAAAAGATGAGTACTAAGCTACACAACATAAGATGAGAAGTTCTAGAATAAAATTAGGAGAAAATTTCTACGGGAATGCCAAGGAAGTACCAACTATTTCTGCTCTGGGAAAAATGTAACAGACTTTTCTGAGTGCTATTTAAAAATAGCTCTTACAGTTTTAGGTGTGTATCCTCAAAATAGTTTTATAAAATCATCAATCTAGATGCTAAATATTCATGACTTAATTTTTAGTCCTATGTAGATTAAAGATAAATATTATAGGAATACTTCCATTTCTGAGTAGGATAGAGTAGCTAGTGATGAAACAATGCCCAAGCTGAGAATTAGAAAGATCAGATACATTTTTAAAAAATCATATATTTAAAGGCACTAGAGAGTTGCTAAAGCAATGAATACTAAAAGGATTAAGATACCAGGTAGGGGAAATAAGTCAGAAAATCTGTAACTGCTTTTTTCCTTGGCTCTTAAGCAGATTTTGGGCACCAGTAAGAGGCTATGGTTCTGGGCTTTATCTGAGAAGAATACTACTACTGAGAAACAGAGAAATCAGCAGTGCTTTTGGTAGTCATACATGGCTATGCTGACAAAGTTGCAGATCTGAAGCGTTTAGAACTTACAGTTTGTTTTCCCCTCCAATATATTGCCACATTTTGAAGCTGCAAGAGGTTGAAGGCTAAAAAACCAAAAACCTTTAAAAGCAGAACAGAATTTCCAGTATATTCAAGTACCAGGAAACAAAAAATTGGCTTCAAGATCTACCTAAGGGAGTCACCTTGTGAACGTACCAGGCTTTCCTTTGAAGGTAATGAATAACTACAATTTGGGAATAAGAAGCCAAAAGGAGACCAAACCTTACTAAACCTGCAATTTCGGTCTTAGATCACTCTTTGACTGAATGAAGGTATTCAGTTATCCTCCCCACACTCTATATCTCTATATGTCTAAAAGAGAAAACAGCAAAGCCTCTCTGGAGGAAGATAGCATTACCGAAGCAGCTATAATTTTTAAAATACACAATGTCCAATATCCAACCAAAAATTATTGGGCATGTCAGGAGACAGAGCCATATGGCCAAAAATCAGAAAAAAAAAAAAAACCATAAAATAGACCTACAGGTGTTCTAGATATTGTAATTAATAGATAAGAACTACAGACTATGATTATGTTTTCTTAAATATAAGAGAATATGGAAAAATAGATGAAAAGATGAAGAGTTTCACCAGAGAATTCAATTTTACCAAAAAGGGTGGGACAATAAAAAACATTTTAGAACTGAAAAAATTATATTAATAACTCATTAAATGGATTTAAAAGCATGTTACATATAGAAGTTAGGATTAGTAAACTAGAAGACCAGTTACCAAAAAGTATCCTAAGGGGGAAAAAAAAAAAAAGCTAAATACAGAAAATATGTTAGAACATGTGAAACCAAGTGAGGTTTTACATTTATGTAACTGGAGTCCCAGAAATAGAATAGAGAACAAGGAATACTCAATATTTGAACATATAGTAGCTGAGAATTTTTCAAAACAGATGAAAAATATCAATTCCTCAATTCAACAATCTCTGTAATCCCCAAGCAAAATAAATACAAAGCAAACTACACTGAAGTAATTAATAAATCGCTGAAGACCAAAAACCAAGATAAAAGCTTAAAACAAGGTGTGGTGCTGGGGGAACAAGTAAGGTGCAAGGGAAAGGCTCTTTGCCTCAAAGGACCAACTGTAAGACCAACAGCTGACTTACTAGAAAGGATAGAAACCAGAGAACAATCTGAGGGGTTTGAAGTGGTGGGGGGGTGGGAGGCTGGGGTACCAGGTGGTGGGTATTAGAGAGGGCACGGATTGCATGGAGCACTGGGTGTGGTGAAAAAAATAATGAATACTGTTATGCTGAAAATAAATAAATTTAATTTAAAAACAACAAAAAAAAGGAGAACCTAGACATAGTGAATACTAAAGAAATAGATTTCTTCCTTACTTATCCTATTTGATTTAAATATGCTCTGAATGAATAATGGTCCAAACTCTATGATTCTCTTCCTGCCACAGGGATTTGTAGAGACGGATCCTTAATAAATACTTTCACAGACGTAAAAAAAAGAAACCAGAGAATAACATAGCATCTTTAACGTGCTGAATGGGAATAACTGCCCATTTAGAAATCTACATCCAAAATGACTTAGGGGCAATTTTAATCTGACTCAGATATCTATGAAAACATTTAATGTCTGTACCGTTCTATCCTTCTCCTTTTCCCACCTTTATTTTAGGAAGGAATTTGAAATACTTTCTGGAAAAGTTATATAAGTCACATGATATAGGGTTAATCACTCAAGCCTCATGTTCTGATTATATGTGCCTTTTGTTTATCATGTGTGATCAAGCAGAGACATTTAGTTTAAAAGGAATTACTCTGCATCTTATTCCCATAGTCAGTGATCACTCTGGTATGAGGAATGAGGGAGAAGGACAAAGGTGAGTTTATTTATACAATGGATTTCTTTAAAAGGGCTTAACCTGTATCTTATCTCTCAAAGGAATCTGTTAAAATTTCCATTCTATCCTTTATTTTTCAATCTGTTGCTGTGATAGCTAATCTTACTTCAAGATTATTAAGACTCACTATTGTATAGTCTCTAAAACCAACTGCAGTTATGGTGGTGAATGAAAAATTCCTTCAACAGAAGTTCATTTCTCTAATGCCATGAAAACAAATGGTGGAGTTACCAGAAACAAAAGTGATCCAATTATAATGATAAATAACTTCTTCCAAAGATAAATACTCTTCCAGAATATATTATAAAAATAGATAAAACATTAGCAGGTACATCATAAGCCAGTAGCATTAAGAAACTGTTGTTTGCTCCACTGAAAGTTCTTGTTTATTCCTTCATTGCTCAAAGGTTTGGGGCCCTTATTATAAACTGATCATTCCTTTGAGTAATCCTGCCCCTGAGAGTTTGTTCAGACCCTACCAGTCTACCTCCCATCATCCTTTGTTCTGTCATCTTGTATCTTTTCTCCTATTCTCTGCATCTAGACCATGATCTAAGATTAACTTCTATGTGACACTTTAATGTCCTCCTTAAGATTGCCCTTGCCTGGTATCCAGTCTGGTTACAGGTCTCCATTGCTTGTTTTGCCCACAAACCATCAACCAACCCCAGGACAGCCCTTCTGGACTAAGCCCTCCAGCCTCCTGTGCGCTGGCATTATAAGGTAAGTTAGACAACCATCAGCTAGAAGATCAGGGCACTAATTGGCATCACTGAATATATCATTTACAGTTTGGAGAGTTTCATGAAACAAGTTATATTTACATTATCCAACAAAATAAAGACATTCATCTTGTAATTTCTTTTTTTTCCCCATTTTATTTCTTTTCAGTGTTCCAGCATTCATCATTTATGCACCACACCCAGTGCTCCAAGCAATACGTGCCTTCCATAGTACCTACCACCAGGCTCACCAATCCCCAACCCCCTTCCCCTCCAAAACCCTCAGCTTGTTTCTCAGTCCACAGTCTCTCAATTTCTTTTTATGATCCAAGTCTCATTTATTATAAAGTCATCATTTATCCAGCATCTTTTGCCCTTACTGCCAGCCAGCATTTCATTATATGAAATGCAGGGCAAAAAAAGGAGAAAAAAAAAAAAGACATATTTTAGGCCTTCACCAAGCTTTGATAAATAAACATTTAGAAAATTTGGTTTTGATTTACATATTTAAATATCATTTACTTATATTTACATATAATTTGTGTCATAACACCAGGGACTGAATTCTAAGTACCACAATGACAGGACTGATATTTTAAAGATACTACTGCATAAGGAGATTTATGTTTTGATAGTATTTAGTCATAGTGGTCACATTAGATCCTGCTGTGTACTGTATTTTCTTTCATGGCAGTACACTATTCTAATCTACTTGTATATTATTCTGAACACTAGAAAGGGGGTTTACATGAGGAAGTTGGTTTTGGAATCAACCACTCTTGGGGGGGGCCTGACTGGGAAGCCCCCCTCGAAGCCCTCCTGCATGGAACAGAGAAAAATTAGGAAAAAAGAGCAGCAGGCAGACATTTGGAATACATTTTGAGAATTTTATTTTTCTGTGGAATCAAGAAGTAATGTGGAATCAAGGAGTGTTGAAGCCTTAATTTATCTGTGAACATAATGAGAATGTTCTTGTTTTACTAAATTAAATCACATTCAGACAGAATGTTGAGCATCTAAAATGGCTGGAAAAGGCTTATCTGAATTCTGATAATACCTGGTATAGTTATTATAAGTCTTTCTGTGGAACGTGGATGGGTAAGATTACGGAGCTTTATTTGAGAGGGGAAACAGAATAAGTAGGATTTGGCCCTATTATGATAAAGTCTTGTCATTGATTATGGACCATCTTAATTTGTTTTTATAGCTCCTGAAGACCACACCAGTGAGGGTTTGAGGTGAGGATCTGACCATTTCTGTCACTGGGTGGATGTGTAGGAGAAGAGAAAGTTTGGTGAAGAGGTTCTTGAAGCCATATGCCGATTTCCCTGAGAGGTACAGCAGCAACTGTACCCAGATCAGCCAACTGTGGCTGATCGCAGCCTGTGTCTTCACATCCAGTGAATTAACAGAAGAAATAAAAGGGTCTCAGAAAAGCTGGCTTGTAGTGAGGGTTAAGGGCTTCCCACTCATCTTCTTCCCTACCACTGAGTCAAGGTAGGGAACACTAGAGGACCAAGGGCACAGTGTATGTAGTCAGTATTTCTTATTCCTGAAAGTTTTCCTTTCTTTGGACTCTGCTATGGAGTCAATCACATTTTCTTAAAATTCATGTCGAAGCCCTAACCCCTAGTATCTCAGAATATGACTGAATTTGAAGATAGGACCTTTCAAGCCATAATGAAGTTAAAAGAAGGCCAATAGTGTGGGCCCTAATCTAAGGGTTTCCTCATAGCAGGTTAGGAGAGACACGAGAGGCTGGTATGCATAGTAGACACCTTGTGAAAAGACAACATGAGTGCAGCCATCAGTAAGCCAAGGAGAGAGGCCTGATGAGAAACCAAATCTGTCTGCCCCGACCTCTTGGACTTCTAGCCTCCAGAATGTGAATAGATAAATTTCTCTTGTTTAAGCCACCAAGTCTATGGTATTATGTTGGGGCGGTCCTACCTAATACCCTTTTCTTCCACCAGATGAAAGATCTGTATCAAGCTGAAGCCTACGTTGCCTTGAGAAGCCTTAGTCTCCACTTAGTATCGAGGCAAAACTCTTCTTTTGGTATTTGCACTTTGCTAACAGGCATCTGTCTAAACTTGCTGTTCTTTCCTTCTCATCAAAGTTTTACAAGAATGTGGGCCCAGGGGAAATGACAGCAAAGAAGCCATTAAGTTTGACCAAAGTTCTTTTTATGACCCATCTTGAGTCACCACACAACCAAATCCATTTGATCCAAATACTTCAAAGTTATATAGAGCATCATGGAGTGGTGGTTTTAGCAAAAATAGACAAGATCTGGCAGGCCTACTTATTTTTATCTTAATTTTTTATTATATATCTTGTCCTAAACTCAACACAATTCATGTAAGACTTTTTCATTCTATAGGCATGAGAACTACTGCTGTATCTGAACATCTTGAAAAGTCAACTGTACAGAGCAGTGGTATGAAGAGAAGTAGGGGAGTTAGATTTAGGTTCTGATGTTAGAAATCTCAACCCTACACAGTTTCTATTGTTTGAGATAGGAATAGCTTCCTCACCACAAATGGGGTTGTCTAGAGGACCATATGCTAATATTTTTAAACTACATACTATAAATCTACAAATATTTATTTATATATATGATGTTAAAGAAAGCTTATTAGATATTATATTTTCTCAAAAGAAAATACTTTCTGTAATTGTCTGCTGAAGACTAATTACTTGGTCCCAAATATTTAAAATATTATAGACTTCGTTTCCTGATCTCACTGCTTTTCTCCCCATTTATGAAACAAGATTAATTAATCAGTTTTTACATATTTAACTTTTCCAATGAATAAAGTAGTGTTCTGTATGCCAGACAATTATTGTAACTGGGGATAAGGTAGTAAACAAAATGTATATAACAAAATTTCTGGCACGTACTCAAAATGAAAACTTCTTTATATAGTAACATATAACCAGCAATAAAAACAATTAACTGTTAAATATTAAAGATGAAAATTTCACATGTACCCATAGTATTAAAGTTTTGCTAGATGTCTATAAAGCATAAAATGTTTAGAAGTTATACAGAATATATATAGTTCTCTTTTTAAAATGTTTCATTATCACAACAAACCCATTTTAACTGCTATTAAATTTCTGTTTAAAAACTTGTGAATGGGTGGTGTCTGGGTGACTCAGTCCATTAAGTGTCTGCCTTCAGCTCAGGTATGATCCCAGGGTCCTGAGTTCAAGCCATGAGTTGGGATTCCTCCTCAGAGGGGAGTCTACTTTTCCTTCTCCCTCTACCCATTCCCACTGCTCATGCTCTTTCTCTTGCTTGTTGTCTCTCTCTCTCTCCGATAAATAAATAACCTTAAAAAAAAAGTTTGTGAGTGGGAAAAAATTTTAAAAATAAACAAAATTTGGGGTGCCTGGGTGGCTCAGTGGGTTAAAGCCTCTGCCTTTGGCACAGGTCATGATCTCAGGGTCCTGGGATCGAGCTCCGCATCAGGCTCTCTGCTCAGCGGGGAGCCTGCTTCCCTTCCTCTCTCTCTGCCTGCCTCTCTGCCTAATTGTGATCTCTCTCTGTCAAATAAATAAAATGAAATCTTAAAAAAAAAATAAACAAAAGTTTGTGAATGGGCAAAATAGATTTAAAAGTTTATGAATAGTTTAAATTATTAATATTAAGTATAATTTAACATGACATAATTTTGGATATATTTTAATAATTTAAATATAAGTAAATTATGAAAAAATAATGGAATTAAGTCATTAGACTTAATTATGTAGCTCTTTAAAATACCATCACAGAAAGGTATCTATAATAATTTTGAAGTTAATTTTTTTTTTTTTGGCAATACAATTTTTATTTAAAAGAATCCTGTGTAGAGAATGCCAGACACTGACATCATGGCAGCATAAGAAATCCCTTGCTTTTGTTCCTGTTACTCCAACAACAAAAATCTGGCATCCATCCATAGATAAAAGTGCCTTTGAGGGAGCTGTGGGATCCAGCCCCAGATGCCAAGGGACCCGGGAGGCATCTCACCCACCTGTGTGTCAGGTTATAGGCAGACAAGCATTGGCCCCATCTGTGGAACTACAATGGCCTATAAACTATCTCCAATCCCTCTTGGCTGCTCTGCCCTCTAGAGAACACTGACTTACACAATCGCTCACTGTTGAAACTTTGTGGACATCTAGGTTTCCAGAGGAAAAGCTCCAGCACGCCATTGGAGGAAACAAAACAAAACAAAACAAAATAAATTTGGCCACATTTGGTAAGAGGAACGATTTGGCTTTGTCTGTATCACCCCTACTCCAAGGTGGACCAGCTCAGGGCCAAAAAAGATCTTTCTCAGCCTATGTTTACCCTGTGGGGCAAAGAGAAATCATAGGAGTGAACACTCAGTTTCTCTAGTTGTGTGGGATGCTGTCAAAGGGGCTCCCTTCTCTCACCTCATTCAGAGTACTGGATTCTGAACTCTGTGACTGGGAGTAGATGGGGTGTGTGGGGTGGGTGGAGTGGGAGGAGTTTGGGAGAGCTCTTGGGGGGCATTAAAGGAACACAGATCCAAATGCCATTGTCACAATGCCATCACAAATGTCATCAAGAAGCCCACTGCTGATCACTGGGAACACCTCACTGGCCCACAGGTATCCCCAGGGCTCTGTGTCTCCCACACATTCTTCCTACCCTATGGCCATCTCTCTGTGTACACTTCTGACAGCGTGAGCAGGCCAGCTACTGAACAAGTTCAGACAGTCAGCCAAACATGTGGGCTAGAGAGAGACCACAATTTGAGCCTTAGCACCAGCTATAGAAAAACAGAAGAGAAGCTGTTAGCACTCGGCCTGAGATGCTGAGGCTCCAGAAAACGCATGCTACCTTCAGAACCCTGCCACAGAGGGAGCCAGAAGCATGAACAGGTACACATGGACAAGGTCTGAGTAGCCCCAGCATCTCCAGCAGGGCTGACGGAAAGTATTTCTATCCTGAAGGCAGTTAGCAAAACTGGAGGAGATGACTGCTATTTCAAATGAGAAGACAGCAACACAAAACTTCAAAGAACATGAAAAATCAAAGTTACACAACACCACTAAAGAATCAGAATGATTTCCTGGTAACCAAACCCTGAAGGCCCAGTGATCTGCAATTTACCAGAGGAGGGATTTAAAAAGTAAAAAAGAGAAGAGAAAAATGCATTGAGGATGTGAGAAAAAAAAGCCCTCATGTGCTGTTGGTGGAAATGCAAACTGGTACAACCATTGTGGAGAACAGTATGGAAGTTCCTCAGAACATTACAAATAGAGCTACCCTACGATCCAGAAATCCCACCTCTGGGTCTATGTCCAAAGGAATTAAAACCATCTCAAAGAGATATCTATACTGCCATGTTCACTGCAGCATTAATCACAATAGCCAATACATGGAAACAACCAAAGTGTCCAGTGATAGTTGAATGGATAAAGATACCCAAACAGGTCGGAGGAGTCAAGATGGCGGAGAAGTAGCAAGCTGAGACTGCTTCAGCTAGCCGGAGATCAGCTAGATAGCTTATCTAAAGATTGCAAACACCTGAAAATCCATCGGCAGATCGAAGAGAAGAAGAACAGCAATTCTGGAAACAGAAAAACAACCACTTTCTGAAAGGTAGGACCGGCGGAGAAGTGAATCCAAAGCGACGGGAAGATAGACCCCGGGGGGAGGGGCCGGCTCCCGGCAAGCGGCGGAGCAACCGCGCACAAAATCAGGACTTTTAAAAGTCTGTTCCGCGGAGGGACATCGCTCCAGAGGCTAAACCGGAGCGAAGCCCACGCGGGGTCAGCGTGGCCTCAGGTCCCGCAGGGTCACAGAAGGATCGGGGGTGTCTGAGTGTCGCAGAGCTTGCGGGTATTGGAACGGGAAAGCCGGCTACAGAGACAGAGCCGACAGTAAGCTCGCAGCTCCGTGTTACCTTGAACCGGTCGCAGGCTCGGTGAGCTCGGAGCGCGGCCGGAGGTCAGGCAGACGGGAGTAACTGGGCGCTGTTCTCTGAGGGCGCACTGAGGAGTGGGGCCCTGGGCTCTCGGCTCCTCCGGGCCGGAGACCAGGAGGCCGCCATTTGTATTCCCGTCCTCTGGAACTCTACGGAAAGCGCTCAGGGAACAAAAGCTCCTGAAAGCAAACCCGAGCTGATTACTCACCCCGGCCCCGGGTAAGGGCGGTGTAATTCCGCCTGGGGCAAAGACACTTGAAAATCACTACAACAGGCCCCTCCCCCAGAAGATCAACAAGAAATCCAGCCGAGACCAAGCTCACCTACCAAGGAGTGCGGTTTCAATACCAAGGAGAGCAGCAGAATTCCAGAGGAGGAGAAAGCCAAGCACGGAACTCATGGCTTTTTTCCTGTGATTTTTTTTAGTCTTGCAGTTAATTTAATTTTTTCTTTTTCATTTTTTTTTTTTTTTTTCTCGCCTTCGGGTAAAACTTTTTTTTTTTTTAACTGTTACCTTTTTCTTTTTTAACGATTTTTTACTAGTTTATCTAATATATATATATATTTTTTTACATTTTTCTTAGGTGTTTTCTTTTTTAAAAAAAAAATTCTTTTCTTTTTTTTTTTTTTTCTTTTTTCTTTCTTCCTTTTTGAACCTCTTTTTATCCCCTTTCTCCCCACTCACGATTTTGGATCTCTTCTAATTTGGCTAAAGCATATTTTCCTGGGGTTGTTGCCACCCTTTTAGTATTTTACTTGCCCCTTCATTTACTCTTATCTGGACAAAATGACAAGACGTAAAAATTCACCACAAAAAAAAGAACAAGAGGCAGTACCGAAGGCTAGGGACCTAATCAATACAGACATCGGTAATATGTCAGATCTAGAGTTCAGAATGACAATTCTCAAGGTTCTAGCCGGGCTCGAAAAAGGCATGGAAGATATTAGAGAAACCCTCTCGAGAGATATAAAAGCCCTTTCTGGAGAAATAAAAGAACTAAAATCTAACCAAGTTGAAATCAAAAAAGCTATTAATGAGGTGCAATCAAAAATGGAGGCTCTCACTGCTAGGATAAATGAGGCAGAAGAAAGAATTAGTGATATAGAAGACCAAATGACAGAGAATAAAGAAGCTGATCAAAAGAGGGACAAACAGCTACTGGACCACGAGGGGAGAATTCGAGAAATAAGTGACACCATAAGACGAAACAACATTAGAATAATTGGGATTCCAGAAGAAGAAGAAAGTGAGAGGGGAGCAGAAGGTATACTGGAGAGAATTATTGGGGAGAATTTCCCCAATATGGCAAAGGGAACAAGCATCAAAATTCAGGAGGTTCAGAGAATGCCCCTCAAAATAAATAAGAATAGGCCCACACCCCGTCACATAATAGTAAAATTTACAAGTCTCAATGACAAAGAGAAAATCCTGAAAGCAGCCCGGGAAAAGAAGTCTGTAACATACAATGGTAAAAATATTAGATTGGCAGCTGACTTATCCACAGAGACCTGGCAGGCCAGAAAGAGCTGGCATGATATTTTCAGAGCACTAAACGAGAAAAACATGCAGCCAAGAATACTATATCCAGCTAGGCTATCATTGAAAATAGAAGGAGAGATTAAAAGCTTCCAGGACAAACAACAACTGAAAGAATTTGCAAATACCAAACCAGCTCTACAGGAAATATTGAAAGGGGTCCTCTAAGCAAAGAGAGAGCCTACAAGTGGTAGATCAGAAAGGAACAGAGACCATATACAGTAACAGTCACCTTACAGGCAATACAATGGCACTAAATTCATATCTCTCAATAGTTACCCTGAATGTGAATGGGCTAAATGCCCCTGTCAAAAGACACAGGGTATCAGAATGGATAAAAAAACAAAACCCATCTATATGTTGCCTCCAAGAAACACATTTTAAGCCCGAAGACACCTCCAGATTTAAAGTGAGGGGGTGGAAAAGAATTTACCATGCTAATGGACATCAGAAGAAAGCAGGAGTGGCAATCCTTATATCAGATCAATTAGATTTTAAGCCAAAGACTGTAATAAGAGATGAGGAAGGACACTATATCATACTCAAAGGGTCTGTCCAACAAGAAGATTTAACAATTTTAAATATCTATGCCCCCAACGTGGGAGCAGCCAACTATATAAACCAATTAATAACAAAATCAAAGAAACACATAAACAACAATACAATAATAGTAGGGGACTTTAATATTCCCCTCACTGAAATGGACAGGTCATCCAAGCAAAAGATCAGCAAGGAAATAAAGGCCTTAAATGACACACTGGACCAGATGGACATCACAGATATATTCAGAATATTTCATCCCAAAGCAACAGAATACACATTCTTCTCTAGTGCACATGGTACATTCTCCAGAATAGATCACATCCTCGGTCCTAAATCAGGACTCAACCGGTATCAAAAGATTGGGATCATTCCCTGCATATTTTCAGACCACAATGCTCTAAAGCTAGAACTCAACCACAAAAGGAAGTTTGGAAAGAACCCAAATACATGGAGACTAAACAGTATCCTTCTAAAGAATGAATGGGTCAACCGGGAAATTAAAGAAGAATTGAAAAAAATCATGGAAACAAATGATAATGAAAATACAACGGTTCAAAATCTGTGGGACACAACAAAGGCAGTCCTGAGAGGAAAATATATAGCGGTACAAGCCTTTCTCAAGAAACAAGAAAGGTCTCAGGTACACAACCTAACCCTACACCTAAAGGAGCTGGAGAAGGAACAAGAAAGAAACCCTAAGCCCAGCAGGAGAAGAGAAATCATAAAGATCAGAGCAGAAATCAATGAAATAGAAACCAAAAAAACAATAGAACAAATCAACGAAACTAGGAGCTGGTTCTTTGAAAGAATTAATAAAATTGATAAACCCCTGGCCCGACTTATCAAAAAGAAAAGAGAAAGGACCCAAATAAATAAAATAATGAATGAAAGAGGAGAGATCACAACTAACACCAAGGAAATACAAACTATTATAAGAACATACTATGAGCAACTCTACGGCAATAAATTTGACAATCTGGAAGAAATGGATGCATTCCTAGAAACATATAAACTACCACAACTGAACCATGAAGAAATAGAAAGCCTGAACAGACCCATAACCAGTAAGGAGATTGAAACAGTCATTAAAAATCTCCAAACAAACAAAAGCCCAGGGCCAGACGGCTTCCCCGGGGAATTCTACCAAACATTTAAAGAAGAACTAATTCCTATTCTCCTGAAACTGTTCCAAAAAATAGAAAGGGAAGGAAAACTTCCAAACTCATTTTATGAGGCCAGCATCACCTTGATCCCAAAACCAGACAAGGATCCCACCAAAAAAGAGAGCTATAGACCGATATCCTTGATGAACACAGATGCGAAAATACTCAACAAAATACTAGCCAATCGGATTCAACAGTACATTAAAAAGATTATTCACCACGACCAAGTGGGATTTATTCCAGGGCTGCAAGGTTGGTTCAACATCCGCAAATCAGTCAATGTGATACAACACATCAATAAAAGTAAGAACAAGAACCATATGATACTCTCAATAGATGCTGAAAAAGCATTTGACAAAGTACAACATCCCTTCCTGATCAAAACTCTTCAAAGTGTAGGGATAGAGGGCACATACCTCAATATCATCAAAGCCATCTATGAAAAACCCACCGCAAATATCATTCTCAATGGAGAAAAACTGAAAGCTTTTCCGCTAAGGTCAGGAACACGGCAGGGATGTCCATTATCACCACTGCTATTCAACATCGTACTAGAGGTCCTAGCCTCAGCAATCAGACAACAAAAGGAAATTAAAGGCATCCAAATCGGCAAAGAAGAAGTCAAATTATCACTCTTCGCAGATGATATGATACTATATGTGGAAAACCCAAAAGACTCCACTCCAAAACTGCTAGAACTTATACAGGAATTCAGTAAAGTGTCAGGATATAAAATCAATGCACAGAAATCAGTTGCATTTCTCTACACCAACAGCAAGACAGAAGAAAGAGATATTAAGGAGTCAATCCCATTTACAATTGCATCCAAAACCATAAGATACCTAGGAATAAACCTAACCAAAGAGACACAGAATCTATACTCAGAAAACTATAAAGTACTCATGAAAGAAATTGAGGAAGACACAAAGAAATGGAAAAATGTTCCATGCTCCTGGATTGGAAGAATAAATATTGTGAAAATGTCTATGCTACCTAAAGCAATCTACACATTTAATGCAATTCCTATCAAAGTACCATCCATCTTTTTCAAAGAAATGGAACAAATAATTCTAAAATTTATATGGAACCAGAAAAGACCTCGAATAGCCAAAGGGATATTGAAAAAGAAAGCCAACGTTGGTGGCATCACAATTCCGGACTTCAAGCTCTATTACAAAGCTGTCATCATCAAGACAGCATGGTACTGGCACAAAAACAGACACATAGATCAATGGAACAGAATAGAGAGCCCAGAAATAGACCCTCAACTCTATGGTCAACTAATCTTCGACAAAGCAGGAAAGAATGTCCAATGGAAAAAAGACAGCCTTTTCAATAAATGGTGCTGGGAAAATTGGACAGCCACATGCAGAAAAATGAAATTGGACCATTTCCTTACACCACACACAAAAATAGACTCAAAATGGATGAAGGACCTCAATGTACGAAAGGAATCCATCAAAATCCTTGAGGAGAACACGGGCAGCAACCTCTTCGACCTCTGCCGCAGCAACATCTTCCTAGGAACAACGCAAAAGGCAAGGGAAGCAAGGGAAAAAATGAACTACTGGGATTTCATCAAGATCAAAAGCTCTTGCACAGCAAAGGAAACAGTTAACAAAATCAAAAGACAACTGACAGAATGGGAGAAGATATTTGCAAACGACATATCAGATAAAGGACTAGTGTCCAGAATCTATAAAGAACTTAGCAAACTCAACACCCAAAGAACAAATAATCCAATCAAGAAATGGGCAGAAGACATGAACAGACATTTCTGCAAAGAAGACATCCAGATGGCCAACAGACACATGAAAAAGTGCTCCATATCACTTGGCATCAGGGAAATACAAATCAAAACCACAATGAGATATCACCTCACACCAGTCAGAATGGCTAAAATCAACAAGTCAGGAAATGACAGATGCTGGCGAGGATGCGGAGAAAGGGGAACCCTCCTACACTGTTGGTGGGAATGCAAGCTGGTGCAGCCACTCTGGAAAACAGCATGGAGGTTCCTCAAAATGTTGAAAATAGAACTGCCCTATGACCCAGCAATTGCACTATTGGGTATTTACCCTAAAGATACAAATGTAGTGATCCAAAGGGACACATGCACCCGAATGTTTATAGCAGCAATGTCCACAATAGCCAAACTATGGAAAGAACCTAGATGTCCATCAACAGATGAATGGATCAAGAAGATGTGGTATATATACACAATGGAATACTATGCAGCCATCAAAAGAAATGAAATCTTGCCATTTGCAACAACATGGATGGAACTAGAGCGTATCATGCTTAGCGAAATAAGTCAAGCAGAGAAAGACAACTATCATATGATCTCCCTGATATGAGGAAGTGGTGATGCAACATGGAGGCTTAAGTGGGTAGAAGAATAAATGAAACAAGATGGGATTGGGAGGGAGACAAACCATAAGTGACTCTTAATTTCACAAAACAAACTGAGGGTTGCCGGGGGGAGGGGGTTGGGGAGAAGGGGGTGGGATTATGGACATTGGGGAGGGTATGTGATTTGGTGAGTGCTGTGAAGTGTGTAAACCTGGTGATTCACAGACCTGGGGATAAAAATATATGTATATAAAAAATATATGTTTATAAAAAATAAAAAATAAAAAAAAAAAAAATAAAAAAAATAAAAAAAAAAAAAAAAAAAAAAAAGATACCCAAACACAAGCACATATACACAACGAATTATTATTCAGCTGTGAGAAAGAAGTAAATACTAAAATTTGCAACAGCACAGATGGAACTTGATGGCATTATGGTAAGCAAAATAAGTCAGACAGAGAAACACAGGTTTCTTGCACAACACAGGTTTGAACTGCATGGGGTCCACTTATCTGTGGATTTTTTAATAGTAAAGTGCCATAGATTGGTACACACTTTAAAATTATATATTATATGTCAATTATATCTCGGTAGAGCTGGAAAGAAATCCTGTATACGTATGTTTGTGTACACACTGGGAAAATTCTGGAAGGATATATAATGAACTTTTCTAGCTTAGTGATTTATGTTAAGGTGTTAATATAAGTCAGAATCCCACTCCTGGGCCCCCATCCTTCCTCTCTCCTAAAAGTAACCACTGTACTTACTTAAATAGGAATCACTTCCTTGCATTTCTTCATGGCAGTGGTTCTTAAAGTGTGGTCTGCAACTTCCAGGAGCCCTCAAATATTTTTGTACATCTACAAGCTCAAAACCACTTTAATAATCCTAAGACATAATTCGCGTTTTTCTGTGCTGACATTTGCACTCTGAGTACAAGAGAGATGGTGACAAAAGTTGTTGACACCATGGACATCAAGGCAACAGCAGCTGACTGCACTAGCAGTCCTGAATATTAATATTCCAGAGAAAATGAGAAATTGTGCATAAAGCACTTCTGTTGCTTACTGAGGTATTGTGCTATTCCTAAAGAACAGTTCATCAACAAAAGCCCTTTGGGGTCCTCGATAATTTTTAAGAGTGGAAAGGGGTCCCAAGACCAAAAAGTCTGAGGACCACTGCTTTGTGGTTTTATCATCAGATGTGGATCCCTATACACTTTAATTTAGCTTTTCTATTTTTTTTAACTTGATAAACATTTTAAGCTCCCGCTCTTCCTTTTAAAAACTGACAAAATAAACTTTGGACAATTTCATAAGTTCTGACAAATGTATCTACCGTGAAACCACATTTGCAATTAGGATCATGAATTTATCCCCAAATACTCAAAGTCTCCTCATGCCCCTTGATGGCCCATCCTCCCCTGTTCTCTACACCCTGTCCTTCCCTCTGACCTCAGAGACTCATAGATCTGCCTTCTGTCACTCCACATTAGTTTGCATTCCCTAGAATTTTCTGTAAATCTTTTATATGGTATTTTAGTCTTTTTTTTTTTTTAAATCTGGCTTCTTTCAGTAAAATGAATTTTGAGATTTATCCGTGTTGTGGAGTGTTATCAATAGTTCACTCCTTTTATAGATAAGCAGTATTCCAATGTATAAATATATCAATCACAGTTGTTTATTCATTCCCTTGTTAATAGACACTTGGGTTGTTTCCAGTTTTAAGCTACAAAGAATAAGGCTTCAGCGAATATTTATGTGTTAGTCTTTGTAAGGATATGCTTTCATTTCTTTTAAGTGAATACCTAATAATAAAATGGCTAGATGACAACGTAGATGTACATTTAATTTTTTAAGAAGTTGCCCAAAAGTGTCTCTCAAGGTGATTGTACCATTTTATGTTCTCACCAATAGTGCATGAGAGTTCTGGTTCCTCCATATCCTTGCCAACACTTAGTGTGGTCCATCTTTTTATTTCAAACTGTTAGATGTGTGTTGGTATCTCAGTGTGGTATTAACTCGTGTTTTCCTAAGGACTAATACTTAGCATTTTTTTTTTTAATGTGCTTGTTTGTCTTGTATATATTTTTACTGGTAAAGGTTATGCTTAAACCTTTTTCTCCATTTAAAAATACTACCTCTCTCCGGACTCCATTTTAAAATTTTTAATCTTGCTGAAGTATTATTTAGGCTTTAGGTCAGTGTTTCTTAAACTTTTGTGTACACCTTTATCACCTGCAGGGCTTCTTAAAACAGACTGAGGGGTCCCATCTCCAGAGATGCTGAGTTTGCACTCCTGGATGGGAGCCAAGTATCTGCATTCCTAACAATTCTCAGATAACATTGACGCTGTTATTCCTGCGACTATGCTTTGAGAACCAGTCATGTAGATCAGAGTTTCTCAACTTTGATACAAATGACATTTTGGACCCAATAATTCTTTGCCGTCTTTGTGTCTTATGCATTGAGGCATGTTCAAGAACATCCTCAGCCTTTTCCCTCTAGATGCCAGTAGCCCTCTCCTCCTGAGTGGTGAGAATCTACTATGCCCCCAGACATTGCCAAATGTCCCCTTGGAAGGCAAAAATCACTCCAGTTGAGAACCGCCGGTCTAGACCCATGGTTCTCAACCTTGGTGTACACTGAAATCACTTGGGGATCCTTAAAAACCATCGAGGACCCCACCTTCAAAGATTCAGATCAAATTGGCCTGGCATCAGAATTTTTTAAAGCTCACAGGTGATTCTACTGTGCAAGCAAGCTTGTGACCACTAGGCCAAACTCTAATTAGAATAAGCGGAGCAGATCCTATAGTAACCATTGACCTCCAAAAAGAACACAAAGAAGTATCAAAGAAAGTGCCAGCCCACATTCTGAAGCATTATCCCAAAGTCAGGACTTAGATTACATCAATAATTAACGGGATTCTCACCTTGCCTATCTACTCTGCATGGGCTCTCTGAAGAGGATCCCTTCTTTATGTTCTTTTATAAAAAATAAGAATACAGTTGACCGTTAAACAAGGCGGGGGGTTACAGGCTCTGACCACATGCAGTGGGAAACCCGTATGACTTTGACTTCCTCCAAACTTTACTAACAGCCTACAGTTGACCAGAGGCCTTACAGGTAACAGTCAGTTAACACATGATTTGCAAGTTATACGCATGATATACTGTATTCTTACAATAAAGTATTCAGAGAAGAGAAAATGGTATGAGGGAAATCACAGGGAAGAGAAAATACATTTACGGTACTATACTGAGAACAATTCCCATAGAGGCCAGTGCGCCCAGCCGTCCCTCTGCGCCCAGATCTGTCTCCTGCTTCAGCGGTGTTGGGGCAGAACAGACCCAGGGCCGACCCTCTTCCAGCCTCCACCCCCCACCCACCCCCAGCTGCTTTTCCAGTCCTGACCTTCAGAACCATCTTCTCAGCCCCCCTGTGCTTATAGGACTAGCAGCACCGTTTTCCGGGCTTACTTCTCATTGCCGGTCAACCGTAAGCCCCGGATGCGTCAGGATGATTCCACTCAGGTGGAGGCCACCACTGCCTGCCGCCCAGTCAGCATGCGTCTGCCGGCCTCCCACACCTACCTCTCTCCGAGCTCCACCTCCACGCCGTGCGAGGACGTGACTCGGGAGGACGTAGGCCACTTCCTCTGCGAGTTGGCTGAGGAGACGCACGAGAACGCCGCGCCTCTCTGGATGCCAAACCCGCGCGGCAGCCACGCCCCGTCCCAGGACTGCGGAACCGCGCCCGGGATAAGTGGGGCAAAACCCCACTTCCGGTGGAAGCCGCCAAGATCCTCAACCAGGCCCTTCGGGAGCTGCATGCCCTGGGTTCTGGCCGCGCAGACCCCCATCTCTCTGACTTCCTGGAGAACCACTTCCTGGGTGAAGAGGTGAAGCACATCAAGGAGATGGGGACCACCTGACCCACCACTGCAGGCTGGCCAGCTTCGCCCCCCCCCCCCCCCCCGCCGCCCCGAGGCTGGGCTGGGTGAGGATCTCTTGGAAAGGTGCACCTGCTGCGTGCCTGGCAGCCTCTGTCACCCAGCAACCCTTCAGGAGCCGTCTGGCATCCTCCTGGCATTAGAACTTCTGCCTGAGTCTCTCCCTGCAGGTTTTTAACCAACGTGGAGCCCTCTCCCACGCCACAGACCACAGCAAGGGAAAAAAGACCCTAGCAAATGTTTTTAAAAATGTGTATGTGGACCCATGCATTTCAAACAGGTGTTGTTCAAAGGTTAACTGCAGCTTTCTGAAGCATGTCTACAACTTAGCAATTTGGTAATAAATTATTCAATTTTTAAATAAAGAACCGTATCTCTAATTTTTTTTAGAAAGAGTAAAACTTGTGCTAATTACTCAGTAGACCACACATGATTCAAATTGGTATGTGGGCAAAGCTTTGCATCTCTGGGGCAAGTGTCTGCACTTCCACTAATTCTTTGGGTAATCTTGCGTAAGTCATTCAGCCTTTATGAAATGCCTTCTTCTGTAAAATTAAGGAGTTGACTAAATGGTTTTGAGAATATTTAGGTTATACTGATTCACCATGGCCTTTTTTCCCCCTTTTTTTAAAAATGGAGAGGGGCAGAGGGAGAAGGAGAGAGAGAATATTAAGCAGGCTCCATACCCAGCCAGAGCCCCACATAGGGCTTTATCTCAAGACCCTGAGATCATGATGTGAGCCAAAATCAAGAGTCAGAGGCTTAGCTAACTGAGCCATGGAGGGGTCCCTCACCACTGTTCATTTGATAAGTTAAATGGTTAGAGGAGAATCACCTAAGGGGAAATAGATGGTTTCCTTGAATGTTGGATTTTCTCTCCTCTGTTTTATAACACAGGATGACTTGCTTTTTCTACTCCTACAAATTTCAACATGAATCCAGTAAACATAAAGTGTCATGTCCCTGGCCAATCTAAGGTTATGAATCCACATCATATATATTTTTTAAAAACAAAACTTCTCTACCAGATGGATGTGTGTGTGTGTGTGTGTGCGCGCATGCATGCGCGCGCACACACGTGAGATTGTATGAAGAGAAAACTTACCTCATTTATTCCCTTATTTAAGGTAGTTTCCAAGGTTTTCAAATAGCAGAGAAATTAATTTACCACTACTACTAAAGCATATGAAGTTAGAGGGATTCCAATTGCAGCAAAGACAACACAGAACATCTGTCCACCAGCAGTTCTAGGAAAAAACCTAATGAAAAAAAGATAAATTCAATGCCCCTCAAGATATGATAACTTGGTATAATTTGCCCATTTGACATTGGGCTTTGAGGGCAAATTATGTCATTCGTATTCTAAGAGCCCTAGCATACATCGCATATATGAAACAAACAAAAAACCCAATAACTTATATTTCATCCTAAGAAAATAATCAAGAAATGTGAGTGAAAACAAAAAAGATTTTTCACAGTATTAGTATTTCAAATTTTAAAAAACTAGAATCAGTGTTAAGTGTTCAGGAATAAAGGAGACTGAAGGTAGACAATCTGCTCTATCAATACAATGAAATACTGTGATCTCTTTCAGGATTATAATGGAGTATATATGACTAGGGAGACACTTAGGACACATCATTCTGAGAAAACAGTCTAAAACTGAACAGTGTCATTTATAGATGAAGAACTTTCTATCACAAAAGGTTGGTAGTTAATGTGTATGGAACTTCGAGATTATGCTTAATTGTTTAAAAATATGGTTTTCTAAATATCCAAGTTTTCTACACTTAGCATATTCTGCTCTTACAATTAAACAAGAAAGTGAAGAGCATTTACTTTAGCATAATTTTTAAAATGCATGCTACTATTTATGAGCTTAGGCCTGTCCTCAAATGCCCTTGACCCTTCTGGTATACTCCTTCCCAGGTGCCATACATAGCAAATGCTAAGGCAGTACTTCCTTCTCTGGAGAATTGCCCTTAGCCTAGGGGAGCTGTGCACCTGGGAGGTGTGTCCATACCTCAACTTGGGAGGCACTCATCCCAACTGCTGACTGACAGAGGATTATAAAAAACGCTTTGTGGTACAATCCCTGCTTCAGAGGTAGTCTGTGGTTGAGACTACTGTATACGGTTAAACATCCATTTGTTGATTTATCAGTTTTAGGTATTTTATAATTGAAAGATGGGGATTCAACTCCTATAATCACCATTCTCTTCCTGTTCTTCAAGTTTGATATTTATATCGCCAATTTTCATTCTTCTGTATTTGTCTTTGTACTTTAAAAAATATTCTTAAGCCCCAGTTTAGTTTAAATATTCTTTATAAATTCTTGATTCCTGATACTGTACACTAAGTTCTTTATCTCCTACATTATTTTTTCTCTTTCTTTCCCTCCCCTCTTAGCCATTCTACATTCTGTTTTCCTTTTTAGAGCATCCTCTGTAATAACATTTGCACTCTGCTCCACAGGTACAACTTATCCCATTTGGGGAGCTCCTTGTTCTAAGGACTTTTTATTTTTAACCTCACTCATGGGTCCTTTTTTGCCAAGAGTTGCTGATACAGCTTTGGGGGGAATGGGAGAAGAGAATTAAGTTCTATTTGACTTATTTGGGAAACTTTTTCTAGCTTTGAAACATTTTTTGTTGAGATGGAGTGGAGGGACAGCTTTTCTTACTCCCCACACTTGTTGGTCCAGAGACCACAGTCTTAAACCAAGATTTTAAGAGACCCAAGTGTAGAGAAAAAGAAAAAAATGTCTTTTCACAGAGAGTCTAGAATACTGACAACTTCCCTCCTTTATCTTAGTTAACCTAGTTCTGGGAGGGTATATGACCCTTAAACTACTACTTTATTTCATTAAACCTAAGATACCAACCATACAAAGGTACAGGCAGTATTTAGGCAGTCCTATATGCAAAACACTTACAAAATAGTTAACATCCTAAGTTTAATAAATAAACACAATAATTACCTATCGTGGATATGATGACTAAGGATATCATGAAAGAGTTTCCAAAATTCCAAAAGGAGGTACCAGTCTTATTTCCTAGGAGTGGTATTCCTGATAATATGAGAGATGCCATCATCTACAAATTAAGAGAAAAAAAAAAAAAACAAAGTGTGGGGTTGTGTAATTTCTATTTCTTCAAGTATAACACTAAAGAAAATTAGTTCCATTTAGTTGGACTAAGACCAAACCCATATTTAACTGGGTTGGATTAGACATTTGCCTCAAGACCAAGTGAAACAGAAATGTTTATGATGAGAACGTGTGATGGAAAACCTTGTTTGTTTTAGTGGTGCCATCCCTTTTAGAAGTTTTGTATGGGTTAGATATGTGACTATAACAATAGCCTTTGAGGAATTTGTGAGAGTGGTGTATATAAATTTAGCATAATGATTAAAAATGTTAATTAAGTTCAATTATTTTCAAGTATTTAGCAAATCTGGGTCACAGATACCTATAGAGAGACTTCCCAGTTTAAATAAACTGAAATCATGAGAGATATAAGAAAAATGATAAAAGAGCACAGTAATTTTATCACATCATTGGAGAATAAGAAAAGAGTTAATGACAGGGTCAAAAATGTCTGGAAAGTGTATTATTTTTTAAAATTTTATTAGGCTCCATGCCCAACATGGGGCGTGAACTCATGACCCTGAGATCAAGAGTCGCATGCTCTATAAGCCAGCCAGGCACCCCTGGAAAGTTTAAAATACATAGAATTTTGTTGGTGAAAGAATCTTGGCCAAATAATTTCACAATCTAAACAGTAACAGTAGCAGCCTCTTCAAGGGGTCAATGTCTTAATTCTCTAAACACTCTCCAAAAACTGCAAATACAGAGTCAAGGCGAAAGGAATATCAAAGTGGAGAGTGGTACAATGAGCCGAATAATTAAAAGATTTTTTCTGTGCTTCCTGATTCTTTATGGAATGCTTAGATGAAGCTGATATTAATATATGAAAGCAGATATGAATACCACAGATATAAAGAAAGGAAGGAATGAAAGAATGAAGGAAGGAAATTATACATGGCCTATAAATATAGAATCCTAAATTTTAAATTAGGATTTAAATGTTATCAAATAAAATCTAGCAGAGTTATAAAAGAGTACATTATGACTCAAAGAACATACTAAAGTTTAGTAATAGGCAATCATTAAAAATATAATAAAGATGAAAGCATATGTTAATTATCTTAATAACTACAAAAATAGATAAAATGAAATAGTTTCAGGGAAATATAAGTTAGAAATAGGAACAAATTGTTTTAATTTGATAAAGAATAACTATAATAAACTCCAGAAACTTCATGTTTAATAGTGAAATATAAGAGATATTCCATTTAAAGTCAAAAGCAAGATAAGAATGCCACTATGGAAGTCACAGATAAATCTAATAGAATTAAAATCCTAAAATTTCAAATATTGCAGTAATTGGACACAGAATATGATATATGTTTCCAATGTTTATCACAACAAAAGGAATTAGAGACATGTAGGAATACAATATTATCAAGAAACACCACACCAGTTTAAAGAGGATAAAATAGAACCTCCAGAAAGGAAAAATATAATTATTAAAATTAATCATTCAAAACATTAGATAAGAATATGGAGCCAAAAAAAATAAGGGAAGATAAATATTGTATTACTGAAAATATAGCAAAAAAGACAAAATACTGGAGAATAAAAAAGAGGGGTTAAGAGATATCAGAGGAGAAAAATAATAAGCCAATCATATTAGTCATTTAAAAAATTAATAAGTTTCTCAGAATTGATAAGAAAAATAGCTATGAAGTTTCAGGAGGCAAACCCCAAGCAAAACAAAAATGGAAGCCCCATCTAGACTATTGAATTAAAGCAGTAAAATAGCAGAGATCAAAAGAAGTTCACAGAATCAGAGCAAGTCTCTGATGCCAAAGAGAAAAGATAAATTACCTACAAAATATAGGCAATTAGACTGACAGAAAGCTTCTTAAAAGCAGCTGAAGAAAGCACAAAATAGTGAAATAATGTCTCCCATGTCCTGAAAGAAAACAATTGTCAACCTAGTATTGCATACTCTGCTAAAATAAATTTCAAGAAAAAATATGAGATGATAAACATTCAGACTAAAACAAAACAAAAGAGTGCTTTCAACTAGCACACTCTCATGAGAGAAATGTATTAAAGCTATCTTTCAATAGGAAAATTAACCCTGGAAGAACCTCTGAGAAGAAGAAATAACAAATACAGACATCAGTAAAAGTGGGTGAATCAAAACAGAAACCAAGTGTACAATAATACATATATGAGATTGATTGATTGATTTTAAAGGTTTTATTTATTTGACAGAGAGAGAAATCACAAATAGGCAGAGAAGCAGAAAGAGGGGGTGGGAAGCAGGTTCCCTGCTGAGCAGAGAGCCTGATGTGGGGCTCGATTCCAGGACCCTGAGAACATGACCTGAGCCGAAGGCAGAGGCTTAATCCACTGAGCCATCCACGCACCCCCATATAGGAGTCTAAAAAACGAGATTGAACAAAACCACTCTGCAATGGCATGCTAGATGAAAATGGGGTGATGGTCATCAGAGGTACAATACCCCTAGAGACAGGCTGTAATCACTAAGAAGGGAAGCAAATGAAATGAGCACTACCACTGCCCAGATTGTTTGGAAGTAATTTCTAGATTGGGACACAGAGAGGGGGATCCCAAGAGCACGACGTTGTTTCTGAATTGAAGAGACAGAGATTGGAGTTCAATAAAGCTGAGGCGGCTACAATTTGTGGACAGAGTTTCACAGAGGAGGAAGCTACACAGAGAAAGGGTTCTAGAAGTCTGCACTGAATCTTTGGCTGAAAAACATTGTGCACATGGAAAGGATGAAACTTTGGGAGGTTTTGCCAAGTATGGCAGACATTTTCAAAGTGGCCCCCATGGTCTTGTGTTCATGCCCCACGTGATTCCCTTCCCTTCAACAGTGGGTGGGACCTGTAATTTATTTCTAATGTCACAGCATATATCAAAGGTGGCAGGGCATCCATGATTCCACTTATGTGATTAGATCATATGAGACATATGCTGATCTTGTTAGTCTCTCTCCACCTTGCCGGCTCCGAGGAAGGATGCTGCCGTGCTGTGAACTGCTATGGAAAGGGCCATGTACATGGACTTGGCAGTAGTGCTGGCAGACAAGCCAATGTGAGACTGGGGTCCTGGGTAGGACTGCCTGAAGGAACTAAATGCAGTTAAAATCTCCATGAGTTTGCAGGCAGGTTTTTCCTCATTTGAGCACCAGATGAGTCCAAATCCATCTCAACTATAGTCTTGCAGAGGACCCAGCTAAGCTGTGCTCAGACTCCTACAGAAGGTGTTTCTGACGTACAGAAACAGATAATAAATGTGTTTTAAGCTACTAAGTTTGTGTTAATGTTGTTATTCAGCAAGAGCAAACTGACGTATTGGGAAAAAAACAATTACTGTGGCCTGTAAACTGGAATATTCCTAGAGCTCATACCAGGTGGGGAACTGTTTGAGCTTACTCAGCTAGGGTGAACAGGCCTCACTGCATGTTCAGGACATAAAGGAGAGAACTCAAAGAGGCCATGACCAAGAAGGGCAGCAAAATTCACTCCAGAAAAGGAGCCACTTTAAGCCTGAAAGGAGCTTAAGATAAATCCTAAAAGGACTAAAATAATGTTTAAGTAACTTACTTACTTGTCTGTCAGAGAAAGTTAAAGAATTTACAGGATTATAATAAAACCAAGCACCTTAAAACAATTCTCAATGTCTATTATCTAATTTTTTAAAAATTTATTTGACAGAGGGAGATCACAAGTAGGCAGAGAGGCAAGCGGGGGGTGGGGAGGAAGCAGGCTCCCCGCTGAGCAGAGAGCCCGATGTGGGGCTTGATCCCAGGACCCTGAGATCATGACCTGAGCCGAAGGCAGAGCCTTAACCCACTGAGCCACCTAGGCACCCCTATTTCTAATTTCTAAAAATTAGCAGACATACAAAGAAGCAGGAGAAGGTTACCCATTACAAAAGAAAAATCACTCAAGAGAAACAAACCCATAAATAACAGTTCCATTAAAATGATGGAATTAGCAAATAAGGAGCTTAAAAGGGCTAATATAAATATACCCAAAGATAAATCATTAACATAATGAGGAGAGAAATGGAATATTTAAGAAGTAACCAAATAGAAATTCTAGAAATGAAAAATACAATATTCAAGAAGAATATATCACTAGATTAGATTATCAGCAAAACAAAAGATTAATAAACTTAAAGATACAGCAGTAGATTTTATCCAAACTATCATAAGCTATGCAACCCAGAAAACTATGGGACATTTTTAAAGTGCCAGACTAGAATTATATATCCAATGAAAATGTCCTTTGAAAAAAGGCAAAACAAAAATTTTTCAAAACAAAACAAAACCCGAGAGGATTTGTCACCAGATTTTTGTAGTTCTTCATAGGCTGAGTACTTCTGGATTGTGTTCTCAACGCTTTCAGTCCTGTCATAAGACTGTGAGTCTAATTCATGCTCTATGGAGAATGTTGATATTTTCATGTTGGCAGGCAATCTACCTGTTTAGATTCGGACGACAAGTTCTGACTCACATTCTGTGGAATGTGCTCAGCTCTCTTGGGCTCTATCATGTGGGCCTGCCCCACAAGTCCATCGCCCAGGTCAGTCTGAGATCTAGATTCAGGCCTACCCATGAGTTCCATCCTCAAAAGTCTTTGAAGTGTGAATTAGGGTCAGATCCATGCATGTGCAAGCCAGGGTGAGTCTAGAAGATCTTAAGCAATTTTATAGGTTCACTTTCCCAAACAACTTCCTCTCTGTGATCTCCCCATTATTTTTCTATAAGTGGGGCCTCCTGTTTTTGGCCTTCCAGCCGGAAACCAATGACTTCCACAACTGTACCATATCCAGGAACAGAGAAAGAAGGAAGACAAGTAAAAGGGTTTGGCTTTCACCTTGAAACTACAGCTTCAGGCAACAGAGGGTGTTTTCCCTCCCTCAGAAGCTTGCCTCCTGGGGATCCTCTTGCTTCCCCTGTTTCTGTTGCTACTACAGTAGGATTGCTTGGCAGCTTGGGTGCAAGACAATGAAGGAAAGAAAGAAATGGGAGGTTTTCCACACATTTGCTGAGCAGTAGGAGTTCCCTTTCCTGCTCCTGAGATGGAACGAGAGGGTGTCTCCCAGAGCTCTACCCATTCTAAGTTTCCAGCTGCAAAAGATGAGGCTCAGGAGATTCCAGAGAGGGTAAATCCTTAACTCACTGCTAGTCCAATACTTCAAATTCTGGTGTTCTTCCTCAATATATTGAAGCTACTACTTACTTTTCAGATTCCTCAAATACCTGATCCATATATTCTTTCCAGATTATATAGTTACATTCAATGGGGGAGAAAGAGTGAAGTGTGCTTTCTCTACCTTACCCATAAGTGATTCTAGAGCAACAGGATATGTGCATTACAAACAACAGCAGCAAATCTTGATGCTTACCTCACACAATTCACCAAAAATAACTTGAAATGTATCAGATAGGTAAATATAAAAAGCCAAACTATAAAATTTCTGGAAATCTTTGTGACTTTGGTTTAGCAGAAAATTTCCTAGATAGAACACAAAAAGCACAGCCCATAAGAGAAAAAAAATAGTATTTATAAAAAAATAGAATTCTCTTCAAAAAAAATCATGAATAGAATGAAAATCAATCCACAGTCAAGGAGAAAATATTGGCAATTCAAACGCCTGACAAAGTACTTTTCCCCATACTGCATACTGAACACTTAAACTCTGCATTAATAGGACAAATGAAAAGAAGGGCAAAAGATCTGAATAGACATTTGCAAGAGATGATATAAAAATGACCAGTGATCTCATAAAAATGCTCAAGATGAATAGGAATTAGGGAAATGCAAATTAAAATCATAATGAGAAATCATTAGATTGGTTAAAACAGAAAACTTTAAAACATGAAATGGGGGGGGATGTAGAGCAACTAGAACTCTCACTTTTGCTGAGGGGAATATAAAATGATGTAACTACTCTGGAGAACCACTGTTTGGCAGTTTCCTATAGAGTTATACATATCTATTTACATAGTTCATTTTTTATAAAGATCTTATTTATTTGTCAGAAACAAAGTGAGAAAGGGAACACAGAGGGAATGGGGGAGGGAGAAGTAGGCTTCCCACCTAGCAGGGAGCCCAATGTGGGGCTCAACCTCAAGACCCTGGGATCATGACCTGAGCCAAAGCAGATGCTTAATGACTGAGCCACCCAGCCACCCCCCCCCATAGTTCATTTCATATAGTAATTTCTCTCCTAGGCATTTACTAAACAAAATAATAACAATTTCCTCACAAACTCTTAAATAAAAAATATTTGTAGCAGCTTCATTTATGATAGATAAACATAAAAACAACTCAAGGCTCATCAATGTGAATGGGTAAACAAATTTTGGTATCGATATACAATGGACAACTACTCAGCAATAAAAAGAAATGACATACTGACAAATGCAATAATAGAGCTTATTGTCAACAGTATGGTGGTTCCTTAAAAAATTGAAAATTGAAAAACCATATGACTCAATAATTCCATTATTGGGTATTTACCGAAAGAAAATGAAAACACTAATTGGAAAAGATATATGCATCCATATGTTTATTGGAGCATTATTTACAATAGCCAAGATATGGAAGCAACCTAAGTGTCCATCAATAGACAAATGGAGAAGGAAGACGTGGTTTCCATCCATCTATCTATCTATCTAACTGAATATTATGCAGTCATAAAAATGATGAGATCGTGTCATTTGAGACAACATGGATGGACCTAGAGAGTATCATGCCAAGTGAAATAAATCAAAGACAAATACCATACTATTTCAATCATTAGTGTAATATACAAACAAAAACAAAAAGCAAACGAATAAGCAAAAAAGAAGACTCAGACATATGAATGCAGAGAATAAGCTGATGTTTGCCAGAAGGGAAAGGGATGGGGTTTTGAGAAAAGTGGGTGAAGGGGAATGGAAGATACAGGATTATAGCTGCAGAACAAATAAGCCAGAGGAATAAAAGGGACAGCATAAGGAATGCAGTCAGTGATATTGTAATCACAATGTATTGGCACAGATGATAGCCACTTGTGGTGAACATAATGTATAACCTGTCAAATCACTATGCTATACACCTGAAACTAATGTAACATTATGCACCAACTATACTAAAAAGAACCCCAACACTCCCTGAAACCAGACCAAAAAAACCCCAAATCATCCTAAGTAGAAGAACCCAGCCTCAAAAGATGATGCATTACATGTTTCCTATATACTAAGTGATTTAATTTTGTGTTTAAGAATACACAATATCATCACATAGTAATTCTGTCCAAATTCAAAGAAATCTTGATCAAACCCCCCAGCAGAGTACATTCTGAAATTTAAAAATCTAATCTTGAAATTCATACAAAATGGTAGGAAAATGTATTCCAGGACTCATTGCAAAGCTATTGTAATTCAAACAGGAAGAAATAGGATCAAAAGCCCAGAAACAAATTTATGTACAAATGAATATGTGGCATATGATAGAGATAACATTAAAAATTAATGAGAAATAATCAATTAATCAACACATTGTTCTTTCTTTTTTTAAAAAAGATTTTATTTATTTATATGTTAGAGAGAGAGAGTGAGCGAGCGAGCACAGGCAGGCCGAGTGGCAGCAGAGGCAGAGGGAGAAGCAGGCTCCCTGCCGAGCAAGGAGCCCGATGTGGGACTCGATCACTGGGATCTTGACCCTGAGCCCAAGGCAGCTGCTTAATCAACTGAGCCACCCAGGCGTCCCTGCACACTGTTCTCTTTAAAAAGAAAAATATGTAGAGCTAGATCCTACTTTACATGTAAAGATACACAATCCAGATTAATAATCTAATTAAAAATTAATGATTTAGGGGCGCCTGGGTGGTTCAGTGGGTTAAAGCTTCTGCCTTCGGCTCGGGTCATGATCCCAGGGTTCTAGGATCGAGCCCAGCTTTGGGCTCTCTGCTCAGCAGGGAGCCTGCTTCCCCCTCTCTCTGCCTGCCTCTCTGCCTACTTGTGATCTCTGTCTGTCAAATGAATAAATAAAATCTTAAAAAAAAATTAACGATTGAAGTATAAAAAAAGCAAAATATTTAAAACTTTAAAAGAAAGTCAAAGAATATGTCTTTATGACATTAAAGTTAGGAAAGACATAAACTATACAAATGCTCAAGGAAAAGAGTAATCAGAATGCCTACATCAAAATTAAATTACTCTACAACAAAAGGTAGCATAAGGAAAATTTTAAGGACAACGTGTCCAGAATTTGGAGCATGACAATCTCTGGAAAAAGTGGAAGGGAAATAAGCCAGATTTCCTGCTAAATTCTTCTCTCCTTTTCAGAACATCTGTTGGCACTTCATCTGAAATAATGAAAAGGATAATTTCAATCAGAATATTTGTAGTTTCTATCCTCATAGTGATTGGGCTGTAATTTGTTCTCTCTCTGACTTTCACCTCCTTCCACCTTCTTATCATCTGCTGCCTTCTTCCTTCTTGCCCATCTGCGTGATTTCTTACCCTGTCTGGCTTATAGCTAAAATGAAGTTTCCTCTTCGGGTAAACTACAAGTAGTCTCAACAAAGGAAGTTATTTCACAGAATTTCCCATTAAACGCCTTCTCTGCCTAGGTGGCGGTCCTATGCCGAGATAACCATATCTTCATCTCTTATCTGCACAAGAGTTCCACATCTTCTTGAGTCAGATTAGAACAATTTTTCAGAAAAGCAATTTTTGTATTAATTGGCACCCCTGTACCTCAAAGTCTTTCTCCAAGGCCTTCTCCAAGGCTTGAAATATCATTGCTCCAAGCACAAGGTCCAACATGTAGCCAACAAGAGTGTGCCCTTTTGGATTTTGGTATTTGTCTTCTCTTTATATAGTGGAATGGGGGTCGGAGAATTCACATCACTTCAATGTCCTCTCAGAAGAAACCCAATACGACAAAGCAAAACAAAATGATCAGATATGGAATGTGAATTCACTTTTATTTATGAGCCTACCTTTAAACAACTATATAAAAGAGACCAATCCTAAATAGTCATGGTAACAGAAAAATAACTCCACTTTTGCTCCTCACTATCAACTTCCTCATTAAAAAAAAAAAAAAAATCAATTGTGCTATTTGGGGAGATCAGGAAATATTGCAGGGTCAACATTCGCCAAATGACTCCATTATTCCATCAATTTCCTTTGAGGAAATGTTATTATGGAGTTATACTTTGGAGTACATCCTGTGAACATTTTTAAAAGAGTACAATGTTGATGCCTCAATGTCTGATAAAACAGATTAAGTCCGATCATTCACCCTTTACCAGTTACGAGTGGCATGAACATAGGTCACTTCCTTACCCTTGCTGTGTTTCAGATTCTTCTTCTGTAGTGACTTCGGAGGATTATTATAGAGATTAAATGAGTTAATATATTGAAAACCTCAGAAGGAGGCCTAGCCAATAGGAAATGCCGAAGGAATCTTAGCAAGGGGTTGAAGAAGTGGTGGTGCTTGCAGTACAGTAGTGGTAAAAGGAGGAGTATTTACTTTGCATACCGATTCCTCTATCCCTTGGCTCTGCAAGCAGGAGACAGAGAGGAAGAACATGATTGCTGGCAAGATGAAGGAGACTCTTAACTGAATGAGGCCAGATTCTAAAATTCAGAAAGGGGAAACCCCTGTGTGTTTCATACGACTCTAGGACCTGGCTTTGAGACAGGCCTTCTCCACTTGGAAGGAGCAGGGCTCTCCACTCCAATCTGCCTCTTCACAACCTCTTTCCCTTTAGAGAACAGGGCAAACCTCAGCGGCACTGACCCCCATCACCTGGGTGAACTTTCTTTCCTAGTGGGATTTTTTAAAAAGAAAGCATATTATCTATGCTTTTGTATGTGATATTCAAAACTATGAGAAATCATTATAATAACAAGTATGGTTGAAATCCATGTGGTTAGAACATCCAATATGTACCCTAATACAATATTACACAATTAAATATATCATGATCAGTTATTAATATACATTTCCAATGTCAAATAATGGATTTGATCATACTGCATGTAAATAATTCAGATTAACAGTGGAACAGTACAATCTTGCCTAAGCAGCTCTTTTTCTTTCCATTTCTATCAGCATAATCATATGTCCTTCTATTTCCATGTTTAAACTAACAATAGATACTGTGACCAAAACAAAAGACATCTGAGTTAAACCTACACTGAGTCTTTCTTAGGTCTCCCTCTCTTCCATGATTTAGTTTTAGGTATACACCTAAAACTAAATCACTTTATACGTCAGTTACATCTCAACTTAAAAAAAGAAAAAGAGTACTTTCAGGAACCATTACTTAGGAGATCATTTACAAATAAATGCATCTCATTTGGTCATGTTTCCTAAGAGGGCTTTCATTGATCTGCTGGGATAACACTCTGCCCTGGGAGATTTTGAACTTTTGAACTTTTCATTAACACCCCAACATTTGGGGGTGTGTTCTCTAGTCATATTAACAAGTCAAGGCTGCTCCCCGCCATCCCTGCCACCCAGGACGAGGTCCCCACTCTAGTGAAGCAATGTAAGTAATCCTACTGCTAGATTGGAAGTTTTGTAATTCAAAAGTGTAAGTTGGATGTCTGAGAAGGGACATTTTGAGTCTGTCTAAATGAGCCTGTCACTCTACCATTCCATCCAGAACCTTGGGGATGGCTAGTTGTACACACTGTTGCCTCCCATTATTACCACGTCCCTCCTGCTGGCCGTGCCCAGCTCCTTCACCCTGTGATTCGCATTCTACACCCATTCTCCCCTCACCTGCTACATCTTTGCTGTGACCTCATTCAGCTAACCCCTCCTCTTCTTGCTGGTCCCTTTCATGGCAATGATGAGGCTCCCTCCCATCCTTTGCTCAGGGACCCTCTTTATATTCACTCCTTCAGACTGCTTGCTGCTTCAACTCCTGTCCCTTCAGACTCAAGCTCAATACTGCCAGGCCTCTGCGCCTTACCTATGTTCTTCCTGCCCTTCTCCACTTGCTGAAATGCTCCCCAGTCTTCCAGACTTGGATACCTGATATCATCTGTGATACCCTTTCTGATCCTAAGTTGACAGAAGGTTCTCTGTTTTTAACTCAATTGTAGCATTTATTTGTATATTCATACACAGTTCCCTGCTGAAGATATACATCGACTTTATCTTATTCAAGTTATACCTCTTTCAAATACCTAACAGGGTTTCACATACTCAGAAATGCTTCCTAATGCAACTGATTAATTTCCATAGAGCATGTCTTATTGACAAACTTCATACTGCCCCCTCTAGATTATAATATCCAGAGACAACATAAAGTATTGCAAAAATCACAGGCTTCGGAGATTGGTGGCCCTGCGTTTGAGTCCTGGCTCAGTCACTATGTAGTTTATGACCTTGGATAACTTCTGAATCTCTGTTTTCTCATCTGTAATGTAGATGGCATCATCCCCTTGCATTATCATTTTGGATTTGAGTTCCTGTGCAGACTGCCTGACACAAGATAACTTCTCCATAAAAAGATTTTATGATTTTATGACTAGTTGTAATAATTGTCTTCAGGAAGAAAGAATCTTACATTTTATGGTGACTTCCATCTCGTGGTTTTTTTTTAAATGTTTGCTGAGTGAATGGAAAATGTGGTAATGAAAAACCTTAGAGATGGAGTCTTGACCAGAAGTTTCTGGGAATTATTGTGTGAGAAACAGGAGTGGGTCTTCTTTTCTTCTCTCAAATCCCAAAGAACCAAATGGGATTCTTCTACTAATTTATCCCTGGTTGCTTTGAACCAGGAATGAGACAGCCGTTTGAGTGTATGAACCCAGAGTGTGGCTCCCAAACACTCAGGGAAATGTTGGAGCTAAGTGACTTTAAACTTGGACTAACTCTTAACAGTGCAGAAGAGGTCACAGTGTCCCTGTAGTCAGATGTCCTAATGCCAAATCACAGGGACTGAATTGGCAGTGTTACTTGCATTGTAATGCTAGGATACACTGAAGGGTAAGATGAGTCAGCCTGTTGCAGATGAAAGTTCCCAGATGCTAAGCCACAAGTTGGAACTCTAGGAAAGAAAAATACCAAGGTTATGCTTTTTACTTCAAAATAGTACCAAAAAGAAGACGAGGAGTGGAAAGAAGACAGGTAGGGAGAAGAAGGAGGAGAAAGGATAAGAAAAGGAAGCTTTGCTGTTTTAGACACTTATCATGATGGAATCTTTCTGATTCATTTTAACACCATATAAAGCAATTAATTTTAATCTTGTTTTTACAGATGAAGAAACTGCAGCTTAGACGAATTAAGAAATTTGTCCAAGATCACATAGCTGTTGTGACCTTCATAGGTTAGATTCAAACTAATGTCCAATTAGCCCTAAACTTATGTGTGCCTTTCAATAGTATTCATTCATGTATTAGATAAATATTAGTTGAGCACCTATTTGCTAATATCTATTGGTGTTGAGGATGTAACAGTGTACAAAATAGACAATAATTCCTGTCTTCATGGAGCTTACATCCTACTGGGAGCTTTCAGATAATAAACAAATAAATAGGTTAGATTAAAAAAAAAATCAGATATGAAGAATGCCGTGGAAGAGAGTAGAGCCAAGATGGGAATGGAGGTATGGGGCTGGGGGCTGTCATATTTTCAAAAAATATTTTTATTTGCTTTTTAATTCCAGTATAATTAGCATACAGTGTTATATTAGTTTCAGGCATACAGTATGGTGATTAAACAATTCTATACATTACCCATCTCCCACCCACCTCCCCTCTGGTAACCATCAGTTTGTTCTCTATATTTAAGAGTCTGTTTTTTGTTCATCTTTTTTTCTTTGATCATTTGGTTTGTTTCTTAAATTTCATGTGTGAGTGAAATCAGATGGCATTTGTCTTTCTCTGACTTATTTCACTTAGCATTATATCCTCTAGATCCATCCATGTTGCTGTAAATGGTAAGATTTCACTCTTTTTATGGCTGAGTGTGTATATATATTTTCATATTCATTGGGTAATACCCAGTAGTGGATTTGCTGGATCATACGGTAATTCTATTTTTAATATTTTGAGTAATCTCCATACCATTTTCCACAGTGGCTGCACAGTTTGCATTCCGACCAACAGTGCAAGAGAGTTTCCTTTGCTCCACAAGAAACTTGTTGTCTCTTGTGTTTTCTACTGTAGCCATTCTGGCACATGTGAGGTGGTATTTCACTGTATTTTGATTTGCTTTTCCCTTATGATGAGTGATGCTAGCATCTTTCCATGTGCCTGTCGGCCATCTTTATGTCTTCTTTGGAGAAGTATCTGTTTGTGTCTTCTGCCCATTTGTTAAATGGATTACTTATTTTTTTGGTGTTGAACTGTAGAAGTTCTTTATATATTTTGGATACTAACCCTTTATGGGGTATGTCATTTGCAAATATCTTCTCCCATTCAGTGGGTTGCTTTTTGTTTTGTTGATTGCTTCCTTTGCTGTACAGAAGCTTTTTAATTTTGACGTAGTCCCAATAGTTTATTTTTGCTTTTGTTTCCCTTGCCTCAGGAGACATACCCAGAAAATGTTGCTATGGTGGGAACAGCCATTTTAAATAGCACAATTAGAGAATACCTCACTGGCAAGATAGAATTTGGGCCAAGACCTAAAGGATTGAGGAGGAGAGCTGTAGGAATCTAGGGATAAGCTTTTTAGGCAGTGGCTGTAACAAATGCAAAGGTTCTGAAAGTGGAATATTTTTAATTCATTTTTATGTGTGTGAAGAACAAGGAAACCAGAGTAGCTAAAGCAGATTTAGTGGGGAAAGAGTAGGTACTCCTCAAAATCAGGGTGTATTTGCAAATGAGAATGCATGGATGCCATATGATCAAGAATAACATTCACACATATAGGATAGATGGAGGAAATTCATAAGAGAAATAAATGAATAGAGAATATCTGTGATTTACGTTGAAGGAGTTGATACGGAGGTAGGAAGAAAGGATAGGATGGAGCTTATAGTTTTCATTTAATATGCTTCTGAGCCACCCAGGCATCCGTCCTTGCTTCTCTGCTAATTTTTATAACAAGAATATATTTCAATTTTAAAGTTTAATTGAACAAGGGAATGAGTATGCATATAAATGTGCCTAAGTGCATGCACAAGAATATTTATTTCTTCACGTTTTGTAATAATAATGAATAGGGAACCGCTTTTAGAAAATAGACCATCCATAGAGGGAAATATAAAGATAATGATAAAATAGAACTATACATTGATTTGGAAGGAGGCCTATAATCTAGAAATCAAAACACTGGAGTGAGAAATTTATTTTATAGATGTAATTGAATAAATGTGCCTGTTTATTTGTGTGCCAATGTACAAAATTCCTCCAAAGAGTTGATTCTACAGTAATAGCAAAACACAATGGAAACTATCCACGTGTAATTATGGAATTGGATAAAAAATTTATAGAGCATTCAAATGCTAAACTGTTAAACAGCCATTTAAAATTACTGCATAAGGGTACCTGAGTGGCTCAGTCAGTTAAGTGTCCAATTCCTGATTTCAGATCCAGTCATGATCTCAGGGTTGTGAGATCAAGCCCCATGGCCAGCTCCACACTGGACAGTGGAAGCTGCTTAAGATTCTCTCTCCTTCTCCCTCTCCCCTCCCCCTTCACTAAAAAAAAGAATAATAAAAAATTAAATTACTGCATAGATCTCTATTTAGCATGAAATGATATGCAAGGTATATTTTAGTTATTTTTTAAGATTTTATTTATTTTAAGAGAGAGCAAGGGGAGGTGAGGATGGCTGGCAGAGCGTGAAGGCAAATGCAGGGCTCGATCTCATGGCCCTGAGATCATGACCTGAGGCAAAATCAAGAGTTGGACACCTAACTGACTGAGCCATCCAGGTGCCCTGCAAAGTATATTTTAAATTAATAAGAAGCAAGCTGTAAAACTGTAGATGTGAAAGAATTCAGTTTTTATAAATGATACTAGAATATAAGTTCCATGGAAGGAAGGATTTTTATCTTCAGCACTATATTCTCTATACCCAGTTCCTAGAGCATCGCCTATGCACAATAAATATTGTTGAATGTTGAAAGAATGAATAAAAATGTGCACCCACACACAAAAACAAAGGACCTATCACAATACATTAACAGGATTTATCTAAAGGTAATATCATTTCAATGGTTTTTATCTTTCTTCATACTTACCTATATTTCCCAACTTTAAAAATTAACATAGATCATGTAACAAAAATGCCACTTTTACTTAATGTTTATTTAGAGGATCTTAAGTCTCAGTACATCTCAAGGCTAAGAGTTTAGAAAACATCCAATATTGAGAATAGCTGTAATTCATTGTTTTCTAGCTCAGGACTCAAACGAGGGTTGGTTGCACTCAGCAGGACTGTTGGCTTCTATTGGATTGAGATGGCAGATTTGCAAGTGGCTGAGAAGGGGAGACTGAACAAATAAAAAGGGAAAACAAAGCAGAATTTCGAAGCCAAAAGACGATCCTTGGTGCTGCGGGATCATAGAAGACACACAGGTGCAGAGAGTCCCAGTCGTTTGGGAACTTGGTGAGAACTGTTACTCTCGATCTACTTTTAGGTGCTGCACTCGCAGATCAGGCAGCTGCCCCTGGTGGACTATCCGGCTGGGCTTTGCCAGGCACAGGTGTGATTTGCACACGATTCTGTCAATTACGCATTTTCTCTTGAATGATGATGCCTTTTCATTCAAGAACAAAGTGTGGACTTGCCAGTCTGCCTGAGCAGGGTTAAGGCAGAAGCTGTGCATTTCCAATGGGGCCGGGAAAGGGCAGTTGGAGCTGAGCCAAAGTTAGTTAGCTGTTTCGAAATTTAACAGAAGGTTACTTCAGCGTAAGGCTATAGCAACACCTTTTCTTACATTTCAGAATTCTGTAAGAAATTTAAGAAGACATTTTTCGGTTTTCAATAACTCCCACAGCCTGAAGAGCTGGAAACTAAATCAGAGGAACCCCAGGCTTTCTGGAGCCATTTCTCCTATTTTTTTTTTAATCTCATTTGAAATATGTGCACTTAATTGAAATTGTTATATACTATATATGATCTTTTAGTTCATCCGTCATTTCCTTTTAGTTTTTACCCATGTACCTGCTGGTATTGCTTTACCCTGTTTATTTTCTTCTTCCTTCTTCAAATTTTTAATACCGTATTTACCTATCATATTTATTCCTTATATTATCTTATTTCTAAAAAATATTTGATCTTACCACATCGTCTTAATATATCCTTTTAGATAATTCTGTCCCTCTACTTTATAAAATTGTAATCACCGCATTCCATTTTGCCAGCATGACGTGTGGTCACGTTTCTTTTAAATGTTTCCATTAAACCACTTGAATCTCACCTGGGCCTTCTGACCTGTGATACCCAGAGTGTCAGGAATGCTTTGCCTCATCCAGGAGGTTGGTCCCAACTCTCACCCTCATTCATTGCTATGTTCGTCCAGGGAGATTTATGCCAAGTCTGGCCAGGGCTCCCAATTTTCAATGTTACCATTCTTGAAATTATACAGCTGTGTCATCTGAAGGACCAGGTCAGGTTCTACTATTTACTGTATCACCCAAAAGAATTTGTGCAATGTTTGTTGCCTACTCAGTTGTCATTCCCCTTTCCCTATGTTCTTGCTGGTATTTATTTTCTTTTCTTTTCTCCTTCTTTCTTCCTTTCCTTCCTTCCCTCTTTCTTTGTTTCAAGATTTCATTTTTTTACTTTAGAGAGAGGGAGAGAGTGTGTGTGTGTGTGTGTGTGCATATACAAATCTGAGTAGGATGAGGGGCAGAGGAAGAAAGAGAATCTCAAGCTGGGCATGGAGCCCAATGGCGGGGGGGTGGGGTTGAATCCCATGACCTGAGATCACGGCTAGAGCTGAAATCAGGATTTTAGCACTTAACCAACTGAGCCACGCAGGCACTCCCCCCTTTTCTTTAAGTAGGCTCCATGCCCAGGGGAGAGACCAACCTGGATCTTGAACTCACAACCCTGAGATCAAGACCTGAGCTGAGATCCAGAGTCAGAGGCTTAACCAACTGAACCACCCAGGCCCCCCACTGGTGTGCTTTCTTGACCAACGGAGACTGATGGGAAGAATAACCATAGTAATAAGAAACGCATGGGGAAAAATAACTTTTCATCTATGTTGAATGTGATTATGTCTACATCATTATGGGATGCCATAATGAGAGAAGGACGGAGTGACTGTCAACAACATGAAGATGGCAAAGGGAGGGGCGCCTTGGTGGCTCAGTGGGTTAAGCCTCTGTCTTTGGTTCAGGTCATGATCTCAGGGTCCTGGGATGGAGCCCTGCATTGGGTTCTCTGCTCAGCAGGGAGCCTGCTTCCCCACCCCCCACCCCAAATCTCTCTGCCTGCCTACTTGTGATCTCTCTATCTCTGTCACCTAAATAAATAAAATCTCTAAAAAAAAAAAAAAGAGAAAGATGGAGAAGTACCAGAGTTCATCACTGCATTGGGTCGCTGAACCAAAACTGGAACCACTTTGCCTCTGGACTTCGCTGAGTGATAAAAAATGTCTTTGTTACTTAAACTCATTATAGTTAGGTATTGTGCTGCTTGTAGCCCAAAGCCTCCCAAGTGGGACATACTGTTCCCACGTGAAGATCCACACTATCCACACTATCAGGAGTAACCAGTGACCTCAGCCCTTTTCTACCCTGATGGTGACTTTCTCTTACAGACCTCAGTTGCATTTTACTGCTCATGAAACTGCAGGTTTCAGCAACTATGAATCCCTGATAGAAGGAGTCAGACGTTTGTTCTTCACCTCCTACCAAATATTTGGGCTGCATGCACATTTGCCTACAAATTCTAAGCAACTGCCAAGTTCATCATATCAAAATTTCTCCTAGAATACAAATGTAAAGTTCCTCCTCACTATCTACCTGCTACATAATGACTTTCTTCATAATTATAGAGGCAAAGTATGTTCATATAAAGAACTGGAAAATGCCAGATGATAAAAAGAAGAAAATCTCAATTTGCCATGCAGAAATCTGTTCAGCTAACATTGCAGTAAACTTCTTTTAAATCTTATGTCATCGAGGCTATACTACACATATAATTTTGTATCCTGGCTTATTCATTTAACATATTGTTTTAAATCTTAACTTACTATTCCTCAAAAGCATGATGTTTAAAAGTTGGAAACTATCCTATGGTGATGACTGTATAAAAAGAAGCTATATAATACATAATAGAATGCTGAAACGATGGGTTCTAGAGTAAAAATTCCTGCTCCACTTTTTAGACGTGTGGTCTTGGACACGCTGTTTAACCTCATGGAGCCTTAATTCCTTCGTTTGTAAAATGGATATAATAATAACACCTACCTCCTAGGTTTGTTATGAAAAATAACGTGGAGGCTCAAAATAGGATTTGGCCCAAAGTTAACACCCAACAAAGGCTTATTGTAATGAAATTTTTGCATTGTTTCCTATTTTCTCAAATATAAATCAAACACCCATGTCTTAAAACATCATTAAACATAAATCGCTTTTTGCATCTCTGATCATTTTTGGGAGTCCTAGTTAATGTCTATTTATTTTTGATACCTTCTTTTAAAAGATTTTATTTATCTATTATTTGAGAGAGAGAGAGAGTATGAGAGAGAGAGAACATGAGAGGAGAGAGGTCAGAGGGAGAAGCAGGCTCACTGTCAAGCAGGAAACCCGATGTGGGACTCCATCCCTGGACCCCAGGTTCATGATCTAAGCCGAAGGCAGTCGCTTATCAACTGAGCTACCCAGGTGCACTATATCTGATACCTTATCAGAGTTTTATAAAAATAAAAAAGCAGGGAATTCAGGCCTCAAGAGACAATAGTGAGAAGAATAATTTCCATTTTAGTTGGTCTTTTAGTCCCAACATTATAGAGTAGATTTACCCATTTCCTCTAAAGTTGAGCTCCCTACCTTTAAACTGAAGTAATTCAGTCTATTCACAGGTCACAATTAGCTAAAAACAAAACAACATGTCTGTTCTGGGAACCACTCAGATGACCTACTAGAATGGTATCTTCTTTTTAAGTTTTGGATTCTCATCTTCCTTTTTAAAGAGAAATCTAGGCTTTTTCCTCCATATAATTTTTTTTAAGGTTTTAGTAATTTATTTTAGAGAAAGAGAAAGAGAGAGCAGGGGCAAGGGGGAGACGGGGAGGGTCAGAGAGAAAAAGAGTCCCAAGCAGACTCCACACTGAGCTTGATCTCATGACCCTCATGGCCTTGAGCTCATGACCTGAGCTGAAACCAAGAGTCGGTCACTTAACCAACTGAGCCACACAGGCACCCCCTCATCTATATAATTTTCAAAAATTCATAGGAGCACAAGGAGTGGGTAAGAGAGTCCTTTCTGGAAGGAGCCTTATTGTAGCCCCCAGGTATAATTTTAATTAAGTAGCTTAATTAACTAATTAATTAGGCAATTAAGTAGTTTCATCATCCAATTGTCAACTTCCTTGAAAGGTATGCTTTCATTCATCCTATGTTTTGATGGAAAATGTTAGTATATCTTCAGCTGCCTGCTTGCCTCCAAGTCAAAGAAATGCCACAGTATTTGTCCTGAATTCTTGATTACCAATTCTAGAATTCTCTACCCCCATAGCAGACAAAGAGAAAATAATGAAAGGAAGAAAGCATCTTCTGGTTTTTTCCCTACTCTGAAAATCCTTTCACAAGACCCACTTCTCCTCCTTAAATCTCTGAATCTTTAAACTAAATATAAAAGTTATTTTGGATCAACTTATATTAAACTCATGAAGAAAATTTCACTGACTCCCAGCAGTTTTAAATCTGGATTCTGTGATAGATTTATATCTTTCAGAACTTAGGTTTCCTTAAAGGACACCCAGGAGCTTTCATCTGTGATGCTTTTGCTGCCCTCCTGTGGCTGTCCTGGATCCTAACAACCTGGAGAGCCTTTTTGTCCAGCTGCCTGGTCTCACCCTTTGTCATCTGCTTTCTCTGCCAGTGAGCCTCCTCCTCACTCTTATCTACGGTATCTTAAGGAATTCAGCCCTTCGATGACTCATCCATATTCATGGCTCCATTTGACCCAAGACTGTAACATTATCTGCTGCTAGACTCCATCTCCCTTCCGGCATTGGTGCTCCAAGTGTGACTAAATGCTTGCTTCCTCTTTGATGGAGAGTGTACGTTCTTAGTAATGGTGCATTCGGTTAAGTGATCATTTATGTAAAAATGATATTCTCAGTCCTTGTTTATAACAAGGCCCTTCACAGTCCAGATGATCAGGCTGGACACATTTGTTGGCAAAGCTTGGCTTCTTCACTGATCATTTTATAGGCATTTCTGGGTCTACTTGTTCTGGGGGGAAGGGGGGACTGCTTTTCCCAGAAACCTGTTTCCTATGTTTTTGTCTCTCCTCACCATCCAGTTAAATATGCCTTTTCCTGGTTCAGACAACCTCACAAAGATTCTTATCTCCAATCTAAGGAAGGTTTCTAATTCAGAATCATTTGCCAAAATGGAACGCCTGGTGCGCTTTATGGGAAATTAATCATTTAGCTTTTCCTGGCACTTTCTCAAGTTTTAGGAAATGATGTACTCTCCTCCCCCGACGGAAACAGCTTTTTAAAATTAAAATCTAAAAATATTTACAAGTGAAGATGCCAATTTCATTACAAGATAAAGCCGGCACTAAAAAATGGGCTAACAAATGAAGTGACACAAAGGTTTCAGGATAAGAACAATTACCTTCTCATCGTCTCTTAGCTAAACACACCAATACTGAAAATGCAGGTAAACAATAGTAGGTACTGGATATATGACACTAGACTAGTGATTTAGCAATTAAAATGGGTACTGAATTCTAGTATTCCCTACTTCTATGCAGGTCACTTAACCTATCAGTGTCCTGGTTCACTCATCTTTAAAATGGCTCAGTAGGTTAAGCGTCTGCCTTCAGCTCAGGTCATGAACCTCCCTCTCCCTCTGCTGCTCCCCTCCCTGCTTGTGCTCTTTTGCCCTGTCTCTCTGTCAAGTAAATAAGTGAAATCTTAAAAATAAATAAATAAATAAAATGGAGACAATGCTACATACTTTCCAGGGTTGTTTATAAAAAACTTGGTACTTTTACAAACTGTAAATCAAGATACAAATATGAAGTAGTATTGTTTACACTCTATCTTTTGGGGGATAAAATTAAAAGGAAAACAACATCAAAACAGCCAAACAACAAAGAGCCTCCTCTAATGGTTCCTTTGTAAAAACTTGGCAAACTCAGAGCAGATAAAGCAAATAAACACATTTTATTCTAAAGACAGTTTCCTATATTTTCCTGTCATAAATCTGAGAACATTTGTAGTGTACACAGCTGATGGTTTCTTACATTAAAGCAAAACTCTAAACACTGGTAGACATTAGGTTGAAATTCATAAAGCCATGAAGTCAGATTTTAGGGAGAAAACAGTATAATGCCTAGTTAGGTATTGCCTGTTAGATATTGGCCAGTCTGAGTCCAGTTGATTTGAAGCAAAAGATTGACCTGAAATGGTCGAAATGGTCATCTGACTAGATAAAACGTGGTCTATAATGCAAGAGGATCATCTTGGAATTAACAAACTCCTCTACAAGACCTAGAGAACACCCTCAGGACAGGCCACCCCTACTTAGGGGTCACGTTCCCATCTCCTGTGGGACCACCTTGTCTTGTCAGCCCTCATTCTGCACAATGGCTAACCTCTGCTCACTCACTTGGGTCTTAGGAAATCTTCACTGTCATTTTAAGAGTTAGACCTTCTAATGGCTAATTTAAACACTGCAGTCTTTTGGGGATAATAGCCTATGCCAAATAATATTTTAAAAGAAGAAGAACCCCTTTTAAAACCAATCTCACATAGGGGTGTCTGGGTGGCTCAGTATGTTAAAGCCTCTGCCTTCCGCTCAGGTCATGATCTCAGGGTCCTGGGATTGAGCCCCACATCGGGCTCTCTGCTCAGCAGGGAGCCTCCTCTCTCTCTCTGCCTGCCTCTCTGCCTACTTGTGATTTCTGTCAAATAAATGAAAAAAAAAAAAACTTTAAATAAAACCAATCTCACATGGAATTCCAATTTATAAAAGAGTTCAAAAGGAAGCTGGTCCAATTGAAATAGGAGTTGGGGGATTGTCTAGATTTCTCTGAGATTCTCCTTCAGCTTTCGCTTCAATCTCAGACAAACTTCAAGGATTTTTAAGACTTTAGGAAACCCAGGTTGGAAACATTGGTCTATGCTAATGTGACAAGTGGTTTTCTAAATAAGAAATTTGGATAAACTTTAAAATAATGGGAGGCATCATGAGAGAAAGCAAATCAGTCTCTAGATAAGAGAATGTCTGAGAAGAAGTACGAGGGAACTTTCTAGAGTGATAGCAGTACTTTGTATCTTGACAGGGTATAGGTGTAAGCATTTCTCAAAATTGAACTGCACTCTTAGGACCTCAAAATACACCTCAATAAAAGAACAAGGCTAGAGCCAGGCTGAATCTAGTTAGTTCCCAGATAAATACTGACTCATGTTCACTTAACTAAAAAGGTGCTCTGAAACTTCACTGGGTTTCATCTACGAAGGTCAAGCTTATGTTTATGGAGCAGTCACTATGGGCTTGTTATTACTGTAATTCCAAATCAAGTAACACAGTTCAAAGAATCAGCTCAATGGTTGCAAAAGTTACCACTGTTTAATCTCTACTTGTGATTTATCTTTGATGGAGATAAGAAGGACATTACAGCCCGTATTAAACTGATTAATACTTTGCATCACAATTGCAGTGAGAGCTAACCCTGTAGCACCCTAGAGACCATTTCAAGAAAAATGATTCTGGAAAACACAGCCTCGTTTCAGGTCAAACCCAAGTGTTAATTCTCAAGTGGCATTAGGAGTTAGGAGTTTCCTTCCAAAACCATGGTTCATATACATTTCGGTTCTTACAAACGTTTGTGAATCTGATGAAATATAGACCTTTCCCCTTAGATATGTGTCTGCATATTGTGTGTGCATGCGCGCTCGCGCACACACACACACACACACACCCTAACACTGGATATATTTCAGAAACTTACATTCCCTGAAGCCTATTCAGGAATTCAAGTAAAGAAACCCTTCTCTGAGCCTGGATGGCTCAGTCAGTTAAGCATCTGCCTGTGGCTCCAGGATTGATCCAGTGGGATGGAGCCCCATCCTGGGATGGAGCCTAGAGCCAGGGCTTCTCCTTCTCCCTCTGCCTGCCTCTCTCCCTGCTGTGCTCTCTCACTCGATCTCTCTCTCTCTATCTCTGTCAAGTAAGTAAATAAAATATTCTTTTTTTTAAAAAAAAAGAAGAATCCCTTCTCTGAATATTTTCTCTGCTTCAGAAAGTCTCATTTGAGAATAGTCTCTATAGTGTGGTAGAATAATAATAAAGTTGTCCAGGGGGCAATGATTTATGCTCTGTTCCTAAGTGGGGCTGTCTTTGTTGTTGTTGCCGAGAAATTTATTTTCTACAAACTGGCTCATGTCTATTAAAGGAATATCTAAGAAGTATGCAGCATTGTTTGATTTTCAGACACAGCATGAATACCACATGATTTACCTTGGGGCTTCTCCATAATAAACATCTACTGAATTAAATTTTAAACTCATGATTTTTCCTACAATTCTAGAAGCTTCAATTTCATTCATGGATAGGAAACCTCAGATACAGAACCATTCAAGGTGAATTGGTGAGTCAATGCAAAGTTTTATAAAAAAGACTGAATCCTTGCTCTGGTACTAGCCCTTTTTTTTGAAGGCTATGTCACCACCAAATGTTTTAAATAAATAACTAACAGCAACAATAATAGAATAATTATCATTCTAAGGGCAGTTACAAGCACGAAGCTAAGAAATGTTCAAAAAAATCCACCCTGAACAATAAATTTGAAATCAGAATTTTAAATGTAGATTCACACTGAATGATGATCTTTAAAAAATAATGTGAACATATTCTTCATCATCTGGTGATTGTCTTAACACTGAATGTCGCTACTTCATTTTAGTATTTGAGCTTGCGCTTTAGCCTGCCATTGTGCTCATGCCATGTGAGAGCTAAATAATTTCATGGCATCCTACACAAAGAAAGGTTTCTGGCAGTTCCACTGGAGAAATGTAATGACAGATCTCTGTTCACGGAGCACAAAGTAGTTTGAGAAATGTGCTCTAAAAAAAAAAAAAAGAAGAAAGAAAGAAAATCCTTGTTGATTGAATACTTGGTTTTCAAAATAATATTTAACTTTTCTTCCACAATACCAATTTAGCAGTAAATGTTATAATAAACATAAAGAAATTCTGTTTCCACTTCCAGAAATAAATGGATTAAGCTCCCACTTAATGTAGATTTCAATTCCCTAAAAATATTAACCTTAATGCTAATCTTTAGTGATTAATAAAATTGGCATGTAGGAATTTCTGGCTTGCGGAATTTTGACATATTATAACAACTGACTAACCTGAACTATCAAACAAATCCTTGTAGTTTTAAATTTCACTTTGTATGGTGTATTTATGCAAGTAAGCCTTTTCTGCATTGGAAACAGTGAAGCCAGAATGCTGCAAGTTATAGAACCTGACATGAAGCCTCATCACATTAATATTATATTCAACATCAGTGTCAATAAACAACATTATCTGTCATGTCAAATGAATACTATTAACTTGGACTTTGTTTTTATTTGATTCATGTGTTTGTGATGATTTCAAAATATTTATTCTCCAATAGGGCCTGGAAGTGTAAGTTAACTTATTTCTAGTTTTAGGCTTTAGGTTCTTATGCTTGAATAACACCACAATACTACAATAAAATTTTATTTTATTTTATTTTTATTTTTTTTTACAATAAAATTTTAAATAAAAAACTTAAGTCAATACTGGGGAGGTCTATGAATATATATTTCCTTTAAGGGGGATCTACATATGTTACTCAAGTCTAAGAAACACTGGTCTAGAATAGCAGTGGTTAATTTATCAGTATCCTTGAGATATATATATTTTTAATATTTTATTTCTTTATTTGACAGAGAGATAGCAAGTAGGCAGAGAGGGAGGCAGAGAGAGAGGGGGGAAGCAGGTTCCCGCCAAGCAGAGAGCCCAATAAGGAGCTGAATCCCAGGACCCTGAGACCATGACCTGAGCCAAAGGCAGACGCTTAACCCTCTGAGCTACCCAGGCCTCCCTTGAGATACATTTTTATCACTTAGTGAGTCAATTTCTCAGGCTGATGCATGAGGATACCATGACAAAGCTTGTCAAATACCTGGATGAAATCAATACATTTTTGGTGCCCTTTTAAGCATTTTCGGTGCATTTTTGGCATTCTGGTGATCTTTTCATTTAGTGATGCTATAAAAAAAATAATAAATTTTGGAATAAAGTTTAGGGAGTCACTTTGTCTCCCTGGAGACTCAGGGAAAGCCATATTTGTTTTCTCTGATTCACTCTGGAACACATTCTTCACTGTAGAGAAGACAGAAGCCAGAATGACACTTAGGGAGCTTTGTATCATGTGGCAACCTTGGGATCTGGGTGCTTCACTGTGCTTCAGATAGGAAAGGGGGATAAGGGAGAGACGATCCCAACACTGGGGTATGGTGTCCATTCTCTCTTTCTCCCCTTCTCTTTTTTGATAGAAAAAGTGATGGTGCCTCTCATGGAGGCCAAGATCTGCCTGTATTTCAATCATCAGCTGCAAGTGTCTGGGTGTTCTCCCTCATTCTGGAAAGTGATCACACCTACCCATGGATGCTGAGATGGGCATTCTGTTATAGCTTCAGACTCTAGTCCCTGCCAGTCTCTGGACATAGAGTCCACATAGATAGGAAAGTTCACCTCTGTTTTCTGGTCTTTTTGAGGCTAAGGGTCCCCATGTAAATCATCATCCATGGCTACATATTTTAACTGACCCATTGACTCCAATTCTGCCCAGCTCCTACCACAGGCTGTCCTGTACTGGGGCCACTCTAAACCTTAGAAGTAACAGAATTCCCAGGCAATTTTCTCTCTCCTAGCTGTAAGGCCTGCGAAGGCAAGAAACTTGTTTCCTTTGTTTGTCTTCTTATTTTGAGCATGGAGCTTGGTACCTAACAGATAGGTGGCTTTCAAAAATATTTATTAAATGAACAAATGAGTAAATGAATGCAAGTTTTGAAACATGTCCAACCCTACCAATTAAACAGAGACCTGAAGCATTTTATCCCACTTCAGAAAACACAAATGATTTTTTTTTTCTTTTTTTAAATCCCAGGTTATTTCATTTGTGTGGTCTCCAAATCCAGCATCTCTTTCCTTGTGATCATTCTGGTTTGTAAAGGACTGAAACAAAGGCTTTCCTCACACCTTTCTCAATCATGGAGCAGAAGGAAATGCAATATTCCCAGGGCCTGGAAGTCGGCACCCCTTCTCTTCCAGGAGGTGAAGGAGAGAGTTCCAGCTGTCCAAACAGTGAGGCAGAGACCTCTCTTTTACCTCAAGACTGAAGGGAATTTTACTTTACTCTGCATAGAAGTCCTGAAGTCCAATGTGAACACAAAATAGGATTTAAAAATCTGCTTCCAGGAAAACTTCTGTGGTTACAGGAACCATAACTGCTTGCTTTCACTCTCTGCTTCAAAAGACACACTCCCCACTCCCCAACCCCTTGGCCTTTGTCATGTGTGAACAAAATGTATCCATCCATTCATGTAATCTTATTCTTACCTTTGCTTGAAAATGCACCAATAATGTTTGCTCATTTTAATTGTCATTTCAAATAAATTTTCCAGAATGAAAGGGCATGATTATGATCTGACTCTCAAATTTCTATTAAAAAATTCAGATTACTCGCCAGAAATCCAGGACCTTCTCACACCAGAAAAAAACTAATTTCTTGCTATAAAAGGTCACACTGACATTAAATAATGACATATTTGAGGGAGGCAACCTAACCAGAAACAGAGTGATTAATAACACCTAGCCCATACCTCATCTTAAAATAAAAATTATGTCAAATTTTCAGTATCCTATTATGTACCAGCATAGTAAATAGTATTTTCAAAAAAAAGGCCACAGCCATGTTCCTGGTCCTGCATACCGCTTTCCCTCAAGGAGAACAGTCTATTTTCTCCCCCCTTGAAGTTGAGCTGACCTTTGTGGATAAACATCTGCCTAAATGAATAGAAATGAGACATCATTGCAAACTTCCAAGACAAGATCATAAGAGCTCCATCTGGCTCTCCATGGTAGGAGGTTCACTCTAGGAACCCAAGGATGACCTTGTGAGGAAGCTTAGGTTATAAGAGGAGGTCACATGTAAGTGTTCGTCTGACTGTCCCAACAGACAGCAGCACCACTCCCAGACCTGTAAGGGAGCTGGTCTTCAGCTGATTCCTTGGTTTCAAACTACCCCAGGTAAAGCTGAATGGAGCAGGAATGAGCTCTTTCCACTGTGCCCTGCACAAACAGCAGCTCTTTGAGCAAAATAATTACTGTGGTTACTTCAGGCCACCAGGTTTTGGGTTGTTTGTTATGCAACAGTAGACAACCAGACTAATCAAATGCTCTATTATCTCAATCCTGTGTTCATTTAATCCTCATAAGAATTGGAAGGTGGGTATGATTAACTCCATATTGCCAGTGCATAAGCAGACACTGTGCTGAGCCCTGGAAATATGTTAGTGAACATGGCAAACATTATTTCCTGCCTTCACAAGCTTACAGGGCACAGTGATTGTGTTATTTCCTTTAGAATCATAAGCCATTGGGGGCGCTGCTGACCCTTCACTACACATATGAGAACAAAGATCATGCATTTCCCTAAACACTGTCTTAATCGTAATATTCTCCAGAAGGTATAAATTAAATCATGTGTTTCTCTTGGCTTCAGATGCAGTGTGCATGTATGTGTGTGTGTGCGTGTGTTTGTGTGTGGTGTTCTAACATTAGAATTTTACAGACTGAGTCTTAAACTATGGTGGATGGCTTTCTATTTTCCGCTTGATCCTTCTAAATATGTTTTAAATTTCCTTATTATTCAATAAGAATAAAAATATATGTAAAAATATTTTTATAAAGCCTAAAATATAAAACACAATATACATTTATTGAAGGGAAACTAGAAAATATAATTAATGAAAAACAAAAATTATACCAAAGTGACAATATAGATATATAACTGAAATATTTTAATAAATAGGCTTCCAGGAATTTGCTGTTCCTATGTATGTATATGCCTGTCAGATGACAGAATATTGACGAGGACACACCAGACTTCAAATTTCTTGCCTCTTAACCTCATTCACATTGGTACTAGAAATGGAATGATAGATGCTTAAAATCAATGCAAAAAAAATCAATGCAAGTAAAATCAACTTGGCTTTGAAAAGTATGAGTCTAGAGAGGATGCCCTTCAAATATTTTTTATATTTTTTCACTTTAGGAAAGTAAGATAATTCAACTAAAATAGAGTATCTTTAAACGCTTTAGGATTTAGGACTCCTTGACCTCTTGGTTTACGCATGTTCCTGTATATTTATAGTTATCTAAGATCTCTAGGGTCATTAACACATTGGCTGTGACTTTGATGCTTTGGCTATGGAAGATGTACTTCACCCATTAGCAGCATCCCACATTCTCAAAAGGCAACCTCTGAAGCCTGGTTTTAGCTGATTGTGGCAATCTGGGTTTCATTATTTAAGAGAGATAAGATGACAGATTGGGCTGGTTCCCGCTATCTCAGAATAGCAGCCTTAAATATTTGGAAAATGTGAACACAAAAATATTTAGGGATTTAAAGAGTGTATGCTATTTGCTGTCTGAAAGAGAAAAAGCAGAAGATTATCACCCAAACAGACTTGATATTGGGTTTTATCTTCCTGAAACAAGCAGACGAAGGTTGAAAGCGTCTGTTGCCACTGACCGTGAGGCTGTGTACTTACTCATATCTCTAGCATCTCTCATTTGTTTTTAGCTTCATGTTTAGTGAGTAACAGTGGAATCTGGGTGCCAACATGTTTTTAGCAAATACTGTCCAGATCTGCCAGCGATTTCAGCTGCTCATGACCATGTAGAAATACAAAGCAGGAAACGTAATGAAGAGGAACAGAGCTTTCAACGAGGGAATGTTCAGAAAGGTTTCATAGGTTAGAGTTCAGCTCCAACTGTGAATTTCAATTTACTACACCTTTTCTTTTCTCTCTTAGAGTATTCATGCCTGAAGAAATGATCCGGGAAAAGAAGTCATTTTGGATTATCTTTTTCATCACATGGAGGGATATTTCTAACAGCCAATGGCTCATATCTTGGGATCTCGACTTCTCAAAAGAATTCTATTTTCAACTGCTAGATGCGGCTCTCCACTTAAGAGACCGCCTTCCCTCAGCAGTGAATGGAGGCCATGTACATCAGGCCTTAGCTATGGCAAAGATTAGTTCCCGGGAAGCCTGAATTCTTGCCATCCCTCATATGACATTCTGCATTTAAATCAGACCACCCAAAAGGAATAGATATGTGACCAGCAGTCATCAGTGTAGTTGAAAATATAAAGCCCAAATCGAATGGCCCATGAGATATTTGCTGTTTATATTATCTGCTTCCTCACGGTGTTACACGTGCATAAATAAAAGTACCAAAGAAAGGAACAGGAGGCCAGACTGAACAGCTGGAAAATGTATGACAAATCTATAGTCCACTCACCTTCTGATTTCATTCCAGTTCTTTGCACCAATCAGTTTCCTTCTATAGCAATTCATAAGCTTATGGGAGAGTCTTTATCTTGCTCTCCAACGCTAACTCATTTTGGGGTCAAATAGGCAGTGAGATTGCAGGAGGTTACAAGAGTTGAACAAAGGAAAGCCAATTCAGTATTATTTTTATCTGACTGGGCATTTTAATGTCACTGAGAACAAAAGAGTTCTCCTCTTCCCTTTTCTTACTTAACTCTGGCCATCAAGGAAGACTTAGAAATGTTATTATAATTATGGCTTACATTTTCATAATTTCTTGATTCCCTGGAGTATGTAGAAAAATGAAAAGATAATGTTTTACCTTTAAAGACTGAAATGGAAAAACCTCCTGTTCGTGGGATCTCTCTGGAATGTAGTGATTTGTGATTGCAATCACAGAGCCAGCTAAAATAGCATATGAGCTCTCCAATGTCTTCCTTCTGTCAAAAAGAACATTTCATTGAAACTACCTTTATAGCCTGGAATGGCTGTCTGCTTTCCAAAAAGAGTTCTAAATGGCTATTAAGCAACCAGTAACTCTGCCTAAATGTAGAGCAATTAGAACCATTTTCAGAGTTTTGAAAAATTGTTCTAACCTCGCCCCTTCCTTTGCCAAGACCTTAGATGGAATCAAGAAAATAAGCAGCTTGCAGATGAAGAAGACCAAAGATGTGAATCAGCACTATGTTTGAAAGTGAAGTGTGTCTGCACCTTTAGAGCAATTTTTGAATTTTTAATTATTATGATTAACTCTGGAAAATGGGATGCCATAATCACAGAACATCTCCTTCATTAAAAAAAAAAAAACCTCGTGCCATCAACCCCAACCCACATCATTATGCATCTGTGAAAGGCCCATCCTTTCAAAATTATTTTTTTCTACTCAATTCCTTATCCCCACCTTCATTCTGTGCATTAAAGTCATCTTTTCCAATGTGCTTGATATGTGTCTATTATGAACAGATACTTATTAAATACACACTGTGTGTGTTGACTTATATAATGATTTCATGGTATAAATATTGCTTTATTTCTTATTTTTTGGAAAATTTTGTTATAAGCTCTATCTCTGTTCCTCTATGTGCATCAAATGCATTGCTCCTGATACTGCACAGTCGTTCATGCTGTGCGCTCACTACTTTCTCTTTATCCCCACTATGGACATTTAGGTGGCCTCAATCTCCACACAGTTGATGAATAAGCAACAGTTGATGAATATCCTTGTACAGTCTCTCATGGATCTGTAAGAGAGTCTTCCCAGGTATGGATCCAGGAGTAGGATTTCATGGTCATCTATGCATAGCTGATTCTACTGGGGACTCTAGGATCTACTCTTTTCTCTAGGACAGCCAGGCTGGTTTTGCTCCTCCACCAACAATGTAAAGCTTGTCTCCTCACATTCTCATTAATATTTGATAATGTCTTTCTAATTCTTGATAATATAGTGGGAATAAGGTAGTATCTCATCGTTTCAACCCTGTTGGGATTCTGCAGAGAGATTGAGTGTATTTTGCATGTATGCAGATAGTTACATGACATTAAGTGGGAGCATGGCATTGTTTCAGAGTTTGAGACTGGGAAAGAGTCTGTTTGGCTACTGATCTGAAGGACAAGTTATAGATTGATGTGGATGCTCAGCTTAGTTTGTTTCGTCAGCCCTCCCAATGATTCTGTGAACTGTACATACCATTTAATAAACCCCTTTCTGCTTAAAATAGTTAGAAGGGATTTTCTTGTTGGCAGCTAAGAAGGCTGGTTTGTATAGTAATTGGTACCATAAGTGGTTGCAAACCCTCAAGGAATGGGAATCTAGGATAGGTTATTCAGATAGGTTAAGTTTGAAAGCAGTGAGGATCTGGTTCCCATTATGATACAGGTCACCACAGGATTTTATCTGTGGACTTTTATTTTTCCATACACATTTTGGAATAGATTTGATGACAGTCTCAAAAATACTCTTGGATTTTTATTAAAATCATATTGAATTCATAGAATAATTTGGAGATAACTGACATTATTAAAATATTTTTGTCCATCAATGAACATGGTATGGTTCTCTATCTGGACTTTCCTTTATGTCCTATAATAATATTTTTAAAATTTCTCCATAAAATTTTGCGGATCTCTGTTAGATTGTTTCTATTTCTGGGTGATGTCCATTACTTCTCTAGTCCAATAACAATCATGTTTTATATACAGGAAATTATGAACCACATTTTGTTAACCATTATAAACATGGTATATGATGACTATAAAATAGAAAGGGAGTGGCAGAGGGAAAAATTTAAAATTTTTATTATGTATAAGTATCTACTTTACAGGTTTTTTAATGCTCTTGTGGATGATATCTGGATTTCTTATGCATTTTCTAGTTGGTTATTGCTAATGTAAAGACATAATAGGGGTTAAGGACACTTGCTATACTCTCTTATTCATTCTACCAGTTTCCCAGTTGATTCAGCTTTTTTAAACATAGATTGATCTTATCATTTGCAAGTAATGACTTTCCTTTCTTCCCTTCTGATCTTTAAACTCATTTATTTCATTGCCCTATTTCACTGACTAGGTCTCTAATGCTAAGTTGAATAGGATCAATGATAAAGAAAGTCAAGTCCTGTGTCCAGTTTTAAAGAGAATCATAATAAAAGAAAGATGAAGGGCTTTGCAATCTGGTCTCCTCATTTGCCACCCCTTTTTCCTAGAGCTGTCTCCCTTGGTCATAATTACTAGTCCTTGGGGTGTGCCATCAGAGAGAAGGAGGTAAGGTGGGGAAGCCCAAGCCCTGCTCAGTCATTTGCACTTATTTTGTTCCTCCCCAACTCTATTGAGCTCAAAGACCACTCTTGTGTTAATCTCACTGATCCGGGCTACTCATTTTCTGCCTCAAGTTTAGACAGAGATGCCAAGAATCTTTCAGGGCTCTCTTTCTATATGCTGGCTACCTTCCATCTGTGGCTACTCACCCCTTCCTAGGCTCTTACTTCAGCTAGAACTCACTCCAGGGACTTTTCAGCTTTCCCAATACTTTCTTAGATCCATCATTTTCTTTCTCCCTTCTGAGGCATCTTCAGGTCTGGGTTTAGAGTAGCGATCCAGAAATTCCTTCAAGCAACATCTTAAATTTTTGTTATCTGGTATTGTTGTCTAAAGAAAAGAGTAGAGATGAAACTTGGTTGACAATATAATAAAGAGGTAGCACAACTTGCACACCTACCATGAAGTATTATCTATGAAATACTATGAAATATGGCCCAACACAAGGAAGGAGACTAGAGCTGGCCAGACCTTTGCATATCTCGAGCTCTTGATCCTTTGCACAGAGGGAGAATAAGAGGGCAGGTTGTTGCAGCTGAAGATGTACTCATAGTCTATTTACACCTGTCTAAACTCCAGCTTTTAGTCAATGGTGCTAGATGTTTGAAATTGGGTAAGAGAAGGAAGGAAGGTGGGAATGGGCAGATCATACACAAAAAAAGTATGGCCAGAGATTTTTGCCCTTGAACACCAAAAACTGAGAGAGGGACATCTCCCAGGGCAAAGGAAGGCAGCTATGCTCACTACTATACCACCAACGCTGATTCCCAGGGAAACAAACAGATGAGATGGCATTTAGGGAAAACCTAGAACAGAGCATTGGACTGCCAGCTCGGGCCTCCTCCTTCTTCCCCACAATGTTCTCTAATAGGAAATGAGTGCTTTTCCAAGATAAGCAATCATCAGAATAGTACCAACACTGGACTTATGCACAGACATTAGATCTAAGTGAAGAGCAGGAAAAGAACATAAAGAAAGATCCAAAAAAAAAAAACCAAAAACAAAAAAACAAACAAAAAAAACCTTGTATCTTGAAGAAGCTTTTAAAATGAAGACATAAATGAAGAAAGAGTTCAATATCTTAAAGCAGTTACAAATCACATTCCATTCCTCACAGAGACTGTTCCAACAGAGACTGTGGCTGTTGGGAGTCCCTTGCTTTATGTGGTTCCAGGTCCACTCTCTTGACCCACACCTACTCCGGGAAATACCTTCCTTGCCTAGCTCTTGGTGAGAGTCTCACTACCTCCCAATGTCAGGCTTTCTACTCTTTTCCACACCGTACTGTTTTCCCCGAGCATGAACCAGCCACCAGACACTTGAAAAGTACAAAAGATGCTCCCCTCCCATGTCCTCCATTAAATTCTATTTTGAAAGTGGAAAAATTATGAAGTAAATTGTTTAAAAAATACAAATTTGGTGAAATTTTATTCTGTGTAGGCAAAATATAGTCATGGATTTAAGAACCAGAAAGATGTTTATATAATCTGTAGGCAACTAGGTATTTTTTTAGTAGTTTTCTTTAAAAAAAAAAAAAAGAAAAGAAAACTATGGTAAACTTTACATAAAATTTGACCATTTTAACTATTTCAAGCATATAGTTCGGTGACATTAGCTCGTTCCTATTTTTGTAAATGATCATCACTTTCTGTCTCCAAAACTTTTTCTTCTTTCCGAACTGAATCTCTACCCATTAAACAGTAACTCCTAATTTCCTCTTCCCCTCAACTCCTGGTAATCACCATTCTACTTTTTGTCTCAATGAATTTGACTACTTTAGGCCCCTAATGTAAATAGAGGCATTTAGCATTCTTAAAATTGAATAAATCACATTATATGTGTCCATTAACCTCTACTTTGCATATTCAACATTCTTGTTATTCTCCAAACTGATTAGAAAGAGGTTTAAGTTCTTACTGATTGAATGTAACCATGTTAACAGGGGGTTTTTCTTGATACCAATAAACAGGTTTCTCTAAGCTTTAAATGTGCCAATATTAGAGAAAATTTATTCTGGATGGAGAAAAAAAACTGAAGGAGAAAGCTGAGAGAGCAGAGTTATACACCGAGGAAAGAATCACAGAAAAGACCCAACTGATAGAATTCAGTGTCTCTTTCAGTGGGTTGTGTAGGTTTTAATTTACTTAGTAAGTAAGTATACCAGCTGTCTGGAGACCACAGGGCTGGACATACTGGTCCTGGAATGGAATAGAAGGCAAGGTAACTGGCTTTAGTTCATCACATGAGCTCATTCAAAATTTAGAAAAAGAAAACATAGGCATTTGTTCTGAGTCTCAGTTGGGAAACTTTCAAATGCTGCAATTGTTAAGAAATAGTAAGATGATATTTCTGACTTTTAAAACTGATTCACTGGCTTTTCATAAAGGATAAAGACTTCACATTTCAATAGTTACTCCAGAATGGCCTTTTATAATTGAGCTTTGTATTAACTAATATTCTAAAAGGCCTCACTCACAATCATCAGTCATTACAAGAGCTTCTCTGATGTTTCAGGCATGGTGCTACGCAGTGGGGTAAAAAGATACTACATTCAAATGATTCCATGATGAAATAGTGCTAGGTGGATAGTCAGGTAGGTAAGTAGCTAGCTACATTAGAGACAAGAATGAAGAAAAGAGAGACAGGAAGAGAGAGAGGCAGAGGGAATCAAAAGCAATGTGGCAAACTAAGAATCAGGTAAAGGGTAAATAAAAGTTCTTTCTACTAATCTTACAACTTCAAGTTCAAAAACACTTTTTAAAGGTGCTACAAAAAGTAAGAAGATAGAATATAAAAGTAATAATGAGATCATTTAAAAAGTCATGTTATAAAGGGTCTTCCAACCTTATTTTTTTTTTTAAAGGAATGATTCCTCATGACAGTAATAGAGATTTAGAGGAAACTGGAGCTCCATGGGAATAAGTTTGCAAAATACTATGCTCCTTTCCCAGATAGTCTAGTGTACATTTTAGCATATTCAAAGATCAGAGAAGTCCCCTAGGAAGTAAAGCCAACTACTTTAGCCAACTACTTTATTCTGTTTAATACAATTTATCCCAATGTATTTGACCAAAGAACTCCTTTTTTTTTTTTTTTTTTTTTTGGTAACACCTATTAAAATAGAGATTTCAGAAGTGCCATTGTAAGATAAGGAACATTATCTCAATTTGTGTACAAATTCAGTTAGAAGGAGTCTACATGTAATCCTTGTTTGTTCCTGAGTTTACACAGATACAGTTCCAACTGGTTCTCAGATACCTTTGTGTGAAGGTATAGATGCATGGCCTTCCTTTAATTGGAAACTCTTATCCTAACTGTGGTATTTATTGGATTTCACACTGAGATAAATAGTTTTTGTTTATGTAATTTTCCCAGGACTAATTACTGAGTTTTTAGAACACTCTTTCACTAAGCTTTAATGACTACAATTAAATGAACCACCAAGATAAAACAAATTATCAGTTCAGCCACCTATTGTGAACTGGTTGATCTTGAGGTACCTGATGTAAACATGTAAGACTTTTGGCATTTTGCCTAAAATTGCTAGAGGCAAGATTATCCAGGTAATCTCTCCTTGTTCCCTTGAGTCTTTTCTCAAAATTCCCCAAGAGTAGAAGGTGACAGCAGAAATATCACATCAGATTTTTCTCTATATTAACAAAGAAATCCCTGTTACATGAATTCTCACTGTATGCTTCATTACTAGAAATAGTTGCAAATGAACACTTTGAGAGATTCTAAAAGTAATTGAGAGCAATTTTACTTTTTAAAAAAATGTTTATTTATTATTTGAGAGAGAGAGAGAGAGCAAGAGGGGGCTAGAAGTCACCAGCAGGAGGGAAAGAGGGAGAGGGAGAGGGAATCTCAAGCAGACTCCCTGCTGAGCACGTGCCTGCCATGGGGCTTGATCTCATCATGACCCCCAGATCATGACCTGAACCAAAACCAAGAGTCAGTCACTCAAACAACTGACCCATCCAGATGCCCCAACAGTTTTTCTTTCATAAAAAAAATTCCAATAAAAAACTTGAATAAGATGTCTCATTTCTTAAGTGATAAAAACAAATCCTGGAAATGAATTCAAAGAATGCTAGTTTTCATTTTTTATTTTATTTTTTTAAAGCGTTACCTTTTTTTATGTTAAAGATTTTTATTTATTTATTTGTCAGAGAGAGAGAGAGAGAGACAGAGAGAGAGCGAGCACAAGCAGGGGGAGCAGCAGGAAGAGGGAGAAGCAGACTCTCCACTAAGCAAGGAGCCTGAAGTGGGACTCCACTCCAGGAACCCAAGATCATGTCCCAAGCCAAAGGCAGATGCTTAACAGACTGAGCCACCCAGGCAACCCAGAGAATGCTAATTTTTAAAGCTTACAAACTAAATATGTATTCAGATGCTACTGATGAACTCCAATATTCTGATCCTTTTTGTGTATATATTTGGGGCAAATACCCAATACATGATCCAAAGTGGAAATACAAATCTGGTTTTATAAGGAATAGAATGAATTACCTCCACAATAATAATGTATATTGCCAGTAATAATTAATTAATTAATATTATAGCTAGTAATAACAATGTAATTGCTAGTAGTGATAAAGATATTTTCTAACTGAAGTAGGTTTTCTTCATAATTATACATGTGAAGTCATAGAACAAGATACAGTGATCCTTTTTTTCAAGATTATTTATTTAGCATTTGAGAGAGAGAAAGCAGAGGGACAGACAGAGGGAGAGAGAGAATCTCAAGCAGACTCCCCAGTGAGTGTGGAGCCTATCAGGGGCTTGATCCTATGACCCTGAGATCATGACCTGAGCAGAAATCAAGAGTCAGATGCTCCACCAACTGAACCACCCAGGCTCTCCCAGAATATAATGATTCTTAAAGAGCAAGTATTGATCTAATAATGTACCAATTCTCATTTAATTAATGGACTACATTGCTAAAAAAGGAAGTATATTAGTATAAAACCTAGCATTATTAAGTAGATATAGATTGAGCTTCAAAATAACAAAAAATCATTTTCCAGTGATATTCCTAATTCACAAATTTCTTTATACTTCTTTACAATTATGCTCAGCACACTGTGTAAACTGTCATTTAACCATGTTAATGAACTATCTTGATTTCTTTCTTTAAATTTGTGCTTTGAATTATGTGAAATAATGAAAAATAAGAAAAGATTGATTAAATGAAGAGAGACAAAGAAGAACCTAACATTCCCTGTGACTGTTTTGTATTAAAATAGAAAAGGACACAATTTTATTTCTGAAGGTGGATTATAATGTGGAAAATACTAATTACTTTCTTTTTCTTGGTTAGACCAAAGGTAGAGAAAATGGGTTTTGATTATTTACAAAAGAAGTACACATTAGAGTTCCATTGATTCATTGAAACAATTCATAATCACCTACCATTCACTCATTTAATTCAGAGATTTGTGAACAACAGCCCATGGGCCAGCCACCAGGTTTCACCAAGTTTTACTGGAGCAAATCCATGCCAATTCATTATATTTTCTATGGCTGCTAAAACAACTGAGTGGAGCAGTTATAACAGAGACTTGATGGTCCACAAAGTCTAAAGTAGTTTGGATGGGTCCTTTGCAGAAAGAGTTTGTAGACTCCTGACTTAAGCAGGACTCCTCATTTGTTACCATTTAACAAGTGTTTTGCTGAGTCAAACTGGCATTGGTCTGAGGGCTGAGACTCCGGCAATGAACTCTGCCCCACAGAGTTTAACACTCTAGTGAAAGAGACCATTAAATAGCAATGACATCAGCAGCATAGTTAAGTCTAGAATAGGGGAAATGTGGCAGGCGATGGGAACACAGATCAAAGAAACCAAACCTAGAATGGAGAGGGGTGTATGGAGTAAGTAAGGGTAATCCTGGAAGAAAATGATACCTACACTGAAATCTGAAGGGCAACAGCCAGTCAGGAAAGTAAAACCTTGGGCTGGCGAGTTTAGAGGGAGAAAGAGGGAGCTGGAGGTAGGTTGTGATTGTTGCGAGGAGAAAAACATATGGGGAGTCCCATGGATAAAAGAAAGTGTAGCATAAGTGATGTCTAGTCCAGTCAAAGCAAAGGCTTCTAGGGAGAAGTATAAAAAGAAAGCTAGAAAAGCAAGCAGAACCCAGATTATGAGTCTTACAAAGATCTCATGTCAAGGAAAATGGAAAGCCATTGAAGGATTTAAATTATGAGATACAATCTCATATTTATATTTTAGAATGATCACTTAGACTTCAGTCTGGACCTTGGAGAGGAGAAAGGCTAGAGTCAGAAATAACAACTAAGGGGCACCTGGGTGGCTCAGTGGGTTAAAGCCTCTGCCTTCGGCTCAGGTCATGATCTCAGGGTCCTGGGATGGAGCCCCACATCGGGCTCTCTGCTCAGCAGGGAGCCTGCTTCCCTTCCTCTCTCTCTGCCTGCCACTCTGCCTATTTGTGATCTCTGTCTGTCAAACAAATAAATAAACCTTAAAAAAAAAAAAAAGAAATAACAACTAAGATGCTCTTGTAGACATTTGGACTCTTTCCATAATTTGGGTATGGTTGACAATGCTGCTATAAACATTGGGGTATGTGTAGCCCCTGGAAAGAGTGGTTTTACAAATTAGTAATTTTACTAATCCAAAGGGATACATGCAACCCCAATATTTATAGCAGCATTATCAACCAGAGCCCAATTATGGAAAAAGCTCAAGTGTCCATCGACTGATGAATGGCTAAAGAAGATGTGATACATATGTGTGTGTGTGTGTGTATACACATGTATATATGTGTATATACATATATATGTGTATACATATGTATATAATGGAACATTACTCAGCCATAAAAAGGAATGAAATCTTGGATTTTGCAACAACGTGGATGGACCTTGAGAGTATTATGCTAAGTGAAATAAGTCAGTCAGAGAAAGACAAATACCATATGATTTCACTCATATGTGGAATTTAAGAAACAAAACAAATGATCATGGAGGATAAAAAAGAGAGAAGCAAACCAAAAAAACAGACTCTTAACTATAAAGAATAAACTGATGCTGACCAGAGGGAAGGAGGGTGGGGGGCATGGGTGGAACAGGGGATGGGGATTAAGGAGTGCCTGTGTTGTGATGAGCACCGGGTGATGTATGGGAGGGTTAAATCACTATACTGTACACCAGAAACTAATATTACACTATTTGTTAACTAACTGGAATTTAAATAAACACACACACACAAAAAGAAGCTGTTGTAGAGATGGAATTCCCGGTTATAGCCCAGTGAGGAGATTGGCAAATCCTCTACCTGAAAAGCAACTATAAAGCTGGAAAAAATTGGCAAACAAATCATCCTTCAAGAGTCTGAAAATTAATAAAAGCACGCAACAATCTGAGAAGCCTTTGTTTTTGAAAATCTACTTAACTTCCCAAGTGGGAACATGGGAATCTGTAGTGTTCTGGACTTCAGACACCCCCTCCTCCCCCAGCTCAGCGGTCAGGGAAATGTTCCAAGGCAGGGCAGGTCACAAGGACCAGTAGCTTCTCCCTGACTGGCGAAGGGGCTTGCTTAGTGCAGTGTGGTGGGAAAAGACTGCATCCAACAGTGTTACTGGCAAAAGGGACGATCACAACAGTACTTAGTAGGAAAGGCTCACAGCTCTGCTAGCCTGAGGTTATAGTCATTGTTGGAGAAGGCATATGTCTTGCTGGTCTCCAGTATGTGCTTATACTGGAGAAATCCCAAAGCAGTTACAATGCCTTGTTGACCATAAAGCTGAGCACATACACATAGGAGACACAAAAGGGCCCAGCAGAGAGCAGAAGCCTGGGCACACTTGAAATGACACAAACTGAGAATGTCGCCTGCTTTACCCTTGTACATATTTATCGAGTAAAGAACAGGAGAGTTACTGGATTGATGTGGTTGAGTCCTACCTCTATCCAACCTCTGTCTAAATGAAGCAATGCAGACACAGGGGTGACTTTAAAGAAGCAAGTTCAAAAATAAAAACAAGACTATTTTAAAAACCCAAAAACATGAAGCAGAGACATCAGCACGTGCAAACCACAGAGGAGACAGATTTCACAGATCTTGCCAGGTAAATCACTCGACAAAGAAATAAACAAAACCAGGGGTGCCTGGGTGGCTCAGTCAGTTGGGCCACTGCCTTCAGCTCAGGTCATGATCCCAGAGTCCTGGGATTGAGTCCCGCATCAGGCTCCTTACTCAGCAGGGAGCCTGCTTCTCTCCCTGCCTCTGCCTGCCACTCTGCCTGCTTGTGTTCTCCCTCTCTTTCTCTCTGACAAATAAATAAATCAATAAAATCTTAAAAAAAAAAAGATACAAACAAAACTGCAACAACGCACAGTCATCAGTGGGTAGAAAAATCAGGATCCATAGTTGCTTTAAATGTATTATCTAAAATGTCTAGATTTCAACAAAGATTGCTAGACACTCATGGCAACAGGGAAGTGTGACACAGACTCAGGGAGTAAAAGAGCCAATAAAACTTGCTACCTGTAGCTGAGTTGTGTGTTTTGGAGGTTCACATCCTCTAAGAAGCAGACCCAGATGAGATTAGACATGCCAAAGATTCACTGGCAGAAATGCTTGTGAACATGAAGGGAGAATGTAGGAGAAGGGAGCAGGAATATGTAGGAGAGCCTGGGTCCCCGTGCAGGTCTGAAACCTAGGAAATGAGACCAGGAAAAGAAGGATTGGCTAGGGAGACCCTAAGTCACAGTGCAGTTCTGAGAAAGTCTCAGCGATCCCTTTAGAGGAGCCCAGTGCTGGACAGGCTCAGCTGTGGTACCCACACGAAGTGACTGGCTGAGAAGTGTGGTCTCAGTGTGGCCAACAGACGTGAAGGTACAGCTGCTCAAACATCCAACCTTTTGGCCTTCCATAATACATCCATGCTTGTGTGTCCACTCTTAGCAGCCTCTTGCTTCTGTTTGGCTCTCTTCTTTTTGCCAGAATAACTCAGGCCTCTGCACTTTACTTGGCGTCAGTTATCTCTAGCCTTCTAAGAGTGAGTTTACCTGATTCCCTGGGGCCTCACCAGAGTCCCCAAATCAATGAATTCTTACTTAACCATTCTTTTGTTTCAACCCACTAAATTCGATTCCAGGGGTAATGCCCTCATTCTTTTTTATTCCCCCGAGATATTCTTTAAGTAATTTTGGCTCTCATGCCTACAACTCCAAGATCGAGAGTCACAAGCTCCAGTCCACCAGCGGAGACAACCAGGGGCCCCGTAATCCCCTCATTCTTAATGGCACACGCTAGCTAATTCTTGTAACTGTTTTAAGATGTAATTTCTTCCTTCCCTCATCAGGCCCAGTACACCCCCACCAGGTCACAGTGAAGAATTAACCCAGATCATCACTCTGGCAGCCAGGAGAGGAGGTGGGAGCAGCTCCTGAGGGGGGCACCTGTTGCCTCGCAGGAGAATGTTCTCTGTAATGGCAACTGCAGGCAAGAAGAGTGATAGCTAGGGAAGAGTGACCACCTCTGCAAACCCTGAAAGTTCAGAGTCCCCGGGTTTGCCAGCCAACGCCCTGACACTGCATGAGAGACCTGCCTAGTCTGAACATTTCAGCATTGTCAGAGTTCTGTGGCTCTGTCATAGCTTCTTCCTGCTGCTCAGCTGTTTTTACTCTTCCATTTTAGAAGATAAAGATCTCTTCTTAAGCTGTTGGAGGCCCACTGGCTAGCACCCTTAGCCATTAATGGTTTGATAACTGCCCTCAATATCTCATTATCCCATCAAAGGACGTCAAAATAGTTTATTAAAAATAAAGCATGTGATTTGGTGAGTGCTGTGAAGTGTGTAAACCTGGTGATTCACAGACCTGTACCCCTGGGGATAAAAATATATGTTTATAAAAAATAAAAAAATTAAAAAAAAAAAAATAAAGCAGCTCTACTCCTGTAGACATTACTCCCTGATATCTTTCGCATGCCAGAATCAACTGCATTTTTCACTAACGGGACATTTTCTAAAAATCTTCAGCATAAACTACATCATGCCCTTCCCATTATACTCAGGCGAGCATCCTTTGTACCAGCCAGCCAGCCAGTGTGTGAGCCAGTCCCAAGTCCCATCTTACTGCTGGTTCTCTCAGACCCAACTCTTGAAACTAGCTGTGTCAGTTTAGGTCCTTCAAAAAACAGACACCAAGGTGTATTAGCTAGGCAAGAGATTTCCTGGGGGAAGGATGAGTGGAAGGGAGCAGGAGGGGGTACAGAAAACCTTTAGGTTATGGTCCAGGTCTGACTCCTGCAGAAGGAGAGAGGTAAGGACTGATTGGGTGGGAAGAAGCTCAGACCTCAGTGGAGTTCAGAGAAAGTCTCAGCAGGGTTGATGGAGGCCCCAGAGAAGACTGCCGCTAGAGGAGCCCAAAGCAGGGAGGCATGCATGGCCCAGCTCAAGGATCCACACCATGCTCGGATTGTTGGCTTAATCATTGGCTGGGAACAGCTCAGGAAGTTGTTTGGGTGTGAGTGCCATGTGGCTTTAGGTGAGGCAGCTGGAAGCTGTCAATCAACTGTGACCCTCAGCAGTTCTACTAAGTGATGATATGACAAGTGTAATTCCATCCTCTACACATGTTTTTTGCCAGTGTTTCTGAGGATCCCTAGACTAGAGCTTTTGCACAGAGGTCTCCTTTTGTTTTGTACTCCTATTCCTGTAAGATCTGTAAGTGATCTGTCTCCTCTAGTGATCATATCACTTCCGAAAATCTCAATGCTCTCTTGGCATCTATGCCCCAAACTCAAAGATCTCACTTCATTCCCCAAAGTAGTACTATCACAGTGCTATGATAGCTATCTGACATACAGAAGATTGGTGATAATGGGGAAATTCCAAGAGAGATACATGAAACACTTAAATTTTAATTTTAGGTGATATCATGCCTAAAGTCCACTGACCCTTCTCTGCTACAAGGAACCTCTTACTAGGTTTTCCAACCCTCCCCCTTGCCACTTGTCTCTTCCTGATAAAATTTCCCCATCCATTTCTTATCTCAGTATCAATTTTCAAAATTCTCCTTCTCCTGGGTTGTCTGGAGGGTAAAAAATAAATATTCTTGTGTTTTGCATTCCTGCATATAGTTTGTGCACAATGTTTATCTTGGATAGTAGTTGATGATCTGGAGTCTCATTGGGCAGAACCAAAAAAGGTCTAATTAAAGTGTTTTTAAAATATTGTGGTCAATCCCAGATTTCTAGTATATTCTCATATCTTGGGTTTGGCCACCCTCTCACTATATTTTTATTTGCTAATAAATTATTAAAAACTCAATCTCAGATTACACAGAAGGTTATGATAGCTCTCATGCAAAGATACAAGAAAACAAATAGCCATAAGCCACAGACTTTCCTATGCTATTCCTCATCTCAAGTTCATTTTCCAACCTATTGGTATTTTCATCTTTGAAGGAGGTAACATCCAGTATGGCAAATGAGCATTAAAAAGACTACATATCAATTTATGAACAGATGTAGGCATGTAGCCAACATGTATAAAAGGAAAACGTTTTAGGGAACTGATTCTTTGATGTGTATGTTTTTTTATAAGAATTTTTCTTTATCTCTCCCATAAAAAAAGGAGCCTAGTTCAAAGCACAATCAGTCTTTCATGCTAAGGACAATGGATGGAAACAATTTGAAGCAAATGCCCTTTGATTAAATAGATGACTATTTGACTTCTTAATAAATAATCAACATCAAAATAAAAGCCTAGGTCTTTTCAAGTTCACAGGGCTATGGTTTATTTTAGCAGAATTAAAATGGTATATGCACTTTGAACTCTGTAGCTTAAATATTTTTAAAAGACTCCTTGGAAATGATTTTAAAATAACTCAACAATGTTCATGCACCAAAGCATGGAAAATTGAAAGCAAATCAAGATCCTCAGAATATATATTTGCCTTTCAGCATCACCTTGTACCTGTGGCTTTGATTTCAAAACAACCCTTGCATGTGTTTATTTTGAAGTCACTTTGATAGAGGGAGGTATGTGCTGCAATATACAGATAAGCAGGAAATGAACTGTGGATGAAAAATCTATTAGTTCCGAAACTCAAAGAGAACAGTGGCCTCAGCACTGCATGTTTGTCCCTTTGCCAATTTGAAATTCTCTCTGTTCCCAATGATGCCACCTGACTGTCCCAATTTTGAACCATCCTATCTTGCATTTGTACTAGATTATAGGTATGGGGAGTTTATTTTCTTACCTACAAATTCCAAAGAAAAATGATCCTTTTCACTCGTGTTCTTTGCTGGGATGCCCCAGGAATGGCAGCTATGGTCATCCTGCTGGAAAACTGGTTGCCCTTCTGTTGGTAATGCCAGCTGGTTCTTGCTTCAATCATGGCTGTCCCTTTAAAAAGTCAACATTTTATTTTCTTCCCCACGGTGGGGACGACATGTCCCCCCCACCCCCCAGTGAGCTGGAGATTCTTTCCCTCCACCACACACAAAGCATAAAAATACAAAACAATAGCTCTACACCCATACTTAATTCTAATTACATAGTTTCCTGCGAAGGCATTAGCTGAGAAAAAAGACCGAGGCATATCTGCTTACAACCTGCTTACACTTTGACTATGGCAGAGAAATTTCCTAAATGGTTACAGTTATTAGACTAGAACAACTAGGAAGAAGCTAATAATAGTTTGCTAATTTTTTTTTAAATTTAATTTCAGAAGTGCGAATAAAAAGTATAAGTTGCTTTCACTTCCCCTTGCCTGGTCAGAAGATTTTCACATTAGTATCATGTAACAGTTTGCTGTGCATTCTTCGTGACTTTTTAATGCATTTACATACACACTTACATGTATAAGTATATCTAGGAGGTGGAATAGTGCTCCCAGAAAATTCACATCCACATGGAACCTCAGAATATGATCTTATTTTGAAATAGGGACTTTGCAGATGTGACCAAGGTAAGGAAGGATGTTGAGATGAGATCATCCAGGATTAGAGAGAACTGTAAATTCAATGATGATTGCCCTTATAAGAGACAGAAAAGAAGATGCAGACACATGGAGGAACATGGAGGAAAAGATATGTGAAGATGAGGGCAGTGCTTGGAAAGGTGCCTCCATAACCCAAAGAACACCAAGGATTATTTGCAACCACCAGAACCGGAAGAGAGGCAGGGAGCAGACTCTCCCTCAGAGCCTCCAGAGAGAACCAACCCTGCTGACACCTTGATATTGGACTTCTAACCTCTGGAATAATGAGAGAATACATTTCTGCTGTTTTAAGCCATCCAGTTTGTGGTAGTCTGTTGTGGCAGCCCTAGGAAACTAATATAGTCCATAATTATTTACACATCCACACACAATTACTGTCTTGGAAAGTTTCCATAAGAATCCGTGGTTCTCAGTGGAAGATGTTGTGCTCCATATAGAAACACATGAAGGTGGTTTGGGTTTCAAATAATTGGAGGATGCTATTGGCATCAAATGGGCAATGTTCATATCAGTCCCACACACTGAGAAATTGTTCAACCTTCTGCCTGACTTTTGAATATCTCACCAGACATTTATGGAGGTGAAAAACCCATTTACAATTATTTGAGGCAAGGACCTTATGTTGTTATACAAGTAAACACAAACCATAGTTTTAATATGCATACATTCTCTGAACTTCCAAAAAATATGATCACTGTAAAGTAAGAGAACTCTGCATTTTCTTTTTTTTTTTTTGGAATTATGTCTATGCAACTTGTTTGCATTGGTAGCTGTTGTCTCAAAACATCAGACAGTACTATTTTACCTGTTCATTGTGCCTGAACATTTATATAATTAAATAAATATTGCATTCATCAGGGTTCTCCTAATTAATATGAAGAGGTTTATTATAAGGAATTGACTCATGTGATTACAGAGGCTGACAAGTCCCAAGGTCTGTAGAGTAAGTTGGAGACCCAAAAAAGCCAATCGCATAGTTCTTATCTGAAGGCCAGATGGCTTGGTACTCAGGAAGAGCTAAGGTTTCAATTCAAATCCAAAGGCAGGGAAAATAAAACATCCCACAGTTTGAAGGCAGTTGGACAGGAGGAATTGCTTCTTACTTAGGTAAGGATCAGCTGATTTGTTCTATTCAGGCCTTCAAATGATTGGATGAGGCTCACCCACTTTAGGAAGGGCAGTCTGCTCTACTAGATCTACTGATGTAAATGCTAATCTCATCCAAAACACCCTCACAGACACACACAGAATAATGATTGACCAAATATATATGTAGGCACTCTGTGCCCCAGTCAAGTGAACACATAAAATCATTCATCACAGATATTAATACACAATTGTTTTTCTTTCATTTCTACCCATATTTTAGTTAAATGATATATTAGTTTCTTAAAAAAAAAACAACCTAATTATCTCAGGTGATATTGTCTATGAATTTTGTTTTAGAATAGTAAAGGGGAGGGGGCGAACCTGGGTGGCTCAATCAGTTAAGCATCTGCCTTCAGTTCAGGTCATGATCCCAGGATCCTAGGACTGAGCCCCATATTGGGCTACCTGCTCAGTGGGGAGTCTACTGCTCCCTCTTCCTCTGCTCCTCCTCCTACTTGTGCTTTCCCTCTCACACACACTCTCTCTAATAACAAAAAGAAGTCACTGGCTATTAGAGGGTCAAGAAGCACCATGTGGTTGTGCTGCATTCAACTATAATGGTTTAATAGTTCTCCATACGTGCACGTACAGTAATACATTTGATGAACCCTTCAGGGTTTTTTGTTTTATTTTTTGCTATTACCAAAAATATCATGGAGCTTACCCTTATACATGCATCTTTGTACATTTTAGAATATTTCTGTATGACAGATTCCTCAAAATAGAATTTCTCAAAAGAGTATACAGGTTTAAAATGTTAATAGACACTGTAGCAAAGGGTTTCAAGACTAGAACTTTCTCTTCAATAGAAATTATACACTGGAAATTATACAACGGAATGGAATTATACAATGGAAATTATAGTAAAAAACAGATAAAGATAGAGATGCTTTTGAAACAAAGATAAAACTCTGGAAGCCCCACCCATTCCTCTGTGGGCCAAGGTAGTTCTTGGACATCCCCACAGAGAGCCTCAGGTGTCAGCAGCATAGCTTGAAGACCACTGGCCTGAGATATAATTTATCCCTTTCTTGGTGGCTTTGGCCTCGGAGGCTCCTCAATACCTTCCTCTCACTCTGTCTGACATCCAGGTCATTATCATCAGGTTAAGGGTTAGTCCACTCATCAGGTGTATAGGCTAACAACCAGCTAGGTTCGCCAGGCTGCCTGTATTATTACTATTTGCTTTAAAAATATTTAAAATACACATACTAAAAAGTACAAAAATGTAAACATATGGCTTAATAAAACACCATAATGTACATAGCTAGTATAGCCACTAGCTAGATAAAGAAATAGAACCCTATTGGTGCTCCATGCTAAACACAACCTCCTCATTCCACCCAAAAGGTAACCACTGTACTAACATATATAGTAATCAATCCCTTGTTTTTCTTTATACTTGTACTCTAGTAAATACTATATATAAGTAAATATACTATAATTTCTTTTTTACTGTTTGGGGACTTCATATCAAAGGGATAATACAGCAGTCATTTTCTCTTCTTTGGTGCAATATTATTTTGGTGAGATTTTTAATTTTTTGTGCTATTGCATATGGTTACAGTTTTTTATTTTAATTTTTATTGCTATGTGACATTCAATTTTATGAGTATACCACAATTTAATTATGCATTCTATTGCTGATGGGTGTTTGATTGTTCTTAGTTCAAGGCTATTATAAACAATGCTGTTATGAACTTTTCCGTACATATCTTCTAGTTCACATAGTCTTGCAATACTATTTCACACGTAGCTAAAGATAGAATTGCTGGGACATAGGATATGCACCTAAGCTTTCTATTCTGACTTGTTTTACTAAGTAAACAATCAACTCTACTGGTTTTAAAAAGTATTTGTTTGGTAGATTACCTGATATCTACATGTAGTTGCAATAATCAGTTCTCAGATATTTTCCATAATATTTTATAAAATGTGGGATTGTATAGGGTTTCTTTTGGGGTGATGAAAATATTCTAAATAGACAGTTATGATTACACAACACTAAGTAGACTAAGAATCTCTGAATTATGTACTTTAAAAGAATGGATTTTATGGCATGTGAATTATTCTCAATTGTTTTAGAAAAAACAAACAAAGAAACTTCCAAGTGATGATAAGAATTCAGGATTGTTGATGACAGAAGCAATGTAATAGGACACTCTTTCTACCTCCAACCAACCTACCAGGAATAATATGTCGGGGGGGGGGGGTGGGGCAAGGAATGGGGACTGAGGGGTAGGTAAAGAAGGAGAGGGGACAGCAAGAACATGATAGGCTTAAATGGTACCTTAGAAAAATGTTATGGTGTCTTATATTATCTGATCATGGGAAATAAGGAAAAGAAAATGGAATAGGCTTGGTGGAGTACTTTAAGCAACAGTTATATTTAAATGTGCATGATTTTATGATCTACAAATATCAGCTCCCACATCCCAAGGAGTGTTAATATGTTCATGGATTACATGAAGAAAATTGAGTTTTAGGGATAAAACTCAGGGTCACAGGGTTAACATACATAAATAATAATCATAATAGTAGTAATCACAGCTAACACATTATTATTTCACATTTATTTTGTATTTATTGTAAGACTTCAAGTCCCTGCTGCATCACTGACTATCTATGTAAGCTTGAAGAAGCTACTTAGCTTCTCTTGACCTTCCTTTCTTCATTCAGTGAGCTGCTATTGTGCATTTCAGTTCCAAAAATGATGTCATGGGATTTGCCATTGTCTCTCCCCTGCTTTCCTTTAAAGGAGGGTGCACAGTAGTAGATCTGCCAGTTAGAAGGAGTGTACACTTGTCCAGCTCTTCCCCACGTACCCCGCCCCCAACATAATCCCCTTAATGAGGTAAGGCTGCTGGCAAGAGACAGGAACATCCCCTGTGTCCGGAGAACACAGAAAACTGCCTTTCTGCTTGAAACTAGAGAAAAGGGGAAAATAAGAAAAAAAATAATGTCTCAACAAATCATCCTGTCACAAAAGCATCCGACTAGCTAGAGAATTCTAAGCAGCATACCTACAAAAACCCCTTGTTTGAATTGTATGGTATTCTGTACTCTCAGGATATGGTATGAGAAATAGTTTTTTAAGTCTGTGAATGGTTCTTCGAAATATAGCTTTTTACCTTTTTTTAATAAAGTGGGGGATAAACTTATTTTTGTTAACAAGTACATGTAAGTAACAACTAATATCAGTTTTGTTCATTTCGCAGGTTTGAGGACATGTAAAGTGTCCAGAAAATTCCAATGGGCTTTTGCTATCAAATGAAACAAGATGGCTTCTTCAGCAGCTGAATATCACTCTATATAACACTTTTCTTCTATAAATGAAGGCCTTGTTTTACAACTGGCCTGGATGCTTCTGATTTTATTGGAACTATACTAAGAAGCTGGGCTGCTGTGAATTCCTGCCTTGTGGCTAAAGGTGCATAAAGTCAATACAGTGCCTGAGCGGCTGGAGGTCGCATACCACCCACGTCCCAGGTGGAATTAAATGTCCTCAAGTAGGCTACTTGGAAATTCTAGTTTTTAAAGCATGTTTTTCAGAGCAGCAAAACACAAATGGCTGTGTGTATATTTACTGTACTTCATGCATCCCACATATAAAAGCTGTATTGAACATTTATGAGGGTTCTCCTCTGAAAAACTGCAGATCATAATAGAAAGTATGTTTTTGCATTTTTACTCAAACCTCAGACTCCAATAGACTGAGGGCCTGATGGAGCCAACTAAAAAGAGGGAGTTGGTTACCACAACATACAGTTTTCCTGGCACAAATAAAGCTGTCTGGCTTACTCAGGCCTTGAGGCAAAGGAACAAAAGAACCCAAGCAGTTCCAGAACATTCTGCCCACAGCTGCCCATGTCCCTGCTCTATTTTTTTCTGCCCAGAAAGCAAGTGAAGGGAAGAAGCAAAGCAGGCAGTGCCCGTGAGCTCTGCAAGATGGGGTGAAAGGGAACACTGGGAACCTCTTCTTCTTTTTCTAGTACCTTTTCCTTGACTTTCAAATTTCAAAACTATTTGTACACTGTTGAAACAGCAAAGGTCTAATTATGAGTGGCCTCCCAGGGTTTGTGTAGCAAGTCCCTTTGTTTCCAAGGTCATCTTAGGAACAAATGTTCACTGCATTTATTGTTTGAAAAGTGTTTAAATATACTGAATTTCTTCCCAACCACTTACTGGTAATAGTCAGGGTCCAACAAGGAAACCACTCTATTATTTTTTTTTTCCTAAAGGGAAATCAATGCTCAGAAATAGTTACAAGGGTGATAGAAGAGCTGGGAGCCAAACAAGAGATAGTGAGGCCAGGCAGAGATTAAAAACGGCGGAGAGACAAACGGAAGTAGTGGAGTTTCCAGAGCCCAGAGCCAGGGTCCCCAGACATGAGCTGTCACAGCAGACAGGTCCAGTGAGAGCCAAATCAAAGGGGAAATGCTGCCCCTGCTGGAGAAGCCATTCAAAGCAAAGAGCACCTTCCTCCTGCACCTCCAACCTCCACCCGCCCCCCCCCCCCCCCCCCCGCCCCACCTGCAACCTCTCGCCAGCCTCTTGAAAAGCCTGAAAGCCAGAAGCCAACTGAGGAGAGTGTGGGAATTAGCCTGCGGGCAGGGCTGAACCCCACTGCCAAGGAGAGCAGAGAAGGTGATGGGGAATGAACCTCAGGGCACACTGAGATCACAGTTTTCTTGACCATTCTCTGGCTCCTCAAGGCTAAATAAAAGCTATTCCTGATATGAAATCTCGAGCTCCCTGGATAACGGGGAAGATTAAGTTCCAAAGTCTGCAGCCACCAAATGAACCCCACCTTCCGCCTACCTGCTAACTCAGGATGGCTCTCACCTGTGGTATCACTAGTCTCTACCGCCCTTCCAGCAAAAGCTCTTGTCCAATGGGGACCATTGCCTTTTCCTTGAATTTCCTGAGATTGTTTCAGTATTTTCTCATACTTACACAGGAACTAATGTGCAGCATTTTACGAGCTGTCACAAAGAAAAATGGGTGTGAGGATGAGTCCACGGCTGACAGGGTTCTTTTGCCACGTATGTCTTCCAGAACTTTGGGGTAAAGGGAGAGAGAAGGAGGAAAAAAAACTAATGTGAATGAGTGGTAAGTTACATCTCCCGTCCTCTTTCCTAGCATAAAAACACCTTTTCCTTTTCTTATTTTTTTTTACTCCACCGTTTTAAGAAGAAAGGGTATACCTAAGAGAAATATTTGGGCTGTCTAAGGGTGGGGAACAAGGGCAGTTCATCCAAAAGCAGCTGGAATATATCTGCAATGGGAGTGGACCAGAAAATGCTCTTTCTGTGCCATCAGTGAATCGTTGCTGTGAGAAAGCCAAAATAGCAACTTCTTTATCTCCAAAACAATTCTCCCTGAGGCCAGTTCCCAGCTTAGTGTGCACACACAGGACACTTCCCAGCTGTCTGGCAGGACTGTGCTGTTCTCCACAGACCAGGAGCCTCAGATCACAAAGGAAGCTACCATGTCCAAGTATTTCACATCACAGGCAGGAGAGGGGCACAGTGGGTCTGGGAAAGTCCTGTGAGATAAGACACTATGAGGGTCAGTCTGAATACAGAAGGAAAGCTACTGTGCCGGCTCTCTGTTATCTTACTGAATCTTCACAACAGCCCCTCTTGGTGAGCATTCCTATTTTCTATCTATCTATCATCTGTTTGATAGATGAGGAGGCTGAGGCTTTGAGGCTGGGTTATTTGTCCAGCATCTCACAGCTAATAAGGGGCAGATCTGAGACTCAAACCTATGTCCATCTCTTCCGCAGATCCAAAGCTCTTCATCAGTTCTCCTGGTCTGCATATCAACTGTAAGGGAAACTCAATGGAGAGTTACACATTCGGTGTTAACCAGCCTTGCAAATGATCACTGACCTCATCACCCATGAAAAAGATAATAAACAGAATCACTACTTGTTGGTTTTCTCTTTGTATTACCTGAATGCAAATGATCAGTGAACTCTTGCCATCTATTTAGTCTTAATGACTGAGTTATAGGCTATCTGTTGATGCCCTAGAAGCTTCTACGTTCTGAATCTCTCCAGCTACCCAAACCCCTCTTTAACAGGATGTAGCTTAACCTCATAGACTTTTTAAAAGTGAACATTAGGATATGCTACAGGTATTTTACACTTTGTCTTCAGAATTTATTCATTAACTCTCATTGTCTATTCCTGTCAGCTTCTCCTCACTTCTAGTTCCCTGTGTCGTTAATCACCTGATTTCTGGCAGGTCACTTTATGGTTTGCTTAGCCCCTTTGATGATTGAACTTCCTTTGGACTTGCTGTCCTGGCCTTGCCCTCAGCATCCTCCCAGGACCTGCCCACCTGTCAACATTTGCCCTCTGGCTCCACAACCATTAAATGGGATCGAGAAGCGCTCCACTTGGACCCTTGTGATATTGCGATTTATGAAGTAGAAATACATACTTGATTTTCCTCCTGGTTCTAGCACAGAGCTACTAAAACCCTTGGAATCTCCCAAGTGACAAGAGCAATGAAGGTGTCTTTTGTTATGTTAATAAGGTGACTTCAGGCATCTTCTTAGATCACCTAAGGATGGGCCTGGTCATCAGAGGAACCATGCATTAGAATTTTGGAATTTTCAGTTCCACACCCCTTCTCCCCACCCCAGGGAGAGGAGAAGGGCTAGAGATTGAGTTCAGTCACCAATGGCCAATGATTTAATCCATCACTCCCATGTAATGAACCTCCCATAAAAACTAAAAAGGATGGGGGTTCAGAGAGCTCTGGACTGGTAAACACAAGTAAATTTGGGGGAGACTGGTATACCTAGAAAGGGCATGGAACTCTACACTCTTTCCACATAACTTGCCCTATGCTTTTCTTCCTTTTGGTTGTTTCTGAGTTATTTCTTTTTATAATAAAGTGGTAATCTAATAAGTAGAATGTTTCTCTGAGTTCTGTGAGCTGCTTTAGCAATTAATTAAATCCAAGGAGGGAGTGATGGGAACCTTCAATATATAGCTGTTAAGTCAGAAGCACAGGTGATAACCTGGACTGGTGTCTGAAGGCAGGAAAAGGGATCAGTCTTGTAGGATAGAGCCCTTAACCTGTGGAATCTGGCCCAGTCTCCAGGTAGATAGGGTCAGAATTGAGTTGAACTGTCGGACAGCTGGTGTCTGAAAACTGCTTGGTAGTAAGGGGAAATTATGCATACACACACACACACACACACACACACACACACACAAACACACACACAAATTCAGGCGACCAGAATCGTTAGTACTTGAACCTTACCAAGTACTCCTATTAGGCAAATGGGAATTTGACAGAAATGTTTCCAAGAGTGAAACTCTAGGTGTCCTTTAAAGGACAGGGTAGATTTTAAAAGGCAGGACAAAGTCCTCAGGGGAGGACTAAACAACTTCTCCAGATACTCTGCTATGCATGACTCTACATAAGGCAGGTATTCTGTGAAAAGTCAACTAGTTTAGCAAGATTCCTCTAAGTGCCACATTAGTACCTGGAGGCCAGTTTAATGTGAATTACATTGCAATGAATATTCTCAAGCCAGACAAACTGTCTGCAAGATTACTGAGGGCCCGGAGAGTGCCATAATGACTCAGAAACAGAGGCCCAGAGGCACTGACCAGAAGCCTGTGTAGAGCTAGTCTCTCAGGAGGAGTCAAATGGAGGGTTTAAGATTTTATGAAGAATTATGATTCTCAGAGATGAATGAAGAAAGCTAGAGAAAAACCACCCCATCAAAAATGAAAGAGTGCCTTAAAGACTTGACAACAGTGGCAGTTCTGCCTGCCAATGCTGTAGGATAATTTATGAACCACACAGCAGTTCAGAGTGGTTTAACAATTACTGGATGATGAATATATATTTGGAACTGCTACTATTTCTGCAATAGCATAATGATATGAAATTAACAAATTCTAGTTTATTTTCTATCTGAGGGTATGAGGATGCAAATCAATCAGTTAAATATGTATAGATACAAACCTACTTGTTGAAGATCCTAATGATCTATAAAGACCTTCTGAGCCATAACCTCCTATATTTGGAAAAATGTAGAATTTACATGACCAAGGATGGATTAGTCTAGTTTTCATATTTACCTATTGTGGTAGGAAGAATAATCCTACCACCCCCCACCGGAAGATATCCAGGTTCAAATCCCCAGGATGTGTGAATATGTTACCTCATATGGCAAAAGGGACTTTGCAAATGTAATTAAGTTTAAGACCCTGAGATAGGGAGATTATCTTGTATTATCTTGGTGGGTCCAATGTAATCACAAGGGTCCTTACAAATGAAAGAATGAAGTAATAAGAGAATCAGAGTCAGAGACTGAGATGTGATGACCATAGAAGCAGACGTTGGAGTGATTTGAATAAGGGCCCATGAGCCAAGGAATGCAGATGCTTTCTAGAAGTTGGAAGAAGGCAAAGAAATGGATTCTCCCTTAGAGCCTCAAGAAAGAACACGATCCTGCCAATATCTTGATTGTAGGCCACTGAAACCTATTTTGGACTTCTGACCTCCAGAACTGTAAGAGAATAAATGTTTTAAGACACTAAATTTGTGGTAATTTGTAACACCAGCAATATAAAACTAAGACACTTAATATCTTTCATTACAAGTTTCTTCTTCTCTGCCTCATAAATTCAGAGAGCTCAATAGCCAAGTCCCAACTGAAAGGAAATTCAAGAAAGCCTATTTAACAAAGCATGAGAAAAATACCATATAGATTCAAATGAAAGAAAGAAAAATATAGAATAACACTATAATTTTTATGCCATATTAGCCTAGAACCATCTTAGGCTAGTTAGTAATTCAATTTATTTAAATATTTTCAGTGTCTCTTCTTTTTTAAGATTTTTTATTATATGTCAGTCACCATACTGTATGTCATTGGTTTTTGATGTAGTGTTTCAAGATTTATTATTTGCATATAACATTAAGTGCTCCATGAAATATGTGCCCTCATTAATACCCATCACTGGGCTACCCCATCCCTGCACACCCCCTCCCCTCCAAAATCCTCAGTTTGTTTCTCAGAGTCCATAGTCTCTCATGGTTCATCTCCCCACTCTGATTTCCCCCCCTTCATTTTCCCCTTCCTTCTCCTAATGTCCTCCATGGTATTCCTTATGTTCTACATAAGTGGGACCATATGATAATGTCATAAGTGAAACCATATGATAATTCACTTTCTCTGCTTGACTTATTTCACTCAGCATAATCTCCTCCAGTCCCATCCATGTTGATGCAAAAGCTGTGTATTCATTTTTACTGATGGCTGAGTAATATTCCATTGTATTTATGGACCACATCTTCTTTATCCATTAAACTGTTGAAGGGCATCTCTGCTCTTTCCATAGTTTGGCTATTGTGACCATGGCTTCTATGAACGTTGGGGTACATCCAACCCCTCTTTACATTAAATCTGTATCTTTGGGGTAAATACCCATAGTGCCATTGCCAGATCATAGGGTAGCTCTATTTTTAGTTTTCTGAGGAAACTCCACACTGTTTTCCAAAGTGGCTGCACCAACTTGCATTCCTACCAACAGTGTAAGAGAGTTCCCCTTTCTCCACATCCTCTCCAACATTTTTTTGTTTTTTGCCTTATAAATTTTTGCCATTCTAACTGGTGAAAGGTGGTATCTCAATGTGGCTTTGATTTGAATTTCCCTGATGGCTAATGATGATGAACATTTTTTCATGTGTCTGTTAGCTATTTGTATGTCTTTTTTGGAGAAGTGTCTGTTCATGTCTTCTGCCCATTTTTTGACATGATTATTTATTTTTTGGGTGTTGAGTTTGAGGAGTTCTTTATAGATCTTGGATATCAACCCTTTGTCTGTAGTGTCATTTGCAAATATCTTCTCCCAATCCATGGATTGCCTCTTTGTTTTGTTAACTGTTTCCCTGGCTGTGCAGAAATTTTTGGTCTTGATGAAGTCTCAAAAGTTCATTTTTGCTTTTGTTTCCTTTGCCTTTGGAGATGTGTCTTGAAAGAAGTTGCTATGTGCGATGTCGAAGAGGTTACTGCCTATATTCTCCTCTAGGATTTTGATGGATTTCTGTCTCATATTGAGGTCTTTCATTCATTTTAAGTTTATTTTTGTGTCTGGTGTAAAAGAATGGTCGAATTTCATTCTTCTGTATATAGCTGTCCAATTTTCCCAACACCATTCATTAAAGAGACTTTTTTCATTGGATATCTTTCCTGCTTTGTTGAAGATTAGTTGACCATAGAGTTGAGGTTCCATAACTGGGCTCTCTACTCTGTTCCATTGGTCTATGTGTATGTTTTTGTGCCAATACCATGTTGTCTTAGCGATCACAGCTTTGTAATATAACTTGAAATCAGACAACATGATGCCCCCAGCTTTGTTTGTTTGTTTGTTTGTTTCCAACATTTCCTTGGCAATTCAGGGTCTTTTCTGATTCTATACAAATTTTAGGATTATTTGTTCTGCACTGTGAAAAATGCTCATGGTACTTTGATTGGGATGGCACTGGTAGTATAGATTGCTCTGGGCAGTATAGACATTTTAACAATGTTTATTCTTCTGATCCATGAGCGTGGAATGTTTTTCCATGTTTTTGTTTCTTCTAAAATTTCTTTCATGAGTGTTCTGTGGTTTCTAGAGTATGGATCCTTTACCTCTTTGGTTAGGTTTATTCCAAGGTATTTATGGTTTTTGGTGCTATTGTAAATGGAATCAATTCTCTAATTTCTCTTTCTACAGTTTCATTGTTAGTGTATAAAAAAGCAACTGATTTCTGTGCATTGATTTTGTATCCTGCCACATTACTGAATTGCTGTATGAATTCTAGTAATTTGGGGGTGGAGTCTTTTGGGTTTTCCACATAGAGTATCATGTCATCTGCGAAGAGAGAGAACTTAAATTCTTTGCCAATTTGAATACCTTTTATTTCTTTTTGTTGACTGATTGTTGTTGCTAAGACTTCTAGTACTATGATGAACAATAGTGGCAAGAGTGGGCATCCTTATCATGTTCCCAATATTAAGGGAAAGGCTCTCAGCTTTTCCCCATTGAGAATGATATTCACTGTGGATTTTTCATAGATGGATGTTATGAAATTGAGGAATGTTCTCTCTATCTTTATAATCTGAAGAGTTTCAATCAGGATGCTATATTTTGTCAAATGTTTTTTCTGCATCAACTGAGAGGACCACATGGTTCTTCTCTCTTCTTTAATTAATATGTTCTATCACACTGATTGATTTGTGAATGTTGAACCACTCTTGTATCCCAGGGATAAATCCCACTTGGTCATGGTGGATAATCATTTTAATGTACTATTAGATCCTATTAGCTAGTATCTTGTTGAGAATCTTGGCATCCATATTCATCAGGGATACTGGTCTGAAATTCTCCTTTTTGATGGGGTCTTTGCCTGGCTTGGGCATCAAGGTAATGCTGGCCTCACAGAAAGAGTCTAGAAGTCTTCCTTCTGCTTCTATTTTTTTTGAAATGGCTTCAGAAGAATAGGTATTATTTCTTCTTTGAATGTTTGGTAGGATTCCCCAGGGAATCCGTCAGGGTCTAGACTTTTTTTTGGAGGGGGGGTTGATCACTGCTTCAATCTTGTTACTAGTTATTGGTCTATTCAGGTTGTCTATTTCTTCCTGTTTCAGTCTTGGAAATTTATAGGTTTCCAGAAATGCATTCACTTCGTCCAGGTTGCTTGACTGATTGGCATATATCTGTTGATAATAATTTCTGATGATTGTTTCTATTTCTTTGGTGTTAGTTGTGATCGCCCCCTTTCATTCATAATTTTATTAATTTGGATCCTTTCTCTTTTTTTTTGATAAGTCTGGCCAGTGTTTATCGATCTTATTAATTCTTTCAAAGAACCACTTCTAATTTCATTGATGTGTTCTACTGTGTTTCTGGTTTCTAATTCATTGATCTCTGCTCTAATGTTAATTATTTCCCTTCTCATGCATGGGTTAGGCTTAATTTGTTGTTGATTCTCCAGTTCTTTAAGATATAAGGAGAGTTTGTGTATTTGGGATTTCCTATTTTATTTTATTATTATTATTTATATATATATTTTTTGAGTGAGGCTTGGATGGCTAAGTATTTTCCCTTAGGATCACCTTTGCCATATCCTATAGATTTTGAACCAACGTGTTTTCGTTCTCATTAGTTTCCATGAATTGTTTAAGTTCTTTGGTTTCCTGATTGATCCAAGAATTCTTGAGCAGGATGGTCTTTAGCTTCCAAGTGTTTGAATTTATTCCAAACTTTTGCTTGTGATGGAATTCCAGTTTCAGAGCACTGTGGTATGAGAATAGGCAGGGAATAATCTCACTCTTTTGGTATCGGTTGAGACATGATCTGTGACCCAGTATGTGGTCTATTCTGGAGAAACTTCTGTGTGTGCTCAAGAAGAATGAGTATTCTGTTGTTTTAGGGTAGAATGTTCTGCATATATCTATAAGATCCATTTAGTCCAGTGTGTCATTCAAAGCTTTCAATTCTTTGTTGATTTTCTGCTTAAATGATCTGCTGAGAGTGGAGTGTTAAGGTCCCCTACAATTAATGTATTCTTATGCCTCTTTATTTTGATTAACAGTTGGTTTATGTAGTTGGCTGCTCCCATGTGGGGGCATAGATATTTACAACTGTTACATATTCTTGTTGGATAAACCCTTTAAGAATGACATAGTGTCCTTCTGTATTTCTGACTACAGTCTTGAGCTTAAAATCTAATTTGTCTGATATGAGAACGGCTATCTAAGCTTTCTTTTGCAGTCCACTGGCATGAAAGATGGCTCCCCATCCCTTCACTTTCAGTCTGAATGTATCTTTAGGTTCAAAATAAGTCTCATGTAGACAGTACATAGATGCGTCCTCTCTTTTTATCCAATCTGCAACCCTGTGCAGATTGGATAAAGTCGTTCACATTGAGAATGATTATTTAAGATGATTTTATTGTCATTGTATTGTCTATGAGGTCCTTGTTTCTATAGATTGTCTCTGTATATTTCTGTTCTACAGCACTCTTGGGGGCTTTCTCCTTTTATAGAACCCCTCCCCCTCTTAATATTTCTTGCAGGGCCAGCTTTGTGGTCACTTATTCTTTCAGTCTTTGCTGGTTCTGGAAACTCTTTATCTCTCCATCCACTCTAAATGACAACCTTGCCAGATAAAGTATTCTTGGCTGCATGTCCTTCTCATTTAGTACCTTGAATACATCTTGTCAGCCCTTTCTGGCTTGCCAGGTTTCTGTGGATAGGTATGATGTCACTTTGATGTTCCTACCTCTGTATGTAAGGAATCTCTTTCCCTAGCTGCCCTTAAGATGTTTTCCCTGATTTTAAGACTCACGAGTTTCACTATTCATGCCTGGGGATCAGTCTGCTCTCCTTGATCTTGGAGGGGGGGGGCTGTCTCTAGGATGCGAGTACTTTTGTCATTCCCCAGATTAGGGAAGTCCTCAACTAGGATTTACTCAAATATATCTAGTCCCCTCTCTCTCTCCACCCCCTCAGGGATCCCAATAATTCTGACATTGGAATGTTTCATGGCATCATTTATTTCTCTAATTCTGTTTTCATGGTTTCAGAGTTGTTTGTTCCAGGCCTCTTCCTGCTCCTCTTTTCTACCAGTTTGTCTTCTAGATCACTAATTCTTTCTTCTGCCTCATTTACTCTAGCTGTTAGAGCTATCTAGATTAGATTGGATCTCACTGATTTTTAAATTCTGTCAGATCAGCTCTTACTCCTGCCCTTAGAGAATCTATTTTGCCATTAATGTTTTTCTCCAACCTAGCTATTGTTTGCATAACTGTTACCCTGAAGTCTATTTCTGACATCTTTTTTATATCCATATCCATTAGTTCTGTGGCAGAGGTCAGTCTCTGAATTTTTCCTGTGTTGGGGGCTCCCCCTCCTAGTCATTCTGGTGAGAGGTGGTTGAGGGAATGTACAGAGTACAAACTATTGGCCACAACCCAAGCAAGATGCACCAGTTTTATGGGGACCTTAGGGTTGTCAGCCTCTTGTTCTTTCACCCTGTCTTCTGGGGGCAGCCCTGTTTGGGCAAAGTTGTCCTGTCCTCTGTAAGGGGGATGGGCTCAGTGCAAACCAGTTTTGGAGGGTTTTTGTTCTCTGGTGGCTTTCCCTGGCAGCTTTCTGTGTATCTCTTCTGACAGTCAGAGCAGAGGTGACTAATTCAATCCTCTATCTCAGAACAGAAAGATCACAGTCCATATTTCAGAGTGCTCTCCAGGCCACACCGTCTTCATTTCTGTCTGTGCTGCTAAAAACCGCAGTGTCCTGGCTTGTGCTCCTCACAGTAGCACTCCCAGCCCTTGCTTCCAGGTTCGGGCATGTCTCTGACCTGTGTGCCTAAAACTGCCAGCTGCCCCCAGTTCACATGCATGCCCCTGTTGCTCCAGGTTTTAGGCTGGGGGGCTGCCCTAATGTCCTTTTCTGCAGCTACTGGTCCACGAGTCTGTGCCCAGTCCCAGCCTGGGATGCTCTTGTGCTCCTGTGTTATTTCACCTTCCTGACACCAGCACTTATGGTGGTTCCCTCCCTCTTCTGTTTATCTTCCAGTATCTGCCCACAGAATTGAAGCTTCTTGCTTCATACCTTGAAACCAGCTACCAGAAATATTCTGTTGGTATAGAACCTGATATATCTTCTTACATCTCAGGCAGATTCTGTGGGTGTTCAGAGTGGTCTGATAGATATCCAGCTCAATTCAGGCAACCGGTTGAAATAGGGCCCCCTACTCCACTGACATCTTGGTTATCCCCCATGTTTTCAGTGTCTTTTACAGACTCATATTAAATTCACCACAGTCCCAAAAGAGAAATCTCTTCCATGTATTTCCTAGATATATTAATATTTTAAATAAATTTAAAATTTTAGGATTTCAAAACTTATATTTAGATATTATGATGGATCCTTCTGAGGATTCTACTTTAATTTCCATGATAATTTCCACTTCTTTGGGTATTGCCCCTTGATCTACAGGACTTAAATTTAATCATTCCTTCTAGCTAATATGAATTTGAACAAGGAAAGGCCAAGAGGAAATCCTAACCCAAGCTGGGCCAATTATTTCTCCTAGGAATCTAGAATTTGAACTGCAATATTCAGAGTCTGGGAATTGGAAATGGAGTTACTTTAATATCAGAATGGAGAGAGAATTTCCTTAAGTTCCACAGGTGAATACTAAGCCTTTGTAGGCCTGGTTATTAAAGTTTACCTTGGATTCTGTAAGACACTGTATGTGGCAGTATGATTTGTGTAAACAGTGGCAATTCTCACCCCTCCCCATTCCAATACTGTTGCCACACTCTTGGGATTTGCAGCTCCTCTTCATGGTGGAATAAATTTACCTATCCCTTGAATCTGGGATGGGCCTTATGACTTGAACTGAACTGTGGAATGTGATGAAAATGATAGGAAGCCTCCACACTTCCTCAGTCTGTCTGTCTGTCTGTCTGTCTCTCTTTTCCCCTACTTCCTAGGAGAACAAGTTCAGTGTGTCTTTCAGGGTAATTAGATACATGTTACCCACTCACAGCCTTAGTCCCAGTCAAAAGCCAGTCGACCCCTGGACATGTGAATGAAGCACAAAGGATATCCTAGACCTGCCAGTCTTCATTTGACCTTCCAGCTGATTACAAATACATGAGCACACCCAGGCAAGATTGGTCAAACCTTGCCCAGATGTGTAGATCCATCCATCTGACTCATAGGTGTACAAGTGATTTTTTTCATCATTTTAAGTCAGGGTTTCGGGTGATCTATCACAAAGCAATATCTAGTTGTATACCCTAATTTGTTTGTTTGCCTGTTTCTTTTCTTTTTTAAGAAATATTTATTAAGCATCTAGTAAATACCAGATAAGTTCTTGTGCTAAATATATAAGACTACTATGACATTATAATAAAACACAGTTCCCACTCTCATAAAGCTGATATTATAGTAGGCATTGTGGGAGAGATGAGGAGACAGACAATAAACAAATAAGACAATCAATAAATGGTATAACAAATGGAAAATTAATAAAATAGTATTTGAAAAATTGGGAGTATGGTGTCAAGGGAAGAAATTAGCATCTTCTAAAGAACGCAAATGAAAGTTTATCGCTATAAGATGACATTTGAGTAGAAACCTGAGCAGAGTGAGTGAGTAAGCCCTACAGATATCTAAAGAAAAAACATTCCAGATAGAAGAAATAGCAAGTGCAAAATCCCTGAGGCAGGAGTGAGCTTGGCATGTTTGCGAAACAGGAGGTAAGTTTTCTGGAGCAGAAAAGGGAGAGAGGGACCAGGGAGAGGTCAGAGCAGTGGCCAGAGCTCTGGTCATGGGAAGCTTGAGAGTGATGATAAGAATTTTGTGGATTTCACTCTCAGCAAGATGGGAGGCAATTAAAAAGCGTCAATCACAGTAAGTAAGTGAAAGGAATCACATTTTAGAATGTTCACCCTGAGGACTATGGGAATAAACTCTAGATGGACAAGAAGGGAGACCAACTGCAATGCAGCTGTGATACTCTGGTGGAGATGACCGGGGTTTGGACCAACACATTTTCTGTTCCTACAGGGGTGATCACAGAATCTACAAATTTTTGGTTTCCAGGGTGTGAATGAATAAGGGGGTAGGGGTCACTGTAAGGTTTTGGCCTGATAACTGAAGGGACAGATAGGCATTAATGGGAAAGGCGGAAAGAAGAGAATTAAGGAAAATCAGGACTTCAGTTCTGGGCAGGTCAAGGTTGAGACTGGTTCTAGCAGCCAAAGGATAATGTCAAGTAGACGGTCAGCTGTATGACTCTGGAGCTGAAGTCAGAGCACTGTATTAGAGATATGGATTTGGAAGTCACTTGTGTATAGTTGAACTTGATAGGTCTGAGTCCAAGAGAAATCCTCCAGGGAAGACAGAGAACAGAAGAAACCCTGGGGCTCCCTACTGATTATATCTAGGAAGACAGCAGTTGACAAGGTACAAAAACCAACAGGGATTTCTGCCAATAAATTCCTTTCTCTTTAACCTAGCTTAAGCTGGTTTCTGTTATTTGTGTAATGGGATAATACACAGAGATTTTTAAAAAAAGTTTTTCCTTTCTGAAAATTATCCACATTGCCCTGTGGCTCTCCCCATGCTGGATCAGAACATCCATGGCTGCACAGGGAGAGCAAACACAAAGACTTCCACTGATTAAGTGATTTCTCTTTAAGTCATGGCAGGCATAAGAATTGAAAACCAAAGCATTTTTTATTCATAAGAGCTAAGAGTATGAGAGAGAATGGTTTCGTTTTGATTTCTAAAAAAGCTTAATGGAAGAGTGAGCCAGAGCCTAGGGTACACGGTAGAGTCCTGTAGGAAATAATGCAGGAAAGGGATTAATGGCGGTTTCTAGCCACCCCCCCCCCACCTTCCCACCCCCAGGGAGATAAGATGGTTTCCTTCACAAGGGAAAAGGCTGTGAGAGAAATCAGGAGCTCTGGGATGCTTCCCGGCCTACTTTTCTCCACCCTCCACCCCCCTCACGTTTGAAAGCCCTGCTGGGGAGGGGCAGACAAAGAGCTCCAAGTAAGTTTGAAAATTCCTCAGCTAAAGGACTTTGCTCTCGTCCCCTGGGTTACTCAGTCAATTAAGTGTCTGTCTCGGGTTGCAGATCCAAGAACTTGCCATCAAGTCCTGCATTAGGCCCCTTGTTCCACAAGGGGTCTGCTTCTCCCCCTGCCTGTCACTCTCCTGGCTCTTGCTTGCTCTTTCTCTCTCTCTCTGACAAATAAATAAATAACACTAAAAAAAAAAAAAAAAAAAAAAAGGACTTTGTTTTCCACTTCCCATCTGGGGTGCAAATAGGACTAACTCAGGGTGCATCTCACACTGATTCCTGAGAGTGACAGCAAAGTGGACATGGTGTCCTCATGTATTTAAGCAGAAAGAGCCTGGGCCAGTGGATACCTCCCCCTATCCCTCTCAGTTCTGCAGGACAGCATGCAGCATAGATAGGATTCGAAGATTTCCTCACACCCCAAGAGTGGGATGCTGAAGAAGGTTACAAGCTGAGTGTCTCCGGACCAATCAAAGAGTCACCAAGGCTAGGGGCAAAGTCCCAAACGAAGGTGTCTGGGTGGAGAGCTTAAAAAGCCCAAGCCACAAGGAAGCCTCAGGGAGGTTCCAAGGAGCAGTGCTGAAGGTGAGAAGCCCAGGGCCATCTGCCTGAGTCAGATGAATTCTGTTACAGGGAAATTCAGTTACATCTGAGCTCTGCTGATACATTTTTTTTTTAAAGGTTTTATTTATTATTTATTTGACAGGGAGAGAGAGATCACAAGTAGGCAGAGAGGCAGGTGGGGAGTGGGGCAGGGGAAGCAGGCTCCCTGCTGAGCAGAGAGCCTGATGCAGGGCTCCCTACCAGGATCCTGAGATCATGACCGGAGCTGAAGGCAGAGACTTAACCCACTGAGCTACCCAGGCGTCCCTCTGCTGATACATTTTTAAAGCCGTTACAACCGGGAATGCAAAAATCCCTCCTTAACCTAGGTATCAAATGCGAGTTGTACATTTTGCATTGAACAAAGAACCAGATATTTAGTAAATTCTACTGACAATATTTTGGCAACATTTTTTTCACTAATAATAGAGTGCTCCTCAATGGGTCATTTAAAATTTACTTTTCTAGGGGCACGTGGCTGGCTCAGTTGATAGAGTATGCAACTGTGGATCTCGGGGTTGTGAGGCCCACATAGGGGGTAGAGATTACTTAAAATGTTTTTTATAGTGGTGTTATAAATAGTGGTTAGTTTCCCATATTAGTTCACTAAGTCTATGTAATCCCTAATATAACTGAATTATAACTAGTCTGGTTGGTGCCAGAGTGGGATAGTGAAAGCCTGTATCAAATCCCTGGTACTACTACCCATAGTGGACCCTCAGCTATACACTTAGCTTATCTGGGCCTCAGTTTCCTTATATGTAAAAGGGGGATAACAATATCTTTTCTTGGAGGTTGTAAGAACTTGTAATAATTTCCCTAAGATACCCAAATCTTCAGTTTTAAGAATTAGTAAAAATTTCTATGCAGCCCCTCAACAATTTCCATAAGATACTTCAAGCCTTAGCAGTCAATCTTGGCTCAGCATTAAAAAAAAAAAAAATCTGATTGAATAAATCTATTCTAAGCTATGGATTGTTGATGCTCCTTTAATCCTCACAGAAGTATTTGCACTTTTGAGTGAGAAAGATTTTTAAATAAATTCTTAATAAAGTAATTTTTTAGTAATTCTTTTAATAACACATTCTTTTAGTAACATATTTAATACCAAAATTTAAAGTACCATGAGGGAAAAATAGCTTGAAAGAGATGAACATCCCTGAAGCAAGGTGGACCTACCTGTCCAAGCAAGCTTAGCATACTCTCTTAGGATTAGTTTGGGCTACATATACTAGAAAAGTCCCAATAGGTTTAAGCAAGATAGAAGTTAATCTCTCTCATACACATGAAAGGAGTCTGGAAGCTAGCAATCCAGGGCTAACATGGTTACTTTACGAAGCCATCAAGGTCCACAGCTCCTTTGCCTCCCTTGAGTGCGGCTCTTGTCGTCTTTGTCCAATAGGGCTGACAGCCCACCATATCCACACTCTGAGCAGCATGATGGAAGAAGGGACAAACCAAACTAAACCAAACAAAACAAAACACCCAAACCCAAAATTATTATGTGGAAGCCTTCCTATAATAATTTCACCTGCACTTATTAGCTAAAATACCATCACATGACCATGACCCTATCTATCTGCTAGGAAGGCCAAGAAACATCCTTTAGCTGAGCTTTGCCTTCCAAAAAAATGTAGGGTTCTATCACTAGGAATGAAAGGCAGAACAGATGTCAAAAATGAGCCACGAGCAGTTTCTGTCACAGCACTCTTGAACCTGTTACTTAGCTCTTTTCTCTCAGTTACAATTTCCCCCTTTAATACTCTGTGCTGTGACAATGCAGCTGGGACCCTGTGAACGCCATTCTGCTTTGCAGGGGATTCTGGAGAGAGACTAGAAGACTTGAGGAAGAAGGATGCTGTCCCTTTCTGTGACACCTAGCTCTGCTTCAGCAGCCCGACATTGGCAGTTTCTTCCAGGAGCAGCTCGCCATTTGTTAGCACTCACAGACCAGACTCCCCTCTCCTTGCTTCAGCTACACCAGTGCCAGGCCAGCGGGCCCCCCTACTGCGGACTCAACAGTGTCCACTTGAAGCTCCTCCGTTCACGCCCTAACCCCCAACATGACTGCATTTGGAGACCAGACTTTTAGGAGATTATAAAAGTCAAATAAGGTCCTGAAAATGGGGTCTGAGTCCTAATCTCTCTTCTTTCCCCTAGCATGTCCTCAGGAATGACCATGTGAGCACAGCCACCAGGCAGACAGGAAGAGAGCTCTCATTAGAAACAGCCTGTGCTCTGGCCTTGATCCTGGATGTCTAGTCTCCAGCCCTGAGCAAATACATTTCTGTTGTTTAAGCCACCCAATCCATGGTATTTTTTCTACGGTAGCCCAAGCAGACTAACACAGCCACGTTTGGATTCTCTTCCTCCATAAAACACAAATTCTTATATTCTTGTCTAAGAACTGGGCCTGCACTGTTTCCCTATGTCCATGTTTTCCTGGATGGGATAAGGTCATCATCTAAAATTATACAGCCAGACCAACTCCCTTTATCGAGCTGCTATTTTTTTTTTCAAAGTTTTAGAACTTTCTACTTTGGTAGCCTGTAAGTTCTTAAAATAGTTCCAATTTGTTCTCCTGATGGCAGCAGAGGGAATTCCTTGGAGAAGGTGGGACCCTTGATATAAGACAACTAATTAATTAGTAAGGCAGGCATTTTATGTTGGGAGCAGCCTGAACTAACTGTGTACTTAGCTGTGCAGTTAAAGAATCATTTCCATGTGATACAGCATTTTCACACATTTTCAGGTTGCTTTCACATACTCGAGACTTCTTTTTTGCCTCATCTTTTCAATGCCATATTTAGATGGTTTGTGTGTTCGGGTATTGGAAACCATGTACAATAAAAAGTTCTGGAGGAGTTTATCTTTCCTTCCACAACACTCTTCCATGTTCTCTGCTTCTCTTCTTAGGCTATCTGATTTAGTTTAACAGACCTTCGTTTCCTATCACTATAAATCCCACAATCACTAAAACAATAATGCTAGGGAACAAATAGACTCTCTCAAAGTGTCCTCTTATCAGGTTATCTTGTATAAGATAATAACATTTCAGGCCCGATTCCTGTCAAGAATCTTGTTTCCTTGAAGAATACTTCTTGTAAACCTGTTTATATAGCCTTAGGCCTGGGCGAAGAGAGAGGCTGGAGAGTCACTGATTTAAACTTCCTCACTTTCTCTGTGGCTGAAGAAAATGAAAATCCTCATCTATGTTGTAACAGGAAGAGCTAGATTGCAATATGCAGACATTTTCAAAATACCTAGAAAGCCTCAGGACTGATGATGATCACTTTGATTCAACATGGTATTTATGGTAGCTTCTGCCAACAGCTGTTTTCCTGTGTTCCTAGAGAACACTGGCATCCATACCCATGGGGGCTATAGAGTTTTTATTTATTTTTATTTTTTTTTAAATATTTTATTTATTTTTTTGACAGACAGATCACAAGTAGGCAGAGAGGCAGGCAGAGAAAGAGGGGGAAGCAGGCTCTCTGCTCAGCAGAGAGCCCGATGCAGGGCTTGATCCCAGGGCCCTGGGATCATGACCTGAGCCGAAGGCAGAGGCTTTAATTCACTGAGCCACCCAGGCACCCTTGGGCTATAGTTTTTAAACTATTGAACAAAATCCACTATCACAGCAGTATAAATTTCCTCACATATACATTTGAGGGTGATAGAGAAATAACACTGGACAGGACTGTCCCAAGAAACTGTATTATGGCTGCTATATCCTTACCAGATGGGCAAGCTTCTTCTGTAATAGGCCAGAGAGCAAATATCTTAACCTTTGTGGACTGTATGGTCTCTAGGATTTTATTTTATTTTATTTTATTTTTATTTATTTTTATTTTTTTTTAAATGAGAGAGCAAGTACATGAGCTGGGGAAGGAGCAGAGGGAGAGGGACAGGCAGATTCCATGGTGAGTACAGAGTCTGTGGCCCTGGCCAGATCTCACAACCCTGAGATCATGACCTGAGCTGAAATCAAGGATTGGATCTCAACAGACTGAGCCACATGGTCACTGTTTTAACTACTAAATTTAGCTTTTGTAGCACAAAAGCTGTCATAGGTAGTATGTAAATGAACCAGTCAGACTGTGTTCAATTAACATTTGCTTTTACAAAACAAGCAGAGGGCCACTTTGGCCCATAGATCATGGTTTGCCAAGCTGTATTCTAGGATATGCAACAATACATTTTTATGTAAAAAAAAAAAAGGCACATGCCACCAGAACACCTATACTCTGTTTTCCCAGTATTCTACATAATAATCTACACATCTTTTACCTGTGAAGACACAAAATGTTGTCCTTTTTTTCTTTCAGCTTCCTGAATTGAGACTAATTTAGTGCCATTTTGTCATTTCCTATTTGCTAGGGTTGTATATCAAGGCAAGACAATGATAACTAACGGGTTCATTTATGGGCAAGGCCCAGGTTCTAACTTAACCTCTTCCAAAGGGTAAGTGTCATTCCAGGCCGTTACAAATCAAATAACCCAGTGAGGACAGGTGAAGTCTAATGCTTCTAATGGTACTTGGAAAAAACAGTCAGCCAAGACAAATAGAGAAGACTGTCAGTGTTATGTTGACAAATTGGTGGGTGGTTAAAGTAAAAAAGAGGGAGTGGGTAAAAGGAATTTTTAGAAGAGCAACAAAGGATAAAATTCTTTCTAGACCCTTGAGGCAAAGGTTCAAGTTCAGGGTTGAGGTTAAAGAGAAGAGGCTTCATCTACTAGATCCCAATGACCCAGTTCTTAAAGGCTTTTTTTTTTTTTTTTTTTCTTTTGGCAAATCACAAGTTTTAAAAACCTAACCTTAAAATAATTGCACTTGAAGTCCTCAGAGTAGGGAAAATAATATTAATAGTTAATATTTGAGGGCTTAGCAGTATAACCAATTTATGGGTGAGGAAAAAGGCTCAAATGGTTAAGTAATTTGCTCAAGGACACATGGATATGAAGAGGAAGGACCAGAATTTGCAAATAGGTCTGTTGGACTTAGAAGCCAATATTCTCAATCTTGACATTATCCTATCATCTCTCCTCACTTCTGGTTGTTGATAGCTAAATCTTCAGGTCACAAAAGATTCTGAAAGTAACTTTTTTTTTTTTAAGATTTTATTTATTTATTTATTTGACAGACAGAGATCACGAGTAGGCAGAGAGGCAGGCAGAGAGAGGGGAGGAAGCAGGCCCCCCCTGAGCAGAGAACCCGATGTGGGGCTCGATCCCAGGACCCTGGGATCCGGGCCTGAGCCGAAAGCAGAGGCTTAACCCACTGAGCCACCCAGGTAGATGGTAAACTAAGTTCTAATGCTCATGTTTCAAAGACACCCAAGATAAAATTCTGCATTACTGAGTTGCTTCAAGTTCTGTTCCTGAGAGGATGATACATTAAATCTAGACATTTTTATCCTGGGCCAGAAAAAGAAAAGAAAGGAAAGCGGTGGGAAAATGAAGTTTAGTAAATTAAATAGTTAATTAATTTCATTATTTAATTTAATCAATTTGTTCCCATAAATATTTGGACAAAATATTTTAGGGCCAGCATATCAATGGAAACACAATAGAAAATGTCAGGTTACATAAGGTACCTGATGGTAGTGAGCGAATTCAGTCAGACACAAATAAGGAATGATCTGAAAAATGAATATATATGTGTGTATATGTATATACAATTTTAAAGAGTATTCCCATTATTATACCCAGCTAGTCTCAGGAAGGAGCATTTATCTTCTTAATCAGGCATTATTTCTTCTTTTCCGCTACCTAATACATGTCTTACAAGTTCTAGTTACAAATTTAAAAATTCATATGGGCATTGTATCGCCTCATTCTCTGAGATGGTTTTCATCTCTGACAGATATATCCCGCTTCTTCCTTTTTATCATAGAATTTGACATAATTATGTAACACTGAGCCTGAAGTACAGGGTTGTTTTCTTAATTTGTCCTTATACTTTATCCCATAGGTCTGGTCAATGGAAGCCACGCTTCTTCCTCCCTGACTGCTCTCCCTCTCTCTCATAACACAAAACTCAAGAGCATGGTTTCTTATGTACTAGTTAAATTGACTAGGCATTTGCTTTGTTTGTTTGTTTAATTTTTTGGTTAAAGAAAGGCAAATAAAGGAAGTCTGAGGTAAAATAGTTCCGTCTGGGACCTTAGCTTCAGCCACTTCTCCGTGTTAAATAAAATCACTTTGATCCTAAATGCTTTGTCTCCAGAAAACCATCCAGAACTGTGTTGATTTCAAAATATTAGGCATATTCTAGGTCCTGGGACCCTGAGGAGTTAAACTGTCTACAGATCATTTAGACCACCCACCAGTAATAGATGCACAGTCTATCTAAACACCACAGAAATGCAAAAGCCTGCCTCTTGCTATCTCTGCAAATTGTGCCCAGGAGGCTTGGCTCTCCTTTAGAACTGCTGAGCTGGACAAGAATTTTACTCCTCTGGCCCAGTGTCACTTGCAGGTGGGAGGGAAAGGGAGATTAAGACCCGAATTCCATTGCTAGTGAATAAACGGTGGACCCAGGAGACCAGTTTATCCAAAACTGGGAAAGGAAATTTTGGGCTTCACATACTTCTGCACTCTGCTTCCGTTCAAATGATTCTTTCTTTCTTTTTTTTTTTAAATTTTCTTCAACACATCAGTTTCCATAAAAAGCATTCTCTTTCTAGTAGCCTAATCAAACATGAAATGAGAAAACGTCCATGTTGAAATTACTTTCAGATCTTGTTTATGGGTCATGCTAACAAAACACTCATATTTCTTTGTATTCAGACCCAGTTTTTAATGAAAAATTGATTCCCCATCTTATTCAAGAAATGACTTCTGGCTGTATCCAAAAGAGCTGATTCACTCTTAAAACTCTGGCACTCCTAGTAGCATTTAAAAGACAGAGGCTGTGAAAGTGTCATCGGCAGAATTCTAAGAATGACCCCTAAATACTCATTTTTATATAATTCCCTTTTCTATAGCTATGATGGGACATCACTCCTGTGATCATGCCACATTGCAGGGCAGAAGGAATTCTGAGGATATAATTAAGGTTTGACCTTAAAGTAGATATCACTTAGGTGAGCTAGGTCTAATTTCATGATCCCTTGAAAAGCAGAGAATTTTCTCTGGCTGGTGACAGAAGCAGTCAGAGAGACCCCCACTTAAGAAGGACTGGGCACACCACTGCTCAAGAAGTTGGAGGAACCATAAGATGAAAAACAAGTGCAGACTCTAAGACATGCCTATGGTCCCCAGTTGGCAGCCAACACTGAACTGGATTTTTTTTTTTAAGATTTTGTTTATTCATTTCACAGAGAGAGAGATCACAAGCAGGCAGAGAGGGAGACAGAGGGGGAGGGGGAGCAGGCTCCCTGCTGAGCAGACAGCCCGATGCGGGGCTCAATCCCAGGACCCTGAGATCATGGCCCAACCCACTGAGACACCCAGGCACCTCACTGAACTGGATTCTTAAATAGCCTGAATGAGCTCAAGAGCTGATCCTTTCCTCCAAGCCTCCAGATAAGAACCCGGCCAAACCTCACAGGGACTTCCAACCTACAAAATGGTGAGGTAATAAATGGGTGTTGCTTTTAAGCCAGTAAGTTTGTGGCAGGTTGCTCTGTAGCAATAGAAAACTAATATGGAAGGAGACGAAGGGGATCTTTAAGGGAGATGAAAAGTCCCAAAGGCATTCTGAGTAATAAGTGCATCCATGGAACAAGCATCCCCCTTAGAAGTGGGGGAGATGCCTAGAGCTGGGAACGTCGTGCGGATATATAAATTCTGAGGTAATTCTTAATATGTTATTTCATAGCCATGTTCCATCTCCTGGTTTTGACTCTGCTCCTCGGAATTGACTCTCCACTCCAAACCCACTCTAGGAGAAGGACAAAGATTGGTGAGCCTCCCTGACCAGGCCAGCCACCTATAGTAGCTGCACACTGGGCACATTTGTGCCTTCCTGCTCCACGTGTCCCTCTACCTTTCAGGAGATGAAGACTATGAGACTGTTCTCTCTTGGGTACCTGCTCTCGCCACACTGTTAGTCAGTCCTGACTGGCTTCCCCAGGCCCAATAAACGTGCTGCCTGACTCTGTTAGTTGATGGACCCATTTTCTACCCTGTCCATGGAGGAGGAAACCAGAACGGCCCAGAGAGGTCATTTCTAGACGACATGGAAAGGGTATCACTGGTACTCCCAGGGGAAGCTGAGCTCCATAACTAGGGATCCAAACAGAAAAACACCAGGAACTATAATTAGGAGCCAGAAAGCAGAAGTTACTTAAATATCCAGTCCAAGGAGATGGGGGGTGAAAAGTGAATACATAGACCGGCCCAATTTCATTTTGTTGGAAAGAAACCAGGTTGAGTCATTTTAAAAGATGACTTACACACCTATTGGACCTAGCCCTGTACTCCCATTTATCACTTTGAAATATCATGCACTTGAATTTGGGGTCTGACATCTTTGTTGCACTGATACCGTCATACTCTCTCTTCATCTTGAAACTTCTCTTAGCTGTCCCGATGCCAGCCTCTCCTGCTTTTCCTACTACATCTCTGGTTTCTTCTCTTTGTGAGATTGTTTGCCTCTACTCACCTTTAAAACTGGTATTCCACAATGACCCGTCCTTGACCAGCTCCTCATTCTCTCCATTCATCCTAGGTTTTTATTTCATTCATTCATTCATGGCTTGGTTTCAACACCCACAGACCCGATGACTCCTATCCTTAATCCATTCCCATCTTGAGCTCTAGAATTGCACATACAACTGTCTCCAGGACACTGCAAGTTGGATGTTCTGTTGGTGTCTCTAATTCAACATGCCAGCTCCCCAAACCATGTTCTTCCTCCTTGTCCTTTATCTGGTATCTAGCATCATGCACCAATTGTTAATTATAAACCAATCTATTCCAGGTGTCGAATTCTCATTCTCACACCCTGAGACCCAAATCACTTAGGTTAATAATAAATAGTTAACATTTAATGAAGAACAGTCAACCAATTATGCTTTAGTTTCAAGCAAAAGAAAAAGAGACAGCAAGAAAAGAAAGACCAGTTTTAGAACATCAATAGCTGGCAGGGATGTGGGTGAGAAGTGTTCCCCTGATCAAATCTGTATACCAACTGGAGCAGACCTCTCACAGGGAAAGCTGCTTTAAACAAGACTCAGTCGAACACAGACAGGATAACCTTCTAAAAACTCTCTCAGCCAAGTCATAGGAGCTCATGCTTCTCCCTACCCTGTAAACGCTTGGTCCTTTGCTGATTCAAAGCCAGGATCCTGGTCATTTTCTTACCTGAGGCCAACTCCCTCATAGTTTCAGCTTCCCAGCCAGGTGCCAGGATTTCCTGGCAGAAATAGCCCATAGACAGGGCATCCCCCATGCCCCACTCCAGGTCATCTGCTTATTTCTATCTTTACACACAAGCCAGGAAGATAATTTACTCACACCTCTTGTTACTATTCCATTTAATTATAACATAATCCTACATATGCAAACATGATAACAGCAATCCTGTTTTACTCCAAGTTCTAATTGCATGTAGCAATCATGGGCTTTCACTAAATTATCCCCATCAAGCATAGAGAGTGTCATCATCGCCAGCATGCGGAAAGGCCCACCTGCAGCTTCCTACCCCCATCAGAAAACCCCATTTGACTTTCACATACTTGCTCTGATGTTTCAACCAGTGGCCCCTCTCCTCACCCCCACCCCCTACAATTCCACAGGCCGCATCTGTGTGGGTGCAGCTCCAGTGTTCATTCTTCTTTCTCACCAGCATCAGAGACCCCGAGATGCTGAGCGGTCTGCTCACCACTCCCCTCTTGCTTTTCTGCATATGGATGCTCTCAGCTGGGCTTTCTCCTTAACCATTTCTTCTTCCTCTGGTTCTAACCTGTTCATGTCTTTTCCGCAGGCAGGTCCCCTATTAATCAGTCTTTTTCTTGAATAATACCATAAGCTCGTCTTACCAGCATCAACCAACAATCTTTCTTACTCTTTGCACCTTGCCCCACCCAAAATGCAGAATAAAAAAGGGAAAGGGAAGAATGCCTTGTCCCTATGTTCATTCTGAAATTCATTTCTCACTCTAGAGATTGTGCATTCTTTGCTTTAGTCTCTCTCAGCAACTTTTCTCCATTACATCATTGGAAACGAGTCTAGAAATCAGTCAAGTCATGTACATAAAAATGAACGCTAGAGAAAGAAAACATGAGATAGTGAGGTGGTGAACTACAAAGTACAGGGGTCAGCAAGTGTCTGAATTTTTGCTTCTGCTCTTCAAAGTTTTTGCTGTTGGGTACATTCCAAGCTAGGCCTCAAGCCATTACCAGAACAGGTCATCTCAGTAGGTTTTTCTTTTACTTTTTTCCAAAGATGTTATCAATCAAGCTTTCCCAAAGGCTCACGGGCTATTAGCAAAGCAAAAGGGAGCCTCAGTGTCTCAGACACAGGATTACCATCTGCTACAGGAAGCGGGCCTGAAACCAGGAGGATTTGGCCTTGCACTGTGTCTCTGTGTTTGAGAAAAAGCCTGAGAGCGCTCTGAGGACCTGAAAACAACCAGCACGACACGACCATTTGAAAAAGAAATCCTGCAGCATTCCAGAGACATGAAGACAAGCTCAGTACTATGCAGCCAAAGGAGATCACTCCTGGGGGACTGGTTTACAGAAAGGAGAGAAACGACTTTCAAAAAGTGGCTGTCTGAGTGAGAGCAATTAGGGACTTTCTTTTTCTTTTAGGGCTGAGCTGCATGCTCACTAATCTTCAGTGCAAAGGTTGAATATCAAATGAAATAGAAAAAAAGAAATATGTTTTCCAACTGTCTGCATGTGGCCAGCTGCCAAACTGCCTAGCCTGGGTGGTGATTTTCGCCCTAAAGCCAGCAGAGAGATGGGTCGCATGTTCTAGTTGTTTCTCATTAGTGTTACACTTAAGTCATTTCGGTTGTGAAAGGCTTTGAAATTTAACAGAAAAGACAACAAATTGTGGACAGAGTTTGGGATTATAAACTCACTTCTATTCCACTGAGGCAAAAAGGCACACCGTTTCTCTTAACCTTGGTTTCTGGATTCATGAAGTGAAAAAATAATAAGTCTGCTTCAAGGCTGATTGCTTACGGTTATTCGGGTCCTGGTTTAAATGTCACCTCCTCTGAGAGATATCCTATCTGCAATATCTCCCTCCCTCCCACCACACACATGTCACATCACCCAGTTCCAAGTCTGTCCTCAAACTCTACTTTTACACTTATTTGTTGCCTGTCTCCCCCAGTTAAAGTATAAAGACTATGAAGGTAAGGGCATTTTATCCGTGTTGATTTGTTGATTCATCCAACAAATACTGTACAGCGTCTTCTGGGTTCCAGATGCTGCTCAGTGCACTGGGGATGCATCAGTAAAATCAGGAGATTACCACCTTGTTTTCTAACAGAGAAGTCAGGCCTTGAACTAATGAGCAAATAATTGACAATATGTCCAGGGGTGATAGGCATTCTACAGAAGGGTAACATATTTAAAGAAATGACAGAAGTATCATCATGGAAGTATCATTTATACAGGATGGTCAGGGAAGGCCTGAGGAGATGACATTTTCACGGAGACCTGGAGAAAAGGAAGGAGTAAGATGTGCAGATACCCAGAGCTCGTGTATCTGGGAAGTAGGAGCACTAACGGACAGGGCCTTGAATGGTTTTCCCAACAACAGCAAGGGCAGTGTGGCTGGAGATGAGAGAGTGAGAGCCCAATGGGAGGACACGGCAGGGGAGCCCAGCTCCTGGAAGCATATGCGGTTTATGCTAAGGAATTTTGATTTTGTTATGAATGAGATGGGAAAATGGGCTGGTTTGGGGTAAAAGAAAAACTTCTGTATTCTTTGGCTTACTGTGTCAGCTGTGTGAAGAGGAGATTGAAGGTCCTTTCTTTTTTTTTTTTAAGATTTATTTATTTATTCATTTGAGAGAGAGAGAGAGAGAGAATGGGGGTAGGGGGCAAAGGGAGAGACTCTCAAGCAGGACCCCTGCTGAGGGTGGAGCCTGAGGTGGGGCTCCACTCAGGCTCAGAGTGGGGCTCCATGCAGGGCTTGATCCCTTGTCCCTGAGATCCTGACCCCAGCTGAAATCAAGAGTTGGATGCTTAAAGGACGAAGCCACCCAGGCACCCCTTGAAGCAATGTGACTGTGGAAGTTATGGATACCAGAGATCTGGATAAGAAATAAAGGCGTTTTGAATGGTGGCAGCAATGATGACAGTGGGAATGTCTTCAATTCCAGATATATTTTAGAGGGAGAGGCTACCGGATTTCCTGACAGATGGGGCAAGCAGGGGAGTAGGGAGAGAGAAGAATCAAGAACGTCTCCCAGGTTTTGGGGGGGTGCCTCGCTGGCTAAGTCAGTAAAGCATACAAGCCTTGATCTAGGGGTTGTGAGTTCAAGCCCCACATGGGACATTGAGCCTAACTAAAGAAAAAGAAAAAAAAATGTCTCCTAAGGTTTTAACCTAAATGACAAAATGGAGATAGAGAGCAAGAGAGCTTAGGGAAAGAGAGGATTAATATGAGAAGCCTGGAGGCAGGGGTGAGTTTGATTTGACACGTTAGTTAACTCTGAAATACATATTAGAAACCCAAGTGGAAATGCTGGATCAGTTAGACATACTAACTCAGAAGTTCGAGGGAAACTATAAAGACTGGAGATATAAATTTTGGCAGCAGCAGCAAATAGATAAAAATCGGAAACCATCTCATCACTGTACCCTTGGTGCCCAACACAGTGTGGACACTCAATAAATATTTGTCAAATTAATGAATGAGTGAGGATAAAACGAGATGACGGGTATGAAAATATTTTTCAAACTGGAAGGGCCTCTGGAAATAAAAGGTTATATACAGTATTATACTATGATTATCTTACAAAAAGAAAACTTTTGAATGAGCAGTAAAGATTGAGCAAAAGCACAACTAGAAATTTTGCTTCTAACAGAAACAAACTCCAGATGGCTTCTTTTGTCCTCCCCTTTTTGATATTTAGAGTCGATACTGTCTAATACTGTAATTAAGGGCGGCGAAGCACCATAAAAAACTGAAAGCTAGTGAAATACAGCAGTGGTTTTTCTCTAATCATGGCTCTTCAAATTGTCAAAAAGATTTTCACAGCCATTTTTCAAACTGTTTCGGAAGGAGTACTTTTTCAAAAACTACACGGGTTTTGTATGGATTTTCCTAACCCAGATTATACCATAACTCTAAATTTAACTGGCATTATTTTGTATTAAATAAAAGATAGCCCTGACTTCTTTCTATTTGCCTTTTAAGTCACAGCCTGATGTTTTCATTAAAAAAAGTAACTTGAGGGGCGCCTGGGTGGCTCAGTGGGTTAAGCCGCTGCCTTCGGCTCAGGTCATGATCTCAGAGTCCTGGGATCGAGTCCCGCATCGGGCTCTCTGCTCAGCAGAGAGCCTGCTTTCCTCTCTCTCTCTGCCTGCCTCTCCATCTACTTGTGATTTCTCTCTGTCAAATAAATAAATAAAATCTTTAAAAAAAAAAAAAAAAAGTAACTTGATGGAGCACCTGGATGGCTCAGTCCTTTAAGTATCTGACTCCTGATTTCAGCTCAGGTCATGATCTCAGGGTCATGAGAGAGAGCCCCCTGCCCCCACAACAGGTGCCACACTCAGTGAAGAGTCTACTTGAAATTCTCTCTCCCCCCTCCCTCTGGCTATCCCCATCCCCCACCCCCACACCCGCACTCACCCATACTCTTTTTCTCTCTCTCCGCCTCACTAAAATAAATAAGTCTTTTAGAAAAGACAAACAAGTAGCTTGGTGAATTTTATTGGGGAAACTGTTGCTTTGGGACTTAAGCAACAATCCAGTAAAAATTCTCTGGACTTTTTCTTTTTTTAAGATTTTATTCCTTTATTTGTTAGAGAGAGAGAGAGAGCAGAGGATGCAGCAGACAGGTTGAGGGAGAAGCAGGCTCCCCACTGAGCAAGGAGCCCCGTACAGGGCTCAATCCCAGGACCCTGAGATCATGGCCTAAGCTAAATAAAGACACACACTTAAATGACTGAGCGACGCAGGAGGTCTCTTCTCTGGACTTTTTAAAGCACATGATAAAAATTAGATATTGCAAGTTATAGTCCCTCTATTGATTATAGAAATACAGCAAAGGTAAGGGTTTTCTGCCTATGAGAGCTGAATATTGGGTATGAAGATTTAAAGTTTCCTGGACCAAGAGAGGAGATAGTCAGCTAGAGCGATGGATGAAGGGATGGATGGATGTCTGGGGGGAAGTGAGTGTTGAGAGAAAGAGAAGCAGGAAGATATGAGAGAGTGAAAGGGAAAATGAGACATTCTGGCTTTTAACAAGGGGCCAAAACAATTCAATAGGACAAGGATAGTCTTCTTAACTGGTGTAATTGATATCCCTATTGGAAAAATAAACCTGAGGCTTACTTCACAATTTGTAAAAATTAACTGGAAATAAATCATAGATATAAACATAATATCCAAATCTATAAAATATATAGAAGGAAACATCAAGGAAAAATTTTTAACTTTGATTTAGACAGAGTTCTTGTGACATAAAAGTATGAATCATAAAAAGAAAAAAATTATGTATTAAACTTTATCAAATTTTAAATAGTTTTCTTTTTGACAATCACTCACCAGAAATTAGAAAATCGTGCCAAAGACTGGGGGAAAGTGTTTGTTAAACAAATATCTGGTAAAAGGTCTTCTACTTGGAATAAATAAATAAACAAATCTTATAACTCAAGAATTTTTTTTTTTAATTTGAACAATAGGCAAAGATCTGAACATGCTCTTCAGATAATATGAGAATGACAAATAAGCATATGAGTTCAGCATCATTTATCATCAGAGAAATTCAAGATAAAATCACAATGAAATACTACTCCATACCTAATAGCATGGCTCGAATTTTAAAAAAACCAACAGAACAAAACTGCAGTGACATCTACTCTCTAACCATGAGGAAATAATAGGGACCAAACTGGAAACTGGCGAACAGAAAACTGTGGCATGCTCATTCACACACAGTATTATTCAGCTATAACTACTGACACGTGGCACAACATAGATGAATCCCAAAAGCATTATCCTCAGTTGAAGAAGTTAAGCACAAAAAGCTCTTTTCTGCTTAATTCTATCTATCTATCTATATATATATTTTTTTTAAAGACAAAACTATAGAAACATAAACAAGTCAGTGGTTACCAGGACCTGGGGGTGGTAGGAGGAAAGTGACTGGAAAGAGACAAGCGAAAACATATTGGGGGGGACAAAAAGGTTCTGTATCCTCATTGTGGTAATAACCACATGTCTGTATAAATTTGTCACAACTCAAAGAACTATACACTTTAAAATTGGTAAATCTTATTGTATGTTAAGTATATCTCTCTAAAGCTGATGAGAGACATACATTTGATGAGATTAAAACATATTGAACCATCAACAAGAAAGGATCAGTAAACTAGGAGGAAAATCAATAGAATTTATCCAAACTGAAACACAAAGAGAAAATAAAGTTTTAAGAAATTGCATAGACAGAAAAGAAAAAGAAAAAAAAAAAAGAAATGCATAGAGCCTCAATGACTTTTGGGCCAGGGACAAGCATTTCAACACAAAAGTACTTAAAGTACTTAAAACCTCAGAAGGACTGGAAAAGGTGAAGAAAGCAGATAAAAATATTTGAACAAGTATTGGCTAAAAATATTCCAAATTTAAATAAAAACATCCATCAGAGATATCATCAGCTTAATGAAATGAACCTCAAGCAGAGAAACACTAAGAAAACCAAAACAAAGCACATTGTAATCAAGGGGCTGAAGGCTCCATATAGAAGCAGCCAGAGGAAAAGAGGACATATGACATTAGTATTAAGAATGACAGTTGAGGGACGCCTGGGTGGCTCAGTTGGTTAAGCAGCTGCCTTCGGCTCAGGTCATGATCCCAGCGTCCTGGGATCGAGTCCCACATAGGGCTCCTTGCTCAGCAGGGAGCCTGCTTCTCCCTCTGCCTCTGCCTGCCATTCTGTCTGCCTGTGCTTGCTCTCTCCCCCTCTCTCTCTCTGATAAATAAATAAAATCTTAAAAAAAAAAAAAAAAGAATGACAGTTGACTTATTGGAAACAACATAAACCCAAAGAGCATAACCTTCAAGTGCTTAAAGAAAAACTGATCGAGCTAGAATTATATGTGCAAACCAGGGCAAAATAAAGACATATCTAGATAAATGAAAGCTGAGAGAATATGCTCCCAGGGGACTCACACCCATAAGACCTGCTCAAAGAAGCTATGCAAGGTGAATGGAAATGATATCAGGTTTACAGGAAGGAATATAACATACCAAAGATAGTAAATATGTGGTTAAATATAAAGACTACATTGAGTTAACTTCTTTAAAAGATCTTTGACTACGTAAAGCATGTGACATTGTACCAATGTAATAAATATAGACATTAAATGTACAAGATTTATGTCTAAATATAGACATAAAATGTACAATATCACAAAGATGAGATGGAAGGTAATGGAATAAGGGTGAATACTGTAATCCCTAGAGCAACCACTAAAACAAAGAAGAATACAAAAGTTGTGGTTCAAAATCCAGTAGAGGACCTATTATACTATTATAAATAATATTTTGTTTACTATTTTATATATTTTATTATTATAAAATAAATAAAATTTATTTATTATATTATATTTTATATATTTTATTTATATTTTGTTTAGTATTTTGAATACTATTATAAATAATATTTTGTTAATTCATGATAAGGCATAAAAGAAGGAATAAAGGAAGAACAAAGGGGACAAACAGAAAATAGATTTATACCCAACCATATCAATAATTTATATTAAATGTAAATAGACTATACACTTTGGTTAAAGACAGAGCTTATCTTATTAGATTAAAAAAACAAAACCAGCATGTTTCAAGTGATGTGCTTTAGATATAAAGACATAGATAAACTCTTAGTGAGAAAAAAAATTGAGGAAATACCCATCTTCAATATCAGGAATGATAGAAGAGACATCTCTACTGATCCCACTGGTATTAAAAGGGTGAAGCCAGTTACATGCATATTGAAGGCTTACAACCCAATACTGTATGTATCCCAACTGGCTAAATATTCATCAAGCCACTGTGCTAAACAGTTCAAGTACATCCTTTTATGTAGTCCTCTCACAATCCTGTTGTGTAGACATAATTTTGTTCATATTTTATAGATGAGAAAAATCAAGGCTGGCAGAGGGTAATTGACTTGCCCAAGGTCACGGAGCTTGTTAACAGCAGAATCATTTCTTTCCTGAACTCACATCCTGTGGATATTCCTAGCCTCATAACTGTCTCATTAGAATGAGTTTAAATGTATGTATTATACTATAAAGGAAGAACAGGTTTTGTTTTTGTTTTTGTTTTCTGAAACAATCTTACAGCCTGAAGGTCTTAGAGGAAGAATGGAAAAGCTACTCACCGACTTGCTGCTACTGTTGCCATGGGAACCTGAAAAGAGATTACATACACATCAATTTTACAACTCCATCTTTTAATAAGTGCGGAACATAACCACAGGCTGCTGACTCCTCATGGAAAACTCCTTGAAAAATCCATCTAATCAAAAATCTCCACAGCTTTTCTAATACAAAAATCCCAATTCACACAGTAAGCTGAACTTTGCCAGATGGGGTGAGTAATGATTCTCTTGTCCTAAACTGCCGTCCATCCTCTGCCTATTGAGAAGTGAATCAAGCCAAAAAAAAAAAAAAAAAAGGAAATTAAAAAATAATACTGAAAAGCAAGAACAAGGGACTACAAAGCATTGGGTGCTTACGTCCTAAGAGCGAGATCAAGAGGTGCTGAAGAGAGAGCTATGGGCACTGATTTAAAGCATTGGTAAACATCACTGAGACAAATAGGCAAATGGAAATTAGTCGCTGACAATGGAGGCAGCAGCTTCCACTAAAATCAAAGCAAAACATTCCTCAAAAGTACAGACTTAACGCTTTTGACTATTTCTCTGATGCTGAGGTATAGACATTGTCTACTCAAAGTAGGCTGTCACAGTAAGAAGAAATTCTGAAATTCAATAAAGCCTACATCTATTTACAAAGAAAGAGTGATGTTCTTGTTTACTAAATTTAGGCTCCTACTATGCCTCCCCAAAAGCTGATTTGAAAAGGCACAAGAGAAAACTGAAGCATGAATTGTAGGTACAGAAAAGTAAATTGTGATCTGCCAATTTTTTTTTCATGACATACGACTCTGGCTCAGCCAGCAGAAATGATTTAGAAAATATGTTAATTACAATTTTGTTTGGTTGCAAATGGCAGAAGTCCTAAAGGAACGAGGGCTTGAACAGCACAAAAGTTGATTTCTCTCTTATTTAAAAGTCTGCATTGGTCATGTAGGGCTGACCTGGCCGCGCCACAATCATCAGAGACCCCGTTTCCCCCACCCCTTTTATTGTTCCACTGTTTGCAACCTGTGCTCCAAGATGGTTATTGGAATGGCAGACCACATGTTCACAAGAAAGGCCACAGAAAGGGGAAAAGGATGAAGGATGCCCCCTTTCCTTTTAAGGGCACTGTTCTCTAGTGTCAGACACTTTCACTTATACCCCACTGGTCATGTCAGAGGTGAGTAGGCCGACTCTTGTGTGCCACAGACAAGCAGGTCCTCACATGTTGTATGACAATAGCCAGAGGAAGAATAGTTGCTCCCTGCAACTGTAACTCCAGGGGATCCCAGACTCGGGTATGATTGATTTATTCATATGTCACATATGCATTCAAGACACACTTGTTAGTCGTACTGTATATGTGAGGCTTTGTGTTAGATTCTGGAAATAAGAAAGACAATAATGACACATTAATCATTTCAACACAATGTGTAAGGAATTTCATAGAGGCAAAAAAAAAGCAGCTATCTGTTGTATTGTAAGGAACTCGTTCAAGGAAACTTTCCCAGAATAAATGCTGTGTAAGGTAAGTCTTTTAAAAAGGTGACCTCGCCAAGTATACTGGTGGAGGAGAGCTGGGGTGGGGGTGGGGATACGAGAGTTGGAGAGTGTTGGAAAGTGGAGAAGGCATTCCAGGCAGAAGGAGGAACAGATGCAAATGTGACAAAATATGGGAAAGTGTGGCTTGCTAGGGAGCTCTAGGCAGTTCCACAGGACTTGGAATAGGGACAAGGACATAGGAAGGGAGCCAGGGAGGAGTGGTAGATGAGACAAATGGAGACAGGCTGGAGAGCGCATGCATTGTTCTGTGCTCCCCAGGAAGCAGTAGAGAGGTCTAGGAATCAGAGGATCCCAATGAGTTTGTGTTTTGAATAACAACTCTAGAGGTGTATGGGTAAGTGGAAATCTAATGGAAGATGGGCACAACTGAAAGCAGAAAACCGTTCACTTATCAAACATTTCCTGAGTGCCAAGTCTGCACCAGGCACACCGAAAGTGCTAAGGATACCCAAAGGAGTATACCAGACACGGGAGCCCTCCAGGACCCACAGCAGAGGAAGGGACAGGAACAGGGGTTAACGGTCCTCTGTGACCCGTGTGAGCACGGGGAGGTGAAGGATGATCTGGGAGGGCGATGAAGAACGTGTCTACCCTTGCTGGGATGGGACCAGAAAATTACAGAGAAAAGTGTATTTTAGTTTGCAAAGACTGACTGGAATTTTGACAGGTAGTCAAGGACTGCAAAGGACATTCTTGGCAGAGAATGTGGTACCTACAAATACAAAGAGGCATGAGAAGAAACTAGAAGTGGTTCAGGGTAGGGGTTCAGGATGCAAGTGTGGGTGGAGGGGTGGAAAATTAGCCCCAGATCAGGATGGAGACAGCTGGAGAGTCACATGATCAAACCTGATTAGTGATTATAGCAAATGTCTAGTTAGGAGGAGATGAGACCTTGATATAAAGTTGAGTGGAAAGAGCAGTCAGGGAGCTGCAGATCTTCCCTTTGCTCCCCCGATCCACACCATGCTCTCCTCTACTCTGCTCCATGGCCCAGGAGGCTGCATTGCATGGATGACATCCATCTACTCTCGTCCTTGGACTTCCAGCTGGGTTTGGCCAGCGAGGACAACAGAAGGACGTAAGCAGGGAGGAGAACTTGAGAGAGTGAGGTCAGGTTCCCCGCCTACGAGGTGACCCAAGGCTGACTTCATGATCCTGTTCCACGCTCCTATCTCCAAGGGGCTCTCGTGCTTTTCTTCTCTGCCCCAAGGCTCTGGCTTTCTTTTGTTCTCTTTGTCCCCAGAACCATTCCCTGGCCTTCCCCACTTGGGCATGGGAGGGGTAACACGCCGCACTACATTCAGAGTGTTATACTACCCCTGTGGTTTCCCTACACTGTGCTCTTTGAGAATAGCCCCTTTATTAGGTTCTCAAATTATGCACTGAGTGTGCCAACTCTTTCCTGCCAGGATCCTTACTAATATAATCAGTAAACACCACCCTCAATTAAACCATTTCTTCACAACCCTCCTGACTTTTCTGTGAAATCTGGAGCACCCAGTTTTCCGGGGGGGGCGGGGGTGATCAAACACCCAAGAAGCTTCACGGCTCTCCCAATACAGTTAGTTAATTTCTTATGCCAAAGATCATAGTCTGGTGGGTTCAGATGAATTCAGGTGAGTGAAACTAAATTCTTGCTACCAACCAGTTCACAAGTTGGGGGGGGAGATAAAGTTGTATATAATTAACAGTAAAACCCACCAGACTAATCTCTGGCCTACTTCTCAGCATGGTACAGTTTAAGCAAATAGTCTAGACTAAATGAGAATCATTTCCATGGGGATATATTGGTCAAAGGGTACAAACCTCTAGCTACAAGATTAACAAGTTCTGGGGACCTAACGTTCGGCATGGTGATTACAGCTAATAATAGTGTATTGTGTACTCAAATGTTGCTAAAAGTAGATCTTAAATGGTCTCATCACACACACAAAAAATGGTAATCATATGATGGGTTGGAGGTGTTAGCTAATGCTAGGTTGGGAATGATTTTACAATATTTAAACAGGTCAAATCAACATGTTGTATATCTTCAATTTATACAATGTTGTATGTCAGCCCTATTTCAATAAAACTGGGGTTAATAAAACTTAGGGTTAAAAACAAAAACAAAAACAAAAACCAGGGCACCTGGGTGGCTCAGTGGGTTAAGCCTCTGCCTTTGGCTCCTGTTCTAATCAGTCAGCAAGGCTTGGGGTATAAACAGGCTGCCTGCAAATTCAATCCTCTGTGGGGAGAGGAAGCTTCCAGAGAAAGAATACTGGTGTAAGATGAGCAGACATCCCTAAAAGTATCTATTACACTAGTTTGTAGGCCCTGTTTAGTCTTTTTTTTTTTTTTTTTTTTTTTTTTTTAAGAGGCAGGGAGAGGCCCAGGAAAAGGGAGAGAGAATCTTAGGCAGACTTCACACTCAGGTGGAGCCCGACATGGGGCTCGATCCCAGGACGCTGAAATCATAACCTGAGCCGAAACCAAGAGACTGATTATTAACCAGCTGAGCCACCCCGGTGCCCCAGTCTTTCTCTAAATGAATAATTTCATAAGGCAGATTGTGATATGCTAAGAAAGACTGATTTAAAGTCTATCTTATCTTAGGGTATTTAGTGGTTTTTTTTTTTTTTTTAAGAGAACAATAGCATATTTACAACTCAATTACATTTCTATTATGCTACTTCTAGTCAAATTAGACATTCCTTAGTTCCACAATGATTTTTCGGGGGGAGGGGTGTTGTCACACCTGCCACACAGCTGGGTCCAAGGACTGCCTGCATGCTCCCAGCATGCTCTGGGGTAAGTTACCATGACAACCAGTCTAAGAGCGTTTCCACCCTATCTACCCCCTCCAGGACAGACATTAATAGAATAGGCATATATGAGAAAGACTAAGAGAGAGGCTGAATAAGCGTATGCAATTATTTTTATAGCACTGTGGTCCTAAATTATTCCTCATGTTAGTTGCCTTTGTAACACACGATGATTGGAGACAGATTACGATGTCTTTCCTGCTAAGTGTTTAGAGCGCTTTCGAATATGCTTTCACATTATCCTCACAGCATCCCTAAGAGAGAAGAAAGTCTTATTCTGCAGGTTGGCAAACTAAGGCACAGAATGATAAAGTGTCCACTCTGCATCCATAGGATGAGATAATGCTAGGAACTAGGAGCTACTAGGTGATACTAGGAATTCAAGAATCCTACCTGTAAAATCTGCATTTTCACTACTCTTTTCTGCTCCCCTGTCTCTATCAGCTTTAAGCTCCAGAGAAAATCAAACTCAATACAATTTTTGATGCAACCTCATCCTCATTATAGTTTGTATAAACTGTAAAAATAACAAAAGTGGTAGAAGAGGGTAACTGGGGAGGACAACTGAGTAAACTATGAAAGAAAAAGGCTGGTGAGGGGCACCTGGGTGGCTCAGTTGGTTAAGCCTCTGCTTTCGGCTCAGGTCATGATTTCAGGGTCCTGGGGTTGAGCCCCGAATTGGGATCTCTGCTCAGCGGGGAGACTGCTTCCCCCTCTCTCTCCCTACCTCTCTACTTGTGATCTCTCTCTGTCAAATAAGTAAATAAAATCTTAAAAAAAGACAAAAAAAGAAGGTAGGTGGATATGAAGATTGGGAAACAGGAAAGTAAGTATATATGTTTCACCAAAGTTAAAATATTTCACCTCAATTTTCCTTCAAGGAAAGGAAAAAACCACTCAGCTTTGGAATAACAGAAGGTTAATCCACTGGCATGAGGCGTATTTGGGACTCAAGGAAACAATATGACAGGAATGATGGCCAAGACTAACAAAGGACACCTCGGAGAGTGAGAGGAAAACTCAGGAAGTTGTGCCTCCCTCCCCCCAAAAGCAACTAAAATAAGCCCACTTTTCACCTTTTCTGGGATTCTGCTTTTGGCCTCCATTGCCTCCGAGAGAGGAGAGCAGGAGTGCCTCTGGGAAGGGGTAAGAATTGCCTTTGTGAGATGGAAGCTGAGGACACATTAAAACCTACCAAAAGGTTGACTCCAGTGTTTGAAAGATTCTGAGATTCATTTCACCTCAATACTCCACGTGAAAAACTACAACCTAAGAAGACAGTGCTTTAGCCAGTGAATACAGAAGCACCAGAATGTGATTTCATGTCCCTGATGTTTCTCCAAAGCAATAACCTATCCCCCCAAAAGTCAATTGCCGGTGGCATGCTAGTATCAGGAGCTTTACAAACCCAGAGCTTTGGTACCTGGTGTATTTATCCTTGATTCATACATGCATAGGCACACACACACACACACACACACACACACACACACACACATTTACGTTTGTTCCTTTTCTCTCTTATTTCCTTATCGTGCAACATAAAATGTATTGACTTTCTAGCATAGTACTTAAGTATTATTAATTTTAAATTATAGCATTTCAGTTACAGAGGAAAAGTGCATATCACTCAAGGGCTTTTCATTTTCCCTTCTGTGGAAGGGATTAGCATGTTTTCGGTTGTATACAGGATAGTTACATCATGATAGGTAGAACTAGGACCCTGTTAATGTCTTTATTTGGAGATTAAGTATGGTTTAAGGATTTGGGTATGGATGCCAAGTTGACAAGGGGTGGATTTGTGATGGTTAATTTTATGTGTCAACTTGACTGGTTAAACATAATTTCTGGGTGTGTTTATGAGAGTGTTTCCAGAAGCGATTAGCATTTGAATTGGTGGCCTGAGTAAAGAAAATTGCCCTCTGTGATGTAAGGGGGCACTACCAGCCCCTTGAAGGCCATTTGTGGGAGTGGTGATCTCTCCTGACTTCTCAGATTCAGGAAGTGTTAATTCACTCACTTTACCTTATGTCCAGAATCGTTTAGAAGAGTAGAATACTAGCCTAGGACTGTCTTCTTTGTCTCTCTTCTGACCACCATCCCTGTGATAACCATTAACTATGTGCCTCGGGGCAACAAGCTCCAGCTGGAAACCCCACCTCATTCCCGCCCCCAAAAGAGGAGCAGGACTCTGGAGTAAAGCTTAAGAGGTTCAAATCCTGGTTAATGGTGAACATTCTGTTGACCAATAACATTTACAGTAAGTGAACATAAGCAATATTCCTCTTCCTCTCTGACATTTAGAGTTTCTGTCTATAAACTATGATTAATAAAAGTGTCAACCTCATATGGATATTGTGAGGATTAAATGAGATAATCCACATGAAGTTTGTCTAGGGGCTAGGCGACAGTCATCACTTACTACCTGTTAGCTATGTATTAAAACAACTCTCCAGAAATCTGTCTCAGCCAGGAGTTGTGTCTTTGCTCATCAGACAGGCCTTTCTATCATACTCAAAGAGGGTGAACACAAAGGAAAGCACAGAAGAGGAAGGACTGGAAAATGGTGAGGTTGTAGAAGTGGCCAATCAGGAGGAACCAATTAAATAGTTGCCCAAAGCATGTATAAAGGGTCTCTCTGGACAGAATGGAGTATAGTGTGTAGAAAGCAGTTAAATGGAAACAGTTTAAGCCTCTTAGGGCAAATCTAAGAAGGGACATATTAAGTGTATTCATAAAAATAGGCAGACTTTGGAAAATATACTTAATTAAATGAAAGATTTGCATAGAAAACTAGTCTTTTCCCAAGCTCATTAGAATGGCAAGTCAATGATCCCTTAAGAAATTTCGAATGTTGCTTTTATAGGGTGGGAAGATTGGGAGACTGAAATAAACTCAAGATACTAGCAGTAAATCTGTGCCTTGCCCAGACCTCAAGCAGAACTCATGCATTTTTAGGAGGTGAAAAAGTAGACCCTATAGGAGAGTTCAAGAGACACAAGTGATATGCTTAAAACATTCCAAATGTATTTGCAAAGGAAGATTTACTCTTTGCTGTGTTCAGTATATTGCCTGGGGCAAGAATAATCTCTTCCTCAGGTCTCTGGTTCATGCTGGCTTTCTTTTTTTACATGCTGTCCTTCGTTTGCCACACAAAGATATTCTGAATCTGTCATAAACACAGACACTCCCCGTGCAGTATAATGATAAACTAGCTGTTGCAAAGAGCTTAGAAACCAGACAGAGTGTTCCCACATATCTAACCCAAGTTATTTTCTGTGGCTTAACATATTTTCAATAGCAGTTCAACCACATGCTTAACTCCAACATAGAATTCCTTTCACCAGCTACGGAAAAAAATAATCAAAGAGTCTATTGCTTCTGTGGAAGTTCTTGTACATGACGCCAGGGGAATTATCCTTTCTCTCACTCCAACATGCTTTATGGGTTTGCCCTGACCTGGCTACACTGAACCCCCCAACATATGACTCTGTGTGCACCACGGCCGTGGAGGTTGGAAGAGTCCCAAGAGTGTCAGAAAGATGAGAAAGAATGCTTTAAAGCCCTGGAACCATTCATTATCCTGCAGGGGACCCAAATAGGCAAATCATCTCCCCTCCATGATCTGCATTATTCCAGTCCCTTTCAAGGTACAGTAGTCCCCCCTTATGCCTGGCAGATACAGTCCAAGACATGGATGTTGAACTTACAGATAGTACCATACACTATACAGACTATGTTTTTTGTTATACATATATGCTTCTGATAAAGTTTAATTTCTAAACTAGCATAGTAAGAGATCAACACAGTAACTAATAATAAAAGAGAACAATTATAACAACATACTGTCATAAAAGTTACGTGAATGTGGTCTCTCTCTTTCTCTCAAGATATCTTACTGGGCTATACCCCCCTTGTTCTTGTGATGACGGGAGATGATAAAATGCGCACGTGATGAGATGAAGGGAGGTGAATGAGGCGGGTATTTTGACATAGCTTTGGGTTACCACTGACCTTCTGACAACTTATCAGAAGGATCATCTGCTTCTGGACCACAGACGACCACAGGTAACTGAAAGCATGGAAAGCGAAACCACAGATAAGGGGGAGCAGGGAGCTGCTGTATGGTTTCCAGCAACTGTGACAGCCTCTATCCTTTGGAACTTCTGAATATCCTGGGCCCTTCCAGTTGGATCATCAAGCTTCTGACCACAGAGATAATACATCAAAATGCCAGCAGGGCCTCAATGTAGGAAATGGCCGCCATTGAACTCTAGCTCAGCCTACTGCTGCCTCAGTACTGCTGCCTATGATTAAGAGTTTGGGTAAAAAAAAAAAAAAAAAAAAAAAAAAAAAAAAAAAGTTGGCCTTTTTTTTTTAGAAGGTAGAGTGAATCGGGTTTGAATTCTGAATTCTGAATCTACCTCTCACTGGTTCTAAGACCTTGGACAAGTTATTTGATTTTTCTAAGCCTCAATTCCTCATCTATCCATTGAAGAGAATGATACAGCTAACTCTATGAGTGCAGGAAAATTAAATGAGATCATTTATGTAAAGAATTCCATAAGAACAATAAGCAGTCAGTACATACTAGCTATAGTCAGAGAATCCTGCTTTGGAGATGCAGTCTGACCTTCCCCCTCCCAAACATTCCTTCATTCATCAAATGAGTATTGATCCATTTCAGACACTACAAACCATCCACAGAGCTCCACCAGCTAGACATATGAGAGATCTGGGTCAAACTACATACAAACATTCAAATTTGAGATTATGTATTGAATCTAGTAGCAGATTATCTTTTTCTGACCCCTAAGAAGTATTCCATCAGACTGCTAGGCTCAGTCACATAAAAACCCAGGAAGAAAGTCAATCAGAAATGTATATAAGAAGATGAACAAATTACCCACAAACACATTAAAAGGTTTAACCTTACTAATGATTAAATGAATTAAAAATAATCCAATAACACTATTATACCTATCCAAAAGGTGAACATTTGAAAATGATAATGTTCATGGGTCCCTGGCTGGCTCAGTCAGTTAAGCACCTGCCCTCAGCTCAGGTCATGATCCCAGGGTCTTGGGATCAAGTCCCGCATCAGGATCCCTGCTCAGTAGGGAGTCTGCTTTTCCTGCTGCCTGCTCCCCAACTCATGCTCCTTCCCTCTCTCTCTCTCTCAAAAATAAACTAAATCCTAAAAAATAATAAAAGTGATAATATTCAGTATTATCAGAAGTAGTATCAGATATGCTGATAAGAATGTAAATTTTTGGAGAATTTTATTAATATACAAGGACCAAAAGTTGATATCTTCTGACCCAATAATCTAATGTCTGGAAATTTATCCAGAGATAATATTCAGAAATACAAACAAAAATGTATATATGCAAGAATGGTCAAAGCAGTATTATTTTGGGGTATTTGGTTGGCTCAGCTGGTTAAACACCTGACTCAATTTTAGCTCAGAGAGTGATTTTGGGGTCCTGGGACCTAGTCCCATGTAGGGCTCCCACTCAGTGGGAAATCTGCTTGAGATTCTCTCCCTCTCCCTCTGCCCCTCCCTGCTCACTAGCATTCTCTTTCTCCCTCAAATAAGTAAATAAGTCTTTTTTAAAAGTATTATTTTAACATTAATTAATTAGATAAATAGCATAAATATCCCCAAATAAGGAATTTCCTAAATAAATTATGATAATTCAATACAATAAAATACCATGTATCCATTAAAAATCATGTTTTCAAAGAGTATTCAAAGCCATGGGAAAGCACTTACAATATAATGTTATTTTAAAAAATTGTTTTAATGTAATGCAATTCTTAAAAATTGATTATAAAACTTCCAAATATGTAGAGAAAATTAATAAAAGAAAATACGGTAAATGTTAACTGTAAATATCTATAATGAAGGAAGCAGAATCATGTTTATTTTCTTTTGTATGGTTTTTGTATTTCAAACTTTCTGTAGTAAACACGCCCTCCTTTTATGGTCAGCTTTTATGTTTGTATGTATGCTCCAGTTTCTCAGAGACTTCTTACTCTCCGTGGATTTATTTACACTTAAATGTAACCTTCTAGAGAAACAAATCCTCAGCCCCAAAGAATGACCCTACTCTAAAACTCCTAGTTCGCAGGCTGCTCTGGCCAGTAGAAGAAATAATTGAGGTGGTCAGTCATTCCTTCTTGACCCCTCCCGCCCACATCACAGTATGTGGGAGGGGAGCCTTCGGCTCAAAGGCTGATGGGAAAGTGACAAAGCAGTAAAGACAAGCCAAGCAGAAGAAACCATTGTCATCAAAGTCCAGGAAGCTGTAGCCATGCCATTGATTCCCAATGCTAGGAAGGTGGAAGAGTCCAGAGGTTGAGAATATTTTCAAGATACCTTCTTCAGGAAAGGCCTGATCTCAGAAGAGAAAGTACGGAAGAACAATCACAGCTCCTTGAAGTCATCCTTTGACTTACTGTCTAGCACGGACCCAAGAGATGAAAGACAAAAAGAGATACAATACTGTGCTGGGCCTCATGGTTTCTGAAGGCATGTTTCATCAACTTTGTGAAATTGTAGTATTGTTCATTGTTGTTATTTAGCACCCATAGAGTATTCTATTATTCGGGGCATCTTGCCAACAATAATTAGTAATTTTTCTCATCACTCTGAACAGCATTATTAGCATCATTATCCTCTGAAATATACAAGAATAATATGAAAGCTGATGCCACAGCAGTCACTGGCAAAGCCAAAATTAAACTTATTTTCTGGCTTCTTGATTAATAGCTAGAAGACTCAAATAATACAGAATTGTCCCACTAGAAGTAAAAGGGATGCATTATTTATATGTAAGATAAATAAGTTGGTTGTGATTTTGCTCCTCTCAAATAAAAACTATTGTGTATTCTTTTAATTAAGTAATACAATTATACTGTCTGAGTTGCAATTAGTGTCTTCCTTCTCTGGCTTTCCAAGGAGGGCCTAGCCTCTATTTTAGTTTCTTCTGATTATTTCTGTCCATTGCTCTTGCTGGCTTTGGTGTTAGTCATCTGTTGCTGCATAACAAATTACTCCCATAATTTAGAAGCTTAAGACAACAAACATTTATTATGTCACATAATTTCTGAGGGTCAGGAATTTGAGAGTCATTTAGCTGGGTGGTTCCGGCTCAAGATCTCTCTATGAGATGCACCCAAGCTGTCAGGAAGGCTATGGTCATCGGTAATCTGACAGCTTGATTAGGGCTGTGGTTGTTGACCTTAGTTCCTTGCTGGCTATTAGCAAAAGGTCTCAATGCCTGCCCTGTGGGCCTCCTCCTTGGGCCACTCACAACATGGTATTGAATGGCTTCCCCCACACTGAATGACGAAAGAAAGAGTGAGATTGCAAGACAGCAACCAAAATGGAAGTCACACAGGTTTTAATAGCCTGTCTTGAAAGGGACATAACATTGTTTCTATCAGATACTTTTGCTTACACAGAGGAACTCCAGTAAAATGTGACAGGGAACCAAACAAGGGCATGAACATTAAGCATCAGGGATTGCTGGGGGGTCATTTTGGATGCTGCCTACCACAGCTTTTATTTTATTTTATTTAAATCTTTATTAGAGAGAGAGAAGCAGAAGGAGAGGGAAAGAGAGAATCTTAAGGAGGCTCCATGTCCAGCATGGATCCTGGATGCAGGGCTAGATCTCACCATCCTGAGATCACAACATGAGCCAAAATGAAGATTCGGACCCTTAACCAACAGAGCCTCCCAGGCTCTGTCTTGAAGAAAATGTGATTTGTTTTTTTGTTTCTCCAATGGTTTCTTCTTGTCTCAGTGGTAGCAGAGCCTTTCCCATTCTTTCACAACCCAATCAGCAGCAGGATGATAGCCAAGAAAATTCATTTAAAGTACAATCTTCCAAAATAACTCAAAAACATTTTTTAACTAAATAAATTTTGATCATTTTAATTAGCCTCATCGGCCTTAAGACTGTGGATCTATCATACTGACATTATTAGAATTTTTGGTACATTTTACTTGAGTTGGATTTCTGAGAGGAAAGACTAATGTTATCCTAATAGGAAAAGCCATTTGAGAAACTAGAATGGCAATGAAATAGAGTAATTAAGGCTCAGTTCCTAAGTCATGCCAGGCTGTGCTCAAAGCCCCGTTCTGCCCAGTCCTAGCTATTTGACTGTGGACAAACTGAGCCTCAGAGTGTCAGTTTCCTTATCTATAAAATGGGCACATTCCAAGCTCTGTTGCCTGAAATCTGGGCAAGTGCTTAGCCAAGTGCGATCACTGTCAATAACGAAGATTTCATGTTTTGGCCCAGTATCCACACACAGCAAAAGGCTCTTGAATAAGCTTTTTCCAAATTCATTGACCCCCTCCCTCTCCTTTCATCTTAAGGAATTTATTTAATCCTTTTTGCTTCCTATAGAAGATAGATGTTTCTTAAGAGATTTTTATTTTTAATTTTTCAAGGCTGTGACCAGCAAGGGAAAGTGGTGAGTAGGTGTTTTATTTCATTTTTTTTAAAAATTAATTTTGAGAATCCGTCAGAGTCAGGCATTCAGAAACTAGACTATCATGGACTTTGAAGGTCGTTCCCTTACCTTTCCCCTATCCTGTGCCCCATCGCCCAGCATGGAGCAAATACGTGACCTGAATTGAGGTGACAGCTTTCACATGGAGAGCTAGCACGGGGAGGTCCCAGGAGAGGTGAGCGGCTGCATTGTAACAGGAGGCATCTATTTGTTACCAACTACACCGATTCTCCCTGCTTAAGTCTTGAGCAAGGTCATTATTCTCAGCTCGTGACGCATGGGTGCACAGCAGGCCCAGCTGATGGGGCACGAGCCATTAGTATTCTGCACGTTCCATCGGCTAAATTTGCCATTTCATTTAGAATGCTTCTGATTGCATATTTTTTTACATTCCTGGCCTCCTCAGAGAAATGAATGCCACTGTTAGTGATCTGACAGGCAGCAGAGCACACAGCGATGCATTTTGTCATCAAACTAAAGGGGAAAGTTATTAAAACACTTGGCTGTCAACCATGAATTTGGTCAGAATCACTTAAGTTCTAAAAGTACTTTTACATGCAAGAGCCAAATATAAATAAGTAAATCAAGGAAGTATTGTGGTAAGGGGGGGGAGATTTTAATAAATTAGAATTTACCAAAGAGACTGCTTTCTTCTCTAATTATGTCCAAATAAAAGTTCAATGAATGCAGACATTTTTTCATGGTACAGGATCATCTTCTGGCTATTGAAATGGGCATCACATACTTTGCAAACCTCAGAAACTCTATGTTTTAAAGTATGTACCTTTAAAAGATAATTAATATTTATATTTTATTATATTCTTCTCAATATCTGATAGGCCAGAAGACAGCTGAATTGTTACTTCACAAGAGAAATAAATGAGGAGCATTGTTTTATGGGCTGTGAAGGGAATGTAAAATTTGTACTCCTATCAGTGGAGCTACTAAAAAATGGAAATTTATGATTTTTGCCCCCCAGAAAACCCTCATTAAGCTCCTTGAAGAAATGGAAACCTCATGAGCAGTAATCAAAGCATATGAAGCCTCCTGAGTGGTTAACAGAACCCACTTCATCAGACAATTCCACTGAGGACAGAGTTGCCCAAGGACATGCTTCTTATGGAATTTATTATGAATTAAAATTCAGCTGCAGAGAGTGACTGAGCTAGAGAGCTTAAACACTAGACTGTATCCATGAGAATCTTCCTTGAGAACCATACTGGCCTTTCATCATTGTCAAATCCCCAGGAACAATAAATAAGCCAGAGGCAGACTGATGTGCCCCATTCAAGGCAAATCCATGCATAGAACGCTCCAGACAGGCAGTCAGTGGAAGCCCCTCTACTGGAGGCCAAAGCAGCTAGATACTGCAAGTCAACACAAGTCAGTTCGATTTAGAACCACAGTCTGGGCGTGTGTCACCTTGTCCTAAGCACACCTTCCCAGTTTCCACGAAGACAATTGCTTATATATGAGTTTTGACACTATTAGCCTGATGAAGGAACATCTGACAGAAGACAAATTCATAATACTTTGCTTTTCAGGACATCCTGTGGGACCATGTATTAGTTTCTTAAGGTTGCTACAACGAAGTACCACAAACCAGGGAGCTTCAAATAACAAAAAATTGTCTCACAGTTCTAGAAGCTAGAAGTCTGAAATGAAGGTGTTGGCCGGGCCAGGCTCCCTCTGAGATCTCTAAGAGAGAATCCTTCCTTGCCTCTGCTCGCTTGACATTTGCTGGCAATTCTTGGCATTCCTGGGCTTAGAGGAACATCACTCTAGCCTCTATCAACATCAACCTTTGCTTCTGTGACCACATGACTTTCTTCTCTCCGTGGGTCTTTGTCTTGGCTGGTGTTTTCTTTTCTTTTCTTCTTAAGACTATACATTTATTTATTTGAAAGAGAGAGAGATCACAAGTAAGCAGAGAGGCAGGCAGAGAGGGGGGAAGCAGGCTCCCCACCGAGCAGAGAGCCTGACGTGGGGCTCGATCCCAGTACTCTGGGACCATGACCTGAGCTGAGGGCAGAGGCTTTAACCCACTGAGCCACCCAGGCACCCCAGTGTCTGTTTTTCTTATAAAGACACCGGCCACACTGAATTAGGACCTATCCTAATGACCTCATCTTAAATTGATCACATCTGCTAAGACTCGATTTTCAAATAAAGTCACATCACAGGTTCCAGTGGTTAGGACTCAGTATATCTTTTAGGAGACACTACGCAACCCCACCAAGAGGCTGATTTGGTTGACGGAGACTGAAGCAATTCATTTAGATGGACAGGATGCAGACTATGAGGGAACTGGTGGCGGAAGACAAAGGATGAGATTGTTAGAAGAGTGTGACCAATAGTAGTGGACTGATTAACACTTTAAGTAAACTGAAAGCTAAGTATCCATTGGATTTAACAGCAGGGAGTTTTGTGTCTATAGAGTGGTGAGGGCTAGGACCCTATTACAATGGGTAACAGAGTAAGGAGCAAATAAGGTCATGAAGACCATGAGTGTAGTAAGTCTCTTAAGACATTTAGCTGTGCAGAGATAAGAGACAAGAAGGCTCTTGGAGAGAACGCTGATTGTATGCAGGGCTTCTGGTGTCAAGAATTTGGAAGCGAATCACATTTACTGGTGCTCCTCTATACTGAATGGCCACTGATTCATACACCTGCCACAAATGAAAAGGCTAGCACCTGCACACTGGTGGTGAAGATTTTATTTGAGAGCTCACTGCTCCCTGCTTATAAAGAGACCGACAAGGTGTGCGAAGAGGTGGTTTGAACTGGGAGGGGCTTGTTAAGTAGGCTACAGTGAGGTTCATACTTTCCTCTATAAATGGTCATGAAAACTGACTCCTAGTGGCATGTTTGGCTAAGTCCATGACACCTGTTTGTATTAAGGGCCCAATAAACTCTCTTGCGATCTGCACGTCATCTGCCTCTTTCCTTCACTACCTGTATCAGTCAGCGTTCTCCAGAGAGCATCAACAGGATACATACGCACATAAAAAAGATTGATTTTAAGGGATCAGCTCATTGGACTGTGGGATCTGACAAGTCCAAAATTTGCAGGGCAGGTCAGCAGGTTGGAAACTCAGGTAAGGAGCAGATGCTGCAGTCTTGAAATAGAACTTCTTCTCCTCTGAGAAATCTCAGTTTTTCCTCTTAAAGCCTTCAACTGTTTGGGTAAGTGAGGCCCCACCCACTTTAGCCAGGGTACTCGCCTTTACTTAAAGTCAACCAATCATCGATGTTAACCACATTTACAAATACCTTTTCAGTGACAACCAGATTTCTGTTGGATTGAACAGCTCGACGCTATAGCCTAGCAAAGCTGATCTGTGTAACTAACCATCACATCATCTTCCTAAGGACTTCTGAGAGGCCACAGCTTCTGAAAAGGCATACCAGTTCTGACCACAGCAATAAGGCAAATGTCCACTTTAACCTTAGAGGCTTGGATTTAGGCATTCATAGAACAGTATTTTTTTTTTAGTTTTTTCAGGATTTGATTTATTTATCTGACAGAGAGAGAGAGAGATGAGCACAAGCGGGGGGAGCAGGGGAGGGAGAAGCAGGCTCCCCACTGAGCAGGGAGCTTGATATGGGACTCGATCCCAGAACTCTGAGATCATGACTGGAGCTGAAGGCAGATGCTTAACCGACTGAGCCACCCAGGTGCCCCTAACACTATCTTTTTTTTTTTTTTTTAAAGATTTTATTCATATATTTGACAGAGAGAGATCACAAGTAGGCAGAGAGGCAGGCAGAGAGAGAGAGAGAGGAGGAAGCAGGCTCCCCGCTGAGCAGAGAGCCCAATGCAGGACTCGATCCCAGGACCCTGAGATCATGACCTGAGCCGAAGGCAGCGGCTTAACCCACTGAGCCACCCAGGCGCCCCAACACTATCTTTTTTTGAAGATTTTATTTATTTACTTGACACAGAGGGAGAGAAAGTGCACAGCAAGGGAAGCCGCAGAGGGAGAGGGAGAGGGAGAAGCAGGCTCCCTGCTCCATCCCAGGACCCTGGGATCATGACCTAAGCAGAAGGCAGGTGCTTAACTGACTGAACCACCCAGGCGCACCTAGAACAGTATTTTTGTAGCAAAATCTATATGGTAAATGCAGTTATCAGCCACAAATAAAACTATTAAAGACAATGAGTCCACAGAATGATAGATGCTTGCATTCTTTCTAAAAATAAAATTAGAACAGAACACCTGGCTGGCTCAGTGGGTTAAGCATCTGCCTTCAGCTCAGGTCATGATCCCAGGGTCCTGGGATCAAGTCCCATGTTGGTCTCCTTGCTCAGCAGGGAGCCTGCTTCTCTCTCTGCCTCTGCCTGCCACTCTGCCTACTTGTGCTCTCTCTCTCTCTCTCTCTGACAAAAATAAATAAAATCTTTTAAAAAATATTAGAACTATGATGTGCTTTAGTTTATTCACAGTATAAAAACACCAGACCCAGGCTGTGGCAATTAGCTCCTTATCTTATAGTAACACTACCTATTACTTTCTGGAGGCGTCATTAACCTCCTTTCTCCTTAGAGGAAAATTTAATACAAGGCAGCTCTGTCTCTCTCACTATTCAGTGGAGCATTTAATTATCAAAGGATCAAAAGCATCTTGTTAGAATGTTGCCATGCAGTGTGGACTCCAAGGGAATTAGGAAGGACAATTTAAGTGTAATTTCCTGAAAGAAAGGGCTGTCAACAACAACAAGAAAAAATGAGAGCACAGAAGATGACAGCTTCAGAACTGTACCATGTCTCTTTCTATATTTCTATCACAGAAAACTCTATTAAGATAACTTACATCAGGAAAAGCATCCAAACAAAGCAAGAATGTTTCTTATCTACATGAACTGAGCATGTGAAAATATCACCAAAGGTGCTTACTCCAGAATGCCATATACTGTTATTAGCCTTTAACATTTTAGTTCAGGTCATGTATCAAAAGACTGTTATAGATGGTGAAACACACACAAACACACACACACACACACACGCACACAAGCGTCTCCAAACTCCCGCAATTATATGAGGTTTAAGATCCTTCATTCCCTAATCATATTCCTTTCACTCAGAAATGGTTTTATTACAGCTTCTCTTGAGATTTTTTTCTTGAAACTGAAATGACATAATATGCCAACAGAAAGATCGAAAGCTCACAGTTGAATATAAAAGGGTGTCATTTATAACTCATCCTTCCAAGACAAAACCAGCTCACCTTTATATCAAAGCTTGCAGGGTTTGTGCTGGGGCTAAAACAATGCAGAGAGCCATTTAACGTGAGTCCTGGAAAGAAATCCTGGAGTCGCCTTTTCTGTTTATTTTTCCCATCTCCAACCTGCACATAGGATTAAAAGATGTCACTCAATTACATTTCAATTTTTCTGCCAGCTGCATTCATTACAAAATTTAAGAAATGTTCCAGGAAGGGTCATTTATTGAATGGATGTTAAATTTGCCACTAGAAATTGACAAGTACCCGGCAGCATATTTTGTTCTCTCTCAGAGATCATTTATTTCAAAATACTGTGTTTTTGATAAGTGGACCATGTTTGGGACTTTAATGTATCACAGAGACTATAGTAATTCCCCCTTACAGTGATTTAAATGCTTTTATTATTAGGTCTTATAAAGAAAAAAAAATGTGGGTTATATTAGTGAAGGGGATTATTTTTTATTACATAAATATTTTATGATATCTATTTTCCATTTCTTGCCCTGACACTTTATTACTACCCACTCTTATTAATTCCATGCTTGATATAAATTAAATGTGAAATTTTGATGTGTGCGGTTGCAGGGCCTTGAGGGCATAAAATCCCTTCTCTAAAATTACAATTACTTAACTTCTCCTAGGATTAATATGCCTCACCACAGTCCCTGAGCTATCCAAGAAAGAGATCATTTGGAAACAGAGCAGCAGGCTTCAGACGTGACAACTCACAACCTCGTACTTAGGCTGTTTGTGGGAACTCCAAGACAGAGTTCACCACGAAATTTTTCATAAAGAGCTTGTAAAATTGAATCCAGTCAAACTCTCCATTGTTCAGGGGCTGGTACTCTTGCCTGGGGACCTCATTACTTGCTGGCACCTCTGTGCGAAGCTAGATTGGCCTCGGGAAGGTGGAGAAACTGACCCACACCATGGTCACCACTTGTTAGCAACTTGCAGGAAATGCAGGCATGGCAGCTGAAACGCGCTCTGCCTCCCTGGGGGACTTAGCCAGGCTCTCCTCCTCTTGGTTACGTTACAAAATTGATTGGGCTGTTGCTATTTTTCCAAGTTTCTCCCAGAATAAAAAGGATAAATACATTTAGAAATGCTTAAACCAACACAATATGATTAGGAACAAGGAGGATGACGGAGTAATAGGGTAAAGAGAAAGAACCCTGGAAAGATAGGCTGGATAGGATGTCAAAAAGACGGAGCTCAAAAGTGTGGATGTTTTTGCAGGCCCTAGCTCTTAAGTAGCTTAAAAACACCTTTTAAAAGGAAACAATGACCCACAGTGTTAACTTATTTCATGAGATATATATATGCACGCTCAGATATACATATGCACACCCATATCTACATATTGAACACACATACATAAAATAAACATGTGTGTATATGTATATATAAAAATTCCCCATTATGTGTCCTTCGTGGTTGGCTGAAGCTCTTGGTTAACTTTGCATAATCTTCATTCTGAGGTCCAGGCTGAAGAAGAAATCCCTTTCTACAATATTGCTGGGCTCATGCCAGAGAGAAAGAAGGGAGAGGGTCAGATAGGCAGCAGATCTGACAACCTCCACTGGAAAGCGGCACATTTCTTCACTTCCACCCACAATTTTTTTTTCTTTTTTTTTTTTTGCTAATCAAGTGGTACAGCCCAATCTAAAGTCAGGAGGATGGGAAGTGTAATTTTCCCACAAGAAGGGACCCTGTAGGGAGAGACAGGACACACTCTTGAAAAATGTGTGAAATTCTATGTGAAATGGAAAACACGGCCTGATCTCTTTTTGCTTAGAGATTTCATAGGCATCTAAATCATAACAATTCTCTAGGAAATATAGAAAGCCAATAGAGTTCAAATTAATATTTATTTATTGTGTTAAATGTTTTACTGAAAGGAAAACACCATGCGCTATGAGAAAATTGTTACAAAGAGCTAAGGTCTTGTTTCAGTTTGGTTTTGTTATTTTTGCCTCGTGTTTGAGAGTTAGTTAGGCCTGCCTGGTCTGGGATGGGACACGTAGTGGGGTACATGCTCCTCATTTTTCTCTACTGAGCCATTGAACTGAAAACCTGCCTACAAACAATTGGCTGCCATAGCATTTGGCCTTCACATGGATCAAACTCATTACAAATTATGTCCACTTCTGTTCATTGTTCATTAACATATGACATTTAAAGTCATACAACTTGGCACCAACAAGATCATAAAGATATCTGCAACCCAGACAGTGAAATTTTATGATGGTGATAAGACAGTCCTTTGGATGATCCCGAATAGACTTCTACTATTTTTTAATGATTTTTGTGGTTGTTATTAAAACACAAAACTCAAAAAAACTCCTGGACAACCTAAACATGAGCTCCCTCTTCCCATAAGAATGTCACCCAGGGGTATGGGGACACTGTTATATCGGGGAAAGGAGCCACCAAAGAATTTGATGCCAAGGACTCTTAAAAATAAAATTTATTTCTGAGAAAGATCATGCTTAAGCAGCCAATGGGCACCAGTTAGAAGGCATGACAATACAATGTGTAGGAAAAGCCAAGGCCTGACTTTAAAGGTGGTTATGAATAAAATTAAATGATGGAAACTCAATGTTTAACGTGCCAGCTATGAAGTCTGGAGAAGAAAACTTTGAAAAAGCAGGGAGAGCTGAAGGGGGAGAAAAAATTCACCTGACTTCTGGTACAGGAAACTTCCGTGCCGGTCTCCCGAAACCAAGAGAAACTCTTCACTAACAAATATGTAGATATATGATTAATCACAAAAATTGGAGAGAACACCGAACAGAGTTTAAAAGAAAAAAAAAATGAGTTGCAGTGTGAGCTTTGCCACTCCGTAGTCATATCACTTTGGGGAAACAACAATCTGAGTTTTTAAGGAGAAGATTCATGAGCAGCCCTGTGGATTTCATAAGTGGTTTAGACAGTAATCTACAAGGAAACACATGAAAGCAGTTTTAAATTCAGTTCAACATACACCTCCTGGGTATCTACTACACTGAGAGAGGAACTTGGAAATGTGCCAAGTGCTGTACAAATATCAGTTATCATGTGAATTTTCTTCCCTGTTCCTTCTGTTCCCGGAGCCTGGAGAAATCAATAATAAAGTAATAGAATGGAAAGTTTTGTATGGAACTCATCTGAATGGGAGCCAAACCCTCTTTCAGCATAATAAGGTACAGAACACAAGCTAGAAAAAAAACTCTTACGTATAAGCAATCTGATTTCCTTTTGAATCTGTTCTTTCCTGTTCCGTCACACCCTCCGTGCCAGCTTCCACATGGCCCCATCAAGCCTCATACCAGAGAATGGCCACCATGCCAGGGGCTGTGACACAGCAGGATGAAGAAAATTCAAAGGAATAGAACAGTCCCCCAGGCCAAGGGACTGAGCTGAGGAAGCAGAAAAGGACAGAGGAAGTGTGTCTAAGGGGGTGTTCTCTGCTTCCAAAGGGAGCAGCCCCCTATGGCATCTGGAGAGCCCATGAACGGAGCCCCAGACCTGTGGATGACACATAGATAAGTCAGGGAGAGAAGAGGCTCTACACTGGTCAGACAGTTACTGGAGCAAAAGAACATCTTGCACATCCTTTGGGGGTCTGTGTGTGCGTGATTCAGCTGAGGTGAGTCTTAGCCCCTCCCCAACCCATTCACCAGCAGATGCCTGGATTCTGACAGAGGAAAAGGACAGGATGCAAGTAAGTCATGTGGGATCCAACACTAGCTGACCAGTGAGACGTTCTTCTGACCTTCTCATTCCCTCCCACCTAGACAAGGAACACAGTGTTCCTATTACACAGTTATTTAAGATCCACACACCCCCGCCTCGCCACAGTATGGTAGACTATCCTCCAGGAAGGTTCAGAAACTGCTAAACATTGACATAAGCACAGAACAAAGAGCTTCTTGTGGGAAAGCAGGTTTTAGACTAGCAAGATTTATCACTGTTTGATGAGTTTTATCTTCTATATTTTGACTCCTGACTTTTCTGTAGTTTTCTGAGACTATTAAACTCAAAGTAAATGTGGGCTATTGGCTACTAAGCCACGTTAAAGGAAGTATTAAAAGGTACTGTGGTTAAGCTACTGGTCTTCCTTCTCACAGAGGGCAATTCAGCTACATAAAAGGACACATTGTGGACTTGAAGTAAATCAGATTCAGCAACTTTTTAAAGGTGGATTTGAAATCTGCAATGGTAGCTAGGGAAGTAAAACATTGGAGAATACTGAGGCCGACTTAGAAATCATAATATTTATCAAAACCCTTATGTCACCTTAGCCTTCCAGTACAAAAGGTCATATAATATTACCCCTGAGAAAGAGAAAATGTTGTTCAGTATCTGAAATGAAACACGAATAGGGTTATAGAACTTCGCAGGAGTTTCACAATGATTGTAACAACACTGTTCTCTTGGAACGTTAAGACCATTCTTCCTTTTCATAGATAAGCAACTTAAAGGACTATCTTCTTCATCAACACCTTCTGAAGCCTCGAGACACTTCCCCAGATAGTGTAGGCCCCAGTGTATCACTCCAGGAACATATGAGAACAAAGCTTCTGATTACTGTCTGCAGTGGCCCCACGTGCACCTGTGACTTCAGGAATGCTGGACACCCCGGGAGGCGAGGAACCCACCAATAGTATTAGCTCATTTCTAAAAGAGAAGATTGGATTAAGAGAAGTTGAGTGTGTTGCCAAAAATAATTTGAGCAGTTATCCAATGAGGTGTGAGCAGATCTAGTTGTTATGGTTCACTTCATCTACTGGGATAAATTGGACCTCCAGCACGGAACTGCATTTTAAAAGATCAGATGCCACTACCGCAGTGATGGGAGGTAATTCTAAGAGGTATCAATTTTAAAGTTAGAAGATTTTTCAAATATTAAAAAATAAAATAAATAAAAAATAAAAAATATTGTGGATCCTGAATATGAAAAAAATCTAAGTGAATCTAATAAATTTAAGTAGTGGGAGACTATTGACTGAATAATGGGGTTCTCACTGTAATACGTGTGTATATTTAACTTCATACTAATGTGTCCCCCTGAACATTTTTATAGATATCATTTTTTTTAAAGTTTAAAAATCAGGTTGCATTTCAGATCTCCAAGGGAAACTCACTATTGAAAGAAGGAAGCCTGTGTAAATCTTTTGTGTACATGTATCCTTTTTAGAATTTGAGTCATCGCTCCCTCATTTGGAGGCTTTATAGGCTTAGATTCAGCACATTTGTGTTTCCTGATAGCAGGGCTTACCCAAAGTTTAAATTAACAGGAAAATACTATTTTGTTACAGTGCACATTTGGCAGATGTATGAGGGTAGAATATATTCATAAATGGCTTTTAGTTGTATTGTAGTCAATGGTCTGAGAGTAGCAATTGATACCAAGGCAATATTCTTTTTTCTCCTAAATAAAATCTCATAAACATATTTTTAGACCATACCCATCTGCTCCCATGGCCTTAAATTGTTAGGCATGTCTTATATGCATGGGTTGGCTCTTGGAGAGTTATCTTTTTCACAGATATCTGTCTAATTGGTAGCAGCTGTTAATCAAGCACATTGTCACAAATCCTGTAGTATAGCATTCATCCTAAAGGTTTGTAGTTTTTTACATTTTGAAGGGAAGCCATAGGCCTTAGGGAACATGGAATGGAGTAGATTTCAAGTAATTATATTGAGTCAATGTAATTCGGCCTGAAATATCTGACTTGATTGTTTATGTTGATCAAACTCCCTGGGAAACTGTCAGACCTTATCAGCACTTTGTGCTGTTCACACATAACCCAAGAGGAAATGTCCCTTTAGCACTCTGGTCACAGGCCTTGGGAACAAAGAATTGAAAGCCAGAGTGCTCTAAGTGGAAGGCTGGTTTCAGCAGACTGGAATCAGCTCTCTATCATTCATTCTTTACACTACTCAGACACTTTTAAGTGTCTAGACACATGTCGTGCTATGTTAGGTGTTGGGATACCCAGGAGAATAAGGCATAATCTGGTCTCAAAGGCTACCCTCTACCTGGGGCCGCTTCAATCACAAGATACAACAAGACTAGGCTCATGTCCCAGACATCCAAACCCATGGGCTCCTTTATCCTCCAAGTCTTCGACCCTAAAATCTCTGAGACCAGGCTGAAACTACCTCAAGTTCATGGAGCCAAAATATCCACCCTTGGGCCCAGTGCTCACCTTCCAACAGGAGACTCTCGGGACTAAACCCACCCATTCTTCTCATCCTTGTTCTTATCAGTCAACGCTCCTTTAATCTATTGGCAGGCACTACGGTCACTATTATATTCATCCTTCCTTGTCCTCAAATTGATGACCTAATCTCTCCCTCCCCTGAGTTCCTTGAGTCCCCTCTCTGTTATCAGACTGCTTCCAACAACCTCAAACTCCCTTATAAGACCTTCCTCCATTTCCTTGCATTAACTGAAAGCTGACTCACCTTAAGGATATCCACTTCTATGTTGTTCCCTCAAATGAGGCTCTTTATCCTCTCCTACTTCAAGCACCTAGGGTCAGTGGTATGCTTTTTCCTCCTCAACACCTTAAACCTTTAAACTCTTAAAACATCATCAACCCCTATAGCAAGCTGCATTTTCCAAAAGAAGGCTATAGCACATTCCCCACTCCAGCTGGGTGACCTTGCTTCATCGATCGGAACCATGGATGGGAATCCTCTGCAAATGTACTTGCATCTGCCTCACCTTCCTTCCCTCTCCTTCTACTCAGGAGTCCATTCTTATGGCCATTCTCTTCTCATTCCTGGATTTTAGGCTTGCCCCCTCTAATAGAGCTTTCCAAATGCCAGTATTATTTGAGCATTTTCATGCTTTTGCAAACTAAAAAAAAAAAAAAAAAAAAAAAAAAAGCATTTGGTTGTCCTGCCTCAAAAATAGCCTCCCTTTATAGCTACATTTGTCAAGAGTTGTTTATTCTTGCCTTTTCCATTTCCTCACTTCCTCCCCACACTTAAGCCTGCCCCATCTGGCTTGAGTCCTACCAATTCACCAAAATAACACTAACTAAGGAAAACATAGACCTCCATTGGGCTCATTTTTCTGGATATTTTTCAGTCTTTGTTATAAATGATGTCAGAACCAAGGGTATAGTTTTAGGGGTGAAAGAAAGGATCAGGATCATTCAAGGAGAATCCTGAATATCAAGAGAGACAGGGGGTGGGGCTGGGAAGAAAGAGAACACTGAGAAAAAACTTCAGAGAATGCTAACACATGGAAGGGATAAAAAAAGGAATTCTGAAGAAGACTGAGAAGACATGGTTATGACATAAGTAGAGAACAATATTATGAAAGCCAAGGGAGGAAGAAGTTTCAAGTTAAATAATAATACATGTGTTGTTGATCATGTATATTCATGTAGTGTTCATGTATCACTGAGACTGAAAGTGTCCCCTGGATTTAGGAATTAGGAAGAGGACAGTGACCCAAGCACCACAGAATAGTGAATCAAAAGCCTGATGAAAGCAAATAGGGATGAACACACTCTTAAGAAGCTTACCTACAAAAGAAAAGGGAGAGATGAGGCAATCACTAGAATTCTCTCTGTACCTGTTTTCAATTCTGTTAAAAAGAGATAGCAGTAACTGACCTTGCAGACTTGCTGTGAGGACTAAACTAGAGGAGGAATAGATGTATGGCATGTAGCATAAGCCATATAAATGATAACCATTGTTATTAAAGGATGAACGTGAAAAATTAAGTCTATTTCTTGTTGGCAGGAAGAAACTAATGGGGAGGAGTTGAAGATAATGGATATAAGAGAAAAAGATAAAGAAAGGTCCTGTGACCAGACTAAAACAAGATCAAGCAGTGAGTTGGAGAAGCTGTCTTGACCAGGAAGAAGGAGATATCATGGTCTCAGACTAAAGAGATGGAGAGAGGGACAAATGTTGATACAGAAGGTGGCCTCTGGAGAGAGAAGAGCTGTGAAACTGATGAAGTCTGTGACTGAAAACCTTGATCTATTAGGAAGTTATGAGGGGAGATGATCTGCTGACAGTAAATGTGTTGGGGGCAAGATAAGGGGCATAAGATAGAGTAGTGGCCAAAGGGAATGGGACACAATGCTAACCAAAGACAACTTAAGTATGTGAACATTGCTGAGGGGGTCACTGAAACTGGAACCAGAGATGTGCAGTGGGCCCAACCTGCCCAGTTGTGAGCTTTGTTCTCACTGGCCTGGGTGGGCCCATGTATTTTCCATCTCCCACCACGAAACATAAGCTCCCTGTGGTAGGATATGCGTTGATCTTGGTCACCACTACACCCAGTAACTGGTGCAAAGTAGGTTCTCAATAAATAGCTATTTAAAAAAATGAATTAATGCATATAGAAATGCAAAAGGAAAATCATGAAGTTGTACAAGTTTGGGATGTGTAGAATGGAAGAATTAGAATGGGAAAGAATTGAGGGAGCATATAAGAAAATTATGAGAATCACGTAAGTGAATCAGACTAGCAATCTGGAATGAAGAGAAGCCACAAGAAAACTGCTAAACTGAGATAAAACAGCAATACCCTACTATGACAGGGGATTTCATAAGCCAAAAAGAAGACTCAGGGAGCACCTGAGTGGCTCAGTCAGTTAAATGTCAACTCTTGATTTCAACTCAGGTTATGATCTCAGGGTCATGAGATTAAGTCCCATGTCAGGCTCTGTGCTGGGCATGGAACCTGCTTTAATATTCTCTCTATCCCTCTACCTTTGCCCCTTCTCCCCAAAAAAAGGAGGAGGAGGAAGAAGAGGAGAAGGAGAAAGGAGAAGAGGAGGAGGAGGAGATCCGTGGAATAAGAGAACACAAGAGATCTGACAGTTTTTTAAACTCCAAAGGTAGAGCTGTTACCAGAGATAACAAACCTAGGATATGTCCTGGGGATTGAAAAATTTAAAAAAAAAAAATGGAGAGAAAAGTCAAAGGAGCTAAAGGTCAAGGAACTATGAGATCAGAGTAAAGTTTTAATTATTTTTCTAGCTTTGGTACCATGAAACAGATTGAAAAGAAACCATACTGGATATCTCTCCTCTCAGGGTTATTTGTACACTTCCTACCTTCCTGTGGGGGGGGGTGGTGGCACCATACTCATTTTACCTCAATGGCTCACACATAGATGCAACTTTGTTGAAGTGAGTAAAAGATAAGGGAGAATTGCCTATTTTTCTTCACTCATACACACCATTAAGCCAGAACTGCCAGTCAAAAGCAATTCTATGAAAATCTGTCCAATTCATGATCCAAAGAAGGCTAGCCAAATGTTAAAAAAAAAAAAGAGAGATTAGCAATTAATTTAGCAGTAGAGGGGATGTCAATGACAGATTGCCTCAAATAACAGTTATATAATTTCTCCCTTTAAGTGACTGTTAAACATGAGATTTTAAAAAAAGTTTAAAGTTTTATAAAAATCTAATCATGAAGATACACCTGGTATTGAATGATCTCAATTATCAATGTGCCCAGCCAACTGGTCAGCATATCGCATCCTCTCGCATCCTCAGTTTTCTCGGATACAAAGTAGGGAATTAACAGTATTCTCCCTCCAGGATGTTTAGATGATTGAATGAGATGACATTTGTAAAGACCTTAGCACAGGGCCTGGCACCTAGTGAAAATTTAAGAAATGAGAGCTATAGCTATAGTTATTCCAGAGAATGAAGCAAACTCCAGGCCTTCTAACCTACTAACCTACCTCCAGATATGCAGTCATCTATACAGATAACAGCTCAAAATTAACTCTAGCTTTCTATAAATAAGTAATTTTTTTTTAAGTGTTGAGGGGGGTAGGGGGCTCCTGGGTGGCTCAGTTGGTTAAGTGTCTGACTCTTGATTTTGGCTCAGGTCATGATCTTAAGGTCCTGAGAGGGAGAGTCGAGTCAGTTTCCCCTCTCTCTTCCTCTGCTCCTTCCCTTACTCATGCTCTTTCATGTGCTTTCTCTCTCTCTCTCTCTCTCTCTCTCTCAAATAAATAAATAATTTTTTGAAAAAAGGAAACTCTGGTCTTCCAGTTCAAGCTGCAAGACAGAAAATATGCATTGACTTTCCCTCCTCCCACCCCACTGAATACAGTAAAGAAGCATAAAAAGAAATTCACTATGAAGCCCTAAAAAAGTAAAGAATATTAGTTTTCTAGGGCTGCCATAATAACATATCACAGACTGGGTAGTATAAACAACAGAAAGTTATTTCCTCACAGTTCTAGAGGCCAGAAATCCAAGATTGAAGTGACAAAGGTTAATTTCATCTGAGAGCCTCTCTTCTTGGCTCATAGATAACCATCTTCTCCCTTTGTCTTCACATGGTTTTACTTCTATGTGTGTCAGTGTATGAGTTTCTTATTCTTAAAGAGACCCCAGCCATATTATATTAGGACCACTCTAATGACCTCATTTAACCTTAATCACTTCTTTAAATACCCTATTCCCAAATACAGTCACATTCTGAGGTACTGCAGATTAGGGCTACAACATATAAAATTGGTCGGAGGATACAATTTGGTCCATTAAAAGGAATACAGGCAAGAAGTAAAAAAAAAAGATACAGATACATTTTTGGAAAACAAAATACTATTGGAAACAACTGATGGATAATCCAGAGTGGAGACAGACATGGATCAGAGAGAGTGACTCCAGAGGATTCAGATACAACTCATGGGAGAGGAAATAAGACAAAGTAGAAATGAAAAAAAGAAAAACAGAGTGCGTGGGTGGCTCAATGGGTTAAGCCTCTGCCTTCGCCTCAGGTCATGATCTCAGGGTCCTGGGATCAAGCCCTGCATCGGGCTCTCTGCTCAGCGCGGAGCCTGCTTCCCTCTCCTCTCTCTGCCTGCCTCTCTGCCTACTTGTGATCTCTCTCTGTCAAAATAAATAAAATCATTAAAAAAAGAAAGAAAGAAAGAAATACAGAAGCCAGGGAAAAAAATTTTTTTTTAAATTTATTTGACAGAGATCACAAGTAGGCAGAGAGGCAGGCAGAGAGAGAGGAAGGGAAGCAGGCTCCCCGCCGAGCAGAGAGCCCGATGTGGGGCTCCATCCCAGAACCCTGGGATCATGACCTGAGCCGAAGGCAGAGGCTTTAACCCACTAAGCCACCTAAGCGCCCCCCAAGGAAAAATTTTTAAGAGAAAAAAAAAAAAAGAGGGCAAAGTGTGGCTCAGTTGGTTAAGTGTCTGCCTTAGGCTCAGGTGATGATCCCAGGGTCCGGGGATTGAGTCCTAAGTCAGGCTCCCTGCTCAGTACTGAGTCTGCTTCTCTCTCTGCCCCTCCCCCTGCTTGTGCTTTCTCTCTGTCCTCTCTCAAAAAAAAAAAAAAAAAAAAAAAAAAGAAAGAAAAGAAAAGAAAAGAAGAAGAAGAAGGAAACAAACCAGGACAATCAACAGTGTTCTGACAGGAGTTGCTAAAGAAGAAGACAATAAAAGCAGAGGGAGAGGATTACTAGAGAAACAATGGAAGAAAAACCTTCCAAAGACCAGTCTTCAGAATGAAAGAGTCAGACAGTACTGAAAAGAATCGAAAAGGCTCACAAAACCCTAGAATGTCAGTAATAATGAAAAGATTGCCCAAATTTTGAGACATAAAAGCCAAATTACTTACAAAGGAAGGAGAATCCGGTTACATGATACTGCCTATCAGCAACCTTGAAAAAGATGTAAAAGATGGATGAAGACCTCTAAAGTTCAGAAGAATGGTCTTAAATCTAGACAAATTCTAATTGAGCAGAAAGGTGAGATACAGACTTTCAGACATATACATACATATGTGAAGTCTCCCTCCATGGATCTTTTCTTTAAAAAACAAAGACTCTTAACTATAGAGAACAAACTGATGGTAACCAGAGGGGATGTGGGGGCCAGGGATGGGTGAAATAGGGGGTGGGAATTAAGGAGCTCCTCACTTGTGAGGAGCCCCCAGTGTTATACGGAAGTGTTGAATTACTATGTTGTATACCTGAAATTAATATTACACTGTATGTCAACTAACTGGAATTTAAATAAAAACTTGGAGGTTTTTTTAAAAAGGTGAAGATGTATTTGCACAAAACAAAGAAGAAAAACCATAGGCAGAGAGGGCTAGAGGCAGAGAGCGCTGTAGGAACATGAACTATGTTAGCTATTTTTTTTTTAAGATTTTTTAAAATTTATTTGTCAGAGAGAGAGAGGGAGAGAGAGTGAGCACAGGCAGACAGAATGGCAGGCAGAGGCAAAGGGAGAAGCAGGCTCCCTGCCGAGCAAGGAGCCCCATGTGGGACTTGATCCCAGGATGCTGGGATCATGACCTGAGCCGAAGGCAGCTGCTTAACCAACTGAGCCACCCAGGCGTCCCTATGTTAGCTATTTTTAAATCATTAAGTAAATGTAATAACTCAAGAGAGAGACACTTAACTATATGATTTGAAAGTTATGAAAGTTGCCAATAGAATACCGGAAAATAGAAACACAAGTAAAAATTAAATTGGGGGCGAGCATGATTACTCTTAGCTAAATTCTTCAATCCAAAACAGAAAGAGAATAAAGATAAAGGTTTATTATGTGGCATCATGCAGTTAACTACCAAAAGGGAAAGACACAAAAACAGTCAGAAGAGGTTAACTTTGAACTTGCAGGGATAAATTGAAAATGGGAGCGGGGGCCTGGGTAGGTCACATGGGAAGACTTATTTTGTCCTCTGCACTATTTGAAACTTTATTTCTATGTAAATGCATTATTTTCATAATAATTAAAAGGGAAATTCTCCCCAAAGATTCCTAAATCTCAGACATAATCCTCTTGATCAGCAGTTTAATCCACTTCCCTTGGGTTTAGAGACAATTCTTCAAATAGCTCTATGCTTTCCACTTGGAAGAAATGTCTACAGCAGTAAAAAACTGGACACTTGCATGTTCAGCAGTTTATCTAACCCAGACTTTTCCTGCTAAGCAATATTTCATAGAATTTTGATTGTGGTTCTATTCTCTACCCTATTCCCACTCCTTTTTCATTCACATCTTTCCTTTTTTCTGGTCACATCGCTACGAACTCACACATTCTGCCTAATCTAATTACTGAATTTCTTCTCGTGAATCATTATCACCTCTAGCCTGCAAAATACATCAAATCTGTATCTTTCTATGATAAAATTAACACATGTGATAGGATTTTTTAAATGCTGTATTTCACACAAGCGTATGCGTAAACCCATGCTATACGATGGCTGTAATTTCCATTGTAAGGGTGAGTGTGTTTCAAAGAACAGACTGGAATAAGACTTTTATTTAGGACTTCAAATTGAAAGCCACTTCATTGTGTCGATTCATTGCCCATGTGTAAAGTGGAGGGCAAAGTTGAGCTTTCAGAGTTCCCTTTGCCCATGTTAGTGCTGGTTCCTCTTGCCCATCTTGCCCAAGAATCTTACTGATCATTTTTCCACTCGCCTACAGTAACACCGTCTAGTAAACTTCAAACTCACAGTAAATAAATGGAGGTCTCTCGGTTTCTACTACCCTGAACAGCGAACAAGTGAGCTTTAGACGTAACTGTTATGTCACTTCCTTGAACTTCATCTCATTGAGAAAATGCATACGCATTATATAAGACTTCCACCGTGTTGACGTACTGTATTAGTTTTCTATTGTTGTTATAACAAGTTATCACACATTTAGAGGCTTAAGCAGGGCACGTTTATTATCTTACTGTTCTGTAGATCAGAAGTTGGATACAAGTCTCACTAGACTAAAAGCAAGATGTCAGCAAGGTGGCATTCCTTTCTGAAAGTTCTAAGGGAGAATTCTTTTCTTTGCCTTTTCATCTAGAGCTTGCCCACATTTGTTGGTCTAAGAGTTGCTTACTTCATCTTCAAAGTCAGTAATGGATGAGTGAGTCCTTCTCACACTGCCATCACTGACTCTTCATAGCTCAGAAATGTTCTCCACTTTTAAGAATGCATGTCATTGATTGGGCTCACCTGGTTAATCCAGGGTAACCTCTCTTTTCAAGATCCTTAACCTTAATCACATGAGCAAAGTCCCTTTTGCCAGGTAAGTAACATATCCATAGGTTCTGGAGATTTGGGTGTGTATATCCTTGGGGGACCGCTATTCTACCTGCCACACTTATCTATTGTTATCTTTTTGATTTTCTGGACAGATCATTCCTGTGAATGAGAATGAAAGCATGATCTTGATTTAGAGACCAACATTTTAAGTCCTTCAAACACTCATCAGAAATACATATTGATAACCAGGGCTCTCAATGAAGTAATCTACAATTCTAAATGGCATAAAAGAAATTCATATACCTGTTAACCTACACAAATATAACCTAGTAGGGTGTGACTTGGAGTACACGGTTCTCTGTTATAGCAAAGAAACAAGCAAGGCTCATGATAAGGACTCAAATACATTAAAGAGTTTGTGGGACAATGAGGTATCACCTCACACTGGTCAGAATGGCTAAAATTAACAAGTCAGAAAATGACAGGTGTTGGCATGGATGTGGAGAAAGGGGAATCCTCTTACACTGTTGGGAATGCAAGCTGGTACAGTCACTCTGGAGAACAGTATGGAGGTTCCTCAAAAAGTTGAAAATAGAGCTACCCTATCACCTAGCAATTGCACTACTAGGGATATATAGAGATGATACAAATGTAGGGATCCGAAGGGATATCTGCACCCCAGTGTTTATAGCAGCAATGTCCAAAATAGCCAGACTATGGAAAGAGCCCAGATGTCCATCCAGAGATGAATGGATAAAGAAGATGTGGTGTATGTGTATATATTCATACAATGGAATACTACTCAGCCATCAAAAAAGATGAAATCATGCCATTTGCAACGATGTGGGTAGAACTAGAGGGTATTGTGCTAAGTGAAATAAGTGCATCAGAGAAAGACAATTATCCTATGATCTCATTTATATGTGGAATTTAAGAAACAAAACAGAGGAGAATGGGGAAGGAGGGGGAAAATAAAACAAGACAAAATCAGAGAGGGAGATGACCCATAAGAGACTTACTAATAGGAAACAAACTGAGGGGTTCTGGGAGGGTGGGGGTGGGGAATGGGGTAACTGGGTGATGGCCATTAAGGAGGGCATGTGCTATAATGAGCACTGGGTGTTATATAAGACTGATGAATCACTGACCTCTACTTCTGAAACTAATAATATACCATATGTTAATTAATTGAATTTAAATTTTAAAAAGCAAGCAAACACGATGCAGGTATACAAATATCACAACTGGAATTTAATTCTATAAGTTACTTATCATTGAACATATATTGAGAACATATAACTGCATCAATATGTATTCATCTGTGATATACCAGGTGAGTGTGTGTTTATGGACAATTCATGGATAATTTAAAAATTTGTACAAAAATACATTTTTTAAGATTTTATTTATTTATTTGACAGACAGAGATCACAAGTAGGCAGAGAGGCAGGCAGAGAGAGGGAGAAGCAGGCTCCCTGCTGAGCAGAGAGCCCAATGCAGGGCTCTATCCCAGGACTCAGCGGGGTTTAACCCGCTGTGCCACCCAGGCACCCCCCCAAAATACATTTTACACAAAAAAATTAAAATAAAGAAGTTGTGGGAGTGGGGGAGGAGAAGAGCTAGACTTTTATATTATTTATTTCATTCTTAATGCAACTTTTTTACTAAGTATAAAATGAATACATGCTCATTTTGAAAAATTTGGGAAATATATAAAGATTTACCTCCCAAAAAAGAAAGCTGTAATCACCTTCTCCTACATTCTTATTTCGGTTCACATTCAATAGATAAGAATTAATAGCAATTGTTGTAATACCACCGCCATAATAACATCCCCAGATATTAAAACTAAAGATTCCTTATACTCAAATGAAACAAATTTTTAAAAGACTTAAGATTACCTTCAGTTGATTCTCTCCTCTCCAAGATCTATCCCAAACTGTGGGCCACTTCTTCAATTCCTAGCTTGGCATACTACCTCACTACCCCCAGAATTGACTTGCCCTCAAAATAAGCAGCTGGTAAGAATCTTGAAATGTGACCACACTGAGGTCCTTACAACAGCAATAATAAAGATTTATTGAGTATTTCTAATGTGCCAGGTGCTAGTCTACATTTATTAATTCATTAAATCTTCACAACCACCTATGGGGTCAGTGCTACAGCCACTCCCATTTTACAAATGAGCACAGGGAGACACTAAGAGCTTACATGCCTACTCAGGTCACTCAGTTACTAAACAGCAGTCCCAAGGCTTTAGACCCTAGCTGTCCACTTTGATTTATTTTTCCAGCTTCCTTGGAGCCCCAGGATGCCTTGCTCTTTGCCTCCCAGCAATGCAACAGAAGCCAGAAAAGATAGATATTTGAAAAACTGCATCTATATTGAATTATAGAAAGGTCTTTAATGGTATCGAAATACCAAGAGCAGCTTAACGTTTTATGAGTCCTTATTGGGGGCCATGTGCTGCCAGGCACTTTATCTCATTTAATTCAAACAACCATTTCACAAGGGAGGAACAATTCCTGACACCATTTTTACAGTTGAAGAAATGGAAACTTGGAGAAGTTCAGTAACTTGGCCATGGCCACACAAGAGGTAGAGCCAGAATTCCACCCCAAATCTCCAAACTCGTGGGCCTGCCCTGTTGGCCAATGTGTTTTACTTGATTCTGTGCTTGTCTCAGTCCTGTTCTATAATTGTATGGACATGGATAAAGACACAAAAGGCATAGAGATCCGCCACCTCAAGATTCAAAATAAAAACCGAAATTAAACTTGACAGCCTGGAGTGATGTACAAAAAGAAGAGAATGGAGATTTCAAGCCATGCCCATGGGGCCTCAAGTAGTTCACCATGCTATGAAACCTAGAAGTTAGAACCGAGGAGGGCGAGGGAAGGGGTGGGGAGGGGCACAGTCCTAAAGCCGGAGAGCAAAACCAGAGTTCTCTCTCTCTCTCTCTCTTTTTTAAAGGGTTTTATAAATTTATTTGACAGAGATCACAAGTAGGCAGAGAGGCAGGCGGGGAGGGGTGCAGGGGGGGGAAGCAGGCTCCCCGCTGAGCAGAGAGCCTGATGCGGGGCTCGATCCCAGGACCCTGAGATCATGACCTGAGCCGAAGGCAGAGGCTTAACCCACTGAGCCACCCAGATACCCCAAAACCAACGTTCTGATAGTCCAGTAAGCCAGCAGAGCACTCTCCAAAAATCTGGGCACGAAGAGGCTAGAGTATATGTCATATGAGAGAAGTCTAAAGAAATGGAGAAGGGGAAATCAAACAAAAATGGAAAGGTTATAAGAGCTGGTTTTAAATGCTTGGTAGGCCAGCTATTCTGTATATGTGGAAATAACTCCAAGGAGGTGACTTAGGATCAAGAAATGTGTTTTAAAGAGATTTGAAAGAGGAGGTAGATTTGGTTGAAGAGAAGGAAGATCCTGCAAACAAAAGTTGTTCAAAAAGGGAATTATGGTTGATGTTTCCTCCTCATCTGGAGCACTCAGCCACAGGCTTCATGCTCGCTTATCAGGAGTGACCTAGAGGGCCCAGTGAATGTGTGGCTTGGGTAGGGGAGAAGAACCATTTGCTTTAAGTTTGTTTTCATCCCCACACTTCTGTGATTCCATGAAATGGGCTCCAGCAACTATAGTTAAGAGGTAAGAAAAAGGAGGTAGGACATCAGAAATGGGAAAACATGAGGGGGACCGGTTTCATAAAGATAGGAACCTTGATTTCTTTCTGTCCTGGGCTCCTAACCACTACTAGATTTGGTGTGGCTTTCATCTGAGAAAAGGAAGAATGTGTTACTTTCTTTTTCTTGGGAATTACATTTCTGCCTAACAAATTGTCAACATGATTATTAGGTTGTAAATATGTTTCTACTTGTGTTGTGAAGAAAAGTACATTTTGATGGATGTCAGAAATGAACGGAATATATTGGCCCCACAACAACTCCAGCCTGTTGAAAGGAATGGAATCTCAGGAAAGGTGGGTGGCCACTGGAGATTTGGAAAGAAATAAAACATCTTCAGAATCCCTGGGATCTGGCTTTTGGATACTTGTCAAAATTACACTTTGAAATGCAAAGATTCTATCATGGGCTTAGTTTTTGTTCACTTTCAATGACTACAACAAAAAATTAAGACAATGCATTCCTTTATTGAAAGGCTATAATTTGCACATTATTGTCTGACATTGTTGATACTGTATTGACAGTGAAACCAAGCTCATGTGTAAATGTGGTTGCCTTACACCAAGGATACCTTCCACACTGGGGTCACATGTAGTTTTGCTCTGCTGAGTAAGTGACTACATGTTTCTAGGGTTTTTCTGGTTTGCAACTCAGTCTCTGTGCTTTGTTAGGTACATATTTCCTTTGTTCAACCTGTGCCACATATTTCTGATTATCGTATGGAACTTAGACTGCAAAACAAAAGTTCCTGCAAATGTTCATACCATATAACCTGGGGCCATGCCAAAGCATGCTTTTATTATAATTTTTTTTTACCTTCTTCTTTCATGATTTTAGAATCATAGCTTTCCACCCAATAATCATAAGTAATTAGCTCAGAAGTCCTATTGTACTATGTCTCCCTTCTCTGTCTAGATCGGGGGAAATGAATTTAACTGAGTATCCTTCTAATTCCAGCCAACTTTTATGTCAGAAAGTCACTGCTGACTTTCATGACAAATTGCAAATAAAAGGATGCCAGTGAAAAGGATACCAGTGGCACTCACTGGGGCACCTGGGTGGCCCAGTTAGCTAGGCATCTGACTCTTGATTTTGGCTCTGGTCATGATCTCAGAGTCTTGAGGTCAAGCCCCAGGTCAGGTTCCATACTCTGCAGGGAGTCTGCTTGAGATTCTCTCTCCTTCTCCCTCTGCCCCTCCCCTTACTCTCACTCTCCAAAAAATAAATTAATTAAATAGGGACGCCTGGGTGGCTCAGTTGGTTGAGCGGCTGCCTTTGGCTCAGGTCATGATCCCAGCGTCCTGGGATCAAGTCCCACATCGGGCTCCTTGCTCGGCGGGGAGCTTGCTTCTCCTTCTGCCTCTGCCTGCCACTCTGTCTGCCTGTGCTCACTCTCTCTGACAAATAAATGAATAAAATCTTTAAAAAAAAAAAAAATAAAAAATAAATTAAGTAAATAAATAATTTGATAGTAATAACAATGAAATGCCCCAACTAGGTGTTTGGTCATAAAATGAATGAGTATCTAGAGCTGTAGTGAATCTTATATATAATAATTAAGTACTTCCATGTTTGGCACATAATAGATACTCAATAAAAGACTTATTGCTAAAACTAGCAACTGGGTTCAGTGTTCTTGTTTTATATATTCATAGACTTAATCTCTATCATAGAGCTTGTCACACTAATGTGTTTTGCTCTGTTTACTTATCTGTCTTCCCATGCAACTATATTTCATCTCTATATCCCAAGCATATAAATCAATGTAATTTGTTGAATTATAAGTCATCAAATGCTTGCCTTTGGACTTCTAACTTAATAGTTCTGCTGGCATAGAACTCCATTATCTCTTGTAAAATAAGCAAATTTTCCTGTTCACATTTTCTAAGTATTCTCTATTGAAACATAAATCAAAGTTATAAAAATGTATTTGGATGTAATTGTACGCTCAATTTCACTAATGAAGAAAAGTTCACATATTGATTATTCTGGAACAGTACAGTTCTGCTATATGTGACATTTAGGATAGCTGGCCATGTACATACAACTATTATGTCAAACCACTGAACAAAGAATCTGAATGACAGACTTCCTTCATGATCAGGTCTAGAGAGGCCATGAAGACAAAATTCAAAAAAAGCATAGAATCTGGAAAAGAAGTTATAGGGAAAGTAAGAGTAACTAATGATTCCTTAGCTTTCACCTAGGGTTTTATAGATAACCGAGTGGCAAAATAAATTTATTTATTTATTTACCAAAGTATTATAATGCTCAAGTATGTCTGGAAAATCCTTGATGACTCTATCTTTTCCTAATCCCAAAACTGTTAGCTTTCCTAAAAGCAGTAAAGAAAGCAAGTGTCATTCACAAGGGATGAAGGTTGAAGAGCTTTACAAGATGAAAGCACTAACTCTAATTTCCTGAAAAATTAATTAAGAGTAAGTTCTTATAAAATGTGGCAGATTCTGTATGCAATGGTGTTGAAGCAGAGTAGGGAACGGGGGTATGGTCAGGACAACAAAAGATCCTCATTATCCCAACAAAACCCCAATTCCACTTTGACCATCAGCTCACATGCCATTAAAGACCCTAAAGAAGAAATGCCTATTTTCTCAAGTAGAAGAGTTTTGACCCAAACTTTTGGGCTACTGTTTTTCTCATTGAGTTCAAACGAAGACCCTTGCCTATTTTTTGATAATAATACCATGATGTCCATCCTGTCCATCCTGTCACTCTCACCCCTGCCTCACCAGAAAGACAGAGACCAAATCCTACATGCCCAGTACCATTACACAATCCTGATTCATGAATAGTTGTAGACAAGAAGAATTTTAGTCCTTTGTGGACTAACATAAATGTATAGTGAGCATCAAAAATATTTTTAAATTGAAAGTCTTCCTAACATTTTTAAAATCAAAATACCTGTATAATTTATATTCAGTTAGTCACATGTTATTTAATTGCCTGTCACAAAGAGGAGATTGTGTTCTCAAAATGTAATTTCCAGAGGATTACAAGTATGGCAGGATGCCAGTCACTGAGTCGGTTTCCCAGTAACCAGTAACATGCCCATGATTTTACAAGGACAATTATGCTTTCCAAGGCCAGTCACATAACCCACAGAAAAGCCTGTCATTCCCAAGCAGCATCCATAAGTCATACTTGGCTTTGTTCAACATATGTGCATTATACACCCACAGTGTCCTTGACTCTTTACTGGGCAATGGGCACACAATTGTGACCAAGCCTCAAAAATCTTACAACCCAAAGAATGAGACAAGTGAACGCAATATAGTTGTAAAGCAGAGCAGTTAGGTATCTGGTATGAGTGAAAAGCCCTAAAATATGTGAAAATCAGTAACTATGAAACAGCAGAGGATAAACTGAGTCAGTTGGTAAACTTTAGTAGCTAGGTAGAAATGAATGTGAATACTGTCTAAAAGATGCTGAAACTTGCCTGTATATAAAGATCTTATATTAATATTCTTCCATATTCTTCTCACAGGATTGAGAGAATCCTAGAGCCACCTACCTTTCTCCAGCCAAGGGTGGTAAACCATGCAACTCAAACCATTAGGTAAGGCTGATTAAAAGGAGAGGAAGGAAGGAAGATACATTTTTGGAGCAACTTTTTGTTCTTTATTCCTAAAGCAATCAATTGGTATCACAGTATAATGAGAGTTCACAATTTCCAAGAAGTACTCTCTAGACTTTTTCTCCTCTTTAAAACTCACTCAGAGTACTCTCTGATTGGGTCATTTTTCAATAGCATAGTAAAAAAGAGAGAGTGAGTAAGGGGTAAGTGGCCAAAAGCAATCATAAGAGGATGTCACAGACTTGTAGGAACAGTGTCAAAAAACAGGGTGCTTTCAGAATTAATGGCATTGAAACTTACAGAAAACACCAAAGAGGATGCATAGAAACTTTTGTTATGCTCCAGCACAAAGGGAACTCTGTGAGACGGTATGAAAATGTCTCAGAGTAGTCCTGTCCAAGGCACAGGAAAGTGGGGCATTTTCTCCAACTCTAGAAATTCTTTCTGGGTCATTAACTCTTCACCATTCCAACCTTTCCCACTGTTTACAAGAAAACCATAAGAGTAAAGTCACAAGTGTTCATGGTAAGACTCTATAAGCACACCAAGAATGGTGAGATGTGAGGGGATATGAGTGGGACCCCAACAATGCCTACTCCAAATGGAGAAGAGCAAATGGGCAAGATACTTGTGATAAACCAACATAGACCTGGTTTTCCAAAAGGGAAAGTGGAGTTCAGGAACTGATACTGGACATCTCAACATTAATGTGGGGGCAAGAAACATACTATTACAGGAGCAGTTTGGAATACATAAAAGAGAAGGCAGAAGTGATGAGAACCTAACGAGAGCCCTATCAGATTAATGTCATATCTTGTTTTCAGTAAGGTCTCCAAACTGAGAAGTGAGGGAAATGGGACGGACCCATCCAGCTGATGTGTGCAGGTCTAGGCTCTTTGGGTAGCATGAAACGACCAAGCTGCATCACAAACCGGCATGAGCAAATGGTTTACTCAGCATCAGGTTGCACAACTTCAAAGAATGCAATCTACCTAGCATTCTGGGTGAATGCTGCCCCCTGGAACAGAACATAGACTATAATGTGACTAAGTGCCTCCTGGAGCTATACAATACCACTGACCCTGTGACACACAGCGTAGTGAGAGAACACAAAAGGATATTCAACATGCAGAGAAAGGCCTCCACCCCTGCAAGAGGCTTGCAAATTTAGAGCAGGAGCCAAACCATCTGACCAACAGGTTCAAGTTTATGCAGCTCCTCTCGAAGGCCTTTGAAGTATGCAAGGCAAGTAGGATGCTCTTCAACATAGCAAGATGTATCTTAACAAATTCAACATCTTTATACCGACGGATACCCATGGGTATTAATCTATAGAAAAATCTTAATGGCATGCCAAATGGCTCCTACCAAGATTTGTATTAATGACTTGATATCTCTGTTTAATCTCTCTCTCTCTACCTCCTGTCTGTCTGTCTGTCTCTCTCTCACATACATACACACACACACACACACACACACACACACACTCCACCCTTCATGCATAGCACGATCACTCACCTGAAGTCAAGTGATACCAAATTTGTGGATCACATTCTTTTGGGAATCATGATAAATACTGCAAGTTAAGCTTCCCAAACTCCATTTCACCTCCCTTTGGTTCAAGATGATGAAGAGCCAAAACAAACAAACAAAACACCTCTTTTAGCTAGGATTCTGGGTGCAAATTGCATTCCACCCATTAGAGGGTCTCACATAGAGTCTGGAAGACGGTAGTGACGCAGATCCCAACTTTCTGCCCCTATTTGCTGTTTCCGTGCCATGTGAGGCTGTGGGACAGCAATGCAGCTGCAGCAGTGGTACAGGGTCTCCTTTACATCTTTCCAGGGGTCAGGAGCTGCCCACCTGTGATAGGGCAGCATCTTCATTCCTGGATCACAGCCAGGACTCTGTGTCCTTGAATTCGTAATTTCAGAGGTGGCCTTAAAGGGAGTAGCAAGTCTGCCGGTCAGCTGTGTAACATTCTTGGAATTCGGAAGATTCAGCTTAGAATCCATTCTTCCCTTCCTGCCAGTGATGTTCCAAGCACCAAACTGTGTTAAACCTCTTCCTGCTGCAAGCGCCTAGAGAAGTTTCTATTTCCCACACTGGATGCTCACTGACATAGGAGGATGGATAAATATGTTGAATGACAGAATTTGGGTGAAAGGCAAATATTGGTGGATACAGTTGAATAAGGATAAGTGAAAAAGTTCAATACTTTGGTCCAAAATGCCACTGCACATCTACAGGTTGCTGGAAGCATAACTTAGCAGCTTTATATGGCAAAAAGTTGAGAGTGGGGCCACCACAGATGCTGATGTGATCTCCAGAAAAAAACAAAGATACAGACCTGTGCTATTAGTCTGTTCTGGTAAGACTCACTTTGAGAACAGCAATTAATCCCAGACATTGTGTTTTAAGAGGGATATAGCCAAAATAGAGATCCTTCAAGGAAGATTAGATCAATTAACCTAATCAATAGATTAAATTAAATCAAGAAAGACCTGAATCTATATCACAGAAAAAATTCTTGAAGACCACAGAAGTTTGTACCCTGAAGCCGAGACGAGATGTAAGGTGGACCATGACAGCCATCTTTAAATACTTAACATGGTTTTCTGTTGGAAGAGTCATTCGACTTGTTCTGTACATTTCAAAGGTTTGGAACCAGGACCAACAGAGGGGAGAAATGGGAAGGCACAGATGAAAGTTCTTTAGTAAGAGATGTCAGAATATATGGGGACTACTTTGGAGGCAATGAACTGTCCAATATTTGAAGTATTCGAAAATAGCCTGGAGACTCATTTGATGGGGTGACTGCAGGAAACACTGAAGCATCAAATGAGTTGTTGGTCCAAGAAATTAACCTTTGAGGCTTATTCCAAATCAGAGAATTTTTAATAGCAAAGTTTTTACAAAACTAGCAGAATATTCCTAGAAAACTCTCTATATAACACATTATTCTTAGAGATAAAAATCACACGCACGTGTGCGCATGCACATGCACACACACACACTGAATAGAGGATGTAGGAGGTAGCTGAAAGAGACCATGATTTGGAATTAAGTAGATAGAAGCTCACAGCTAAGCACTGCGTGACTCCATTGTTTGCTAGCTAGATGACCTTGAGCAATTTAAATAATCTCTGATTCTCTGTTTCTTTATTGGTAAGGAATGAGATCTGCCTTATAATTTTATTATGAGGCTTTAAAAAATATGCCCCATGCTGGGTAGGTACAATTATTACCAAAAATGTTGCCAACTTCTTAGATCTTTATAAATTTTTTCCTTAATTTGTAACTCTTTCAAACTGCTAGATGGGAATAGATGAATGAAGGTTTTATAATGATACGAAATTGATATAGTTCCCCGTCGGATTTATGACTTTGCCAGAAAATAGGCAGTACAGCACAATGATTAACAGTAAAGTCTCATGAGTTCATCTGATTCTGGGTCCAGCTCAGTCTCTTCTTACCACGTGACTACAAACATAGTCCATAAACAACCAGGAACTTTCGTTCTTTTATCTGTAAAAGGGGATCAATGATAGGACCTCGTTTATAAGATCTGGTAAGGATAAAATCAAATAATTTTTTTAACTTTTTTCAGTCAATTTATTTCTACAGTATTTTCAACAAATTGTTGTTGAACAAATGAATATCCATATAAAAAAAACAAACAAATAAATCCTTGATTCCCCCGATCTCGCGCTCACGCACTCTCTCTCTCTCACACACACACACTTAAATCATGTTGGGTCATAGATCAAATCATATAGGCTAAAACTATAAAGCTTCTAGAAAAAGTATAGAAGAATATCTTCATAAACTGAGTGTAGCTAAAGATTTCTTAGGATAGTAGCCATAAAAGAAAAGAGTGATAAGTAAGATTTCACTGAAACTCAAAATTGTTTTCATCAAAGGAAACTTAAAATTATGAAGAGGTAAGTCACAGATTGGCAGAAAATATTCTTGATACATATAGCTTATGAATGACTTGTATCAAAAATAAAGAACTTCTCCAAACAACTCAACAAATTATTGGCAAAAGACTTAAATAGACTTAATGCAAATGAAGCTGTATGAATAGGCAAAAGTACTGGAAATTTTTTTTTCTGTGTCATTAACCACTATATAAATGCAGATTAAAGCCACCATAAGATACCATTTTGCATCTACTAGAGTAGCTAAAATTCACATGACTGACAACACCAGTGTAGAAGTTCGAGCAAACAGAACTCTCATAAATAGCTGATGGATATGTAAAATGATAAAACCACCTTTGGAAATTATTTGGCTCTTTTTCATAAAATTGAACATGCATTTAGTCTATGATGCAAGAATTCCACTAAAAGACGTTTACTCAAGAAAGGCAAATATATGTTTTTGTGTGTATTTTGAAGACTGTATGCAGATTTTCATAGAAACATTTTTCATAATAACTCCAAACTGGAAAACTGGAAATAATCTAAAAGTTTATCAACCAGAGAAAGAATTGGATAAAATCAAATAATTTAAGTACAGCATTTGTGCCCAGTGCTTGGCTCCCAGTGGGAGCTCTTTACCACTTGCTACTGAAAGTATGATGGTAAATAATAGTGATGGTACTGACGAAAACACAAACTGTAGGAGCATCAGCCTAAAACATTAATGCTGTTGACTGTCCTATCCTTCGGTACCTTCATCCTTGATCTGTTGTAGCATTCCTCGTTGTGGCAAGGTTATTTAGATATTTACACTTTTCGGTAGCTATATTGCACATTGACTTCTAATTGCCTTCCTTTGGCATGAATGTGCCAAAGACATACAGCCGTAACCTAACTTAACACATACACTGGCTGCAGACCTATCTGGGAGGCCAGTGTACCAGGAAGGCTAGGAAAACACGACTTTTTACTGGCAGCATTAAGTCAATAAACTTCCCAGGGGTGCCATGAACATGCAGAAGCTGGCAGTCTTAATGAGGACATGCTCAGAGCACAGTGAAATCTTATAATGTGCTCAGTGCCCTGAGGAATCCATAGGAATTTGATTTAGCAACACTAGATTCCAGTTTCTCAAAATATTAGCAAATACGATTTTCAATAATTGTCTCTTATTTTAGTGGATGACATCGCAAATTACAAGTGTTCTTATGGCATCGTTTATAATTCAGAAATGTTACCACAAGAATCTGCCATTCAGCTGTTGGTAGACGTGAGTAGAGTTTGCCTTTGTTAATACAGCACAGGCCAAATTTTTCCTTAAGACCTTTAATCGGTATGGCACGTATATCAAGGCACACGAGAAGCCCATTTCTGCAGAACTTTAAAAGGCAACCTCTACTCTATCATCATGGCATTTCAAATGAATCTCTGTCTCTTTCACTCCCCAAATCTTTTCCACGGTGCCCCACATTTTGCTCCCCACCAAACCCCTAAAGCTCCAAATACTGGGATGTAAACTGAAATAGCCAAGTAAAAGAAGTATGAGAAATGTCTTAGGCACTTCAAAACTCCCAGATTCCACTTCCCAGGAACTTGTTATCTTTGAAGTCAGAGGTAATCATAGAAATGATAAGCACACTTAAGTGATATTTCTTAGACAATGCCTGTGGGAGAGCTGGGAGGGACCGCAGAGAAGAAGGAAAGTTTAGGGTGAATACTAGTAACTTCCCCCAGATGAAAGAATATTTATCAGCTATTTCAAAGGCACCAAGATCAATCTAAAAAGATATCATGATAGAAATAAGTTGAATATGTCCTAATTGGGGACTAACTTAGGGGGAATTTTCAAAGTAATTGTCTGGCAAGTATTAAAAAAAATCTCCTACAGAGTCACTTGAACATAAAAACTAATCACTCAGCATGTGGGTCTATCAACTGAGTTAATAGGCAAAAGAAAAAAAATGGGGGAAAAAAAAAAACCATTGCATCGAAGCACATCATTTAATTCAGAATCCCACCCAGTAGTCTCCCTTGTTAGAATATAATTGAGGGGCTCCAGCCTAGACAGGCAGCCCCTCTGAGCAGCCACATAAGATGTGTGACCCATAGCACCTGCGCCTTGGGCAGGCTACATCACTTCTCTGTGCTTCAGGTCCCTTGTCTGATGGCGGAAGTACAAATATAAAGCACATAGTAAAAATGCTCAGTGGTCTTATTGTTAATTTTAGTGTTATTATTTTTAGTACTGTTATGTTGCCTCACATACTTTTCCTACAAATTTAGCCATAGGGAAACCTCTTGGGTTCTACTGAACTTTTTCACTCACCCTTTTTTTTTTTTTTTTTAAGATTTTATTTATTTATTTGACAGAGAGAGAGATTACAAGTAGGCAGAGAGGCAGGCAGAGAGAGAGGAGGAAGCAGGCTCCCCATCCAGCAGAGAGCCCATGCAGGACTCAATCCCAGGACCCTGAGATCATGACCTGAGCCGAAGGCAGAGGCTTAATCCACTGAGCCACCCAGGCACCCCTTCACTCACTTCTAACAAGTGTACAGATAGCTTAGTTTCTCACCTGTGGCAAAATCTACCAGTTGTCCACTAGTGTCCGTCCTCCCCTCTTAGTTCTCCTCACTAGTCACCCCTTCTCAATATCCTTGGCAGGTTCTTCCATTTCTTCCTTGCTTCTTAATAAAGGGGCACCCCAGAACTCTCATCTTGGTTCCCTCCACTTCATCTACCCTCATCCCTTGGAGATCCCACGTCTAGTCTCATGGCTTGAACCACGATGCCAACAGCTCCAGATTTCTATCTCTGTTGCTGAACTCTTTGATTCTAGTATATCGCAAGCACCTAAAATAGTGTCCAGCATATAGTAGATCATAAATAAAAATTTGCTGAGTGAATAAATGAATAAGACCCTTAATATTTATTGGAACATATAGACATCAGAATAAAGGCCTCATTTCTTAGCCTCACTTGCAATTAGAGGTAGCACACTGGAAGGATGAAATGTTGCTAGCGAAGGCATGTGTATTAGAGCAAACACTAACAATGGCATCTTCTGAACTCAGCAACCTTAGTTTTCAAATGCTTCCCCATGAAAATCAGACAGAAGAAATCAAATGTAGCAAAGGACCAATTTCACATAGCTCAATAGACTTGAAAGGAAATCACTGATGTTGACAATAATGGTCTTGAGTTAGCAACACAGCATGACAAAGTCTCTTTGTCAAGGACACATGTGCACTTAGAAAAGATTACATAAAATATTATCTTACATTGTTTATACATACAGCTAAACTAAGTCTTAGCATTTAAAAGACGGTAACATTTATTGGGAAATCTAGCATTGCCTTTTAATGTCAGATAAAGTGGGTAACATTAAACTTTTTCTGGGAGACAAAGTTAAATAAGCCACTTATTTTAAGTCTCTTACAAGGTGTTGGAATACCTAGTGAAGAAGTACAAACACTGGAAGGACTGAGAGATGTACTGGTCTCAGGTGGTATTTTATTCATTTAGTCGATAAATAATGACCAACATGTAAAGCCCTGTGTTAGGTGCAAAGTGTGTACAATGAGGAAGTCCATGTTCTCATAGAAGTTCTTATCTGGAAAGATGAGATGTTCACTCAGAAACCAATCTGAGATAGGATACAATAGGTATCTTGAAGGAGGAAACAGCACAAGACCTACAGAGGACAGAGAGTCCCTGTGGCAGAGAAAAGAGGGAAGCTGGATCTTGCATTTAATTAATTAATAGTTCAAGAGCCCATCAAGATGAGCCAATCCTTTAGGAAGGCAAATTTGCAACATTCCACTGGGAGCCTTTGGATGGTTCATCCTATAACGTCCTCCAGCACCAAAATTCTGCCTCTCAAAATTTCCTTTCTTTATCACTAATCCCCGTTTTCAATCTACTATTCCACCACTGCTTCCTTTATCCCAATTATTTTGACCTTTTTATCCCCAAGTACTGGTTGATGAAAGTAGTTATAATAGCTAAGATTTACCGATTGCCCACCATGTGCCAAGTACTGTTCTAACTACTCTACATAAGATTAACACATGTAATCCTTACAGTAAGACTGTGCGATGGCTACTATTATTATCCCCATTTTATAGAAGAGGAAACCAAGTCACAGAACGACTAAATAACTGTCCCAAGGTTAGACTGCTAGTGTGGCAGTGAATAGACAAGATCTTTACTATTATATATCAAACTGAAAAAAAATCATGATAATATAGTGACTTCCTGATAAATATATATAATCTTTAAAAATACAATTGTATGTGAAAATTATATACAATTTAAAGAACTTTCCTATATTCTGATATTAGGCTCAAATGTCTAAGCTTTTATGAAACGACAGTCAAAGAAAGTCACATAATCATCATTCCTTTAAACAAAAACATAAAAATCTAAACCCACTGAACTCTCCTTGCTGCTTTAGGAGCAAACCCTGCCTCCTGGTTGTCCTCCAACAGCTTTGTCTCATCCAGCTCTACTCCAAGTCCTTTCCTTCCCTGTCCTTTTCCCCACCAGCCTTTAATGTTGCCCTGTGAGATGCCTGTTCTAGCATGATGGTAACCCATGTTTCCCTCCAGCTCTCCCCACAGTTGAAACCTGACTCCCCTCAATCAAGCCACTTCCTTGGGTGAGCATACTCTGCATGCCCCGTGCTCCGCCATAGCTCCTGTTCAAACGATCCTTCTTCTGTCCCTACTGGACAGCCTCTCTCCTCACCTTCACCACCAATCCTCGCGCCCTCACATGCTTACTTCTCGTGCCCTTTCCCACTTCCCTCCATGACTTTACCACTGACAGTTAGGACCATCCCCAACTCAAACCCTTGCTACCTGGTACCTATCATCAGCATCCAGAAAGGTGACCTTTATAACATCGAACCATTGAACAACCCCCCCAGTTCCAGGAGTATTTATTATCACTCCACTTTGCTTAACCTTACCAAATTGCCATTGCTGAAGACATGAGGAAAGGAGAAGGTGAGTCTGTCGGATTTGGCAGTTAGTCTATCAGTAGTGATACGCTTCCAGAGAGCAGCTACAGCAGGATGTGGAAACAGAACCCTGGCTGCAGGACGTTAAGGGGTGAGTGGGTGGCAAGATAGTGGAGGTCACCATCACTCAAGAAACTTCCCACCTTGGAAGTCATTTGATCCCACAGCCAAGCAGATTCTCTTTTTCAGCACTATGCCCTTGGTTATGCTGATGTGAACATGGTTGTCCTCTTATACCTCTAAAAGGTCATTCTGTGTTTTCATTTAATTCACAAAACACTTCTTGAACCTCAATTATGAATCAGGCAATTTGTGAGACACTGAGGACATCAAAGACAATTCCTTCCCTTGAGTTTCTCGGGCTTGGAAAGGTGACTACTATAGATTTGGTACATTATGCCCACCTTTAATGAATAAAATGGGAACACAGCAGAGGAAAATAATACCTCTAGCAAAGGACAGGAATGAGGGCCAAACGAAGCTGCCTGAAGGAGGGACCACTGAGTCTCAAAGACAAGGAGTATGTCAGATGTAGTCAGTTGCAAGGGAGATGGCATCTCCTCAGGAGCAGATCGTACAGCACAAGCAAAGGATTAGATCATGGTCTGTTTGGGGATGGTAAATAGCTTGGTGTGGGGTGGCAGATACTAATGTGAGAGTGGTAAAATTATACCACTGGGAAGGTGAATTGGGACCAAATTACACAGGATCTTGAAGAGGATGCCTACAATATGAATTTTACCTTGTAGGCCAAGAAAAATCACAGAAAGATATTGAGACAGTGACACCATAACAGCTCTGTTTTAGACAGACAAATCTAGAAATACTATTGAAAGGTGGAAAAGATTAAAGGAATACAGGAAATAGATCTCGGCTGGTGCAATGTTCTAGGGTTCCTACACCTGGGTTCCTTCTTGATTTCTGTCGTGGTCTGTCTTAGCGAGAACTGCAGTAGTTGCTCTGTTTATATAGAGAGGGAAAAATAATATGAGTCACCTCATGGTGACTCCGTCACCTCAATCAATGGGACTTGGTGACCAGTTAAATATGGAAATATAGAGATCAGGAAGAGTTAAAAACGGATTTAAAGTTTTAAACCTAGGAGACTAGTGACAAAAATATCAGTAGCCAAGAGATAGGGGGTCTTTGCCAATTCTCCTTCCATGTCCTGCTCCAAAAGTTTTCTCTTTCATCTTCTTTAAATTTTCTAAACCCTTTGCATGACATTTTCATATCCCCCAATTGTTCAACTGTCGTATGGGTGATGACCATATCTCCTTCTAGCCAGCATCTCTGACGGGTTCCAAACATACTTTCTCAGTTTGCCTGCTAGAGATCTCTGACTGGTTATCTCACTAGGATCCCAAATTAGTTGTCAGATGTGAAACTCTCCTCTCCTTACCGCCCACCCAAACCAGCTCTTTCTCCAGGCTTCCCTTTTCTGGGATTAATACCTTCCACCCAGCCCTAAACCTCTCAATGATCCAATCCTACAACCAGTTCGCTGCTGAAACATTGTTTGTGCCTCATTCACTCTGCTGTCACCGCTCACCTCCACGCCTCCTCTCCATCCCTCCCGCCAGCTCCTTCCTAAATCAATCCCTCTGTTCTCTCACCTCCAGGCCTCCCAGCAACATTCTGCCCCCACCCAGTGCGACAGTTTTCAGTGGGGTCCTAACAGTGTTCTCAGGGGTAGACATTTCCACATTCCATCATTTTAAGGTGCTCCCAAAGCAGCCAGAAAGTCACATTTCGCCAAAGAGTCAGCTGCAGGTCTCTTGGGCAAGAGCTACTTTTCAGTTAATTTGTTACTGTCGATAACACATAGGGCATGCCCCAGATCCTAGGGTAATGCATTTTCTAATCTAAGAAGAAAACTGCTTCCTACATGGCCCTCTGAAATGTCTACTATGGAAACAAAAATTTCTATTTGAATAGGGTTTTTTTTTCCTAATTTTTAAAATGTTTCCACAGCAGTCATCCACTCGTGTCAACACATTAAATTCCTTCCTTTCCTGAGATTGTGTTTTCTCAATGTGAGATAGAAAAGCTGCCGTAATTGGCAGTCATGGGAAAACATTTGCGACCTGGAACCAATGGATCGGGTTATTTTCTTAACAGTCACACCAACCGCCTTGTCTCATTAGCGGACTTCTGAGTTCACGACTAACTCTGGGCTGACTCACGTTCACAAAGGCAGCACAGATGTTCCCTAGGTGCCGCAGGCGGCCCTTTCACAGTGTTCCACGGGAACGAGATCGAGGTCACTACTAGAAAGTAATTGGATTTCAACATGGGGAGCTCAAAGTGCCGCTTTGGAAAGGTAACCTCTTGTCATGTCCAAGTGTTCCTCTGAGTCCAAAGGCATCACTTCCCCCTAAGGGGGCTTTTCCAGTCTCTACTGCCCAGCCCCCGGAGCGGAAGAAAGGAGACTCCTTTACAGCCGCCCGCGCAGCTCCATTCCACCTGCCTGCAGACTCTGGGGTGAGCGTTCCCTGCCTGCAGAGCTGCAGTGAGCAGTCGGGAGGGGCTGGGCTCAAGTGACATGGTACAGAGATCAGCACAAAGGGACAGGATGCCCTATCCAAAGAGGATACATTCGAGAAAGACTTCAAGATGACAAGGTGAATCCTGTGACTCAGTCTTCCTGGGCTCTGAGACCATGAGCAGGAGAAGCAGACTTCACGGTTTTCTGAAAACCAGAGGAAACTTTAATGAGGCCCCAGACCAGTAGGCAAGCCCATAAAGGAGCTTCTGCTACTGCTCTCCAGCCACGGGTGTGGTTTCAGAAAGGAAAAGACGGGAAGATTCTGGGTAACTCACATTTTAGGGTCAATTCCAGTTTCATTTTTTTCTTTTAAAGTTATTATTTATTTATTTGACAGAGAGACAGACAGTGAGAGAGGGAACACAAGGAGGGGGAGTGGGAGAGGGAGAAGCAGGCTTCCCGCTGAGCAGGGAGCCCGATGCTGCGGGGCTCAATCCCAGGACCCTAGGATAACTACCCCAGTGTGAGAAGGCAGATGCTTAACAACTGAGCCACCCAGGCACCCCCACCCCCACCCCGGTTTCATTTTTAAAGTGGCCATTTTTTTAACTGTAAAAGATAGTATATATTCATTAGAGAATAATAAGGAAAAGATGAAAATAAATAAAATCACTTTGATCCCAAGATCCAGAGATATCTACTAATATTAATAGATAATATTTCTAAGAAGATTCCTCCAGTGTGTGTGTTTGTAAGGGCATGCGTGTGTGTGTGTGTGTGTGTGTGTATTTTATTCTCATATATTCTTTTCTCCACCATGCTGTACTTACTGTCTTATAACCACTTAACAGTATATCAAAGACTTCTCCATGTCACTAAAAATTCTCCCCTTTTCAGCAGATGCTTACTTAGTATTCAAGAACAAATTTTACTTTAAAAACATATTTGCATCAATCCAAACTGCACTGTTGCTTGCAAGTCATTCTCAGAGCAGAAGAAAGAAGCTAGTTAGGCATTGCTTCAGTCTTATGGACCCTGTTATTTGGGGTAGATACTGCTAAACTTCTTCATAATTCTGTATTTTAGACAGTATTTTTATCCCAAACTCAAGGGCATCAGAGATATTTTATGCCAAGAAAATAGAAATATAGGGGTGCCTGGGTGGCTCAGTCAATTAGGCATTTGCCTTCGGCTCAGGTCATGATCCAGGGGTCCTGGGATCACAGCCTGAATGAGGCTCCCAGCTCAGCAGGAAGTCTGTTTCTCCCTCTGCCTCTCCCCCTGCTCATGCTCTTTCTCTCTCTCAAATAAATAAGTAAAATCTCAAAAAAAGAAAAAAGAAAAGAAAATAGAAGTATATAAAGAACTTATACAACTCAACACCAAAATAATCTGATTAAAAATGGTTAGAGAACTTAAGTAGACATTTTTCAAAGGAAGACATACAGATGGCCAACAGACACATGAAAAGGTGCTCAACATCATTCATCATCAGAGAAATGCAAATCAAAACCACAGTAAGATATCACCGCACATCTCTCAGAATGGCTAATGTCAAAAACACAAGAAATAACAAGTGTTGGTGAGAATGTGGAGAGAAAGGAACTCTTCTCCACAGTTAATGGGAATGCAAATTGGTGTGGCCACTGTGGTAAACAGTATGGAGGTTCCTTCAAAATTACAACTAGAAATACCATATGGCCCAGGAATTCCACTATGGGTATTTACCCAGAGAAAACAAAGACATTGATTTGAGATTTTATTTATTTATTTGACAGACAGAGATCACAAGTAGGCAGAGAGGCAGGCAGAGAGAGAAGAAGGGAAGCAGGCTCCCCACTGAGCAGAGAGCCCGACTTGGGGCCCGATCCCAGGACCCTGAGATCATGACCTGAGCTGAAGGCAGAGGCTTTGACCCACTGAGCCACCCAGGTGCCCGAAGACATTGATTTGAAAAGATATAAGCCCTCTATGTTTGCTGCAGCATTATTTACAATAGCCAAGACAAGGAAGCAACCCGTCCACCATAGATGAGTGGATAAAGAAGATGTGGTATATATGCACAATAAAAAATTGTGAAAGCTTTCCATTTGCAACAACATGGATGGACCTAAAGGGTATAAAAGTGAAATAAGTCAGAGAAAGACAACAACTACTATCTGATCACACTGGTATGTGGAATTTAAGAACCAAAACAAATGAACAAAGAAAAAAAGAGACAAACAAACAAGCCAGAATTTTAAATATAGGAAAAAAATTTGTACTCGCCAGAGGTGGGTGGGTGAAATAGAAAGGATTAAAAGTACACTTATCTTGATAAGTGCTGAAAAATGCACAGAATTATTGGATTATTATCTTGTACACCTAAAACCAATATAACACTCTCTGTTAATTACATTTCAATTAAATAGTAGAAATGAACATGTAACTTTTCTTGCAGCCAAATATGCCAGGCACTGTGCTAAGCAATTCCCATGCATTATCTCATTTAATTTCATCAACACTCTTTAATATGAGTTGTTGTCCGTATTTTTATGGAAACTGAGACTTAATGAGTTATATGACAGACCTGTGGCTCAACCCCAGTTAATCTAGAGAATTTGACTCATGAATAATTCACCCCACGCTTTTCCAATAAGAATTTTTATTCTATAAGAAATGAAAGAATGACCCACATTGAAATTAACTCCTTATCCCATCACCCAATCACAATTTACTCAACAAGTATTAAAGTAGGAGAAACTTGTATAATCTTTTACTTGTGTTAGTGAATGGGGTCTTTAACTTTGTGGGTTGGAGAAAATGATGAGAAAAACTGAAATCCTTTGTTCCAAGTGACTTCTAGGATTTAAGCATATAGTGTCACATGTAGATATTTTCTTCGAATGATCTCTTTCACAACCTCACCACTGCCTTTCAGTGAAGAAAGCCACCTCTCACAGCCCACCCCAGGCTCAGCACCTGCGACCAAAGCCTGGCTCTGCAGGGCAAGTAATTTACAGACAATGGCTGGCTGGCTTTCAACACTAGATGGTTTCTGCTCGAAGCATGACTTTCTAGTTACTATGGAAAAAGCTTACTTCTCTGGAGTAAAAGTCACAGACCTTAAATTTCTGAAAACATAACCTGCAGCATTTGCTGAAAAAATTTCTTTTCTTCTTTGCCTGATGATACAGCATAAATTTAAGGACATAGAGGATCAGATCAAGTAGCAGCCCTTAATCTGTAAATAATCTCTTTGGCTTTATGGGCAATCAGGAAAACAGTGGGAAACAGCCGGTTCAAAATGAAAGTGACAACCTATTAGCATTCAGAGAGAAATTATTTCTCTCATCACCTTTACTCGAAGATTCTGTTGCTGTGGCAACTGGTCCCTGCGTTCATCCCTTATCCAATTGCTGAGATGACAAGGAAGCTGGTCAGGCTAAGAGAAGATCATTCACACTATCCCTTTTAAGTGACAGCCAGTAAGATCTGTGAGGGTGATTCCTTATACAAACCAAGCACTTTCCACTATAGTGAAATGCTGCTTGACTACACGTCCCTAACTTGGGTCCTTGGCTAAAACTTAAGTTCTTTAATTTAATTGAACTGGTGAACATTTAACTCGTGAACTATGATATGCCTCAGGGACATTTTAAATGTTCTTTCTTCCAGGCGCTGCTACGCAAAGTATGTGTGGGGGGTATGATACCTCCCTATGGGGTACAAAATGCACGGGGCAGAGATATTCTACAACTGGGCTTATGGAAGGAAGAGGGCCACAGCCGTCCCCTCACACCATGGCAATCGGGCTTCGGGCTGAGGCTGAAATGCGGACCATAGGGCTGTTTTTCCTACATGCTACCCCCCTGTCAGAAACCCAGTTGGAGTCTCTCCAGTCCCTAAACCTTCACTAAAAGCACAAACAAGGGTTCCTGTGCACTCTGGTGGCTAGCTTTCTATGGAGACACCCATAAACTACATTTCTTTATTTGTCTGAACACACAAATACTTCTCAGGTAGAAACAGAGTCATGAAGCCAAATCATTTAGTTCTATTTCCTGAAGGAAACCCAAAGGATTGGTTTATCTTGGGTGACTGCCCCTGATAGAGCACCTCACTATCGTGATGTTTTTAGACCTGTTGCAAGAGCAGAGAACCTGCATTCATCATCCTGCTTAAATAATAAATGCATTGCTTTTAAAAGTTTCATGGGAGCTGGAAACCAAATGTTCTTCAGGGAACACTCTCATTCATCAACAAGCAGTTTCCATTCATGACTCGTGCTGTGGTAGGCCTAAGAAGAATGAAAAGGAACTCCATTTTCAAAATTATACGGTCCTCGAATGCTCACTGATAGCTCTCTGTCTTCCATTTCCAGAGGGCCATGTCTATTCTCTCCCTACTCAAACATGACATAATAGATCTAAGTAATTTCTCCGGGATTTTTCAACTAATATCTCTTGTTAGTACTGTGCCCCCCCCACCAAAACAAAAACATGATTTGCTTTTGTCCAGTTGCAAAGGAAACTCTTGGCTACTTTGAAAACTTGATAGGCAGAAGAGAGAGTAAGCAGCAACAAAAATAAATACTTTGGCATTAATAACTCTCAGCTAGGGAGGGAGCTTCTTACATGTGATTTATTACTTGTGATTTGATATGTACAGAGTGGAAAAAACTTTTTGATTCCAGATTGAGAAAGCTTTCGCTTTTTAAAGACCTGCTGCACTGTTGGCCCTTGGCCATTTCAGGAGTCTCTGGAACACCACTATCTTACAGACTTCTTTTGCTTGAGATCCTGAGATCTTGTCTCTCTTCCTGATTGCCACATCCTGGGCTTATTTTCCTCTAATGGTCTCACAATGCACATTTTAGAATTCCTTTTGTAACTGATGATACTGAAGGACCAAAATATATGTTGTCTGAGTTTTCAAACCCATACGGGCCAGCCCTGGGCTGTTTTAGAAGAATAATGATTTTTTTTCCAAGATTAAATAGAATTATAACATTCAAAAAAATAAAACTGCTTCATGCAGTAGTATATGGCAAGGTTCCAACCCACTACAAGCAAAGCTTTGAATAATTTCTACAGTCTTGCAACGCCTCATTTCATATCCTAGAGAGCAGAACAAGTGTCTGTTCATGGTCCCATGAAGGCCTTCCAGCCCAGGGCCGCCGAGCTCCTCTCCCTCCTAATGACAGACACTCTAACAAATCCACACGAGAGCAGAATGAGCAGTGCCAAAGCAATTAATCACAGAGTGCACAGGACAGAGCCTAGTGATGTCTATCTACTTTGTTTTTTATTTTTTTAGTTTTGAAATTTCAGATAACAAAAAATTATATTATAGAAAATTAGAAAATACAAATAAACTAAAAGAAAATTTAAAACATTTATAATCCCATTCCACAGAGATAACATTTATTGGATATCCTTCCAGACGTTTTCTATTTTTCTTTTTTTTTTTTTTAAGAAAAATGGATTATGCTACACCTATTGTTTTTATAAATCTAATAAAAGGTGAACACCTTTAAATGGCAATAATATTAAACTTTGTTGTTATTTCAATAGTTGTATGGTTTGTCTCATATGATTAAACCATAATTTATTTAACCAAATTCTCTGTTGTTGAACCTTGAGTTGCTTATATGAATATTCTACTGATCATCCTTGAATATAAATCTCCACCTACCTATTATTTGATTAACATAAATTCATAGTCATAGAAGTAGACTTGCCAGATCCAAGGATATGTATGTTTTTAAGGAGGACTTTGATATATATTTTCAAAATGCTTTCCAAAAAATTCAGTTTACCATCTATCAACCGCTGTTGATAGAGCCCTTCAGACTATCCTGTTCTTAAATCAAAATCTTATATATCCCAGAGTCAGATATAAATGCTTTTCTGAAGGCTGCATCATTGCTTTGCTCTGTTACATTAGTAACCACAACTACAGATAGCAAAAATGAACTCTTGTAATTACTAAATTGCCATAATATTCAGCTGCTTTTTTCAAAGGGAGTAGGGGTGGGTCCCTGCAGACACTGGCCCAGTACACTTTTCCCAGAAGGGCTGCCCAACACCCCTTACAGTCATGGAAAAGAACCCCAAGCAGGACTGACTTGTCTGTGATCATTCATCTCTGGAGTGTGGACTTTTGTGGGTCAAGGTGACTTATAGTCAAAGAAAGGTACAGTTCAGATTTCAGAGGTCCTGTGAGCCAGGTTCAAATCAGAGGCCTCCCAGGTTCGTGGGAGAATGATAGAGGTAAGCAGATTCCTTCAGGGGTTATTGGGAGGGTATGCCTTTCTTAGCTCCTGAGAGGTCCCCTGAACTAGTGGCCACTAACTCAGACTGGTGCCCCCAGAGCCTGGCAGGGCCAAAGCAGCTCACCCTCATTTTCCTATTAAAGTCTTTCTTTGTTAGCAGGATGGAGCAGATTCCCCTGCTAGTGTGCAAAGTGCTGGTAACAGACAAGAAGAGTCCATACGCAGGGTACCTTATTTAAGAACTGAACTTCAAACTCCATTTTTAGATGAAAAAGAGTTATCTAATAATTCTAAAGTAGTTTACTAATTATACGCTTTATTCTCATTCCTTCATTCATTCCTCAAATAATCATCACATGCAATAGGGGTATTAAGAGCACCACCCCTGAAGTCAGACTACCTGGGTTCTAATCCCAAGCCACCTTGAGTGTGTGTGTATGCGTGTGTGAGTGTGTGTGTGCGCGCCTCCATTTTTTCAAGTATAAAATAGAGATAATGCATTAGAGCACCTCCTTGAAGATGAAATTATATTTTTATTTAATTCCCTTACTTAGAATTTACATAAAACAATGTCTGATAACCTAAGGGCTCAGCAGATGCCAGCTACCACGGCTCCTGCATACTCAAGGGCTGCCTGGAAACCAGAGACATGAAGAAAAAACTCCCTAGATTCCAAAGGCTTCCTTTACAATAGCGAAGGTGACTATGTAAACAAATCATGAGGGCTGCGTGCTAAGTGCAGCACTGCAGATATGAAGAAGAGGCAACAGGATCAGGAAGGAGTTTTTAACTCGGCCTGAGGATGCCGGAGAAAACGTACTCTCTCTTCCAGGAGTTTTGTTTTTAGGATACATCAGAATTTGTCACGCAGAAAAGGAGAGGAATGGCATTCCATGCCGCTCGGTAATACTTGTGAACGCGCGCGGAGAGGCGCAATGCAGGGGAGAATACAGCTGGGTCAGGCGGGCTGCCACTTGGGCTGATACAGGGAGAAGGGGAGAAGACCCAGGAAACATCAGCGGAGACCCATTTGTGAAGTTCCTCATATTTCATGCTCCCCAGTTCTAACTTGATCCTGTGAAGTCCCCCTTTCTCTCCTCCCGGAGTCTTAGGAGGACATGCCAAGGAGAACTTCCAGCCTTGGAAGCATGGTTTCCTTGGGACGCCCAGGTGGCTCAGCTGGTTAAGTGTCTGACTCTTGGTTTTGGCTCAGGTCATGATCTTACGGGTCTTGAGATCAAGCCTGTGAGGGCTCCCTGCTCAGCGGGGAGTCTGCGGCCCCACTTCCTGAACCCCTGTCCCAACTCATGTGCACACACACTCTCAAAAACAAATAAGATCTTTGTAAAAAAAAAAAAAAAAAAAAGAAGCGTAGTTTACTCAACAACAGGTGTGACAACGTGCAGTATTATTTTCCTACTATAATAACTCAAATATTGTGGAGTGGGCTATAATATTCGCCTAACTTTTCAAGGATTTCAATGAAATGTAGAATTTAGACTGTGATGCTTAGGGCTGGCTATGCCTCTAGCCCTCAAGAGCTGGCAGTTTTTCTCCTCTGCCAGTCAGGTCTCCCAGCAGAAACACAGGGAAAATGGCGTGTCTGGGGAAAGCAGAAGAAACTACTGTGACATGTCTTGTTCAAAGACAGCTTTGCAAAAGTATTAGAGAAGCATAGGTGATTTGGAGATAGAGGTGCTATAAAGTAGATTTACCTGGAGAAGGATCACCCTGGCTTCAGTGTAGTTCTAAAATAATAATAATTAATAATAATAATAATAATAATAACTAGAATGGCGTTCAGAAAGGCCAGTGCTAAGGTTATTTCTATAACCCAAACCCAAGATGGCCAGCTGCCCCTTCTGTTATTCTCAAATACCCTGCACTTCTCTGGAAAAGTATCTGGCACTTTCTTCAGTGTATGTGCTACTAGAAACCTCATGAAAGAACAAATTGAATGTTATTTATTGCTACAAACCTGGTGCCTAGTCAGTCCTATTTCTGGTATATATTAGCTGCTAAATAAATGGTTGTTAAATCAGTGTACAAACAAACAGAACTAAATGGAACTGCAAAGAAATTATTCTTAGAGGCCTCAAATTTTTCTTTGGAAGAGACTAAAAAGATAAATATCTAACTTCATGGATGATTTGAATGTATCTTTTTATTGCCGGAATTAGCACTCGTGAAATGATAGTTGTTGAGTTCATCTCAATTTTATTAATATTATTTGCTGGTTCTAAGTTTATTATCCTTTTTACAGATGAGGGATTGAGAAGCTCAGAGAGAGGTTAAGTAACTTGCCAGGGTCACCCAGTCAGTAAAGGAAAAAAGAACTTGACCCTGGGCCTGGCTAGCTAGAGCCTGTTTTCTGACTTACTCTGCTAGATTTTAAACGAAATGGGCCAATTCTAGAAAGCTATGTGCAAGTCACGGCGTTTAATCGGCTTTCTTAAGGGAAGGTGAACTTCCACATAAAGTTTTAGATAAGGATGGGACATTCCAATTTTAGAAGGAAAATATGAGCAGAATCCAGTGTCTGGAGAATGCCTAGTACCCCGGAAGAAGAGTGAGTAAACCAATGTGGCTTAAGGATCTAGAACTTGGAGAGAAAAGAAAGAGTTAAAAGTGAGACATCCAAGTAGAGAAATGGGTTAGAGCCAGATGTGGTCAGGCCGATGAGTCCAGGAGAGAAGTGAGCCCCTGCAGCTTTCTGAGCAGCGAAAGGAGATGGCTGGAGCTCAATGTGCCTTGTTCCCGGCTGGAGCTTGTAAACGTAGCTTTGGGAAAACCATCTCCTTTGCTTATCAGTTTCCTACCTTTAAAAGGACAGCATATTAACTCAGTACCCTTCTTCAGCTGTTAGGAAAGTAGCCTAGTTCATTATCAAAACTTTACTGAATGTAATTGTTTTTTTTTTTTTTTAAGTTTATTTATTTATTTATTTGACAGACAGAGATCACAAGTAGGCAGAGAGGCAGGCAGGGAGAGAGGGGAAGGGAAGCAGGCTCCCTGCTGAGCAGAGAGCCCGATGCGGGGCTCCATCCCAGGACCCTGAGACCATGACCTGAGCCGAAGGCAGAGGAACCCACTGAGCCACCCAGGGGCCCCACTGAATGTAATAATTATAGGTTTTCCTTTCAACTTCAAGTTCATCAGTGGGTATAAAAAATAAAATTGCTTTCCTCTGCTGGTTTCTCTGCTTCTGGCTTTTGTGACCTCTTATTTACTTAAGGCCAAGTATTCTGCTGGTTCGTGAAATCATACCCTGGACGGATGTATCATTTGTCTCTTCATTACAAGACCAGAAAAAGATGCATCTGGCTTTCTTGGTTTCTCGCCATCATTAGAATCCTATTGGCTCTGGATTCACAATTTGTTGTGGGTCTTAGTGGGAAGGTTTGAAACTTGCTTCTGGTTCTCTAGCTCTTACAGAGTTAAAGGAAATGATGTGGGGATCGGAGATAACCGGCTCCTTCCATCTGTTCCTCTCTCCCGTTTCCTTAATGTTAGATATTCACCAAGCTTGCCTGAAAGGAGGTTACAAGCCAAAACTCGCACATAGTTGGGTGAGGTCTGGAACACAGAACCCCAGGGCCGGCAAACAGCAACCACCCCCACCCCAGCCCAGAGGATTTCGACATTCCCATTCCCACGTCGGCGCACATATGATATGCTTGTATCCTAAACATCAAATGTAAGCTATGGAAACAATATGGAAAACACTCATTGTGTACTCTAAAACATGGTAATTGAAAACAGACTTTGGATCCTCATTTCTTCTAAATCCAGGTGAAAGTTCCTTATCCTTAGAAAGGAATGAATGTGATCAGAGTGGTTTTTTTTTCCTGAGACTTGGAAAATATTGCTCAGCCTCAGCTACATCTTGTCTGTTTGCACCCCCTCTGCCCCACATCCCCCCCTTTCACAGGTTTCCCCCACCCACCCTGTGCGGACCGCCCTACCCTATTCCCACTCACGGCGACATGGCCTACAGGAACACACAAGGCTTATTTCCTCAGTAGGCTGGGCTTTCGGTAATGTTCAACTGTTTAGGTTGGAGCTGTGGACTGACTTTGTCAAAAGCCATCTGGTGCTGAGACAAAACTGAGGAGAAGAGAGCAGAGCTAAGATCTGCGAGATGTGTGGCGAACCAAAGCTGTGAGTTTAATGAGGAAAGAAGAGATTAAGGGAGTTCTGGCTTTTTTGGCAAAAGCCCCAGTTGGACACAGGAATGCCCAGAGGCAAAAGCAACTCAGCCTACATTAAGTTAATAAAACAGCCTATTGTTTCCGGCTTTGTTGTCAACACAGTAGAAAGAGGCTGCATCTCAGTTTCCAGGAAATGAGCTCTCTCTCCTCCCAATTTTGCATGTAAGCATATGCCCAGTCTCCAAGGATCACAGAAGATCCCTCTCTGTAGGCCTTTCTCAGCTATCTGGCAAACTGGTGATGTGTAGCATTTATAGCAAAGATCCTTTCCTTTTGGGAAAGAATTTCGCACACCCTTCCCATGTGAGTTGCCAGTGTGTCTGTCAATATAAAATTAAATTTATATAAATAAAAAGCTATACATATAGCTTTCACTAGAAATAAATAGGAAAGAAAAATATTCTCTATATCTCCTTTTTTAAAAAGTTTCCCATGAGTGGAAAAGTGAAATATCTTCTCCAAGCGAACATCCATGAAAGTAATTCACTCTCCTTAATCCAACCGTCGTACAGCATCAAAATATGTTTATTCAGATGGAATTTCTACTCAAATATTTTTGACATGGAATTAGTTTTGTAATTTCAAAAATCTTCTATCTTTAAAAAAAATACCTTAATGACTCTGAAAGACAGAAAGTGAGAAAAACTAGTTGTACTTGATAATAAATAAGCTGACTGCATTCATCTCAAGCCAAGGTGAATAGAGTCCTCATAGTTTGTTTTTGTGTGTGTGTGTCTTTTTTTAAGATTTCATTTTTAAGTAATCTGTACACCCCATGTGGGGCTCGAACTCACAACCCCGAGATCAAGAGTTGCACACTCTACTGACTGGGCGAGCCAGGTGCCCTGACAGAGCCCAACTAGTTTTTAACAGCCCTAAACAAGCCTCTGCATTTGGAAAGAAGCAGCAATGGACATGTGCACACTGGGTAACCTCATCGTATGGATTGTGACATAGATGAGAAGGTCAGGACACAAGAAATGGCTCCTGTTTTGGTAAGGGTAGAAAGTTGAAAACAATTTACAGCAGACAATGCTAATGTAAGACTCAAAGCAGCAGTCACCCCCAGGTAGCAGAGGCAGAGAGTGACAGCTTAAGTAAGCTCTGAACCGAAGATGTGAACACTCGAGTGGAGAAGTAGGAATTTCAGACACAGCAGTAGGAAGGACTATGACCTTGTAGTTGGGCTAACTGTTGATTTTTCCCCATTCCTGCAGGGATCTGGAAAGCATCCCTGGTCTGTAGCACATGGGGACTCTGAAGGGGAGAGATGGAATAAAGCAGACACCTGAGGCAGGAGGAAGAAGGGACGATAAAAAGAAGGGCAGGCAGCCCTGGAAGAGGAGCCAGAAGGACCAAGGGAGGCTTCCATCGTGCCTTCCACTAGGGCTTCGGCTGAAGATAAGAAAACCTAAGCCACGTCAGTGAAGGGAGGACAGCAGGAAGGCCTTTCGGGGGAGATTCGTGGTGTGGATTCACTCAGTGTTGATGAGAGTGGCTCCCCAGAGACAGACAGGGAGGCAGAAACTCTAGTTATTAATGGAATCCGGGTGAACGCAGGGAGTGTCATTTATAATCATTCAAATTCCAGGAAATAGAAGAGCTTCAGATCATCAATATAACTAGATTATTTAAAGCCTATTTCAAAGAAAAAGACTAGGTCTACAAAAATTAATTTGCGGCAATTCTGTTTAGCAGGCCAAGGCCAATGTTTCAGTTCTTCAACAACGACAATAAAAAGAAGCCATTTGTGCTCAGGTGGAAGGATATTGTGATGTTTTAACAGTTGCAGGAAAATAAAAACACATTTGGAATGTGTATGTGGAGAACACACACGAGAAAAATTTGTAGAAAGAGAAGTAGATTTAAATGCCCACAGTGGACTTTTCCACTAGAGATGGAAAAGGTACAAAAAGACAGCCAAAGTCATCAAAGGCTGAATGGAAAGGGATGGACGAATGGACGGATGGATGGATGGATTGATATATGGATAATTAGGTCAAATGACTGATGGGTAAATGCAAAAGATGGGGCAATGTGCAAAAAAAAAAAAAAAAATCTATTTAGGTATTTTAAGAGAATAAGTCTCCAGTTTCACATCCTTTTAACAATAGAATTTTATACCACCTTTGTGATGGCAAAACTAAAACATATTTATGCAAATGGTCCAATTCACATCAAAATGAGAAGAGGGCTACACAGCTGGGCCAGTGAACATGAATGAACAACTAAGCCAGTAACATTTGCCAAGATGAATTTAGAGACGGCTCCAGAGGTTGTAAGAGGAGAAGGCAGAGAAGAGGCTTCCGGAAGAAAATGAGAAAAATAAAGGTCATGAATTTAGGATTTAGGAGTGAGAGTGGAAGGGTCAGAGAGAAAAACATTCTAATAAATGCAAGAAAAGAGAAACCTAGCAGGAATTATAGAACTCGGGAAACAAAACGGAGATGGATGAATACATATTACAGAAGGGAGTTTTGTTTTCCTTTTTAAGACCACGCCAGCCTGCGGGCCAAAGAGGGTGCCGGCTGCCAGCCTCTTAAAGCCTTTGCATGTGCTGATGTGCTGATCCACCCAGCTCCAGGGTCTGGCCTTCAGCCTTTTGAAAAGCTGGATTTTGTCAGCACTGGGACTAGGTCCAAAGCCCAGGCTCACAAAGATGTATAAACCAGAAAGCTGATGTATACACGCACAAGTACACTCTTTCCCACAGTCTCCAGAGGAAAGCAAACAACTGGAAGATCACTTGGCGAAGACAGCACTGGCCTAAGAGAAGTCCTAAAAGCCCAGACCACAGAGCACGTGGGTTTGTCACTTGCCAGCCATGTGGCCATGAGCACTTGATTTAATCTGTCTCAATTTTCTCATCTGTAAAATGGGACATTCCAGTTATCTATTCCTGTGTATTATTCCAAGATTCAATGACTTCACTCAATAATCATTCTCTCTCCTTTTTTTTTTCTTAGAATCTGCCATTTGGCAGGAGTTGGCAGGGACAACTCGGATATATAACACATGGTATTCATCGGGGTGGCCCAATGTGGGGCTGGAGGATCCATTTACAAGATGGCAAGTTGCTACTGACTGTTGTTTGGGGTTCATTTAGGACTATGGTCCCAGGGTTCCCTTCCTCAACGTGGGCCTTTCCATAGGCTTCTCTCTGAGGCTTCCTTAAACTTTGGTGGCTGGATTCAAAGACCAGCCATCCCCAGGGGACAGAAAGTAAAAGCTGTCCATCTTCCAAGGCTTGTGCCCAGAAAAGGTCACAAGCCATATTCTATTAGCCCAGCAGCCATAGGGCACAGATTCAAAAAGGAGAGGACACAGGGCCATACACACCTCTCAATGGGGAGCATGTCAAAGAATTGTAGGGTGATGCTTTCAAACTACAAGAGTCTGCCCTCCGGCCCACACATGATTGACATTCTTCTCATATGCAAAATACACTCACCCTCCCAAGACCCCCATTACAGCATCAAACTTCTTTTGGTTTTGCACTGTTTCTATCTCTTCAGGTCAAGCTGGTACTCCACTAAGCAATTTTCTTACAAACATTGTGGGTTTTGTATAAATCAGATTGGAGTTGTTCTCTTCAACAAAAGCCCTAACTGCAACAATAAGTCCTTTCCTTGGGCTCCTGGAGAGGCTGCCATGATACAACCACCCTTAACGATACTTAGAAGCCTTTGTTTTTAATGAGGAGCATCTAAGAGGCATCCTTTCAAAACCTTAGAGGACCTTTTGTCTGCCTGAAATGTTCTACGAGGCCCTGCTTTTAGATCTTTCTGAAGTCTCAACAAAGGATTTGATAGTCCCACACTGGATTTGATCTTTGGCCTGAGGCCCTTTGTTCATATGAGAATTGCAGGCCATTTGGAAAAGTTAGGAGAGAATCCGCAAGTCCTGGTTTCTTTATCCTAATAGTTCATTCTTTAGCTCCCTATCTCCTCTCTCCCTCTCTCACTCTCTTTTTTTAACCACAGGCTTTGAGAAGAAACCAGGCAGCACTTCTAGTATGCTTCCTGAAAGTCTCCTTAGCTCAAGCATTCATTAGGTACATTTCTTATTTTCCACACTACTTCAGGCAACTGTGCTACCAAAGCTTCCACCACTGCATAACAAGGATCCCTTTCTTCTAGCTTCCAATAACATTTTCCTCAATTTCCTTTTTGCCCTCACTGGCAGCTTCCTCCAGGCTCTACAGGCTGCTGCCAACACCATCCTCGAGGCCCAGCCACCTTCTCCCCTCCACCTGGTCTCAAATCAATTCCACATGTCTTAAGTTTTTGATATACAGAGCCCCACCTGTAGGTACCAAAACCTACATGAATCAATTCATATGAATCAATTCATAATTTACTCCATTAATAACTATGTCCTTAAAAGAGCTATTACGATGATCAACTCAATAACTAGACTACGCTGATGTCATATAATAAGGACCCAGTAAAGGTTTCCTCTTATTTAAATGCTTGTAATGTATGTTTGATGTTTTACTTGAGAATATTCCATATTGCTATAGAAGAAAAGAAAACAAATCGGATGCATGTGTCTCATAAGATATTTCATGCGTGTGTGTGTGTGTGTGTGTGTGTGTAATTTAGCAACTTGGATGACATATTTAGACATAGAACACATACGTGAGCATAATAAGTGTTTGATATGCTTTACTTACATTTTCTAGATAAAAAGAAGAAACAGGATGGAAGATAAAAGAGGACCAAATAACATTTAGTCATGATATCATTTTAAGTATATATTCATGATACACTAAAACCTGAGATATATGAGACTCTGTTCATGAAGGCTAACTGACCATCCCCTGGTGACACCCATCCTGGCCCCTTGTGTTTTCTGCCCACAGCTGCTCAGTAGGCTAATTGATAAGCTACAGTTGTGTCTTTACAATAAGCCCTTGCATTGAGCCCTTATACCTTCTGTCTTATTGGACTATCTGAGTCAAACCTGAAGTCTGGTCCTTATAACCACATTATTAGTAGAGAAGGTTAAAGTGACATAGAGATGGAAAGTCATGTGACCATTGTATAACTCAGGAACTTGGTGGTGTGATCTTTCTCCCACTCTCCCACCATATCTATGTAAGTTCATTTATCCCATTGCTTTCCCCTTGTGTTGCGGGACCCACTACCACCACAAAAGATAAGTTGAACTCCTCATCCCATATATGCATGAATGTGAACATTGTTTTGAAAGTAGGGTCTTTGCAGATGGAATCAGGCAAAGATGGTCATACTGGATTAAGCTGGGCCCTAACTCTAATGAGTAGTTCTTACAGGAAGACACACAGAGAAACACACACAGAGGGAGAATGTCCTGTGTGGATGCAGACAGAGATTGGAGTGATGCATTTACAAGCCAAGGAACACCAAGAAATGCCAGGACCATTAGGATGGTCCTCCCCTTGAGCCTTCAGAGGAATATGAACCTGCCGACATTTTGATTCCAGACTTTAAGCTTCCAGAACTGTGAGAGAATAAATGTCTGGTTTAAAAATTGCAATATGTAGTATATTGGTATGGCAGCTGCAGGAGACTAAGAAATCTGGCTTCTTGCTGTGAGTTTTAAACTGACCTGTGAAAATTAATCAGGTTACTAGAGCCTCTTAATGTGGTCTGTGGATCTTCCAGCCTTGTGACTCTTCATGTAGCCATGTTGCCAGGTGGTAGCGTGCTTGGTAGTTCCCACGCATCAGGACATTTCCCATACATAAGTCACATACAGTCATGTCTGCCTTGGATAGTTTTCAAAAGGGCACTGCCAACTTCAGGCCCCTGGAGTTTTCATGTTCTATCCTCTAGGCAACTGGTTTTCAACATTTAGTATCACCTAGGGATCTTGCTTGAATTTTTTATGATATGATTAAGACATAAGATTGTATACTTCCATTTTTTTTAAGTAGGTTCCACGCCCAACACAGGGCTTGAGCTCATGACAGAGATTAGGAGTTGCACACTCTACCACCTGAGCCAGCTAGGCACCCAGTAACATTGTGTATTTTAAGGTATGTTGATTTGATAAACTTACATATTGCAAAATGATTACCACCATAAATCTGGTTAAGAACTCCATTACTTCATACAATTACTATTTCTTTCTTTCTTTCTTTTTTTTTTTGGCTGAGAACAGTTAAGATTTAGTCTCTTGGCAATTTTCAAGTATATAATACAGTATTGCTAACTATAATCACCATGCTGTACTTAGATCCCCAGAACTTACTCATTTCATAACTGGAATTTGTGCTCTTTGACCAACATCTTCCTACACCCCCTACTCCCCAACTCCTGGTAACCACCATTCTACTTTCTGTTTCTATGAGTTTGATTTTTTTTAGATTCTACATGTAAGTGAGATGATACAGTATATATTTTTCTGGACTTTATTTCAATTAGCATAATATCTTTAAGTTTCATTCATCTTGTCACAAATGGCAGTATTTTCTTCTCATGGCTGAATAATATCCCGTGTGTATATTTGTGTGTGTGTGTGTGTGTGTGTGTGTGTGGTGTGTATCACCATGGATTTGGGGTGATATTATTTAAAAATTATTTATTATTTAAAAATTATTTAAAATGTTTATTTAAAATTAAAATTAAACATTATTTAAAAATGTGACCCACAAACTCAACGTTTTCCACCAGCTCAGAGTACAGAAACCTTCACAGTCTTCACAACCTCTTGCTTCATTGTTGCCTTCATGGGAGTCTTGGTGGCAGCCATTGCTGTCCTTTTAGATGCTTACTTAGTCCTTTTTGCTTCCGTGGCAGCCCTGATGGCTGGTTCTCGTTGAGCCTTCCTAACTTCAGGTTTCTGATTCCTCTTGACCATTCTATCAACAAAAGTTGCACCAGTGATGGCCCTTTGGAATGTGACCACACAGAAGGTTCTTTTAAACTTCTTCCAACCATCCCTTTTTGTGGTTTCTTCAGTAGAGGACAGTCCAGTTTATCTGCTGAGGATTCCTCTTGGAAAGGAATGCCAACTTGCATTTTGCATCAGGAAATTGGAAAACCTTCCCATCGATCCTGGCGTAGCACCTGCTGGGTCTGGGGTGAGATATATTTGTATCTCATATCTCTATCTACTCATCCATTGACAGATGCTTAGGCTGTCTCCATATCTTGGCTATTACAAATAATGCTGCAATGAACACTGAAATGCAAATATCTCTTCAAAATCTTGATTTCATTTGGATTTGTGCCCAGAGTGGGATTGCTGGATCATATGGTATTTCTATTTTTAGTATTTTGAGGAACCTCCATACTATTTTCTATAGTGGCTGCACCAGTTCATGTTTCCACCAATAGTGCATAAAGAGTTTCCTTTTGTGGGGGAGCTTGTTTCAACACAGATTTCCTTCCCCCAAATTCACACACATATTAAGATTCAGTTCAGTAGGGGTTGAAGACATTACTGGTGTTTGCCCACATATTTAATTCTCCCCTCTTTCCTGGCATAAGGAACATTATCCTTACTAACTCCCCTGGATTTGGGCAGGGCTGCATGACTGGTTCTAGACAATAAACCATGACCAGAAACTGACACGTGCCACTCATTTAGACAGAGGCAATAAGAAACTCTAGTTTTTTTTCTAGTTTTTCTCCACTTATTCCTCTTCCCATGCTGCCACAGTGTGGAGCCCTCATTTGAGATGGAGGGGCCCCAGGATTAAAGCAACTTGGATCAGTGAATGGATCACTGAATGGAAGCAGGCTGTTCTGGAGAGTTGCAAAGCATGTGTCTGTGTTAGGATTACCAAGAAATAAACTTCTGTTTTATTAAGCCATGAAAATTTGCGTGCTGTTTGTTACCACAGCAGAACCTCTTTAGTTCTGACTTGTAGATATAAAGTCAGGACCAGAACATTTACTTTTTCTGTCATAGAGGTCCATGGACCACATTTGGAGAAACATCTTTTAGGCTGACCATCTGCCATCATTTATTCATGGTCTTTTTCCAAACAAGAAGCAACATAGTTTAAGTACTCTCTTACAATTCTCATGGAATCACACTACTGACCTGTTTCCCTTCTTTTCTTTTCAGATCATTTCCCTGCACATTTTGATTCCCTTCCAAAGCAGGCATGCATGGTCTCATTATTTGCTCAATTGTTGGTATTTTGGTTTCTTTTAGTCTGATTATTATCTTATTGGAAGTACATTCCTGCCACCCTGTATAGTGAAAATAAAATATCCACAAAAAGAAGCAAAACATTTGCCAAGTGTAGATCTTATGTTAAGTATTCTTATCACAAAATAACAACAACAACAATAAGCATAATAAAAAGGGCAGAAAGAAACTTTTGGACGTGATGGATGTTTATGGCACAGATTATGGTGATGGTTTCATAGTGTGAACTTATTTCTAAATTCACCAAGTTGTATATCTCAAACATGTAAATATTTTTTTTAATTTATTTATTTTCAGCATAACAGTATCATTATTTTTTCACCACACCCAGAGCTCCATGCAATCCGTGCCCTCCATAATACCCACCACCTGGTACCCCGACCTCCCACCACCCCCCGCCACTTCAAACCCCTCAGATTGTTTTTCAGAGTCCATAGTCTCTCATGATTCACCTCCCCTTCCAATCTACCCCAACCCCCTTCTCTCTAACTCCCCATGTCCTCCATGCTTTTTGTTATGCTCTACAAATAAGTGAAATCATATGATAATTGACTCTCTCTGCTTGACTTATTTCACTCAGCATAATCTCTTCCAGTCCTGTCCATGTTGCTACAAAAGTTGGGTATTCATCCTTTCTGATGGAGGCATAATACTCCATAGTGTATATGGACCACATCTTCCCTATCCATTCATCCGTTGAAGGGCATCTTGGTTCTTTCCACAGTTTGGTGACCGTGGCCATTGCTGCTATGAACATTGGGGTACAGATGGCCCTTCTTTTCACCACATCTGTATCTTTGGGGTAAATACTCAGGAGTACAATGGCAGGGTCATAAGGAAGTTCTATTTTTAATTTCTTGAGGAATCTCCACACTGTTCTCCAAAGAGGCTGCACCAACTTGCATTCCCACCAACAGTGTAAGAGGGTTCCCCTTTCTCCACATCCTCTCCAACACATGTTGTTTCCTGTCTTGCTAATTTTGGCCATTCTAACTGGTGTAAGGTGATATCTCAATGTAGTTTTAACTTGAATCTCCCTGATGGCTAGTGATGATGAACATTTTTTCATGTGTCTGATAGCCATTTGTATGTCTTTATTGGAGAAGTGTCTGTCCATATCTTCTGCCCATTTTTTGATATGATTGTCTGTTTTGTGTGTGTTGAGTTTGAGGAGTTCATTATAGATCCTGGATATCAACCTTTTGTCTGTACTGTCATTTGCAAATATCTTCTCCCATTCCGTGGGTTGTCTCTTTGTTTTCTTGACTGTTTCCTTTGCTGTGCAGAAACTTTTGATTTTGATGAAGTCCCGAAAGTTCGATACACCCAGCTACACCCGTTCAGCCATCTCTCACCAAAATGACTAGGAGGAGGAATGCCCAACAGAAGAAAAATACAGAGGATGGACCTTCTGCAACAGAGCTAATGGCTATCAACATAGACAATATGTTGGAAAGAGAATTCAGGCTAACAATTATCCGAGCAATAGCTAGGTTGGAGAAAGCCATGGGTGACCAAACGGAATTCATTAGGGCCGAACTGAAAACAACCAGAGATCATGTTTTCAATATTAGGGAAGAGCTGAAAGCTACCAGGGATGAGCTTCACAATGCTCTCAATGAGTTCCAATCTAATCTAAATTCTCTCAATGCTAGAGTAACTGAGACAGAAGATAGAATTTGTGATCTGGAGGACAAACAGATAGAGAGAAAGGATCAGGAGGAAGCCTGGAACAAACAGCTTAGAAGCCACGAAAACAGAATCAGGGAAATAAATGATGCCATGAAATGTTCCAATGTCAGAATTATTGGAATCCCTGAAGGGGATGAGAAAGAAAGAAGTCTAGAAGATATAGTGGAACAAGTTCTTCATGAAAATTTTCCAAATCTCGTGAATGGAACCAGCGTTTATGTACTAGAGGCCAAAAGGTTTTCCCCCAAGATTACAGATTCTTGAAAGTCCTCGAAACACCTAATAGTAAGAATGAAGAATTATAATTGTAGGCAGAACCTCTTGAAAGCTGCTAGGACAAAGAAGATCCTTACGTACAGAGGAAAGCCCTTCAGAATAACGTCAGACCTGTCCACAGAGACCTGGCAAGCCAGAAAGGACTGGCAAGATATATTCAGGACACTGAATGAGAAGAACATGCAACCAAGAATACTTTATCCAGCAAGACTGACATTCAAAATGGATGGAGAGATAAAGAGTTTCCAGGACCAGCAAGGCTTAAATGCTGCAGGAAATATTAAGGGGGCTTCTTTAAAGGAGGAAAAAGCCCAAGAATAGCATTGAACAGAAATATAGAGACAATCTACAGAAAGAAAGACTTCAAAGGTAACACGATTTCAATAAAAATGTATCTATCAATAATCACTCTGAATGTGAATGGCCTAAATGCGCCCATAAAACGGCACAGGGTTGCAGACTGGATAAAACGACAGGACCCATCCATATGTTGTCTACAAGAGATACATTTTGAACCTAAAAATACACCCAGACTGAAAGTGAAGGGATGGAGAAGCATCTTTCATGCCAATGGGCCTCAAAAAAAGTCTGGGGTAGCGATTCTCATATCAGACAAATTAGATTTTAAACTAAAGACTGTAGTCAGAGATCCAGAAGGACACTACATCATTCTTAAAGGGACTATCCACCAAGATGATCTAACAATTGTAAATACCTATGCCCCCAATATGGGAGCAGCCAATTACATAAGAAAACTGTTAATCAAGATAAAGAGTCATATTGATATGAATACACTAATCGTTGGAGATCTTAACGCACCTCTCTCAGAAATAGACAGATCATCGAAGCAGAAAATCAATAAAGAAACAAGAGCATTGAATGACACATTGGACCAGATGGACCTCATAGATATATACAGAACATTCCACCCTAAAACAACAGAATACTCATTCTTCTCAAGTGCACATGGAAATTTCTCCAGAATAGACCACATACTGGGTCACAAATCAGGACTCAACCGATACCAAAAGACTGAGATTATTCCCTGCACATTCTCAGATCACAATGCTTTGAAACTGGAGCTCAATCACAAGGAAAAGTTCCAAAGGAACTCAAACACCTGGAAGCTAAAGACCACTTTGCTTAAGAATGCTTGGATCAACCAGGAGATCAAAGAAGAACTGAAACAATTCATGGAAACCAATGACAATGAAGACACTTCGATCCAAAACCTATGGGATACAGCAAAGGTGGTCCTAAGGGGGAAATACATGGCCATCCAAGCCTCCCACAAAAAAATTGAAAAATTCAGAACACAGCATGTACAGATTTTTGTAAGTCAATGCTACATCAATAAAGCAGCTTAAAAAAAAAAAAAAACTGCCAGGTGGAAAATAAGATGTAACTAATCAAAGAAGAAATCAAAAAAAGGACAGAGGAAATGCAAAGAATCACCTAAAGGATCAAAAATCGAAAAGTCCAACTAATCAAATCCAAGCAAGAGAATGTAAATGCCAAAGGCCATTAGTAATAAATACTCATGACAACACTAATAGCAGCAACTATCATTTGTAGAGCCTCTGCTATATCCAGGCATTGTGTTATGCTTTTAGTCTTCATTCTCTCTCATCTTTACAACCACCACAGAGTGAGTTTTCTTACGAGTAGGATGAAAAATTAAGTTGGAAAACAGTCAGTAGTTTATATAGGGTCATATTGGAGAGTAAAAGGCAGGCCTGGATTCAAAGCCAGCGCTGTCTTGCTCCAAAGTCTCTTCCAGTGTATCACACCTCCCAATAACATAGAGGATAGGATGAGAAAGCAGAGGTAAATACAAATATGACAATGTGTTCTAAACGAAAGGCCTAGATTGAAGGCTCCACCATTCCAGTCAATGCAGAAGGCGAATGAAACTGGAAGGCGATTTCTTTTTTCCTCTTTTTAAGCATACAGTCTGGAAGCTGAAAAAGTAGGATTTTTGTGGGAATATATGTGGTCACAAGGATGAAATGGAAAGGGGGAAGGAGAGAGAGCCCTCGACTCTCATTTCCTACATATAATACTAAGAGGGGCGGCAGCAAGCAGGAATTTCAGTTTATGTGCTGCCGAAGCGAGCACAGCAAGCAGGAATTTCAAATGAGATTTTGGAAAAGGGGGTGGTGTTGGGAGTAAGTCGAAGTAGCCCCCGGATCCAAACATTCAGAATCCCTCAGTAAGAACACTTAAAGGTTACTTATTTTGCACACATGCTAAAGGTCCCCCCAAAAGGCATTGGGCCAAGGAAGCTTAAGAACCATAAAAGGAATAAAGCTACTTTATTAATGATAAGGAAATAACTGAAAATAATTTATCAAAATGAGGGATATTTTACAGAGGTATATGACAGATGATCAAATTATCTCCAAACAAGAAGAAATAAATATGTAAGAAGAATGATCAAGCTGATGAAAGCCCTTTTGGATTTGGAAAGGATAAGAGAACGGAGGACACGTTTAAAAAAAAAATGATGCAAAGAAAACTCACTGGAAGGAAGAAAGCCAAAGTCTTTTTTAAAAACAAATAAATGCTCCCAGCTGTGGGTAATGGCTAATGCACAGAAAAAGGGGGAAAGGAAGAAACTGGAGCCAAAAAAACAAATAAATGAACAAGTAAGAAAAGTCAGAGACAAAGTCAAGGTAATGAGAGAAGAAAAAGGAGACCAAGTAAGAGCAAAATAATCTTCTGTGAAGATTTTCGTGTTCAAAGAGCAGAGAGAAGGGTGATGGTTTAAAAGAGAGGCAATACAATTGAAGAAGGTGAAGAAACTGGGTTGAAAAGTGAGACACATGGCTTCCCTCCCAGTCCCACATCTTAGGCAATTTTCTTCTTCTTTTTTTTTTTCCCCCCTTTTTAAAAGGAGCTTTCTTAACTCTCTGTGCCTCCGTTTCTCTTTATGTATCAAATTGGATAAAAGGGAAATTTTTATACTTATATCACATTCACCAGTCTGGACTACAGATGATGAAAAATGAGGAGTAAAATGAGATGACACATATGAGCCTTTTAACATGGGGCCTGGCTTATCAGGAAGAGTCAATAAATGTTCACGATTGATGATTAATTATTTACGATAACCTTGGAAGATAAAAACCAACAAACAGCACACTGAAAGAGAAACTGCAGATAGTACAGAAGAGGTCTGAGGAACTATTTCAAGGGGGAAAAATGCACAGATATGTGGAAGCATGTTTGAGAATCAATTTTTTTAAAAAAGGACAACTCTCAAATAATTTATTTAACAAATGCAGCTCAACAAGTGAGCTGGTGCTGCTGAGTTGTTTATTGACAGGAAAGGACTCCTGGGTCTAGCAGACTTACTGCCGGGTTCTTAATAAGACAACTGAGAATGTCCAGCATCATGCCTTCAATGAAGTATGAGAGAAGATTGAAACAAAATCCACAAGGAAATAATGAGGGTGAACAATAGCTACTTGAGGAAGGAGGAAACATATTAACAATTTGTGGTCACATCCTAAATGCCCATTGATAAAGGATAGTTAGCTAAATAAATTAGGGTACCTCTAGATCCCGAGAGACTGCTAAAAGGAATATAATGATTCTCTGTGTGCTGACATGGAGAAACCCTTTCTATGGAGTTTAGAAATAAAGTGAAAAACACTGTGTATTAAAATGCCCTAGTTTATGAGAATATGTTAAATGATTATGTGTATGTACATGAACCAGATATACAACAAAGTGTCTGGGAAATGGGCCTGGGGAATGGGAGGGACTTTTCCTTTTTATTATTTACCAGAGGAAGGTAAAATGATACTGTAGTTAAAAACCCAGGATCTGTATCACTTAAGGAACCTTGTGTAAGTTAATTAACCTCTCTGTGCCTGGTTTAGCCATCTGTAAAATGAGGACACTAGCCTGATAAGGATGTCATAAGGATGAAATGAGATCGTGAACATTTTACCACTCTGAACAAATACCACTCAGAACAGGACCAAGCGCCTAGAACTGTCCATTACACAGTCAGCTAGCTGTTAGTGGTATTATCACACCTCTGTAAAGTTTGCTGTCATTGAATCACAAGCGGGAGTCAGTTCTGCAAATTGTTAAAAGCCCAAAGGAGGAGGATGGAGAAAATTAATGAGCTTATAAAAATAAAGGGAGTTTTCGAAAGTGTCAGCAACATTTTGTTAAGTTTTTCACAAAATCTTGTATTGCAATTGAAGCTGTATTAAATTTATGGGTCTGTTGAGGGAAAACAGACAGTTTTCACACTGCTAAGCCTTCATATGCAAAATCAAGGCACATCTTTGGGTTTTTTCCTTATGTTTTCAGTATAGTTAAAATTTCTTTTCTTTATTTGGGTCTACACATTTTTAGGTTTGTTCCAAAATTCTTTTTTATATTAATATTATAAATGGAATCTTTTCTTCCATTATTTTCTCTTACTTGATCTTGTTTATATATAGGAAAGCTATGAGGGGGATGAGCCCTACCAGATAAAATGTAATATGAAACTACGATAATTAAAAACAGTTTGGTGCTGAAGAGGAAATGAGAAGATCAAAGGATAGAATAGAGAATCCAGAAATAGACTCTAACTCATGTGGGAATTTAACATATTCAAATCAAAATGAGAAAAATGAATTAACCTGTAAATCACAATGCAAAACTAGCCTACCACATAAATGCCAAAAAAGAAATGATTTCCTCATTCTTTTTACCAGGTAAATCCAAATTAATCTGAGATTTTTAAACTAAAACTATAAAATTAATCAATATATTTTTTTAAAAAATCAACTTCATATAAGAATAGAAGGCATAGATGGATTTATAATCTTAGAATAAGAAATGATTTCTAGGCAATACATGGAAAACCTAGACATCATAGAGGCAATTAAAATGTTTATGTAGTCAAATTCATCCAAACACTTGTTTAGAAAAAAACATATCCTAAAGTCAAATAACAACAAACCGGAAACATATTTTCAACAGATATTTAAAAGGGCCAATTTCCTTAATTCACAAAGAGTTTGTGCAAATCAGTTAGGAGAAATCCTGACAACCCAAGTGAAAAATAAAATGAATGAAGGCAATCAGCTGGTGACCACAGAGTATAGAAAAGAACTTCCCACTATGCAGTGAACACCAGCAGCAAAAGCAAGAGCACAAACAAATCCCAACAATCAGGCAGGACCTCAGGGGAGACAAAGGAGCTGGAGGACCAGACATCTTACTTGGCAGGACAAAGAGTGTGAATGGTTCATGGCCTGGCCAAGTCCATAAGCTGTAACCCACAGCTTTTCTCTGCTTCTTTTCCTAGGATGATCCTGGCTTTCATGCTCGCATGGTCTAGTCGGTCAAACCCATGTGGATGAGTTCATTGTGAAGAATGGAGAATTACTTCTTAGTTGGGCGCTCTCGAGTTTCAACTTTAAAAAGAACCGTATCCTGATGTAGTTGTTGCCTAAACCTGACAGTTTCTTCCTTCCTGTTCCCTTCTCATGGAAGGTCTTCCATCCCCTCTGCTGAAACCCATTATGCTAACAGCTTTGTAATGTAACACGTTCCTTTCCTCGGAGGGTGTCTGCTGAAGGGAGGGTATGCTTTCTGAAACCTCTCAAAGTTTTGGAATGTCCCAATTCTCTGGTCTGATACTTTTTTAAGTATAGGTTGTCCCTGCTATTTCTGTGTACAAGATTTTCCACTTCTTTTCTAGATCCTGCACCTTCATAAAATACTGTGGCACATTTGTTACAATAACCTTTTCATGGTGATCCTGTTTCATTTTTTGAAAATCTTTCTCTTAAGGGACCACCAGCTTCTTTCTCCAGCTCTCTGGGCATGGAAGCTTGCTCTCTAACACACTGCTTGATGTCCTGGCCCTTCTCTTAAAGGCTGATGGGCTGCGTGTCTCTGCCACCAGCTACTCAGAAATCAACACACGGGACAGAGCAGTTGCTCTCCTGTTTAGTTACATTTAGTTGCATTTAAAAGGTAACAACTGGGGGTGCCTGGGTGGCTCAGTTGTTAAACATCTGCCTTGGGCTCAGGTCACGATCCCAGGGTTCTAAGATCGAGGCCTGCATCAGGCCCCCTGCTTAATGGGAAGCCTGCTTCTCCCTCTCCCACTACCCCTGCTTGTGTTTCCTCTCTGCGTCTCTGTCAAATAAATAAATAAAATCTTAAAACAAAACAAAACAAAACAAAAAGGTAACAACTAAATAAAAGAACTCTTCCTGCAGGGATCCTTCTATTTCCCACCATAAGGAAAATGATTCACCATGCAAATACTAAGATACAGAAAGAACCTAAGGATTGTTAATATCCCCGTTGGCCATCATTTCGGTAATTATAAAAATATAATAACATGTAATTTGTACATATCTATAGCCTGTATATATATCAGAAAACACACAAATATGTACTTTATGAATTTTATAAATATCAATAAAATAGTATATAGAGAGACACATGTTATAACATCCAACACAGAACATTTAGTTTGTGAGGGATGCTGTTGAGCACTTTATATATACTGTCTTACTTAATCCTCTCAATTACTTTACTGGATTAGAACCCCTGTAAGCACCACCTGTGGTTGGTTTCTAAGGCCCACAAACTCTTCAGCACTCCTCCCATCGAGAGGTGAGGTCTCGAGTTGCCCTTTCCCACCTCTTGTAAACCTCCTTTCAGAGCACGGGGCTGCCATTGTGAGAACTCAAGCCCCCTGCAGGAGATACCACCTGGAGCATCTCGGAGCCCATTTGGAGAGGGAGAGGGGCACAGCTGAGCCCAGCCTTCCTTCTGGTCCCATCAAAGTGCCAGACCCTAAGGGAATTCTTCCTGGACCCTCTAGACCAGAGCAGCTGCCAGTTGAATGCCACCAAACAACCCAGTCCATGCCACATGGAGCAGAATTGTCAGTAGAGCCCTGCCTAACTCACTGATTCACAAAATCCCGAGAGTGAATAAAAGGGTCTTGCTGTAGACCACCAGTCGCTGGGTGATTTGTTACTGAGCCGTAGATAACTGGAACTCTCTATTCCAGATGCAGAAGCAAAATCACAGTGAATGAAGTAAGGTGTTCTGAATCACATGCCTAATTAATAGTACAGCTGAGATTCCAACTCAAGCAGCCTGCCTCAAAAGCCTATAATCTTACCCACTCCACTGAATTATTTTAAAATTATAATTAACTTTTGGAGATAAGGCATATATAACATCTTGATTCTTCTTCGCATCTAGTCTAATTCCAATCTAATGAAGAATTTGTGCCAAAGGCATATATCCTCTCTGCATTCACAGTTATCTATTTATGCTTATTTTCACATCTCTCTGCATTTAAAATACGATGAATTTCTCCAGCAGATTTGCCTGCGCTTATTCTGAGGCAGTAGGATAGAGATCCTCATTTCTCTTTTGCCTTTAGCATAGATCGTATCAGCAGCGCTGCTTAATACCAAAGGGTAAGCTAATTCTGGGACTCAGGAAGCTGATTTCTATAGTATTAAATGTGGTTTAGTAATTTTCCAAGCAGACAGAGACTCTGGGGTCTTGGTAGTTTCCCTGATAAGCTATCATCCCATCTATTTTATATTAGCATGTATTGTTTACTGAAAAGGGTTAGGAAGGAGGCAAAAGGGAGACTCAATCCCAGCTTTTTGACAGGCAAATAGTTCTGTACCTGCAGCCTTTCTGGAGCCAAGAAGGTCAGGGGTCGAGGACCCAGAGGTACTGATGAAATCAAAGGACTTCAGTTAATTAAACACTCAGCAATATGCACTGTAGTGTAGAGACTATTGTTTCCAAGATAGAATAAAGAACACAATGTATCAAGGAAAGCAGGTTCTCTGTGCAGCTGTCAACCTCTGATTGTTAGGCATCTTCACAACAAATAGGGACAATCGAGAAAGCCTACACTTACTTCCTTGGTGTCTCTTTCAAAACATTTTGATTTCAGCCTCTCAGAGACTGATCCCATCGTGAAAAGAAGTACAACAGGGAAAAAGGTACACAATTATTAACAACATTTCCTAGAACTTAAAACATAAAGTTAGGAAAGCAAGCATAAAACACTTCTAAGTACTCCAATGGCTGGTTGTTAAATTTGGCTTTCTGAGTTATACTTTAGAAAAATCTAGCAAAAAAAAAAAGAATTCTGAGACTTTAGAGCTGCTTTTTTTTTTCTTTTTAAAGATTTATATATTTATTTTAGAGGTGGGGAGGGGCAAAGAGAGAGGACAGAGAGTCTTAAGCAGACTTGACACTGGCTGTGAGCCCAACCTGGGGCTCGATCTCATGACCTAAGCCCCAATCAAGCCCGTTACTTAACCAACGGCACCACCAAGGTGCCCCCACATCATTCCTCTAATAAAAGTAAAATCACGATGTAATTTTAGTGTCTTCCTTTGGCTTCCAATAAAAGTAAAACCACAACAAAAAACAATGATCCTATGTACCAGGTGCTATTCTAAGCATTTTTTAAAAAAGATTTTATTTATTTATTTGACACTAAGAGCAGGAACACAAGCTGGGGGGTGGGGAGATGGGAGAGGGAGAACCAGGCTTTCCACCGAGCAGTGAGCCCAGTGTCGGGCTCAATCCCAGGACCCTGGGATCATGACCTTAGCTGGACAGACGCTTAACGACTGAGCCACCCAGGCGCCCCTGTACTAAGCATTCTATATTGATTAGGACATTTATCTTCACAACCACTGTATGAAGTGATTATTATTATTATTACCCCCATGTTATAGTTGAGGAAACCAAGCCTTAGCTTAAGTGACTTGCTGAGGTCACACAGATAGGAAGCTGGGGAGTCAGGAGTTAAACATAAGTTAACAGATCCCAGCACTATCCCCCCCCCTCCTGATTTAGAACTCAGAACAACTCCCCTTTTATTCATTTTTGTACATAAGATTGAGAAATATGTTTATTTTTGAATTATAGCTCAATAAAGCTGGGAGAAAACCCAGACAAATCCCAACCAAGAAACATTCTACAATATACCTGACCAATATTCCTCAAAACTGTCAAGGTGTATAACATAAGAACAAGGAAAACCTGAGAAACTGTGACAGTTAAGAGGAGCCTAAGAAGACAGGAGATTAAATGTAATGAGGCGTCCTGGATGGGATCTTAGGACAGAAAAAGGACAATAGAGAGAAACAAAAGAAATCTGAATATATTATGGACTTCGGTTAATGATAATGACACTGGCTTAATGATAATGATACTGGTTCATTAATTGTGACAAATGTAACCTGCTATTGTAAAGATGTTAATAATAGGGAAAAGTAGCTGTTGGGAATTTGGATCCTCTCTTCCCTATCTTCATAATTTTTCTGTATATCTCAAGCTATTCTAAAATAAAGCTTAGTTTTTTCCCAAAAGAAATATATAATTGATTTTTTTAAAAAACTATTTGCAAATCACTGCTTTAATCTAACCATCGCCTAGGTTTGTGAAGCAATGGAAGTGCCCAGTGTTTCTAGACCTGCCCTCGAAGGACTGGGGCTGTTCTAGGTCCGGAACCAGACCTTCTCCCTGGTGCACAGTCTAATGTTTCTTCCACTACATTCTGCTGCTCATGACCCACCATAAATCAAATCGAATATTTTTACTCTTTTTTTCCCTTCAATTTTATCTTTCTCTATATATAAAAACACAGCACTGGTGGGAAAAAGTAGCCGTATTTTCATCTGCTCCCACTTCTAGAAAGGAAGACTCCATGAGAATGTTAATGCCTTGAATTTAAGTACATGACATTCCCACAGCTAGTGTGGGACCAGGAGGAATTGGGTATCCATGAATCTCTGCTACACACAGGACAATAGCAATGGCAAATAAAAATAATAATAATAAAATAAAATAAAATAATAAAAATTTAAAAATCTAAGTACTATTTGTAATAAATACAAGCAAACTAAAGAAATAAAAACAATGAAAACACGTTATTAAATTCTCACTGAAAACAGTTGCCTGCTAAATACTGAACCGAGGGCCTGCTCTCTCTTTCCATAAGAAAAGGAGATTATGGAAAGATGCTAAAGACATATTAGCACCAAACTGACTTTCTTCCTTTTTTTATAACTGAGTAATGGTAATAAACCTTTCTTTTTTTTCCTTTCAGCTAACAAAGCCAGTCACACTCATTTAATTGTTGCTTCCTTGTAGAGGAACTTTTGGTGTTCCTAACAGGTTCATCAGGCTTCCAGAAATAAACTATGATGGGGAAAAACATACCTCTTAGTCTTTTCAAAATGACAGAGCAAATGAGTGACTAGGAAGAGAAGAGGGAAAATCCAAATAAATTTCATGTTGTAAGAATCAAAAACTATACTAAATATCACATGAAAAGTGTACACCCAACCCATGAGACTGTTCAAGTCCAGAATTAGGTAGCAAATGCTGTTTTGCATGTCTCCATGACTGTGTCAAAATCTGGCTTCAGGGTGCCTGGGTGGCTCAGTGGGTTAAGCCGCTGCCTTCGGCTCAGGTCATGATCTCAGGGTCCTGGGATCAAGTCCCGCATCGGGCTCTCTGCTCAGCGGGGAGCCTGCTTCCTCCTCTCTCTCTCTGCCTGCCTCTCTGCCTACTTGTGATCTCTCTCTGTCAAATAAATAAATAAAATCTTTAAAAAAAAAAAATCTGGCTTCAACATGTACAGTGGGTGCTTCCATAGCCCCCCCCCACCCCGAATCTTTACCCAGAACCGTGGGCAGCTGGTAGGAGCTGACCTAGATCTCAGGTTCAGAGTTCTTTTTTCCATGATAACTCAAAGGTAAAAGAATTAGATCTCCAGAAGGTTGTTACCAGACTTGATTCAGCTGGGCACCAATACTCTGGGGCTATGCCAGGCCTTTGTAGGACCAGGGGATTAAAGATTAGTACTACATTACACGGAGGAGATCCTAGGCAAAGACAGCATGATACACATATGTGCATACACATGCGGTAAAATAACGACAAGGAGACGATCCACCAAGTGTACACAAACTATGCAAAGTATGCTGTGGGATTTATAAGCCAGGCTACAAAAGAGAAAAACTCCACACTTTGATTTTTTAAACGTTGGTCTTGGTAGAACATATATTTTGGAGTATAGTACTGAGTGTGCACATCTGTGAAAAAGAAAAATAACACAGTTAACCAAAAAATGAGTGTGGAATCCACTTTATCAGCACTTTAAACATAGCTCTTAAAATAATATCTGAAGATAGGCTTTCCATGCCAAAGTGGAGACAGATGTGCTTTAATATAATATCCTGATGTTTGTCTATTTCCTGATGACCCTTTGACTTCTAGGGTGGGCTTCGTTTCTCTTTTGAAACAGATGTTGGTAAATGTCTATCCCTAAAACCAAAAGTCCTGATCTGCAGGGAATCCAACTGGTTTTCCTCTTCCTTCTCTCAAACCTCCGTCGGCTATATCACATTCTTTGTCAGCAGCTATGACTAACAGACCATCATCGGAAAATAAAGTAGAAATACTTAGATAATTCAGGACGAAAGCTTTCATTGCAAGCATGCAAAAGGCACAACCTAAACATAGTTCCAGAGACAATTCAAGAGAAGTGTAATTTTCCTCTTTACCTCCCAAAACTGGATATTCAATCAATGTAATTTTGTACAGTCAAACATGTAATAACTGTGCTAACCAAATGTCACCTAGCAAAAAGCCTATTAAAGCATTAATCAATAAGAATGGCTTGAAGCTAGCGGATTACAGCTTCGGCATAAGCATTGTTAGCTTCTAGAGGGCACAAAAATGGCAGTTTATCTTGAAATTACTATTTCTTAAATGTCTGAAAACACTTTGGCTCTCTTCAATAGGCAATAATTTTCCTTTGAACTTTGTTCATAGCCTTGGTAAAAGGATTTTATTTTCCTCCAAACAACTTTTGGGGGGGGGGAAAAAAAGCCAACTTCATGACCCCTGTACAAATATCACAAATTCTAGCTACTCAACTACAAATGAAGGCAATCTTGCTAGAATGTCTTTTTGATGGCTTCCTAGAAAATTACTACTAAATCAAATTCTTTTTTAAAAAAATGCATCAGGAGCTCATTAAAAGAAACCTTTGATCAATCCAAGAATTTTTTGACAACACTGATCATCAACTTCTGATGGACTTGTTTTGTCAGTACAGACCTTTAGAAATGGATTATTTTAAAAAGGGCACACCTGTAATTTTGGTTCATCAAGATATCATACACCTCCTTGTTTCCTTTCAAAGTAAGTGTTATGAATAGCAAAAAATACTTTGAAAACTTCAAATATTACAACATTATAGAAAGTTGACCATGAGTAAAACGTAGTTTTTAAAATTATAATTCTGAGGGTGCCTGAGTGGCTCAGTGGGTTAAAGCGTCTGCCTTCAGCTCAGGTCATGATCCCAGGGTCCTGGGATCGAGTCCTGCATCAGGCTCTCTTCTCAGCAGGGAGCCTGCTTCTCTGTCTCTGCCTACTTGTGATCTCTGTCTGTCAAATAAATAAATAAAATCTTTAAAAAAATTATAATTTTGACAAAACTAAAGAAAATTGTTTGCTTTAGTCTGTTAAGCTGTTATCTACAAGAAGAGAAATTATCCCTTGCTATTTCTTATACCTTTAAGAAAAATTAGTACTAAACCAGAAATGCCAAAATCTGGCTTTTTATTTAACCAGGTTTTTTACCTTAAAAAAACAAAAAAAACCCTAAAAATTAATTCAGAAGACAAAAGAGACCAGAATTTTGCTAAGCAAGGAATATGATAAGAAGAAATGCTCATCTTGCGGATTAAAACAAATTTGTGTGTTCCTCAAAAAAAAATAAATAGAATTACCATGTCATCCAGGAATTCCACTTCTGTATATACTCAAAAAGAACTGAAAGCAGAGACTCAGAAAGGTATTTGTAAGCCAGTGTTCACAGTAGCATTATTCGAAACGATCAAGAGGTGGAAACAACCCGAATGTCCATTGACAGAGGAATGGATTCACAAAATATGGTAAATACATACCATGGAATATTATTCAGCCATTAAAAGAAAAGAAATTCTGACACATGCTGTAATACATGGATGAACTTTAAAGATACTGTGCTGAGTGAAACAGATCAGACCAAAGCGACAAAGAGTATATGATTCCATTTCTGTGAGCTACCCCGAGTAGCCAGACTTATAGATAGAAAGCAGAATGGTGCTTGCCAGGGGCAGGGAGCGGGGTTGGGGGGGGAGGGATGCTGACCAGTTACTGCTTAAGGGACTGGAAATTTAGTGTTACAAGAGAGCACGTGTCCTGGAGATAAAGGGTGGTGGTGCTTGCCCTCAGTGTGAATGTATTTAAAGCCACTGAACTGTAGTCCTAAAAACCATTAAAAAGGTAAATTTTGTTATGTATATTTTACTATATAAAAAAAAAACTGTGTCATTTTCCACTATAATAATAACCAGTGACATTTAGGGGCACCTGGGTGGCTCAGTGAGTAAGTGTCTGCCTTTGGCTCGGGTCATGATCCCAGCATCCTGGGATGGAGCCTTGCTTTGGGCTCCCTGCTCAGCGAGGGGTCTGCTTCTCCCTCTGCTTCTGCTCCTACCCCATTCATGCTCACTCTCTCTTTCCTCTCTCTCAAATAAATAAATAAAATCTTTAAAAAAAAAATCAGTGACGTTTGACTTGGAACTGGACATCAAGGAAACCCAAATTCCCTGAAAACTGTGCTGACTGGTTAGCGCAGTGTCCCACCAAGATGTCAAGAGCCAACAGACCTCTTTTGACGTCCCAGACAAGAACACTGCCTCTTGAAGCTAGAAGTAGTAACAAAGGGAGTGGGCTTATTTTATGTTTCATCCTGGTCTCTTTCTTTTCCAGAAGGCCATTCCATAAATGGTTACTTCCAGTAGAATTTGAGTAAACTTCATGTAGTCACTGGTTTTTGTTTGTTTGTTTGTTTTACTACAACATGGTTAAAAAGAGAAAAAGCTGTAAAAGAAAGCCCTTTGGTAGAGAACAAGAAATAATAAGTTTTTAAAATCAAGGATTGAGCATTTTTGTTGGAAGTGAAATTGACTCAGAGGAGAGTCTGATTATACACACACACACACACACACATACACTATTTTATTTTATTTTTTCAAGAGAGTTTGATTTTAATAAAATGTTAGACATAACTGCCAGGTGAGGGAAGGGAACTTACCCATACAAGTAAGTGAAAGACAAGAGATAAGATCATCTACACATTTTTAATTCCCAAAATGAAATATGTATTTGCTTAATGCTGCGTAAGAATATAAGCTTAATCAAGAACCTTAAATTTTGGGCGCCTGGGTGGCTCAGTGGGTTAAGCCGCTGCCTTCGGCTCAGGTCATGATCTCAGGGTCCTGGGATCGAGTCCCGCATCGGGCTCTCTGCTCAGCGGGGAGCCTGCTTCTCTCTCTCTCTCTCTCTGCCTGCCTCTCTATCTACTTGTGATTTCTCTCTGTCAAATAAATAAATAAATAAATAAATAAATAAAAAAAACCTTAAATTTTGTGAGAAAGAAAAATGCCAGGTCATTATAGTCTTATCTGTTAAAGATGTGAGAAATTTACTCCGCTAAATGTGGAGATAAAGTTATAAATGTGACCTAATCACTACATTTTACATGGTGTTAAAGCAATCAATAAAATATAAGCAAAAGATAGCAGAGCACCATTAAAAGTCTTTTAATATCAATGCTGTGTGCTTAAACATACAAGGACTGTGATTTTGCAAAGTGTCTAAGAGGTTATTTGGATATATTCTGAAAAAAATAATCTCATGTCCAATAAAATAGTATGTAGTTGAAAACAAGGAAGAGAAATTGCAGTAGATTTTGATTCTAAACCCCCAGAGATAGAGAGAAATGAGACTGATTATATAGATGATATAGGTCTCAAATGCTATATGAATGGACATATTAAACTATTCATAGTCCATCCCTTGGCATCAAAAAGACCCAAATTACACGAAGAGCAATTCTGAGCCAGTGAGCACAAAAATAAACCCAAAGAAAAATCTGTAGTTGGTGATTACATTAAATCTTGCATTGTTGAGAGCCACCTAAGAAATCCTAGCTTTTAATAAATATATCAGAAAATAGGAATTGCAGAGAATATCCACAATATAAATAAGTACCTGTATGAAATGAGTGACAATATTTTTTTAAAAAGCTTAGGTTCGGTCATTTTAAAAATCTGTCTTTAAAAATAAAATTGAAGGGTAGTTTGAAGTACCTTACAGGGTTAGAAAAATTGCAACAGTAACAAAAAATCCACAGTTCCTAAAGTCCAGAAAGGATATCATTGGAAAGAAAAATCACTGTTTCCATAAAAACATCAATTTTTAAGGAATTACCTAATTTTTTTGGTATGGAAATATGTGAACTCTTATAATTTGCAAATTCTTGGTTAAAGAGAACTGCATGATTCACATATTTTTTAAAAGGATAACAGTAATGGGAACTATGAACTTCAAAATTTTACCAAATGTGATCATGAATAAAACAATTACTTTAAGGAAAAGTAATTTTAAAATCCCAAGCAATAACAAGCAATATCAAGCATTTATTAAAACAAGTCATTCAAGGTAAAATAATGTAACTGCTCCCGGCGAAATTATAAAGTTTGTTTAGAAAATAATACAGAATTATATGGGGGAGAGCATTAAGAAAGCTTCCAATATGGCATTTAATAAATGTTATCCAAGGAAAATTTAAATTAGCTTGGAAATAAACATTGTCAAATAAACTAAAAGTTGGCTAAGTTATTTTAAACAAAGGAAATTGATAAATGGTCTGGTATCCAATTGAGATAAGATATTTGGCAGAAGGTCTATTCTCTCTGGTCTCAATAAAAATTATATTAATGACATGAAATAAAGAATGAGTATTAGATTATTGATATCAAAAGTTCTGTTTCAAATAGGCAAAGATCATGCTTAAGTACACAAAGATCTGAAGGGATTCGATCTAAAGCCAAAAAATGATAGGCTAGAGTCAGCATAGAAAAATGCAAGCTACCATAGCATGAGAAAAAGAATTTGAAACTAATTTAATTCCCTGAGAAAACATGGCAATTGGTAATGCTAAAGACACTCTATAAGGAACAGTAGACAGAATATTAAGTAGCCACTTAAAGAACAATAAGAAGACTGCTTGAATAGTGCGGTCCACTAAGCAGCGGACTCGTGGTTTATGGACACTCAGGTCTGAGCTCAGGGTTGTGAGATCAAGACCCCTTACAGACTCCACACTCAGTAGGAGCACGTGCTTGGGTTTCTCCTTCCCTCTGTCCCTCCACCCCCATCTCTCTCTCAAATAAATAAGTAAATCTCTCTTTCAAAGCGGGTAGGGAGGACAACAGGAAATAAAAAAGTGGGCCCATGATGCTTTTCCAAGTGTTCATTTCCTACTCAAGGCAGTTTGGTGCAAGCAGACGTTCGATTGCTTAAGGTTAAGGTCAGATTGACAGGTCTTTCTTAACTACACAGTCTGACTACTTCCATCACAGACAGTGGGAAGAAAAATGATAAAATTCATAGCAGAACCTCATGATTGCTGAGCCCTGCCTCACACCAACATCGGATTTGTTTGCTTTAACTGAAGTTGGACAGAAACAGAAATGAATCCTATTTGCCATTGATAATATTATTCAGCGAAACGGGGCTGATGGTGCACTAGACTGGGAGTCAGCAAATCTTCCCCTGATCAGCCTGCATTTCCTCCTTCCTATGGCAAAAAGGCTGAACCATACATATATTCCTAATATCCTTCCAGCTCTAAGTCTACATAGTGGTTACTTGGGTCTTTTGAAAATAAACTGTGTTTAGAACACAGAGCCTGTGGTAAATGTGTAGAATCACGACCGCTGGTAGACAGCTACCTGCAGACTGTCCTTCGGGAGACAGCACAATGAGGGGAATGGCCGAATATCTGTCGAACTCTGCCCAACGCCAGACACAGTCCTAGGCCCTTTACAAATACCCCATTCAATCCTCACAATAACACTGACACAGATGGTGTTATCCACATTTTACAAACAGAAGCCAGCCTCTCGTTACTGTCTCCCCACCTGATGGTGTTGGAACTAGGTCTGGAGCAGAAGGGAGAAGAGACCCCAACCCGGAAAAAACGCATAAGGGTGTGCCACCATAATCCAGTCCCTTCTGGCTGAGTTATGAAGCATGTGTTAGACGTGAACCACTTTTTAGTTTGATGGCCTTCTACTTCCTACTGTCTTCCTTTTGTACCAGAACTTCCTTTTTGGAGAGTCCTCACTTTGTGTGGTTCTGGTGAGAGGGGAAACTGCTACCTGCTGTATCACAGATGCCAAAAGGGCCAGGGCACCCCCTTCCCCAGCCCCTTGCAGCCCTCTCAGGGAGGAAGGGGAGGCCTCGGGTCAGATTGAGCCAAATGCAAGTTTGCTCCCAGAGCTCCAAATCCAGAGCATGTGAGGAAACACTGAGGGGGGGCGGGGTGGATAATGGGGGACGGGGTGTCACATTCTCACAGCTGTGCAGGTGGTATGCAGGGCAGCTCCTCCTGGGAGAGGACCTGAGGTACTACAGTTTTCTTGTCTGTCTTGAGGAGACTGGATGCTTCCCATTCTTCAAGACTGTTCTTGAGGGTCTCGGTGATTTTGTGAGCCCAAAACAGCCTTCTAACAAACTCCTTTTGGTTTAAAATAAACAGAGTTCATTTCTGTTGCTTGCAACCAAGAAGCCTAAATGGTACAGACTATGGGTAAAAAAGTAGAGGCAGGTATTTGCAGTGTATCTAGGATGCATTTTTGTGACAGCGCTCTCTCAAATGACAGCTCCTGTCTTCCAGCTTCCCCGGTACCGAAGGACCGTTCCCTGATCTGTGGCTGAGCATGGGTACCATTTCACATTCTCGCCCCCAAATTCCTCCAATCTGTGCTCTCAGCTCCTCCAGCTTTAATCAAAATATGTACAAAGGCACAGTCTAACAGCCAAGTCCCACAGTTCATGCTGTTTATGTCATGTTGATTTTGACCCCCCTTAAAATGAAACCCTTCAGGTAATGCAAAAAAAAAAAAAAAAAGAATGCTTGAAGTTCTGTCGTAGATATTGCATATATTGGCAGAAAAGGCAATGCGTCTTATATATAGCTCCATGACTCTCTGGCCTGAAAAATGACTGCTCACTACTGAGTCAAGTCACTAAGTTTCCCCTCCTTTTCTATTATCCTTCCACACAGACACTTTCATGTTCATTCACAAATGCATTCACACACAGCTACACACCTCCCATTATTTTCCCTCATATCAAAAGAGAAAGGCAGAGCCACCCCTCTAAGCTAGCAGTACTTTTCTAAACAGAAGGGAAGAGAGTCCCTTCAATGAGTTTCACATTCTGTGGCGCCTGGGTGGCTCAGTCATTAAGCTTCTGCCTTACTGCTTAGGTCATGATCCCAGCATCCTAGGATAGAGCTCTGCATCAGGCTCCCTGCTCAGCCGGGAGCCTGCTTTTCCCTCTGCTGCTATCTCTCTCTGTCAAATAAATAAATAAAATCTAAAAAAAAAAAAAAAAAAAAGAACAAAGACTTTCACGTTCTGAGATTCTCTTATCTTTGTGTTGTTAGAAGAAAACCCTCCTGAGGCTATTCTGAACTGTTCTTCACATAGGTCTCCACCTACGTGGAGAAAATGGATCACAAGCTCTGAAGACAAGACTGAAGGGGCACCTGGCTGGCTCAGTCAGGTGTCTGCCTTCGGCTCAGGTCATCATCTCAGGGTCCTGGGATCGAGCCCCACGTCAGGCTTCCTGCTCAGTGGGGAGCCTGCTTCTCCTTCTCCCTGCTCATATATTCTCTTTCTCCTCAAATAAATAAATAAGATTTTAAGAAAAAATAAAAGAGTGATTTAAAGTCCTTTGGGAGAAGCTGAGGCAGGTCAGGAAGGGTGGGAAGAGATGTCGGAAGGACACCGTACGCAAACTTTGGAGGACCAGCCCAGGAGCGAAATGGGGCAGCAGTCCACTGCGGCTGTCCACGGGTTAAGGGGTGCTGCGTCCATATTTGTGACTGACAGAAGAAGCAAGGCTGGCGAGAAGAGTTCCAAGAAGAAATCCAGGAAAGAAGCAATGTCTAGGAGAATGTTCCTTCAAAGTAAGTGGAATGAGAACTATAACAGTTTCTTTCTAAAAGTCTTATTGCTAAGAATGTTGTTAGACTATGAGCCCGTGAAGAGTTATAACTGGATTTTCTCTGACTGATTTTCCACGGGTTCTAACATATGCCAATAGAAAAGTGCTTATATAAACAGAATGCAATAGCATTTTATGCTACAGTGAACCAGCCTTTCGGAATAAAAAAAAAAATTCTCTTAATTGCCTATGTGCATTAAGCACATTTTTGCCCAAATTTTGTCTGGCCTTAAGCCAAGATTTTTGCAAACTACCTCAATACTATTCATTTTCATAGCACTTATTACAAAGTACTACATTGTAGGCCCCTTGAAAATCTAGTATAAACCAAAGTCAATAGAAGGTTCTCCTGTCCTTTGGAGACCTGGGAAAAATTGGCTCAGACCTCTAGATTCTGGGGGCACCTGGGTAACTCTGTCCATTAAGGGGCTGACTTTTGGTTTCAGCTCAAGTCATGATCTCAGGGTCTTGGGATTAAGCCCTGTGTTGGGATCTGCGCTCAGTGTGGAGTCTGCTTGAGGATTCTCTCTCTTTCCCTCTGCCCCTCCTCCTACTCTCTCTCTCTCTCTCTCAAATAAATAAATAAATTTTTTTAAAAAACAAAACAGGGCACCTGTGTGGCTCGGTGGGTTAAGCCGCTGCCTTCGGCTCAGGTCATGATCTCGGGGTCCTGGGATCGAGTCCCGCATCGGGCTCTCTGCTCGGCGAGAGCACACACACACACACACACACACAAACAAAACAAACAACAAAAACAAACAAAAAAAACCCTTCTAGATTCTGTAGCCTAGATCAGTCCAGTTTCCAATCCAAGATTTTCACAAAACCCTTCCAGGTCTAACCCTTGGGAGGGCCTCCTGCGGCTACAGGCTGACCGCGTCGTTCTACTTCTGAGTCACCCAGGCCTCTGCTCACTCAGAGCAGGAATGAACCAGCATCACCCTCTTTACTCAGAGTGTTGGGAGGTAACTGGAGGGGCATTTCCCTCTCGGAAATACAAACAGAGGGGCGCCTGGGTGGCTCAGTGGGTTAAAGCCTCTGCCTTCGTCTCAGGTCATGATCTCAGGATCCTGGGATGGAGCCCCACATCGGGTTCTCTGCTCAGCAGGGAGCCTGCTTCCTCCTCTCTCTCTGCCTGCCTCTCTGCCTACTTGTGATCTGTCTGTAAATAAATAAAATAAAAATCTTTAAAAAAAGAAAGAAAGAAAGAAAGAAAGAAAGAAAGAAAGAAAGAAAGAAAGAAAGAAATACAAATGGAAACATTAGTGTTACTGTTTTGAAGTATGCCTCAGGCCCTCCATCTCCAGGGGCCTGCAGGCCCATCCCCCCTCCCATCTGCAGGCCTCTCTGTTTTGTCATCTCCTTCCCCACCCCTTCAGGTATCACTTCTCTCTTGCCTTCCTTGATGAGGTGTGGGCACTAGCCCACTCCCCAGCCTTGCATTTCAGCTTCTGCCCATGACTGTTATTATCTGTATCACAGCACCTTTTCCCAACAAAGAAATTTACTTTGTGGAGAGGAATTTGGGTGCCTGCTATGTAGGAAATAAAAACTGCTTTCCCTTATGAGACAGAAGCAGCAAAGGTAAGAAGTAAGTGTTAGAAGAGGGAAGGGAGCTGACGATGGCAAGGAGTTCAGGTGTTTCTGCTCACCATCCCTGAGGTAAACCCAAGTGTGGACACCCTCAAAGGGCTCAAGCAACCAGGGCCCGAATCGACTTTCTATGAGACTGGGACCCTCCAGCTTCTCCCTGACTCAGTGACCAACCCAAAGCCATAACCGTGTGCCCAGTGGCTTGCGCGGGGAATGTTTAAAAAAAAAAAAAAAGGTATGAGAAAAGAGTCCGAGATCTTTTTCTCTGCCTGTTTTAATCACTGATTTTCTATGCAGTTTGACACAAGCTGTCGCTCTCCTAATACTGCAAACCCACTACTAAATGTCATCATGAAAAATAATTTTGAACAGTACCAAGCATATGGAAAGGGTTCATCAGAACCAGAAAGGTGGTAACTATCTGTGGAGAGAGGGAGAATGACGGGGAGACACAGAAGGAGGAATAGGAGAGACAGACACAGAGATGGACAGAAAGAGAGAGAGAAGCAAGGGGGGAGAAACTCAACAGAAGATAATGCACACCCCCCCCACACACACAACAATAGCGTCCAAGCTTCAAATAGTGGCGACTGCCTTCCAATTTCAATTTGATGTGTGCAGAATTCTTTCTTTTCCAATGCCAAATCCTGACTGAAACATGCAATAAAAATTACTGCCTGAAACATGGTGATAGCATTTAATCCTCTGGCAACACATTAGAAAGGCTTTCAGCTCTAAACCGAGGACTGCCACACGGCAGCCTTGCTCATGAAATTATTTATTCATGCCTTGGTTTATAAAGTCCTTTTTTATATGCTTTCTATCAGCTAATAACGGGCTGGAGCACTTCTGTTCTCAGCCTGACAGATTCCACATTATGAGGCAGGGAGACCAATGCCTGGCAAGAGCTGTGGCCTGGAGGGAGCGATTCCATCTGCTTGAGTGGGTTTAGGCCTCAAGAAGCTCCAGGGACAGTGCCAGGTTGGGGCACCTCGGTGACCAGAGGGATGACATGTGGGGAGACACGGAGCGCAAGGCAATGAGGGAGGAAGGTGACATTCGAATGCTCAGAAGCTTCTGGCAGCTGGGTCCCGAATGTGCAGGGCAGTGCATGCAGACAGGGAGAGGAGGATTCAAAGGGCACAGGATAAATCTCTCCATAAACCAATATCAGGGCTCATTAATTAGTGGCAGCACGAGAGGGCTGACTTCCCTTTCGTGAGTATGAAAAAGGTGGAGAGAGGGTATTGATTTGCTGAGCAGATGAAAAGCAGAAGCAGATTACAAAGGAAAAATTCTACACTTAAGAGACCAAATTGATTGGAGGCACTTTCATATATATTTATTTACATGCAATTTATCTCGAAGGAAAGGTAAAGCTATTGTGGGGATAAAAGCATACAGAGATCATTCTAACCCAGTCATGAAAGTAGGACAGCCACTATATAGTATTTATGTCAGTTAACCCTTCCCTGACTTTTTGGTCAGTCCCTGCTCTTAAGGATTTTCATAATACCATATAACCTCTCTTTCTCAGCACTTATCACAGCTAACAATTTTATTCTATGTTCTGTGTGTGTGCTTGTGTACGCCAAGAGGATTCCACGAGGGATTGTGGTTTTTCCCTTCAACTAGTACTGATGAAGGCAATAAAATGAAATATTTTAAAGATATTTTAGTTCAGAGTTTCCACTAAATAGGAATAATGAAATGATGGTAAAAGGTACAGCAAATCACTGAAATAATAATAACACATTGAAAGGAAAAATATTATTCCAGTAAAATTGACAATTATGGACAAGGTTAATATCTCTTTGCTTTAATGTTGAAATTTTTTTTTAGTTAGTAAAGTTCAAGAATCCCTAATGGTATGGCTTTGTAATTGTAAATATCCTAAAGTATGATCCAATGAGCTAGGTTTTTGCCAGAATTAAACCAGTTAAATTCATTGATCTGCTCTGCCAAAGAAAACATAATGACTTTCGTCTTTCTTGATCATTCTGTGCAAATAGATCATCTTTCTGCCACCTAATACCTCTTTTCTCCTTCAGGTTGTTTTCCTTCAACCCATGGGCCTTCTTTCCACTCTCACTGTTCCAGCCCTGGTCCCATTTAGAGTGTGTGCACTTGCTGTCCCCAAAGCTTTGTAGAATTAATTCCTTCTCTTCCTTCTGGCCACTCCAGAGAGGCCATTCCTGACCATGCTAATGATACCCATCCCTCCTACTTCGTAGCACATTACCCTGTTTCATTTTCTTACTGGGATTTATCCTTATCTAAAATTATCTTATTAGTGGACCCACTGGTTTGTAAGCCCATCTATTTCGGATCTCCCCTACAAGAATGCACAGTTCTTGAGCGTAGGAACTGAACCTGTCTTTTCATGTATATAGCCCTAATGCCTAGCACAGCATCTCGTAAGTAGTAAGTCCTTCATAAATATTTGCTGAATGAATGAATGAACAGAAAACAGGTGAGGGAGTAAGTGAACCATCTTTGCTACATAATAATGGAAGAGTTTGATAATTGTGTGTAAATCTTGCTGTTAAAATGTCCAATGTTGGGGCCCCTGGGTGGCTCAGTCAGTTAAGGATCTGACTCTTGATTTCAGCTCAGGTCATTTTTCTCAGGGTCACGAGATCAAGCCCTCTGAGGGGCTTCATGTAGAGCCTGAAGCCTGCTTAAGATTCTGTCTCTCCTGCTCCTTCTGCCCTTCCCCTGCTTGTGTGCACATGTGTGCGTGATTCTCTCTATATATAAAATAAAATAAAATAAAATAAGTCTCATGTTGGCTGGTTGGCCAACTATCTACACATCTAATAGCTTAGGTCAGCATTTACGGCATACTTCAGCATGTGCATACATTTCCCTGTTCTGTTCCCACAACTATCCCATAAGTAGGCATGGCAAGAACAGAGGCAGGATCATTGTTTTTACAGATGAAGAAACTGAGCTCAGAGAGGTTAAATTACTTTCCCAAGTCATGCACGTAATGGGCAACAGGACCAGATCTCCAACCTGGTTTTCTGTAGCATTCCTACTATACCAGTCAGGGTCTGACTATTTTGTTTTCAAACAAATCAATCATTTATTTAGTTATTCTTTCAAGAACCCTAAATCAGGCACCAACTATTGATGAATAGTGAAGGACTCTCTTAGGCCCTAGGCAACAGTAAAGATGTGTGGATAGCAAGGTCTCTCTCTGGATGATTAAGATGCACAAATGGCTAACCAGCTTGAAGATATCTGAGTTGAGTAGTAGGAAAACCTCAATGTTATAAAAGTAGAAAAACCTTCTGGCTTGTGTGATAGTGGGATGGGCCTCCAGGAAAAACAATTCTGTAGCTCTCCTTGGAAAGGTGGATGGATTTCAAGAAGAGAAATGTAGAGAGAGGACATTCTAAAAAAAAAAACAAAAAAAAGGAACAAAACTGGAGTGCCTCAGTGGCTCAGTTGGTTAAGCGTCTTCCCTTGGCTCAAGTCATGATCTCCGGGTCCTGGGATCGAGCCCCATGCCGGGCTCCCAGCTCAGGGGGAAGTCTGCTTCTCCCTCTGCCTCTCCCCCTGCTTGTGCTCTCTCTGTCTCTGTCTCTCTCTCAAATGAATGGATAAATAAATAAATAAATAAATAAACTTCTTTAAAAAAGGAACAAAAGTAAACAAGAAAATGTGATGTGCTTTCAGTTCGTCAGAGGAAGTTAATTGAAAAGAGTGTCTGAAGCAGGGAAAGCATTGGAAAAAAGACTGGAATTCATGTTAAATGAAATTGCTGTTCGATGCTTTTAACATATGAAGATGGATTCTTCTGAGTCTTGTAAAATGCTAAGCCAGCTGCCGAAGAAATACATTAGTCATATGCCATAGAGGAAGTTAGGCGCCCCAGCTGGTAGTTGGGGCAAGAAAATGGTATCCCAGAGCCTGAAAGTTCAAATTAAGACAGGTCTGTGGGCAAATTTATTCATTTTAAAGTTGAAAATGCTGTAAGTCAAATGCTTGGTATGTTATATCTATAGTAAAATACTATTTTGTACCCAGGGAATCTCAATTTAAGTTCCAAGAAGTTAAAAAGTCAGAGAACTATATAAATTCACGTGGGAGAAGATAAGAATTATTTCCATGATTATGATTTGGTCAGTCAGACTCTAGAGCTGTGTATGTAAATAGATCTATAGAGATACAGAGCTATAGCCCAGAAACATGTCACACAAACAGACCACACTCTACCACCATGTTCACTGGCACGTGAATGGACAGTTCGGTCCTGACAGCACCTTCCTTATATCTTGGGATACATTCAAATTCACTTTTTACAGGAGAGTCTAATCATTTTAGTACCAAACTTGAGTTAAACTTGTAATTAATTTACATTAGTGGAACATTTGCAAGGTGATTGAACAGATGGGTGGTGAGAGCTTTTTACCTCAGAGATGTGGTTTTCACAGAGTAGGTAGGTCTCATGGGTTTTCAGAGGTGACATCACATTTGCATATATTCCTTGGTGCTGTGTTAAATATCAGTGAATGAGTTAGTTTATTCTAAATGACATTTTCCTGTTACCGTGGCTATGAAGAGGGTGGACTATAGAGTCAGAAGGAAATAAACTGAAATCCCAGCTCTCCCACATACTGTGTGATCTGAGGAAATAATCACCTACCTCACCAGTTGTTGTCAGGATGAAATGAAATGAGATTTATGTACCATGTTTTGAACAACATCTCACACATATTAGTCACTTAGTAATTCTATACATTAATAATAATCATGATAATAATTTCCCTTAAAACCCAATGATGTTCATTCCTTAAGCGCCTAATACTGTCATTACCTTAAATACATTAATTCTAATCTTCACAAAAACTCTGTGTGTTAGATTATATTATCCCATTTTACAAATGGGAAAAAAAAAGACTTCTAGGAATTCATAAACTTACCAAAATTGTTTAATAGTAAATGAGAAGCTGAGCTTGGATCTGTATGTGACCTTCCTTGTTCTTTGTTTATTTTTCTGTCTCTATAATACCTTGAAGTACCTCATGTGCCTGGATTTTTCTCCTTTTGTCTGGAATAATGCCTCATAAATATTATGACATATAAAAAAGCTCAAATAAGACACCATTTACAGAATGGAACTTAAGAGATCTAACAAAGGAATTAAATAAAAAGAACAGTGTGCAAGATAAAACTTGTACAAGTAAGCAAACAGAGATAAAAATAAACCCTAACTGATGGACCATCTGATAGGCATTTATACCTAATAGTGGCATAAATGAAAGAGAAAATGAATCCCTGCTTATATTATGGTAAAATTGTATGTTACTATTATCATCCATTTATAAGCTACATGGCTCCCATTTGACCAAACCAAGATGAATAAGTTACTCAAGATTTACCACTGATGACAGAAAAGACCTCTAGACTGATTTAAAAACATTATCAAAGCCAAATACCAAGTCTGAGAAAAATATAACAATGAACGTAACTATTTCTTCTTGATTCTTTTTTATTTTTTTGGAGAGAGAAAGAGAGAGAGCTCAGAGTGGGGGGAGGACAGACAGAGAGGGAGAGAGAAAATTTCAGACGCAGGGCTCAATCCCACAACCAAGAGTTCGGGACCCTAGCAGAAACCAAGAATCGGACACTTAACTGGCTGAGCCACCCAGGTTCCCCCTTCTTGATTCTTTACAAGAGAAAATTGAAACTATGTAATCTTCACTTCATTGCAATTAACTTCAAATTTGTTTTTTACAGGAGAGTCTAATCATTTTAGTACCAAACTTGAGTTAAACTTGTAATTAATACATTAATTCTAGGTCCCCATTAAAACCTAAAATGAATATTTTGTGGGTAGTATAACTTATTCCAATGAAGCCTCCTTCGTTCGCTATTTTACCTGGAGGCTGAGAGGGCAGGGCCTCCCTGGGAGGCAGTGTGGTGTGGTGGTTATGAATACACACTTGGGCTCCCACTGCATCTTTACCATTTATTAGCAGTGTTAGATTACGCACATGAGGTAACTTCCCAAGTCTCACTGTTTTCATCTGTGTGGACATGATAATAAAAGAATCTGCCTCATGGAGCTGTTGTAAGGATTACGGAAGAAGACACGAGAAGCTCTTATTTCAGTGCCTTGGCAGAATAAGTCTTCAATAAATATTAGTGGTTGCTCTTTTTACTATGGAAAAGTAGAATAATTTAGCAGAAAGCATATGAGATTTGGATAGGATATACAAGGCCTCATTCAATTACTTCCTATTTATGGTACTAAGCAAATGCAAACTGTCTTCCAGGAAGGGAATTTTGGAGAGGTTGGATTCTTTATTGGAGGGGTTAGAAGGGTAAAGCTAGGCTAGATCTTGGGGGAAGAAAGGTAGATTTTTTTTTTCAGGGAAGTCATGATAATGTGTAAATTGTCATACTAAATCTTAAACCCTAGCAGAGTTATTGAATTTCTAAACAGAAAGAAAAAGTTCTCCCCAAAGTGACATAGACCAGGATGCTGGCAGAAAGAAAAAAGAGATGTTTGATTCATACAGCTAATGTGTGCCACTGAGAATCACATCTAGTCGTATAAACCACTCATGGGGTATGACTTCCTCCATCATCTCAACAAGCCCAGAAAGAATGCATGTCAAATATTATAAAGAATCTGAGCTTTTATCCAACTTGCAAGCTATCAAGTTAGCATACCACAATTTCAGGGATGCTGGTAGAAGGCACAAAACTCCCGGGTCAGAGACAAAGCTCAGTGAATTACTCACAGCAACAGCAGTAGCCAGAGTATCGGCATTTGGTTGTGCCGGTTTCTCAAACCCCAAAGCCTAATTCTGAGGCCATGCAGAAAGGGGATGATAGCATCTATACACATAGCAGGTTGCAGGGTGAGAGAGGAGTCCCAAGCTGAGAAAACCCAAAGCTTTAATCATGGGTAGTGAATGTTTGCCTACCCTTTCCTGCAGAAGTGGACACGATCTTCATTATATTGGACAATAAGCATGCCTGCCCTTTGCCCAAGAGGGAGATACTATCTTTCAGCCTGATCACTGTGCACACATTCTTGTCCAGAACAAAGGGCAGCCAGTGTCATTGCTCACAAGATAAGCAGTAATGTGAGGGACCCAGGGAGAAATTATTGCCTGACCACGCAGCAAGACGGATATAAAAGCTCCTCAAGTCATCTGTGTTGGGAAGGAAAATGCCACTCCAACAAACCTCTTTAGGATCGCGAAACCTTTAGATCAAGGCTTCGTTTTCCCGACTCTTGTGTTCCCATTGCCTAGAGCTAGGATGAGCCCTGCAGGAGCCTGCACTAAATAATGCACTAGCCGGCAGACTTGCCGCTTGCCAAGCCGGAAAACACCCCTTCTGATGTACCAGCTGGTTTGGGGCCTGACGATTTGCAACCCCCAGCTGCCTGGATCGTGTTCTTTGCAGCAAGTGAGTGATTCCCCAGATAATGAAGAATGATAGGTAATTTTTTTCACCTGAACTCTGTTCTCTATTGACACACTGTGAAAAATCAGAAGACAGTTTTTTCCAATCTGCCCTATAACTGTTGCAATGTTTGTGGGGAGCCCTGTGTGACAGTTCGGACTGGGAGTCTCCATGAGGAACCCCAGTTTGTAAGGATCCAGGAAGAAGGCAGCAAGAACCAGAAGAAGAGGCAAAATCTCTCGACCACCCTGTAGCTCCTTCCACGGAAGTGAAAGTTTGCGACGCCGGGATGGTCTGGGACTCTTTCCTAGGGACCCTCTTTCAACATTAGATTCCCAGTCCTTCCCATGAGGATCCAGTCTTAGAAAAGCATCAGACATCAAACAAATTTTACCTTGGTGTGGTTTAAAGTAATTTCTGTTGCCGAGAAGGTGGGGGAAAGTTGATTTTTAAACCCGTGATTTTTCTTCCCGTGAAGAACTAAGTCACAGTCTCCTATTCACAATAATCATAGCAAACACTTTCATAGTGTTTGCCAGGGGCCAGGCACTCAGGAAGGTGCTTGGCATATGTTTACCAATTCAGTCAAGGTTCTCTGATGTTATAAATGAGCAACTTCAGGTACAGAGATAGTTTGTAACACCGAGGTCACACAAATAAGAAGTGGCAGAGCTAGATTTGAACCCAGGCAGTCCCAGGATGGTCTGGGCTCTCAGCCACTGCCCAAGACAGCCCGCGGGATAAGAAACAGGCCCCACCGTCTAGGTTGTACTTGAGTCGTGCATATCGATGAAGGAATGGCTTCTAATGCGTGTGGCGGGAAGCAGAGTTAAGTTTAGAATAGATACAAGTTAACTCTAGCTAAAAAACAAAGGTAACAACTGCTCTTTCAGCCCAGATATAAGGCAACCAAAGTCATCCCCCCAAAGTGATTAGCAGAAAGAGTCCCCTAAAAATAAACCACTAATAAGGTAGGGTTCCATTTCAGCTTTTCAAATGTTTGGAACTACATTCCCTAAAACAGTGACAAATTACATCTCCATCAGGCACATGGTAACTGAAGCCCAAAGCTCATAAATCATCGTCAAGAGGCCAGAATGCCATATTGCACCTGGCACTTTCCCTCCTGAAGGGACAGCTGCAGCACACCCATTCTTCCCGCTTCAAAGTCGGGACACCACTCATCTCTCAGAAATTATCTGAAAACTTGTCCCGGATTCAGGGTTCAGGGACAATCAGTTGGTGCTTCGATTACCTCATCTTGGAGCATCATATTTACCGATTTCCAGCTGTATTTCCTTATTTTCCTGAATGACAATTTAAAAATCCTTCTTTGCCACATTTACACTTAGGCTCGTCAACACCCACAGTTAAGAAGTGACTCAAGGAAAGCTGTGTTTCTATGTGATCCTGTCCTATATGCCAGCTGACAACCTCCTCAAAGTGTATACTTTCCAAAACTTGCATTTACCATTTGTGGACCCTTCAACATTTATCTGTTGGCAGATGGAGAATGTTGTGATTGCCCAAACCCTCATCACCTTCCAAAATCTCACACACACAGACACAGACACACACACTTAAAATTATACAAATGAAAGGGGTCTTATAGTTAATTCAGTTTACACTCCTCATTTTACAGGTGAAAAAACTGAGGTCCTAAGATAGATAGATAGATAGACATACAGATATAGACACAGATATAGATATATAGTTTGTCATTGTATTAGGCCCTTTAGTTACAAGTAATGGAATGCTACCTCAGGCTTGATTAAGCAAAAAAGGAGTATAATTACCATACGGATATGAAAGGACCTCCAGGAACTCAACGGCAGAAATATAGGCGACACAGGACCCTGATAGAATCAGGGAATCAAGCCCTGTCTCCAGCCTCAGTTTCTCTTTCCTCTACTCCTGCTGCTCCAATATGCTTTTTCTCTTTATCTCTCAACCAGCTTCCTTGACTTCCACAATTGAAATCCAAAGATTTCAGGGAATAAACTCATTGACCTAGCCTAATTAGTTGCCAACTCCTCAACCAATGACCCACAACATGGTCACATAGTAACAGGACCACCTCCACTGTAACAATGTGGTTGGGAGGAAAAGTCCCAGAAAATCGATACGGGACAAAATGTTCCATGTGGATCTAGAATTTAGAAATCCTCACTCTTGGTTGAGTTGCCTTTTCTGCTTCATCTCTTATTCTATTACCTATAAATTAATAATTTAAATATAAGCAGACTCTATCTATACTGTACTCATTCACAACTATTATTTACTCAGGAACTCCCATATATATTCTGGGTGCTTAACAACTACATAGTTGCATTTAATTTTCATGATCGTTTGGCAAGAGAAGTAATATTAACTCCATCTTCTAGATCCAAACTGAATCTCAGACAGAAAGAATAAATAACTGGCAGCCAAAACCCAGTAATTAATGTTCATCAACAGAGGAATGGATTTTTTAAAAAAAGGAAAAAAGATATGGTGTAGATACCAAAATGGAATATTATTCAGCCATGAAAAGAAGAATAGCCTTCCATTTGTAACAACATGGACTATGAGCACATTACATTAAGTGGGGGAAGTCAGAGAAAGACAAGTGCCATATGATATCATTTTTTAAAAGATTTTATTTATTTATTTGACAGAGAGAGAGAGAGATCACAAGCAGGCAGAGAGGCAGGCGGAGAGAGAGGGGAAAGCAGGCTCCTTGCTGAGCAGAGCCCGACGTGGGGCTCGATCCCAGGACTCTGAGATCATAACCCAAGCTGAAGGCAGAGGCTTAACACACTAAGCACCCAGGCACCGCATATTATACCATTTTTATGTGGAGTCTAAAATAAGTCAATCCTTACTGGGGAAGGAAAAAAAAAAGGAGGGAGGGAAAGAAGGAAAGAGGCAAGGGAGGGAGGGAAGGAGAAAGGAAGGGAAGAGAGAGCAAAATATCTGCTTGCCAGGGGTTGGGGGTGGAGGTGGGGATAAGATGGATGTCCACTGAGAGAACAAAGTTGCAATGAGTAACAAATAGTCATAGAACCTAATGCACAATATAATGGATATAAATAATACTGTACTGTAATTGTGGAATGTGGTAAATATCAGTGGCAATTGTATTACATTATATAAATACATCAAAGTGGCAATTGTATTACATTATATAAATGTATTAAAGTAACATAACCTCTACTTTAAATTTATACACTGTCACATGTCAAATACATTCAATTTTTTAAAAAGCTGAAAAAGAGGAAGACAAGAATGAGCATACAGAAGACTACACGCTAAAGGGAAACATGAAATTTCAACTCTAAGCTTAAAGGGAAGAGAAGTGTACTGGAAGGCAAACTGTAAGTTCAAAATGCCAAAATCACTGATTCAAGAATCAGTGAATCTCTAATTCACAAGAGAAAAATTGTGAGTTTCTTTTAAGAACCCACAGGCAAGCCAGCCTTCTCGAATTTAAAAGATATTAGTTAAGGTTTCCAAGCCCCAAAATATCAATGCCATTACCAGTTATTCCACCATTATTTATAACTGATTTCATGGCAAGGATGTCTAAAACATTCAAGGAAATTATTTTAGAATAAGAAATTAGAAGTTTGTATTTATTACAATAAAAAGTATAGGTTGATGGGCTATGTTCATCTTTGTATACATTTGGGTTGTAGACTAATTAAGCAGGTTTGCCCAAAAAGCTGCAACACACTGCTCACTCTGAGGAGCATCCTGTGAAACGTGACCTGGAAAACCAATGTCCTGGGGCCACCTGTGCTAGAGACAGATGAAATCCTGAAGTTCCACAGTAGGCTGTCCACTATTACCACTGCTATTCAACATAGTACTAGAAGTCCTAGCCTCAGCAGTCAGACAACAAAAAGAAATTAAAGGCATCTTACTCAGCAAAAAATAAGTCAAACTCTCACTCTTCACAGATGATATGCTACTTTATGTTGAAAACCCAAAAGACTCCAGTCTAAAACTGCTAGAATTCATAGAGGAATTCAGTAAAGTATCAGGATATAAAATCAATGCACAGAAATCAGTTACATTTCTATACACCAACAGCAAGACAGAAGAAGGAGAAATTAAGGAGTCGATCCCATTTACAATTGCACCCAAAACCATAAGATACCTAGGAATAAACCTAACCAAAGAGGCAAAGAATCTGTACTCAGAAAACTAAAAAGTACTCATGAAAGAAATTGAGGAAGACACAAAGAAATGGAAAAATGTTCCATGCTCATGGATTGGAAAAACAAATATTGTGAAAATGTCTATGCTACCTAAAGCTATCTACACACTTAATGTAATCCTTATCAAAATACCATTAATTTTTTTCAAAGAAATGGAACAAATAATCCTAAAGTTTATATGGAACCAGAAAAGACCCTGAATAGCCAGAGGGATGTTGAAAAAGAAAAACAAAGTTGGTAGCATCACAATTCCAGACTTCAAGCTCTATTACAAAGCTGTCAATCCCATTTACAATTGCACCCAAAACCATAAGATACCTAGGAATAAACCTAACCAAAGAGACACAGAATCTATACTCAGAAAACTATAAAGTACTCATGAAAGAAATTGAGGAAGACACAAAGAAATGGAAAAATGTTCCATGCTCCTGGATTGGAAGAATAAATATTGTGAAAATGTCTATGCTACCTAAAGCAATCTACACATTTAATGCAATTCCTATCAAAGTACCATCCATCTTTTTCAAAGAAATGGAACAAATAATTCTAAAATTTATATGGAACCAGAAAAGACCTCGAATAGCCAAAGGGATATTGAAAAAGAAAGCCAACATTGGTGGCATCACAATCCTGGACTTCAAGCTCTATTACAAAGCTGTCATCATTAAGACAGCATGGTACTGGCACAAAAACAGACCCATAGATCAATGGAACAGAATAGAGAGCCCAGAAATAGACTCTCAACTCTATGGTCAACTAATCTTCGACAAAGCAGGAAAGAATGTCCAATGGAAAAAAGACAGCCTCTTCAATAAATGGTGCTGGGAAAATTGGACAGCCACATGCAGAAAAATGAAATTGGACCATTTCCTTACACCACACACGAAAATAGACTCAAAATGGATGAAGGACCTCAATGTGCGAAAGGAATCCATCAAAATCCTTGAGGAGAACACAGGCAGCAACCTCTTCGACCTCAGCCGCAGCAACATCTTCCTAGGAACAACGCAAAAGGCAAGGGAAGCAAGGGCAAAAATGAACTATTGGGATTTCATCAAGATCAAAAGCTTTTGCACAGCAAAGGAAACAGTTAACAAAATCAAAAGACAACTGACAGAATGGGAGAAGATATTTGCAAACGACATATCAGATAAAGGACTAGTGTCCAGAATCTATAAAGAACTTAGCAAACTCAACACCCAAAGAACAAATAACCCAATCAAGAAATGGGCAGAGGATATGAACAGACATTTCTGCAAAGAAGACATCCAGATGGCCAACAGACACATGAAAAAGTGCTCCATACCACTCGGCATCAGGGAAATACAAATCAAAACCACGATGCAATATCACCTCACACCAGTCAGAATGGCTAAAATCAACAAGTCAGGAAATGACAGATGCTGGCAAGGATGCGGAGAAAGGGGAACCCTCCTACACTGTTGGTGGGAATGCAAGCTGGTGCAACCTCTCTGGAAAACAGCATGGAGGTTCCTCAAAATGTTGAAAATAGAACTGCCCTATGACCCAGCAATTGCACTATTGGGTGTTTACCCTAAAGATACAAACGTAGTGATCCAAAGGGGCACGTGTACTCGAATGTTTATAGCAGCAATGTCCACAATAGCCAAACTATGGAAAGAACCTAGATGTCCATCAACAGATGAATGGATCAAGAAGATGTGGTATATATACACAATGGAATACTATGCAGCCATCAAAAGAAATGAAATCTTGCCATTTGCGACAACATGGATGGAACTAGAGCGTATCATGCTTAGTGAAATAAGTCAAGCAGAGAAAGACAACTATCATATGATCTCCCTGATATGAGGAAGTGGTGATGCAACATGGGGGCTTAAGTGGGTACGAGAAGAATAAATGAAAGAAGATGGGATTGGGAGGGAGACAAACCATAAGTGACTCTTAATCTCACAAAACAAACTGAGGGTTGCTGGGGGGAGGGGGTTTGGGAGAAGGGGGTGGTATTATGGACATTGGGGAGGGTATGTGTTTTGGTGAGTGCTGTGAAGTGTGTAAACCTGGTGATTCACAGACCTGTACCCCTGGGGATAAAAATATATGTTTATAAAAAATAAAAAATTATATTAAAAAAAAAAAGGAAAAAAGACAGTCTCTTCAACAAATGGTGTTGGGAAAACCAGACATCCACATGCAGAAAAATGAAACTGGACCATATTCTTACCCCACACACATATTCCAAAATGGATGAAAGACCTCAATGTGAGTCAGGAATCCATCAATATCCTTGAGGAGAACACAGGCAGCAACCTCTTCGACCTCAGCCGCAGCAACTTCTTCCTAGAAACATCACCAAACCAAGGGAAGCAAGGGCAAAGATGAACTACTGGACTTCATCAAGAGCAAAACCTTCTGCACAGCAAAGGAAACAGTCAACAAAACCAAAAGACAACTGACAGAATGGGAGAAGATATTCACAAATGACATATCAGATAAAAGGCTAGTATCCAAAATCTATAAAGAACTTATCAAATTCAACACCCAAAGAAGAAAGAATCCAATCAAGAAATGGGCAGAAGACATGAACAGACATTTCTGCAAAGAAGACATCCAGATGGCCAACAAACACATGAAAAAGTACTCCACATCACTCGGGATCAGGGAAATAAAAATCAAAACCACAATGAGATACCACCTCACACCAGTCAGAATGGCTAAAATTAAAAAGTCAGGAAACAACAGAATGACAACAGAATGCAAGCTGGTGCAGCCACTCTGGAAAACAGTATGGGGGTTCCTCAAAAAGTTGAAAATAGAGCTACCCTATGACCTAGCAATCACACTACTGGGTATTTACCCTAAAGATACAAATGTAGTGATCCAAAGGGGCATGTGCACCCCAGTGTTTATAGCATCAATGTCCACAATAGCCAAACTATGGAAAGAACCTAGATGTCCATCAACCGATGAATAGATAACTAAGAAGTGGTATATGTGTGTGTATATATATATATATATATATATATATATGATGGAATACTATGCAGCCATCAAAAGAAATGAAATCTTGCCATTTGCAACGACCTGGGTGGAACTAGAGGGTATTATGCTGAGTGAAATAAGTCAATCAGAGAAAGACAATTATTATAGCATCTCTCTGATATGAGGAATTTGAGAAGCAGGGTGAGAGGGCCCGGGGCGGGGTGGGGGGGAGGGTAGGGAGGGTAAAAATGAAACAAGATGGAATTGGTAGGGGGGGAAACCCACAAGAGATTCTTAATCTCATGAAACAAACTGAGTGTTGCTGGGGGGTGGGTAGGGATAGGGTAGCTGGGCTATGGACATTGGGGAGGGTATATGCTATGGTGAGTGCTGTGAAATGTGTAAGCCTGATGACTCACAGACCTGTATCCCTGAGGCAAATATCACATTATATGTTTAAAAAAAACAAAAACAAAACCACAGAAGTCTTGAAGTTCCCTCTCCTCTAGATGCCAAGGAACTATGACCAGGCCTGTAATGGCCTAAGTCCACTCCAGTCCCCAGGGAATCAGGTTGCCCTGAGGTATTCTAACAGCAGTAACTCCCAGTACCTAGGAGGCAATTTTCTGAAAGAGGCTAAAAGGTGATTAAGAATTCAAACCAGGCACATTACATATCTCATCTCCAGCAGCAACTTGGGGAGGTAGATATTCTCATCTCCCTCTTACAGATGAAAAGCGTGGGGGCTCACAGGATAAATACTTGCCCCAGGTCACAGAGGCAGGAATAACAGAACACGCTTCTGTCAGACCCTACACGTTCTCTCTGGTGTCTCTACCACTGGCAGGATTCTCCCCACAACTCCTGTCCTGAGTTGGGAAGAGGTGAAAAATGGTCTCTTCATGGGCCCCTGATTCCTGTTCTCAGTTTGAGAGAGAGAGAGAAAAGAAAGCAGAGCAGAACATTCTAGAAAACTACTTCCTCGCTCTCTGAGACCAACCCTCTGCTCCGGTTCCTTTGTATTTTCTTTAATTTAGCCCTTCTCAGCCTTTCCTCATTTTCTTGCCACAATGGCCTCCCTCCTGTACTCACTTTGGGGCTCCTCCCACACTCCATCTCTCATGTCCTAGCCAACTCCAACCCCCCAAAGGCTTCCAGGATTGGGTGGGTTATGTATCCTGGATCCTCACTGTTTACATTCCCCCCAACCAGGCCACTGACCCCACCCTTGCTCAGTCTGGCCCACATGAAAGGTGATGCCTGCAAAAGCTCTGTGGGGGATAAACAATAGCAACAAAAGCGAAATGGAAGAGGAAGACATAAATATTTATCTATCCAAATATATTCCAGAAACACAAAAGTGTATGTTTAAAAATCAACTTTAAAGATTAAGTGTTGAATATCATGACACTTGTGTTTCCAAATGTTCGTGCCCTCAATAAAGAAATAGATGATACTGGGGAACCTGGGTGGCTCAGTGGGTTAAAGCCTCTGCCTTCAGCTCAGGTCATGATCCAGTGTCCTGGGATGGAGCCCCACATCGGGCTCTCTGCTCAGTGGGGAGCCTGCTTCCCCTCCCCCCTCTGCCTGCCTCTCTGCCCACTTGTGATCTCTGTCTGTCAAATAAAGAAATTAAAAACAAAACAAAACAAAACAAAGAAATACAAGATATTAAAATTAGATTGCCACCAGGGACCTATCTTTTCTCTGGGATTTGTATGCTTTCCATAAAGAAAGAAGGAAAGAAGGAAAGAAGGAAAGAAGGAAAGAAAGAAAGAAAGAAAGAAAGAAAGAAAGAAAGAAAGAAAGAAAGAAAGAATTCTAGTAATTCTAATTCTCCGAGAGTTTCCTCTCTGAATCTACTACATTCCTTATAGATCAAATTTATAGTCCCCCTGTTCTACTTTCTTTAATCAATGTCTGACTAGAAAAGAATTAACGTATCTAGAAGCAGCAGCATGGAAAATCTGATGTCTTAACTGACTTTGCAGATAAAAGTTCTGGTTCAGAACAGACCACACTGTAAGAGATCATCCCACTTAAAGTGAATCAGCTACGCATAAAACCTGGGCTCCCCAAGTAAATAAATTATTTTGCCATTCTTTACCATACAAAAGTTTCACACACAAAAAAAATTCTTTAAAATGTGCTAATCTTAAAGAGCTGAAGCAGCATTCAATTTGTCATGCACTCGTGTGCGTATGACTTCTCTGGACTGGAACAGCTCCTCTGAAAGAAGTAGCTCTGTAAGCAAAGCTTGAGTCAAGAAACCTAACCACTGATTCATAGGAAAGACAAAAAGAAGATTGTTGGCCTCTTGGAAGAGCCCACAAGCAAAGCCAGCCTTAAAAACACCAGAATTTAAAGGGTGTTTTTCATTTTCTCTGGGCTCCCACATATCTACCACATTATCCTTCATTTCATCACTAGTTAGCTCTAGCCTTGAGTTCTTAAGAAACCTCAATGCTAAGCACAATTCCTTAAATCCTTTAAGCTTTTGTTGTTGTTGTTGTTGTTATAAAACTCTTTAAGATTCTGATTTAAAATTTCCCTTAAAATATGCTCCTCTACCAGAGCTACACCAGATTTGGTCCAATTTTTTTTTTTTTTTTTTTCTTGAAGGGTAGGTCAGTCCCCCTGCCTTAGGCTAAGGCCTTAATTATCACTTAGCAACTTAGCAAGAAACTAATAGCCAGCTGAGAACAAAAACAGAGCAGAAGGTAGGGCCTAAATTCATGGCAGCAATGAGAGGAAAGGGTCCCATGAATCAACAAATTCTTTACAATATTACAGACCACCAGCCCAAGATGGAAGAACCCATCCTTGACAGCTCTGAAAATTGTGCACTGGGGGATGAAGGTACCAGAGGTTGAGAATTGTTTTAGAAAAGAGTTTTGCATAACTTTCTGGTTGAGTGGAGATCAACCCCCCTGAGAATTCTGTAGGACAGAATTCTGCCATATCTACACAATTTCTTAAATTATACATTCTCAGACAATGAATAGACAAGATGTGGCCAGAGCTGTTTAGAAACACTTCAGAGCATGTGAGCATAATTTCATACTGCTTTAGAAGGGATTCCTCAGAAATTACACGATGTATCTTTCTGAACTTCGAGTCCACCCAAAAACAGAAGTGATCTAAAACTTATCGGTAAACTCTGATCATTTGCTTTCTTATAACAAAGCCTTCAGAAATGCAGAATATTTCTTAAGACTGCGTTAATCAGCCAAAATAGACAGTTCCCAATTTAAACAAGAGAAGATTTGTCACTAAATGGTAGACTTGGCCAAGCATAACATTCTTTTCATCACTTTCTTTTTTACCCAGTGTTTTTCCGTCTTAAAGATACTACATCTCTTAAACTTTTCCCCAGTTTTTCCCTCCAGCAAATCCACGTAAGTCACAAAAACTACTCATTGAAAATAAACGTCTTCATTAGCCAACAAACAATTAGAAAAGCTGGTCAAATTTTCTATTTCAGTTCTATTTTAAGGCAAAAACTATTCTTATTCTTGCTTTTTATCCAAGATCACTGGGAAATCCAAAAGCCCTTCTTGAGAAATAGCTCAGTGTTTCTGGCAAAGGACTTGGAATCCATGGAATATGGATCTGACCACCCAAGATGGACCACCTAATACATGTGAAAGAGAAGGGCCAGGTGTATTGTCCAGTTGTTCCGGAAAATTCTAATGGAACTCAGGCTCCTTGGAAGATCATCCTCCCATTTGGACAAATATGAACTAATTAATTAGTATTCATCTCTCAGTTTTGCTGACACTAGTCCAATGTGCTAATAAGAAATTTCCAGCTGCCTGAGGAGTGCTTCTCGTTCATGTATGTCTAGGAGTCTCCAGAGTGTGTCTCACAAGTGTGGTTCCCATGGTACCCACCCGGCAGGGCTGCGTGCCGCTGCTCCAGGAAGGACAGCAGGCCTGTGCCAGTGGCCACCTGGCAGACAGGGCGAAGTGAGATCTGTTGCGGCCCTCAGTTGCTCAGAGCACTGCAGTCCTCTGTGGAAGAGGGGAGGGTCCCTCCCTATGTGGTGCACCCTACTAGATGGGTCCCTACGCGATAGTATATCACTGAGCCCCGATGTCTCAGATGATCACAGCATGGCTTTTATTTACACTGACCCCTCTCTTCCAAGCCCAAATGGGTTCCAGGAGCTGGGCTCTGATTCAAGTCTCATAACAACTCCATGCTAGACTCTCTCTTCCTCCTTCTCTCGGATGAATAAGGCTTTATTAGAAAATCCTCCCCCAGCCCGAGGGCTGTTTCTCACAAGATCTCCTTAGGCCCCTGCAAACAGTCATCAGGTCAACTCACCTGCTGTGGATACAGCGAAGCCCCAGGAAGTCCTCGCTGCCCAAAGCCTCCCTCATCAAGGCTCCACACATTCCCTTGGAGGTGATCAGACACTATCTATGAAATAAAACCACCTTGACTGGAGGAACTAAAATGTCCCACATCATAAAGAACAAAAAGGATTTGATTCAGGAAACAAAAGACCACTTAGGACAGACAAATAAAGAAAAGCAAGGAGAATAAAAAAAGGGAAAATATATAAGAAGGAAATAGAAAGCAGCAGGTTTGTGCTAGCAAAGGGCTTCCTGGTAACGTGGTTGACAAGGGTTAAAACAGCTTTTCATTCCTGCAATGGTAAGATGGTCATTCCCAGTTGGACCGGGCCCCACGCTCCACTCAAAACACTTTGCATGAAGGGTGGGTAAATGTAATGCGACCTACTTGTGTCTATAATCCAGGAGAGCCAGGAGAATAATGACAGGGTAAAGAAAATTCATTATGCTATTTACCCCCGCTCAGACCCAATGCCCCAGCTGTTTGATTTTGCTGATCCTCACGGGCTGTTATGTGGTATCAGGGTTGGCTGTAGCCTGCCAGCATTTGGACAATTCTGTGGGTTTAATTATTCTCTGGTAATAACTTCTCCCGATTTCTATAAAGAACAGATGATCAACAATACCAGGCTGTTATGCAGGAGAAAGATAGAGCTTTTCCCTGAACATAGTTTATGAATGTCATGTCCCCATTTTGATGTACTCACTGTAAAGTTTTAATATCAATAATAATGGTCTTTCCATTACACATATTTACATAAATGCTTTCCATGTGAAGCAAGAGTAATTATTATCAATATTTGGGTGGACCAGAATGCCGGTGACAGCTCCAGCAGCTGCGTTCGCCTTTGGCTCGGTAACAAAACACAGCAAGCTCCCCAGTGAGAAACAAGGCAGGGCTTGATGAATTCCACTCAGCTCTTCAGTTACAGATTATTAAAAGATGAATTATAAAATTGGCACGATGATGGCCACGCACATTCTTTTTGGTCAGCATCATCCCTACGGCTCTGATCGTTACAGAAGAATCTTTAAATCCGAGGACGATTCAGGTCTAACTCAGATTGACAGTGTTTGTAAAGCTGCCACGCACCATTAGCGCGTGCCCGTCCCTGAGTGACTGTTCGATTACTTACCACAGACAGCCACATGCGGTGGCTAATGGGACAAAGACAATACAGGATGACATAACGGTGTGAGCAGTGCCATTTTCTAGTCCCTGGATAAGAATGAAGGAGATGGAGACGAGTAGACAGTGGAAGTCAGCAAACTATGCTAAATCTGTTAGGATGTTGGGTATTTCCAGCATCACGCACTAAATATTTATTCCCTTCTGGGATTCCTGTTTTAGTAAGAGTTCTCCAGATAAACAGAACCAATAGGATAGATAAATCTAGGTATCTGTAGATGGATAAATAGATAAATATAGATTCAGAAAAAATATAAATAAGATACATTTCTATTACATGTTATATAATATATAGATACAATATAGGTTATACTATATTTATTATACATAATTATATTACATATTACATACATACTATATAGAGAGATAAAAAGATAGATACACTATATCTATATCTAGATACAGAGAGATTGAGTTTTAGGTATTGGTTCATGTAATTCTGGGTGCTGACAATCCGAAGTCTGTAGGGCAAGCCAGCAGGCTGTAAATTCAGGTAAGTGTCAGTCTTGAGCCTGAAATCTGCTTGGCAGGCTGGTAGGGAAGATATTCAGGCAGGGTTTCTATGTTGCAGTCTTAAAGCAAAATTCAACTGATTAGATCAGTCCCACCCATATTATAGAGTAGAGAGTAATCTGCTTTAATCAAGTCTACTGATTATAAATATTTATTACATCTAAAAAGTATCTTCACAGCTACATATTGACTGGTATTGGACCAAAGTACTAGACACCATAGCCTAGCCAAGTTGATACTTAAAATTAATCACCACATTACTTCTTCCCAAAACATAATGGCTGAAGACAAAATACATATATTATGAGGGTTCTCAGCATTCCACATATATGGCTGAGTATGGCTGATACCACCTGCTTAATACTCACACACATCCTCCAGAACATGAAGACGCAGGCATCCTTCAGAATGGACCCAGGAAGGACATATGTGCACAGGACTTCAGTGAGCTGAAGCCTGGGCTGGTGCCTGCCTCCCTTCATCTTCTACCCTTTCTAGGTTGACCTTTTTCTAACACATCTGAGGGGAAGGGATCTTTGACACTGCCCTGCCTACCCATCACTTGACTCTCTTACTGGTCTCAAAGCAACTGTGGACTTCCACTTGTGATGTTCCTCGGAGTCCTCTGAAGAAGTCTAGGAACATGGTTCTCCCTTAGCAAAAGGCTGGCCTAGACAGATGGGGTCAGAAGGAGAAGCCTCAGTGCTCTTTCCTTTAGTTCCTCATCTGACACAGCAGGTGGAATGGGTACAACAGACTTTGTTGAGGTTTGGAGATAGCTTGAGGATACTGCAGCATAGGAATAAATTAATACTGAACGCTAAGCATGATTGTCCAATATCCATAGAAATTTACCAAGACAAACCCCTCTAAGGGATTCCCCTTAGGATACAGCCCAATTCCAAATCTCAATTGCCTGTCTTATCATCCATCTTTCCCTTACCTCTTGGAGGCAGAGCTACGTCTTCAATCCTTCCCAGACTGACTATCCATGCCCTTTCCAGGACCAATTTGCTACCCTACTGAGTCAATCTGTGGGCCTCCACAGTCTCCAGAAATAACCTTTCCAATCCTGGGATTACTCACTAAAAATGTGCTTTGGTCAATAATCCAGGTTGGGCATTGGTATTTCAAACACAGCCTCCATGCAGATCTATCCATGGTGTGATGTCATATATGATCTAATATGCCCCAGATTCTTCTTTTAGTCTTCCAGGGTACTACGGATAACTTCTGGGAAAACACACACACATGCATGATGCAGGCATATACATCTCAAGAACAAAAATAATTCTCTGAAGCAGTGCTGTCCAAATTTATAACAAAAATATTTTCTTCAAAAAAACCCTCCAAAAATCTGTCAAGCTTTTCTCTGCCCACAACAGAAAGAATGTTTTATGTTTTTGTACACAGTGATTTTAGTTCCCCTTTTCATCACCTCCCTATTCTTGATGACTCCTGGGAGCCCAACAAGGCCTGAGCATTGGAACACATCACAGGGCCTTTCCTAACTCAGAATTCCTCTCCCCTGAGTCATACCCTAAGACAGTCCTGCCCAACCTTGATCATGGCACATAATAAACTCATGGTATGATAAACTCGTGGTGTAATGCTGGTCAGTTTATGGCAAGAGGCTTCCCTGGGCCCCATCTGGCCTCCAGAATGGGAACAGAAACAGTACCTTGGCACAAAGCTACTCTACATGTAGCAGCCCAGGGAATCCCAGCGCACCTGTTGGGAGGCTCTGCCCATGCTGTGGGCATTTCCTTTGAATCAGATCAAAATTTAAGACAAAACTTCCTATCCCAATATCATTGGCAAGTGGCAGGAGAACCATATAAAAATAGATCCTCCCGCCATTAGCAGAAAAACCCCAAAAGCTGGACTGAGAAGCTGGGCTGTGCTTTATTAAACACATCTATGTAATAACTGGCCTTCAAAACTGAAAGGGAATTTCTCTTTGATTTCAGTTGTGACTATTCCTAAGTTGAGAAGATAGGATTTAAGGAAGCTAACTGGAGAGGTTGACTATGCTTTTTATAGAGGGGGGAAATAAAAGAGTTCTTATACTCAAGAAAATCTCCCTTTTTTCACCCAAAAAGGTGAAGAACAACAAGGACAGAACTATAATCCCAACCTTCTTGACAAACATGCAAAATTCTGTTACTTAAGAGAATTTTTCCCCAAATCCTGGTTTGCTGACCGTCATTGAAAGATAGGGACAGTATCTTTCTTATTTTCCATTGTATCGCAGTTGCTAGCAAAATGTTTGCCACCCAGTAAATGTTCAATAAATATTTATGGAAAACCTGTGCCCCCCCAATTTAAAGGAGTGGATGACTTTTAAGATACTCATCCAAAATTCCGGGTATTGAAATTCATTCCACTTGTCAATTACAGTTTAAGGAGATTATCTAGCAGGAGACGGCTTTCTCAAAATAAGATTTCAGACAGAAATCCATCTGTCAACTAATGATACAGATATTAAGAAATAAGAAGCCTCTAACAAAATTGCGAAGTCCAGCCTCCTGCCTGTGTAGAAAAGCAGTTCAGGTGCTATTATCTGCTTACACGGTCAGACAAGAGTCCTTCAATGTCTACACTTCACCTTCAGAATTTGTTGAGAAAGCAAATACCCCACCATAAAGCAAACAGGAGCTCATGCTGTTTAAACTATAAGACATCCTGCTGGCCAAACTCTCTGAGCATTCAAAATGTTTCTAAACATATTCACTCTTTTTCTTGATGAGAGTCAATAGTTAATGTAATACAAATGGTTGAGTTCGAATAAATAAAAGCACAGTTTAAAAATTTTGCAAAAAATTCTTCTTTTTGTTGTAGTTTTTCTTTTTCTTTTTTCTTTAAGATTCTATTTATTTATTTGACACAGAGATGAGAACAAGCAGGGGGAGCTACAGGCAGAGGGAGAGGGAGAAGCAGGCTCCCTGTTGAGCAAGGGGCCCAAGGGGCTCCAACCCAAGACCCTGGGATCATGCCATCGGAGCTGAGTTTCTATCTTTAACAAGAGAAGTTGTTTCAGCAAATACATAATGTATATACAAGTAAATATATTAATAAGATTACAGGAGACCTCATTAATCCTACTGTGAGACTTAAAATTTCAAATACCTTTATAATAGTCATTGGTACATCAAAGGGTTTAGTCTTTTTAAAAAACAGTCATATATTTATTGAAGAATGGCTAACTGGATTTCTCCATCAATGCTTTATTGTATTCTGTTACTCTTAATGATGCACTAAAAAGTGAAAACCAAATAATCAACAGTATTTCACTTTATAGTAGTTTAATTTAGTCTAAATTAGTGAGGTTTTGTTCTTTGGAAATATTGAGGAATTGAGCTTATGAACACAAATAATACTGTTTAACCAAGTATACGGGATTTAAAAAAAAAAAAAAAAAGTAGAATGCTTCCCCACCAAAACATAAAACACTTTTAAAAACAGTCATTCTTGTCCTTTCTCCTTGTCTATGAGCAACTGAGTAAAACAATGGGAAGAAAGCAAAATAAAGGAAATGTTTTTCTCTTATCATCTATACTCTGATATCTGTCTAGTTTATCACTAGATAAACTATTCACTTTGTGGAATTTAGATCCTAAGTCACAAAATCACAGAAAAGAAAGTGAGAGCCAGGCCATGTCTTCGTCAGCGAAGACAAATGGGTTTCTGTCTTGGTCTTAGATTCTCTGGAAGGTAATTTTTGTGATGCTATTTAACATTCACTTTACGCATACTTAATAAACATCTTCTCCGGGTAAACTCACACTTCTATTTGCTTCTACAAATATTTCCCTTATTTGGTGACTTCCACTGGAGAACCCCTGATTAGCCACTTTCAGAGTTACTCTTTCCTAAGTTTACAATTCCAAGAAGCATTTACTGTTTGACCTGCTACATGACAACCACTGGGCCTACAGAGAAATTAAGGCAGTCCCTTGCCTAAGAAACAAACTCACAATCTAGAGGGAAAAAAATAGATCTACAACAAATCGAGTTAATGCTACTTTATCTGGAATACAATAGAGGAAGTTGCAAAGGAGAGCCAGCCAACCCTGTCTGGGTGCTGAAGAAGGCCATATGGAGAAAACAATAGTTCATCTGGTTCTCTGAAAGATGAGGAGATATTCTCTGAAGGAAATACGAGCACAAGGCATTCCAGACAGCAGAGATGGCTGTGCATGGTGAAGGAAAAATAGTGGGCAAATGATGCATAGACCATTATCATCAAGAAACAATAGCATGGGGAATGGGTAAATGCTGGAAAGCCAAATTAAACAAATCATGAAGGATTGTATGTGCTCAGGATAATTCTGATCATTTTTGTAAAAGCCAATGACTTTTAACCTATTTTTAACTTACAGAAAGCCTCAATAAATTGATGAAAACCATGACCCTTCTCCCTAGAAAACGTACATTTGCACGCTGTGTTCTCTGACCACACAGTGCCTCTCTGCTACCCAGACACACACACCATCCTTTGTTGTTGTGGTGGTTGTTTTTATGTTGCTTTCATGTCTAGACTTTTTAATCCAAAGATTAGGGTCCCCATTCTGATCTTAAAACAGAAACCTGAATACGAACAGGAGAGTCCCAAGTGATTGTCTTCACAGCTTAGACATTTTCCCTTCTATCTCCAGTCCTAACTTGCCCCCCAAATCTGCCTTTCCCATATCTTCTTCTTCTCTCCTGCAGCTATGCCATGGAGAAGACTTCAATTTTTGAAAGATCTGATCTCCTTCTTTTGGAAGATCTCTTTCTCTCCTTCCTCCTTTATTTTCAGCTTTAGGTTGTAACAACCATGCTACCAATAGCTGTGATCACTCTCATCCACTTTGCAACTCTGAAGTCATTTAGAGCCCCTCCTCTTCTGTGCCATCTACAGTTAGCTTCTAGATGTAAAGGTGGGCACGTTAAAAATACCTAGAATTCTAACATTTATTCTTTGATCTTATTATTCTATTTTAATAACTTCCATTATCCTGCCCTGGATCTTTTATAGGTTCTCAATGATCTTTTTCATAATGGGATATAACATCAAGGCTGAGGGTAATGAGTAAATGGCTGCTCCCACAATTAGATATACTATGCATATATCCTATATCACACTATCCCTCCTAACCCCAGAGTTTGTTTGCTATTATAAATATAACTTATAGCCCATGGCATTTTTTTCCCCAAACACCTCAACCCAGGATAAAAATATCAAACAGAGAATTGTGTCTCTATGGGAGAACAACAAATCCTGGGGTCCTGTGAACAAGTCAGGAAGGAAACAGTCTCCATGATCGTTACTCTGCTTGCCCATATACTGCTTCAAATATCTCAGAAAAAGACTCAGGAAAATGTGCTAGCTGAAGTCCTAAAGACAGATAAGGTAAACTCCTGCCTGGCATAAGCAAAATAAATCACTGCCCCTTTAGGTGAAAAGGGTCCAGTTGGGACAACTTGCCACCATGAGGCTTCTGACAACTGGACCTGTGCGGAAGCAGTAGCTAGATCTGTTGTGGTAAGTGGAAGCCCTTATTGTTTAAGCTCATGCATAGTCCTTATCTTAACCACCATGACTGCTGTTATTCAGGCTCATTAGTGCATTTTCCTTCACCACTGCCATTCAAGTCCACCTCTGAGAGGATTATAGTGCAGTGATTTTTTCTCCTGGAATTCTATTTCTGAGTCCATCCATCTGCGAACCAAGCTAAGGACTTTCCTTCTCTGCCAGTAGGTCATGAGAGATTACTCCTATGTTCCTTCAGAGTAAACTGAGGTAAAGGCACTGAATGACTTCATAGGGAAATCTGGAGCTGGGATAGTAATTCAGAGTTATTTCAAGTACAGATCTATATATCCCCAGGTAGACCAGTTTGGGATAAAAGCTATCCTAGGAAGGAGAGTCACCATAGACTAGATGACTCTCTTCAAACAAGGCAATTCCAAGGAGAGCTGATAACTGGGAAATGTCTTCTAGCAGCACTTCCAGAGGCAGACCTGAAGGGGGACCCAGGGGGATATCACAGAATCCATTACACAGCCTGAGTTCAAATGTAGACTTTGCCAATTTTTAGGTCTATAATTTTGTATATTAGCCTGGCTTCTCTGTGAAGCAGTTACTAAGACAGGATTAGACATACCACACTCGTATAGTTATTAGACATAACACTAGTATACTGAGTTTCATAGCGTTCCCCCCAAATTCAAAGTCTTCACAGAACCTGAGAACATGATGTTATTTGGAAATAAGGTTGTTGCTGATGTTATTAGTTGAGAGGAGGTTGTACTGGAGAAGGGTGAGCCCTCAATCCAATATAACTGCTGTCCTTTCAAGAAAAGGAGCAGAGACATGCACAGAATGGAGAACACTGGCAAAGGCACAGGCACCCCGAGAGCAGACAGTCATGAGACAATTGTGGCGGACACTGAAGTTGTACAGCTGCAAGCCAAGGAGCACCAAGACCTGCTGGAAACATGAGAAATTAACAGTAAAACTGAGACTGATTCTCCCCTAGAAACTTCAGAAAGACTGTGGCCCCGCTGACACCTTGATTGGAGATTTCTAGTCTCCAAGACTGTAGAAAAAATACGCTTCTTTGTGTTAAGCCACCCCAGTTTTGGTACTTTGGCACAGACGTCACAGTAAACTAATACCACCTGTAAGGAAAAATGGAGGAAGGAGTTGGAGGAGTTTGGGACAGATGTGAGACTGTGGTGCACGACTGACACCCGTGAGGGAAAGCAGACTAGAAGGCAAGAGAGAAGGAAGAAAGGAGATGTTTTTCCTTGTCGCAGTGAAGAGGGGTGCTCAACATTCCACAAGGCACAGGAAAGCCCCCACAACAAAGCCCCCTCTATCGAGTCCAAAATGCTCTTAGTGCTGAGTTTGAGAAACTCTAAGCTAGAAAAATACACTTAACCTTTTAGTTTCCACAGCTGTAAAATGGAGTCATTTGTTTCTTGTACAGCTAGTACATGTTGGGTGCTGTAAGTGAAGCAAAGTCCCTGCCCTCACGGACGTTATATTCTTACTGAGGATAATAAGTTCACCTACTTCTTAAGGTTATGAAGCTTAAAGCATTAATAAATGGAAAACACTCAGAACAGTACTTGGCACACACTAAGAGCTCTTTTAAAGCAATTATGACATTACCTACCACATAGTATACACTCATTAAAAAACAACTGATAATACTAGTAAACATAGACGAGTCAATATTTCCTAGCAAAAAAGTTGGCTTCCTGAGTACCTTGTGCCTCCTGTGTCTGACATTTATTCTCAACTTCCAATGGGGACCTAGAGGCATTCCAAAGATTCATAGGGGTGATAAGCCCATGTTAAAGAAAATAATTAGTAGGTCTAGGTGGTACCATTTTTTTTTTTTTTAAGCAAGTATAGTTTCCTAATGTTCTCAAGCAGGAACAAAGAAAGAAAGTTACAACTACACAAGGGGAAAAAACTCCTTGGCAAAGGAAGCTTAACTCCATCTCATACTTGAATTCTTAATTAATAATGCCCCTCCAGAAAGCTCAATGCCCATCTAATGGAAAAAAAAGTCATAACAAGATCAAAATCATGTTGTTCCTTTGCACAAATTTCCATAGATACAGGCATCATTTTGTACCAGGCATTAGTCAGTTGATCCTTGTTTATACATCGTTTTGGGAATTTGTTTTGCTTTTCAGGCATAACTATCCCTGGCTCATGAACAAGGAAGCCCTAAACATTTCACTCTGGGAACTCTTCACTGATTCAAGAGAGAGGCTAGTTTGGAGGCAAATCATGCAGCCCAAAGGACAGAAGCTTTGAGTCCACACAGAAAAAACTCTGACTTTTTTTATCTGGATAACTCCAGGTAACCCTCTCCTAGCTTGCTTGGTAGAGAATTTTGGGAGGATAAGTTGCCTGTATGTGCTCTTTGCATTCCTGTCAGTATGAGAGGCTGTGTTCAAAGTTCAACGAGGGATTGATAAATAGGAAAACCTCACTAGAGGAAGCAGAATGCAGAACTCATTTTTCTCTACTAGATCAGAGCTAATTAAGTCAGTATCAAATTCTTAGGTAATTATGAAATCACAGAGAATCAACACTGAAATTATTTTCTGCTGCTTATATTTCTTATGGAATTGTTTCTATAAATGAAAAATGGATCCCACTTCTGGACTTGCCCAAGAGAAAAGAATGACTATTAAGAAGATTTGTGTGTTTAATAAGGATTTGATTAGGATTGGTGTTCTTTCCAACTGCGATCCTGAGTTGAGTCCAGAATGTAGAGGATTTGCATTCATTGACAAAGATGAAAATAACAATGGGCACAATGGAAAATAAGGAATAGTTCCGTGGATGTTTAGGCACATGGTCTGTTTCATCATGACTAATGAGTTGTTACTTCTGTCCCCTCTTCTGTGGCATTTAAAACAAGGTAGGGAAGGTGGGATTCTGCCAGATTTCAGTAAGGCTTTCCATATATTCTTCCTCTCCCCTCCAGGGGACAGATAAACTTTATTACTTATAGTCACTTCCCATATTTGACTGTCCCATGGTAGAATCTTAATTCTTTAAGACCCAGGAATAAAATTGTGTTCCAATGAAAACAAAACAAAACAAAACAAACAAAAAACTGTTCCTATTTCCCTCTCTTAATTTTTAACAATTTCATCATACTTGAAATAAAAAGCATTCATTCTCCTTACCTTTGCATACAACTTTAATTTGTAAATGTCAGAGGTTTATAAATCTGTTATCTGAAAAATTATATGCCAGAAATGAGTCTTAACTTTGTTTTTCTTAAACAACACAGTTTTTGCAATTAACTCCAGAGGCATATAAGTTAACACAGCTCAAGGCCATGCTCCCTGACCATATCTCCTCAAGGGATTTGGCTAGAGCTATTTATATAATTTAAAGTACTTTAGAGTATTTTCTGAAATTGTAAATTTTGCTAATAAACATCTTCTACCCTAGAACTAGCAGAGTAGCTTTTATAGATATGAATATGTGAATAGAGCTTAAATGGACCCTGGGTAAAAATTTTTGCAGAACCTCTTCTGTGACAAAACATACAAATGACAGACATCCTTTTGATTCCAGCACGGAACCTCTGGTCTCCCAGTGTTTGTGACTAGCACAATCAGGGATACAGTGAAAATCATGCTCTGAAAAACAATACATAAAGCTTTTGATAGTCTACCTTTCTTTTCACGAGAAGTGTCAGGGAAAAGTGACATACCACACCAAAAATGTATGAATAACTAGCTGGTAGACTCGAGATTGGATGTGTTAGGAAGTTTCCGTCTCTTTTCCTGTCTGATATCACACAGAACTAAGCTTTTTTTGTTAGAGAATCAAGAAAAATGGTTGCAGTTGGAATGATAAAAACAAATCCCATCATAGTTGTTTTGCATGTGGTTTATTTTAGTTATATTCTCTGTGTTACACAGTTCTGTATGCTATGTATGGCACAAAAGTGAGGCAAACACACAACATGGAAAGGGAATACTTTCCTTGCATCTTCAGGTCACATCCACATACTTTGTTATGGCACATATGGTATGACATTTTTCTACACTATATTCCCACTAGATTCAGCTCTAGGAGAATAGAGAACAAGCCTTGGTCTTTGTTTTCCTAGGATCTAACTCTGAGTAGGTATGCAAATATTCATTAAGTAAGTAAGAATCAGGTAGTTCACTTCCATTGTTACTTGGTAGCCAGACAAGGACTAAAACTGAAAAACTTACAAATAAATCAATTACACACTTCTTGTCTAGTAATCAAAACAATCGCAGCCCTTTGAAACCAGGATCCCTCAAGAATCCTACAATTCCTCAAGCCCTACTGAAAATGATTTGATTAACTCTTTTCTCAATTCTTCCAAGGATAGTACATTTTGACGCAAGAAGAGAACTTAATTCATTATATACAATAGTTACCTTAAGGCATTAGGGCTTAATTCTTTCAAACTCTGGTTGAGAAGGGCTGTTATTGCCTGCTATTGCACAAATTTGAACTATGAATATGAAAAACACTTAAATCAGTTTTCAGTCTGACCTTAGGAAAATTAATGTCACATATTGATTAGGCCAATCTGTTAATGAGCTAGTTAAATGTTTACTGATTAATCTGGTATCCAAAGCCCAGACACACTAGAAAGCAGAGCCTGAGACAAGGATTTAAAGTACTAATACTTTATTTTGGAGACCCAAGCCCAGGGCAGTAAGGAAAAGGAGAATATGAGTCAAGGAAAAATGCACTACGATATGATGCAATTTGCTATCTCCCTTCCCTGCACCACTCCCACACATGACCTGGGAAGAGACCCAGAAGGTCACTTGGTAGGCATGTTCACATGGCACCTGGATTTCTCCAGAAGGAGGAACTGTACCATAGTGTAGTCCATGGAAGATGTAATGGAGGGGGGAATTTATCTGCCCAACCCCCCCCCTTTCGTCTCCCATTTCTCATTGGTCAAAATTCACTCAGAGGAAGCTAACACCCACTCACTACTTGGTTGCTTCATCCAGTTCTTCTGCAGTCCCTCAAGACTCCAGATTTCACACCTGCAGAGCAGTGTTTTATTCAAGTCCAAAAATGAAGGGGCAACCAGGAGAGGGTGGGGTACCAACTGACAGAAAAAAAGCAGCAGTCATGGAAATCTAAGTCTTATTGTCTAAGACACAAGGCTTGTGTCTCAATGCAGCTACACCTTATTCAGGGTGAAGAGATTAGTATACACTTTCTCCCTAGAGACCAGGAGTTATTAAGGCATACAGGGAGGCGGGGAGGGTTCCATTATAATAAGAAAAGGATTGTCCCGAGATTCTCTGCCTTGGCCTTTCAGGTTCTGAGGAAGTGGCTCTGGTCCAAGACATACACTTTCCTTTTACCTTATCTTGGAGAGCCCTGGGCACTAGTCCAAGCTACTATTTTACCATGTCTCCCAAAAGCTAAATTGCTGTCGCTGGGTATAGGTTGAGGAAGCACTCCAGTGGATTGTTTAGCTTGGTTTGTTTTCAATAAGCTTACTATTCGTACAACTATTCAGCCAATTTGTGTTAAGCCCTGGTGTCATTATTCTTTCACCTCTATTTAGTCTCTTGGCTAACTCGACTACTATCATTAATTATTTCAACTAGTCCTATCTAACTCCAGATAAACTATATCAGGTAGAAGGTAGTATGATATGTCTCTTAAAATGGGTAGATGACCACAACTCTTAAATTCTCTGCTAGAATCTGTTCTCCTACAATAAAATTGAGTGCCTAAGATCTAGAGGCTGTACAAATATCTAGGGGCACAATATAGCTTTTCTAACAGCATAAACTACATTCACCAACTCTTTCTAGGTTTTGGTCCACTTTGACAATCATATATATCATTCATTAACTACTTTGTAGAAGAAATCTACCCACAAGTCCTGCCATTCATTCAAAAGGTTAAATGTTAAGACCCATCTACTGAAGTCAAATCTACCCAGACCCATGCATACATGATAAGATATTGGTAGAGATCACCAGAATTTTGCCAAGGGCTACAAGTATTAGGGCTTTACCAGCCAGTCCTTAATCTCTTGTTATAATGTTAAGAATCCCTAAAGCGATTACTCATCTTGGAAAATATAGGTTAAGAAAATACTTAAGTGTATCAAATCCATTAGGTGAGAAAATTCTAAGAACATTTAGTGTTTTCTAGTGAAAGCTAAATAAACTGGAGTTGTGCATTGAACTAAGGCCTTGAGGAACAGAAAGCCTGCTGGATCCCTTGTGTAAAGGAGTAACTCCATCCCTGAGTTCTCACTCTGTGAAGCCATTTTTTTTTTTTTTTTTTTTTTTTTTTTTTTGCATCAGGCTTGCTTTTGATCCATTAGGCTTCATCCGTTTGAAAGTCTCATGACATCATCTGTGCATGCTTGCAGTACTAAAGGTTCCTTTTTGTGGAACACTCCACCATGTCCTATCATTTATCAAAAGCAGCTGGCCTCCATCTATACCCTGATTTAGTCTGAACTGTGCCTAAGAGCTCTGCAATCACTACGGAGACTGACTTATTAAATTTCTGCTGAAATCTCTGCTAGAATGAGTGATTGATGGCCAAAGCTTTCCCCCTTGGCCCATTTTTCCCAGTAGCCCCTCCTTCTACAATTCTTTCTATTTGGCTCAACTGTAACCAAAAGTTTATGCTCATCTTAATAAGACAAAGCATATTGTGGTGAGACAAACACAAAGTAGGCCCCCTGCAGTGCCAGTCCTAGCTAGAAGCCAAACCAACTGTGGTCTTAGGGAACGTGCTAGGTACAGTTTCACAGACCACAGTAAACCATGTTAAGACTGAAATCCAGCCGGTAAAAACCAGTATAGTCAGACTGATTGTCAAAATACTGAAATACTTTTATATTTCTCATAAGTAGCTGCTACCCCAAGTTCCCACTGCATATTCACATCCCCAAACCCCAGCTACCTCTCCCTGAATCTTTGATGGGCCCACCACCCAGTAACTAAAAGGCTAAACTTAATCTGCACTCTGTCCCAGCACTAAAGCCAGCACCCACTCTGATCCATCTTGACCCATCTGTTCCTGAGCTCCCCCAGTTGTTTGATCATTTGAACAGCATCCCTGAGAACATGTACTTAGAAGGAACAGCCATCAAACTGCAGGGCCCTGAAGAATATGGAGAACAATTGAAGTGACCACTCTCAAATAAATTTACTCCCCTTCTAAACATCTGTTGCTAATTTCTCTTGTCACTTAACTGAACACCAGGGACTCTTTCCCCTGCTGTCATTTTGGCCCAGTCCTTATTTTCACAGTGCCTATTGTGATTTCAATTAATTTCTCAAGGCAATACATGTGTTAACCATCCTTTGAATATAGTTCTATAAGAACAAAGCTTTCTCTGAATTGATTGTATTAACTCAAAAAACTGCCAATCAAAATTTCTAGGAAAACTGAATATTGGCAATATAGAGCAGGGAGAAACTTAACAGAGTAAGAATTGGAATCTGAAGAAGATAGAAGTAATGTAGAAGAGAATCTGAAAATTCTCCTTAAACTTGGGCTATAGAAAGAAGAAATGGAGAAAGCCAAGGTGTGCCAGCCTTCTCCATAATCCAGGAACAGCAAACTCCTCTGAATTCCTCCAGAATGTGGATGGCTAAGCTCACTTGACCCAGCACGTAGAGGTTATTCTGCTAAGAGGCCCAGCTTCTGAACAGATTTGAAGATCACAGTCATTGTAACCAAAGCCACTCAACAGCAATATTTTAATAGACTACATTTTGAAATAAAATAAAAATAGCCTGAGAATCTAAAGATTCTCGGACCCCACAGATGCAGGAAAGACTAGCATGAAGGAGAAATTGCTGAAACACACACGTTCTTGGGGACTCTATACCTCTTTGGGAAAGAAATTAAAGACATAAGCACAGCCTGTGTGGTCGTAAGTGGCCACCAGTTCACTGAACCTATTCAATGAAGAGAGTGTAAGAACTGAGTGAGAAATGTTTTACTGAGCCCTCACTACATGCTGGGCACTATACCAAAAAAGCATTTGTATGCACTACCACATTTAATCTCCAACAACTACAATAATCCCATCTTAAAGATGAGAAAACTTTAGCACAGAGAGGTAGAGTGACTTATCCACATTCACGAGGCTATTAAGAGGCAGAAGCAGGATTAAATCCCAATCCGTTTGTTTCCAGAGACCTTGCTTCCAACCAAGACATTATATGAGCTAATTTTATAAGCATTAATATCCGGCAACATTCCTAGAGCTGGCAGTTTCCTATTGGGCACATTGTCACTCTCTCTTGCCCTTTTCCAGAGTTTAATCCTACAAACGTCCAGCCAAAGAAAGGATTATTCTGTTATCCTGTAATTGCAGTCAGTTATACCACCAAATATACGTAATCTTTTAATCTGAGTTCTTAAAACAGCCCTCTATTCTCTTAGCAGCTAAGCTCCACACTCACCTCAGTTTTCACTCTCCGTACCCTCTCCAAGATCCGTATTAACAAACACAGTCTTTACTATATCATGTTCCCTCCTCAGAAGGAAAGCACTCAGTGGGTGACTTAATTGCCACAGTTAACTGCAAAGCCAGCCAAGCAAAAGTGGCTGGATTTTTTTTTTTTTTTTTTTTAACATCTATTAAGCAGCTGAGCAGCTCACAATTTGTCCAAAGCAAGTTCGGTGCTAACTAAATACTGGGAAGGTCTGTTTTCATCATCTATAACCCAAGACAATAGCTTTTAATGGCTGCGTTTCATAAGTCAGATCACCAGGACCCTCAAAGGCGGCTCAGATGAGCCCAAACCTAGTGAGGAATTCCTCCCTCTCTAGAGAAAGATGGAAAACATGAAACTGGGTTCTTGTTACAGAGTCTGACTGAGGTGATTAATATCTCAGACTGAGGTAACACCTCAGGTATTACCTCGGGGGTAATACCCCCAGGCTGAAAGTAAGCAGGCAAAACTGAACTAACCTCAAATAGAGTACACCTCAGGAAAACCACTGAGTTCTCCAGCCTCAGTTTTTTGCAGTAGGTAACCAGTATTCCTATGACTGAGGACTAGCTACTTTCCATTGTGCAGGGAATAATGTCTTCTGCTTTGTTATATTACTTTTTTCCAGGGGAGATTTAATCACAACCCACAATGTGTCTCTAGGTTGTATCATGACATGTGAGGGTTTTCTATCCGATCAGCTGTCATAAGGTCATAAGAATTTTTCAAATCCTTGGTCACATAGTTTTGAGCACCTTACATGCAGTAGTCTTGCACTGCTGCAAAATATACTCTTTTTTTCCTGTTTAGTAATCTCAGGGGATATTTAACAAGAATAATAGAGAGTGAGGCTTCCATAATTTTGAAATATGTCATCTGTTTTTTCTTCTTAGCAACATAAAGTACCAATTAGAAATCATTTCCACTAAAGTATTTGCAATTCTATTCCCCTGAAATAGTCATCTATCAAATAATTTCTACTCACTAAAACCATGAAATAATCAACTTTCTCTAAATCTATTTTATTCCTTCTCTTTTATATGGAATCTCAATTTTCAGTCTCAAGGTTTAATTTCATTTAGTTGTGGTATTTGTATTTCACCAAATGATTCTAGAACCTCATGGGTAAAAGGTTTGTTTAAATATATAACAACAACATAAGTATTTCCACAATCACTTGATTCCTCCCAGTCCCTTCTCTGCTCGCCCATTTACTCCTACACAATTTCTTCACAAATCTCTCCACTTAATACAGGAAAGTTGATCATTTCTAACACTGAAGTACCCTTGCACATGGAAAAGTAGTAACTATTTCAAAAGAAAATGCTGCAGAGAAAGTAATACATTATGTTAGTCATTAAAGAATCAAAATTAACATTCATATCCTAACATTCCCTAATCTACCTCAAACAAACAAACAAACAAACAAACAAATGATCTGAGTATCTAATTGGTACAAGAAGAATATTCCCATGTAGGTGTACTGGTTTTCAATCATTTCAGCATCAATTCATCCATTATTCCAAAGTGAGTTGTGTGCCTACTCTTTATACACTACTGAGACTTCATTCTTAAAACAGAAGCAGTAAATAAACATGATGATGATAAGATATGTGAGGAATGTGCTATGTATGACACAGAAAAAGTGCCAAATATAAGCTAACAATGGATGACAATGTTGACAACAATAGTAGGGAACGGAAATACAAAAATAACTATTATTTTCTTGACCTCACTTTGTTCAAAATCTAGCAGGGAAAATATGTGATTATAGCAAGAGTACAGATGGCATTATAAATACAGAAATACTATATCCTGGATTTTCCAGGATAACGGGAAAATATTCTGCCCCATTTACAGACTTTGAGTTTATGTCTCACTATCTTATTCATGAAATATGTTTTCTACATCTATAATGAAAACATAATTGAAACAAGAGAATACTGAAGAGGAATTAGAAACTCCTGTTTTTTATTTTTTTTTTTAAGATTTTCTTTCTTTCTTTCTTAGAGAGAGAGGGAGGGAGGAAGAGAGAGTGAGTGGGGGTGAGGGGCAAAGTGGGGAGAGGTACAAGCTGACTCTGAGAAGAACCCAATGCGGTTCTCGATCCTCAAATCCTAGCATCATGACCTGAGCAAATTCAAGAGTCAGATACTTAACTGACTGAGCAACCCAGGTGCCCCAACTCCTGCTTTTAACCAATGTATAGTTTTGTTCAGAGCTTTATACACATGAAACCATTTAAAAAGCAAAGTAAAATAGCCTATAACCAGTCTCAAACACATAGACCAGACAGTAAGTGCTAAAAGAAATATAACAATTCAGAGGAATTTTAAGGAGAAATTGAACTTAATGGAGAAACTTGGACTTCTGTTTAAACAGAATTTCAGAGCAAGAAACAAGGTTACAGTGAAGAGGCCGAGCATTATTATTGAAGAGGAGAGCAAAAACACAGATCCAACTTCAGATTCTAAAATTGTTCTCTCAAAAATGTGAAACTAAATGTGTTGAGTATAGTGGGGAGAAAATACTTCCACTATGGATCCAGTAATTGGTGTCTTCAGACAATGTATTTCCTAAATCAGCTTGAGTAAAGGAATTCACTGGTTCCTGGACCAGTGGAAACTGATGGTCTAAAAACATTTTATTTACCTGCAAATCCCCTTGCATGTATTTAATATTTTAACCCTGGCAAAGTTCTTGCTATATGGTCTTGCTGAGTCTGACTTGTAACTGTAGCTAGTGATTGGGTAGAAGGAAAGCTCTCCTTCTGGCCCTGGGCAGTGTCTGCTGTTCTGTGTTCACAGCCCTAAAAACACTGGCTAAGTAATCCCAGCCTCCACCTTGCTGAATAACAAAGCACTGCTAATGGAATTGGGCCCCTAGGAAATGTAAACTCTGCCTTGATTTAAAAAGACATTTGGCTGTTGTATAATCACTGATTAATTGATTGGTTTCCTTCTTACATTTTGGATTCCATGTGAGACCATTTGGAAGCTAAATAAGTGCTCCCACATCATCGATTCCCTCATGTAATGAGTGGTAGGTGTGTAACTGTGTTCCATGAGTACCCAGAGGCAAAGAACTGCAGAGCAGTAAGACTTTTTATTATCCAATAATATAAAATAGTAAAGGCTGTCTTTTGATTATGGAAATAGATGTACCATGATACATGCAACTCTCCAAGACATGTTGTCCCATTCCCACTTGTTAGAGAAGTAGAATGTTCCCCTTCTAGCAGGGCTAGGAAATGTTTGGAAATGATGCATGTCAAACCATTTTATAGTACCCCAATTGCCCCTTAGCATTTTAGTCTATAGTAGCTACTCTTGGCAAACCAAGAAGTCTGGCTTTAAGTGGAATTAAAAGCACCATGTAGACCCAACAGATCCCTTCATGGCCATAAGACTGTGCCTCTCCCCATCTGGCAGAGAATAATGCCTTGGATTTAAAGATCATCTTGACTCTGTTCTCTCCAAATACATTTTACAGTACAGCATTTTCTCTCTTTATAAATCCTTCCAACTTCCTCATCACGGTTTTTCAAAAAGGTAACTTTAATATTTATAGGCTATGTGATTGGCCCCAATTCAGCGAGGGAGTTCAGATTTGACTAAAACAGTCATGATTGGGAGGCACAATAAGGAGCTCCTAGAATGTATACGGTTAGGAAAAGTTCTCCTTGGAGAATAAAGCCAGTAAGAACCAATATACATGGACTTTAACAACTATAGAAGCAGACACCCCCATGAGACAGTTTATAAGAATGTTGTTCCTAAAACTGAGGCAGTCAGTGAGTATTCTCAGGGAGGCTGCTGAAATATAACTGATACAAAAGACAACCCAGTGAAACTTACAGCATGGGGAAAAGATGGCTTCGGTGAAAAGTCTTTAAAGACAACATAATGGTGAAAATTTCTTTGTTTATCAAGCTCTCTTGAAGGCAATACAACCCTAAGAATCCATTCCTCAGAAACATCGACTCTTATTACTATCATTCTGTGTTGACCAGGAGATGTTTAGGCCTCTAACTTAGGTATCTGCATGGAGATACTCACTAGGAGGAAAACCCCTTAAACTACATATGACTAGAAAAAATTATCCTGACAGATGTTGTTTATACCATAATCCCATGCACAGGAATTCTGATTTGCACATCAATGCCTTGTGAGTATTATTAATGAGACTCTGTCTCGTGTGGGCTACTCATCTCTGCATAATTGATAAAATTGTTCCTAGACCTGGGAAGTGGAGGATCAGTTCACCAAATGTGATGCCCTCTCCATGGTACTGACTCCCATGGGGTTCTGCCCATGGCTGCCACACAAATTCTCTCTTTATCTATTCCTACCTGTAAGATCTTAGAGCCAGTGCTCAAGATCCATCTTTCTCAAACTTTAACAGACTTTCAAATCACCTGGGAATCCCTTTAAATTGTAAACCTCTGTGGATGCTTCAAAAATCAAACAGATGTATTATTCTTTTGCTGCACAGAACCTAAAATATTTCCATTTCCTTATCTGTAAAATAAGGGTGTTGGATGAGCTCTTGGTGGTGAGTAGGTCTGTTCTCTTGAACCATTTATGAGATGTTAGTCATGACTGTGGTTGTGCCATCTTGCGAAGCTTCCTGAAGCTGTCTCAGGAAAGGCTGATTGATTAATTATGTCTGTCATATGTTTAGGGTAGAAAAAATATGGCAGACAGGTCATATATTAAAAATTCCATACTTTTATATTAAAAATCCTATATAGATATTTTCTAAACTTCCTATCTTTCTATAATTCTTAGAATTCATAGTTTTTTAGACATCCTGGGAAAGAGAAATTTTCTTTGAATAATAAATAATGAATAATGAAAGCAAGCTATCTAGAATCCCAGTCTTAAATATTTGTGAGTGTGCTCATATATGTATGTAGCAGAAACAGCTGCTAAGGCCAGACTTCTGAAAGTTCAGATTTCCTCTAGGGAAGTTCCAAAAATAACACATACCTCTGGCTCACTGCCTCTTCCAGAGTGGTACTACAGCTTTGTCTGTGTGATCAGAAGGGAAAGGGATGTGTCTATCACACTGTCAAAGCTTCCAAGTGCTGCTATAAAACAAATTAGTTAAATTTTAATGAGACATGGACAAGATCCAGGTAAAACAGGGGGAAGTTGTGAAAAGATGGAGAAAAGTTCCTCATTCTTTCTTAAACTCCTCTTAATACACAGTAAGATCCAGTAGAAACAAGTCACCTTAATGTCTAACGTTAAGGTCTATCTATTTAATGGAGTGTTAGACAGTCATTAAAATTGTCTATGAAAATTCTGCAGTACAAAAGTGGAAAACTCGTGTTCTAAGGTAAGAGAAAAAAGGAGATGAAAATTTTCACAACTCTTAAAATAGAGTGAAAACAGCCTTGGAAGATAAACTTGTTTTTAAAGAAAAAGTCCAGAGGTACAATGTTTCTTAATTTTCCACATTTGCTACTATATGCATGTATCTACACTGCTTAGAAAATAAATTACAAAGAAAAGCTTATCATGTTTTATTTAAATGAATGCTTGCCTTATTACTTGTAAAGGTAATTTAATAATATCAAGGCAAACTGGAAAGATGGATTCATGTGTAATCTAATCACTTGGTGACACAACTTATTTACTTTTTGAGTCTTACCATAAATATATTTTGAAGTTTTAAATAGAAGTGATTGCACCTTCTAAGGGAAAAGTGTCTGTGACTGAAGTGTTAAGCTGTAAAACTCAGAGGAAGTTAGAACTGTTCGTAATTAAGGAAAGAGTTATGTTAATTCAAAACCCATCTTTACATAAGCTTAGGATTTCAAAAAAAAAAAAAAAACAGAGCAAGATATATACTAATAGCAAGAATAATATGCCCCATTCTGATTGGAAAGGAATTGATGCAAGGAATTCAATCTGGGGCGATTCCACAAATGATTATAATATACTTTTTCCAGCTTTAGGCTAGCCACATGGAACTAAAAGTCTGTGTTTCCTCTGCACAAAAAGACATCAAGATAATAATGATAATATAAATAAAAATTACCTAACATTTTTCCATTTATGAAATAATTCAGTTGATTTTAGCTTTTTCTTCTCAACAACCCTGGGAGGTAAGTATAGTTATTTCCACTTTACAGAATCACATACTAAGGATCAGAGATGTTAACTGGTCCAAGATCACAGTTAGAATGAAACTGAGTGTTTTAAAGAAAAACCATGCTGCCTATCAGAATGAGAAAGGTCATGTCATTAAGAGACTCCTGGTTAAAGCACAGTGATTCTCAGAGAAACACAGATGCTTATTAGAAGCATTGGGAAGGACTTTTCAAGTGATACCCCAACACCCACAGGGTTCTCTAGACCTTCCTTGAGGTACCATGTTCCCTTCTAGAGAGAAGCAGAACCATTGCACACCAGCGTTATTGATGTGTGCCGATGTGTACCAACACTGTTCTGTCATTCATCTGTGTCGAGACAGAGAAAAGCTTTGGAAACGATAGTTTTGGAAGGAGAAAAACTCTAGGGAATGCAAAGAATGGTGTGGGTGAGAGTTGTGAATGTTGTAGAGCCTTAGACAGAGCCTGCATACATCAAGAAAGATTCCAAAATTGAGTGGCTTCTTAGAGAAGGCTCAAAATTCACCAGGTGCTGATTCTTCCGCGTTTGTGCACCACCAGTGCCACTGTTCCCAGGGGAAAATAGAGAGTATTTTCTAGGATCAGCTCTGGTGCCCCATAAGGTTCTGTTAATGGAAGAAAGATGGGTGAGAAAAGAAAGATGCTGGCCCCGTCAGCCCCAAGGTTCTGGCCGTGACTAGATCCCTCTCTCACTAGAGCCTGTGTCAGGCAGCATCTCTTGTATAGCAAGAGTTCTCAATGGACCCCAAAAATACTGTTTCTTCCATGCCTCCTCCATCCCAGGAAACATCTTCTCACGTTGCTGGTCCCTAGGTGCTCCAACATTTGTTCTTGGTCCCCATAACTCTGCCCACAGCTCTATAAACAGTCTTTCACTCAACCCTCTTCAAGATATCCACTGAGTATGCTGAAAAATGGGTAATAGGCAGACACTGATGTAAAAACTCCTGCTTGTGCCTAGTTATGCATATTTCTTTGGATCCTGCTCAAGACGATCTTTCAATGCCCTGGTAGCTTGATTAGTTGGCATGGCTACATTGATATTTTATTAAAGGATATATTTATATTTTGTAAAATATAATTGAATCTAGATAAACCGCAAGGCCCCATGTGACTCATTCTCAGCTGGGAGTTATATTCAAGGGAAACACAAATCTGACTTCATAAACGTTGGACTATATTGCAAATATTTGCTATAGTGTGAGTTGTTTTTTAATGGATCATCCAGGAGTTTTATATAGAGTACCAACCAGGAAGTTTTCCAGAAATTATCTTTAGACCCCAGTTCTTATCCTCTAATTCCATACCCAGTATAACTGCTCCACTTTTTCCTGTCCACTCAGTTTTGAGGCTGCCTCACCGCAGCTCTGCTCTCTGTTTACTCTGTTTACTTCTTCCATTTGCCCCTGAGCCCTTTCCCAGGCTAACTAGGCCAGGTGTGACCACCCAGAATGACCCGCTCCCTGGCCACTTAGCTGGAGAACTCACTGTGTAACCCCATGTCACCAGATCCTCCCTCAATCCCCTGAGAAGGAAGCATGTAACCTTCTGAAATTCTTATGACTTTTGCGTTTGCTATTAAATTTCATGGAAAATTTCTGATGAGTAATTTCCTTTCACTTTGGGGAGAAACATGGTATACATATATCATGAGGTACCCTCACCTAAGAGGGAAAGGCTTGCCCTTTGAACCTTGAGTCTGTAGCCTAAACAATAGAGTCACCTAAATACAAAACACTACAGCCAAGGGGAAATGAATTGTGTCCTTTAGAGAAAGGACCCCATTGCTGGAGACAGAGCAGAAATCCTACCAATAGAAAACTACATTGACTAATGGCATTATATCCAAAGTTTATTTACATTTTAAAGAATAGTTTGCCCATTAAGGAAAAATTTAAGGTGTTTTCTTTTTCATTCTAGAAAGAAAGAAGCAGATGTAAATGTTTTTTGAAAGGGCACAAAGCATCTCACTAAATCAAGAAAGATGATAAATCTGGGGTTGAATCTATGATGAAAAATCCAAAAAAAAAAAAATCAAGATCATTTAGGTCTATTTCTATAAGAAATCCAGATTGCAAGTCATTAAGTCTATACATTTACCTCAGTAATACAGTTCTGTTGCACAGAATCTGGAATAATTATATGAAATTACAGGATAGACTCTAGCCAAGAATAATCTCATCATTTTTCAATGTCACTGCCATAACACAAAGGGAAAGAAAAACTAAAGGAAAACTCATGAATTGCATATACTTCTTCTCAAGTTTTAAGCCTCCCTTCTAAGTAGTATAAGATGTTCTAACATCGCTTGCCAAAAACAAGCCCAACGACCAAGAGAGTAGAGACACAGATGAGAACAACCGGCCACAGGTGCCAAGCATTTGGTAAACCCAACCTTCCCCGGGAATCACACATACAGGACTGAAAACTGCTCCTTTTTTCTTCTGAGTCAACATAAAATTCTGGCACATCTTCCTTTGGCTACTCATTGACAGTTAAAGAATGTGTCTGAGAAAAGATGGGCAATCAAGTTAGAGCTCTCTACTTCTGTTTTAGTCCGTTCAGATCACTCTACAAAATACCACAGGTTGGGAAGCTTATAAACAGCAGAAATTTATCGAAACTTCTCATTATATCCTCACATGGCAAAAAAGGCCAGGGATCCGTAGCCTCTGTGGGGTCTCCCAAAAGCCTCACTTTCTAGCACCATCACATCGGGCATTAGGCGTCTAACGTGTGAATTTAAGGGGAACACAAATATTCAGACCACAGTAACTACTGCCATCCTGAATGATTCCCAGAGAATTCACCTTATGAGCAAGTAGCTGGACCAAGAGGTCACCCCCAATGACTCACTGTGCTAAGAATCTCTGGTAAATAGAACAAGACACAGAGGAAGCCATCCATGGCCCACATCCTCAATGTCTATAGATACTTCTCATGTAGGAGAACCCTACAAATGGGAATACCTCGCCCCTTAAAACTCCCTAGGGCATTGATAGAAGTACACAGGTAGGAAAGAATAAAAGCTCTTATCAGACTAAGGGAAGGGTCTCCATCACAGGTGACACTCACCTTCCCCGTGGGAGATCCAGGAAAGCACTGAGGTAGAGCAAGCTGAGGTGTCCTTCTGAATGGGCCTTTGAATGGTTCCCCAGCCAGAACCTCGCATGGGCAGCAAAGTCCAGTAGGAGGGAAAGTAGGATGAGGGCTTACCAGCCTGGTCTCTGACCTCAGAAAATCTCAGGCTGGAATCCCAGACCCCTCACTTACATTTCATCCTTACTCTCTCCCTAGTCTTCGTTGTCTCATGGGGTTTCAAAATGAGGTTGGTGTGAGGATTAAATAACATAACTTGCAGAACGTGCTTTAGCACAGTGCCTGGCAGATAATAAGCACTCAACAGGATGGTGGCTATCGCATCATTACCCATACATTCCCTTATACTTTTCGCTCTATCTTTTTCTGTTTGAAAGTTACTCTCTGGGGAACTTTCTTGGTCTCTGAAAGAGTTGCTCTGGAAGAATCCTGCCTTTTCCTCTCTGGAGCTAGTCTACTATTGATGTTGGCTACGGAAGCAAGGATTTGACACCCTCCCCAACTTTCTCCTCCAAAGCACCTCCCCTTATGCCTCACATGGTGAGCCAGAGTCAGATGCAGCTGGAAAACTAGGTAAAACGTAAAAATCCATGAAGTCAGCTGTTTTCCATTATAATACAATAATCATACCCACAACCTTCTTTGTAGGAAGCAATGAACTTAAGGAGAAAATTGCATGTAAAAATATTACAACGTGCAACAATAAGAGTGAATCATTATATACCACCTCTATAAAAAGGGGGGGAGGGAGTGGGGTATGGGAATTGTGGCACAACCGAACTAACCCTAACTAGAATGGAATTCTGAGATGCCAGTGCATGGCTTGTTTGGAAAACTGAGCACCATTCTGCAAATCAGAACCAGCTGGAAGATTCTATCTAAAACAGATTTGGCCATGGAAAGGGAAAAAAATCTTAAACTGCCTTAAACTAGCTTTGTCAGCCTGGCTGGCCTTGGACTAGCAGAAGACATGGGGTGGACCCTTCAGTTTCAGCCTTTTTAAAATTTTTATTTTTCTAACTGGATTAACTTTTCAGGGACCTAGGAACTGGATCCTGGCACCAAATATAAAGCCTGTTATCCTAGATCAACGTTACAGATCTTGGCACTAACAGGAAGTGGTATCACTTGGTAGGAGCTCAGCTTGGCTTCAAGCTAACGTGGGACACTGAGCCCTGGCTCCACCACGAGGCCTTCGTCGGCTTATTTCACTTTTCTTTTTCTAGAATTCTTCATCTTTAAATACAGTGATGCTGTGAGGATTAAATGATTTAATGCCCATAAAATAGTTCTTGGCACCTAGTAAGCACTCAATAAATGTTAGCTATTATGATGTCAATTCCCTGCTCTTACTGGTCTTATTATTCCAAAGTGGGTTTTTTAAAGATTATTTATAAAGAACAATGAAAAAACACAATGTTTGAGAGCAGGCCTCAACCAAAACTTCAGCTCCTTGCATCTGAACACTGTCTCTTCATGCTAAGGGCACCAGCTTCTAATTAATGATCCTCCAAATGTTTCCACAAATACAGTATTTGCACTACAAAGGCCAAAAGAGGGTTGAGGTCAGTGGTTCTCAGGGAATAAAAAGTTTCCTCCCTGTGTTCTCAAGAGTGCTGGCCAAGCTTATTGCAAATAATTCTCCTTACCCTCAAACTTGGAGCTGTTTTTAGACACTGTTCTGTCCTAAAGTATCAGGATGTGTTTTTCTCCATAGCATAATGCAAGCAGTAAAAATTTATTCACAGCCAAATTACAATCAGAAGCAACTAGTAGAAATGCAAGGATGTTTTCACAGCCAAATTGCTTCATTTTCACTTTATTTTTGATGTAAAATTATCAGCGCTCTTGGGATTTATAGAAGCAGTCAGCAAAATGTGTTATAAACACCTTCTTCAAAGAGGCCCCGGAGAGCCTGACTACAAAATTTCTCACTCTTATAATCCTCTCTATGCCAGTTCTGAATAATCTCAGCAGCACTCTGACATAGAGATTATTTTCCATCCTCCTGGAAGCTCAGATGGTGGGCTACCATGAAGATGTGCTTAGAATGTTTCACATAGAGTCTATTATAAGGCTCTGTATAAATGCAACTATTTGGTAGGCTTCTACAAGGCACTAATGGTAGAGTGGATGATACAAATTGACCAAAACATGTCCCTTGATTTTAAGAAACATGCACCCCCAATGTGAAAGAAATAATCATCTCTTCCTATACAATCATTTTTTTAAAAAATATCTTATTTATTTGTCAGAAAGCACAAGCAGGGAGAGCAGCAGGCAGAGGAAGAAGCAGGTTTCCTACTGAGGACTCAATCCCAGGACCCTGGGATCATGACCTGAGCCAAAGGCAGATGCTAGACCAACTGAGCCACCCAGGCATCCCCTATACAATTGTTGTTGTTGTTGTTGTTGTTGTTTAAATCACTAAATGCACAAGGTTTGCTTCACTCTTATTCTCCCACAAGCATCCCTGAATCTTATTCTATCTGCATGTGAACTCTTCTTCCCTTGGCCATCATCTGTGGTCTTTGGTCTCAGTATTCTCTACCCTATATCAAAGACACTACTTCTTACTCCTTTATTGCTCAGGCTTTGCCAAGATTCTGGAACTTTCTGGGTGTTATGACAGTGCTGGAGGTAAGGGGGAAGTTTATAGGGGTGTGTGTGTGTGTGTGTGTGTGTGTGTGTGTGTTGGGAGGGGGTGTTTGCACAGGTTGGCGGTGGGGTGTTTGTTGAGGGATGGGTATATCAGTGAACTCTCTTCCAGAGAGCTCTTCATTCCCTCTGAGGCCAGAGTTATCTCCAGTCTCAGGCTTGAGACATGCCAGGAAATAATGAGAACAAACAGATCAGCTTGGACCCCTACACCAACACACATATCTACCCCAAGACTCTAGGTTCCCAAGGTGTTCTAGGAGATTTTCTAGGTATCATCTGGCTTCATAGTATCTGGGCATTTAAGAAAAGCTAATGAAGATATTACAGGTGCCTCTCAACTCTCTTAGGATCCCCTTCTAGAGGCTAGGAGTTCTGGTCTCATCTACCTGGGTGCCTTGGTAAAGATGCAAGTGGGCTGAGATAAGGATGGGAAGGAGGAGAAGGAAGCAGGAGAGATTATGCTTTTGCCATGGGGTCCTCTGAGTCTCTGAGCTGACTCTAACCATGAGAAGATGCACAGAGATGGTGGGAAAGAGAGAGAAGCAGCAATCTCAGCAATTCCAGAGTTGGATCCTAGGTGTGATTCTCTTTGCCAAGCAGAGACATGCTCTGATCACCAAGTCCTGATTGCTACTTCAACCTACACTGATATTCGAGCACAAGTATGTTCAAATGAACCAACCCAACCACCCATGCTGTCTGCTGCCCTAACTGGTGGTACTAACCTAACAAGACATACCCCTTTCCTCTCATAGGAAATCATGAGCCAATGAGAATCCACAAAAGATCTGGAAACTATAGTCAAAACCAGGAATCCTTTAGGTAAGGAGGTTACTGCAACGGTGCCTTTAGCTAGGATAGTGGTAGAAGAGATCGACAATCTACAGACATCTTCGGAGGTTGAACAACAGGGCTCACAACCGGATTGAATGTGAGGAATAACATCCAGAAAGCCTCGAGAATGTCTCTGTCTCTCAGGTTTTTGCAGTTTGGCAGCTGGGTGGGTGACATAGCCATTGACTAAGAATGGAGAAGAATGAGGAAGGACCAGTTAAGATAATGAATTTGAGAAATCTGTTAGGTATTCAAGTGGTCCTGTCAAGATGGTGGTTGGATATATGATCTCCAAGGAGAGGACTCCTTCCTAAATCTGTCTTCCAAATTACTGCTCCAACTAGATGGTAGTGAGGCCTACCAGGGACTGAGGCTTATGGTGCACCGTGAGGAGAGGAGCAGTAATGAAATACCAGTGTGTCCACAATGAAGCACCCTGAGGCTACAACCACACTTCACTTCACTTTTTATTCATTATTGTTATAAATATTTACGATATGCCAAGACCATGCTAGGTCCCAGGGGAAAGATGAATAAAACACACAGAAGTCCTGCCCTCATGGAACTTAGACCTAATGGGAGAAAAGAGATACAAAAGTTGGTTTCTAAGTAAACGATAAAACAGAGCACATATCCTGAAGTCAAACAGACTTAGAACAAATCCTAACTCAGTGGCTCAGTAGCTGTGAAGCCTTGACAGATTTCTTAACCTTTCTGTGCATTTGCCCCATCATCTATAAACTGGGGATAACCATTCTCAGTTCACAGCTGTGAGAACAGAATGAAATAATCGGTCACATACAGTACTTAGCACAGGGGCACGGTGCCTGATGCGTTGTGAGCATTTGACAGATGTTAACTGATAGCACAGGTGCTGTGTGGGAGGTTTCTGTTTTTAAAAAGAGCATTTGTGAGGGCCTGAGCTGGAAGGAGCTGGGCAGCCCTAGGAATAAGCTACGGTAGAAAGGTCAGAATGTACATGAGGCACAACGGGAAGCCTAGCCTCTGGGACTGTCCCTCATGTGTCCCTCCGGTCCCCACTCACCATCTCCACCTAGACTTTTGTATACTAAGTCCACTCCCTCCCATGCCCAACAATGCAGGGAAAGGCCTTTCCTCCAGACAATTCCTTTCCAATCTGTGAAAACTCTGCACTTTAATGAGTGATGACAGGATGGGAAGGAGGTTAAAACAGGAGCTGAAAGCATCTGCTTTGTTAAATGAACCATTGTCTTTTCATCATTCTTTCTCAACATGGACCATTTCGGGGGCGGGGGAGTGGATTTGTCTTGAATAATACCAGCATGGGCTAGAAGAATTCAAGAGCACCCTTGCTCGGCAGAAGACTTTCTCTCAGGCTTCCACAGACATTGTTTTCCTAGTTCTACGCTTAGGGGACAGCAGAGCTGCCCTGCCCTACAACAACAGAGGCCGCCTCCTGATGGCAATGGCAACACTTCTGGGACTCTCCCTGCAGCGCTGCCTCAAGGACTCAGAGCTGCGAGATCATCCATCACCCTCTCCTCCCTTCCCCCTGCTCCTCTGATTTCAGGGGCAGCTCAGACAGGCAGCCTCTATCCCAAACCTTCGACAAAATCTAGAAGTCACAGGCATTTGAATGAGAGCTGGCTGTGAAGGATTAACAGTGGGTGACGGAAGGAGCAGGTCAGTGACCTACAGAGGGGTGCTGGTCTCTGCTCTGCAGCCAGCTTGGCCCCATTTCTTTATCTTCCCCTACCTAGGTAACCGAGCAAGGCTAGAAAAAAGTGTGCAACCACGCTGATGGATCTCTCTTCAGATTCTCAATTAAGACCTTGCTTCTGCATCAGATTTACTGTTTTCTTTGTCCGTTTACTCTGACACCATGTTATACATTAGTTTCTCAGACCTTACTTGTCTTCATAACTGAAAGCTTGTAGCCCCTTACTAACCTCTCCCTATTTCCCCCACCCTCCAGTCCCTGGGCCCCACTCTGTAGGAGTCTGTTTCTTTTTTAAGGAATGAGAAACCCTTGTACATATACCACAGCGTCTTTGTTCACTCCTATATAGAAGGATGTTTAGGTTGTTTCCATACCTCGGCAACTGTCAATGGTGCCACGGTGAATATGGGAGTGTAGCTCTCTCTTCAAGATAATGATTTTTTTTTCTTTGGACAACAACCTAGAAGTGGGATTGCTGGATCATATGGTAGTTCTATTTTTAATTCCTTAAGAAAGCACCAGACTGTTTTCCACGGTGGTTATATCTCAATCCCATTTCTCACTCTTGGAAAGTGCACAATTTGGAAGAGCGCTGGGGTTCAGGAAAGAAAATATAAACAGCACAAATACGAGGACCATCTGACATGGTAAGAAAATGTATAATTCCAAGCCATGAAAGGAAACCTGCACAATAGTCTAGCTGGCTGGGGCACATAGTGAGGAGAAAAAAAAAAAAAAAAAAAAATGTAGGGACAGTTGGCAGAATCAGTACAACACCTTTATGATTTTGGATTTTTAACCCTAGCACAATAACAAAAGGCTGTTTCTGTGATTCCAATTTTGCATTACTGACTGCTGGACACAGTATCAAGACACTATAGATGTGAAAGAAAATTTTTGCAAGATCATTATTATTTAATAGAAAACTCCAGTTAGTTGGGGAGAAAAATATGTACTAAGTGTCAGGATGACAGAAGAGTCATTTCTAAATCATGTACCCCTGATTCTCAGTTCATAGGATGGGAATATCATTGCTGCTTTAAAACATAAAATCTTATTTGTGACAAACATTTTCAAAGGGCTTTCAAGAGAAAGGAAGGATTTCTTGTCATTCCTAAGTCTATCACTAAATAAATACAAGACTGAGTCTTTGTTGCAACAATATAAATAAATATTCACTTTATTTATTCTTCAAGTTTCCTGGGAACTATAGGATCATCACACAAGGAAAACAAATTAATGGGGGAATTTGATGACAGAGGTCGAAGCATTCAGACTCCTTCTGTGTATACGCAGCCAAGGAATGTTCCAGACATAGCCGAAGGGCTCCTACTACTTGAGGAACCAAAGTCTTGGCTGAACTGAAAAAGGGAAGGACTGGATTCTGGGGTGGAGTGTGGAGACAGTGATAAGATAGCCCATGTATTAGGCCCTTCGGCCACTGGGGGACAAGAACTATCCTATAATCACATCTTCTCTGGGCTCATATCACCCATTTCCTGGTGAGAGAGAATGTTGGGGCACATGAGTGTGTGAGGATACAGTGTCACATGGGATGTCATATTTTTGTCCCATTGACTTTGAACAAGTTTCAGAGACTTCAAGGGGGTATGCTCTGTTGCTTAATGTAGACAATTACTAGCGGTAATTGTTTGTTTGGAGTCCATGGGCAAATTGGTCACTGTCTCCTTCTGCTATCATCTGACAAAACTCCAACGTTTTGCCTACTCTACATACCTTCCTAGGTCACAGAGTATGACCAGAAAAAGGTATGCAACCACACCGATAGATCTTTCTTCAAAAACTCAAATAAGACCTTGGCTCTGCAGCAAATCTACTGTTTTCTTTGTCAGTTGACTCTGCCACTCTTCTAGACAACACCACCACTTCTTCTCACCTTTCTTCAAATCTCCAGCCCAGCACTCTGCTTCTCCCTGTTTAGGCCCTGGTCTTGCCTCTCAGTTCATCCAGATAAAAGAAATAATCAATATTTTGCTAAACTAGAAGTCAGATCATGTCACTCATCTTCTTTGGAACCCTTTAATGCCTTCAATCTCACTCAGAGTAAGACTCAAAGTTGTTCCATGGCCTATACAATCCCATGTGACCTGACCCTAATACCTCCTACTCTTCTCTCTCTCCATTTCTATTCAATCTACATTAGCCTTCTTGCTGTTCCTTAAATATATCAAGCCTGCTTGTACTACTTTGAACTTGCTATCGCTTTGCCTTGGATACCCTTTCTTCAGGCAAACATGTGGTTCAGTCCATCACTTCCTCCAAATCTTTGTTCAAATATCACCTTCTCTATTAAATAACACCCACCCTCACCATTGCTCTGTATCCCCTTTTCTTGCTTTACTCCCCTCTGTGGCTCACACCACTGCCTGACTTGTACTGATCTGTTCAAGGAGCATATCTTTCCCCTCTTTAGATTGTAAGCACCATGAAAGAAGGGACTAGATCTGTTTTGTTTATAGATAAACCCCTACTACCTAGAGCAATGTGTAGCACATAATAGGCACTCAATTTAAGTGAATGAATGAATTAGTGGGGCCATTGGTACGAAGTGCTGAGAACTCCCCTCCATCAGGATAAAAAAAGAGCATCATGCTGTTGTGGGTGGATGCTCTACCATTGTCATTTTCCATGGAAAATTAGGTAACCACACGGAATGTGGAGAACGACGGCAATTTTCAAGATGCCACAGAGTCCCTCTCCCCAACCTTTCCTGTCTTGATCCCAAAGGGAGAATTTAAAGGAGGCTGCCATTTCTGCAGTTCCTTGAAGATAGCTGAGCCTGAAAAATACCATTTTGTTACTATTTGGAGACCCTAAAGTACCTCCAGCTGGCAGCCTGGGAAGCACCTGGTACATTTATAGTGATCAATGGTATATGTGTTTATACAGGTTCATAAACAATTCCTTAGTAATGTTCTAAATGACCACAGTTTGAGACACTCCACAAAGGGGATGGAGTCCATTAATGGGCTCAGTCATTCTGAGCCTCTCCAGAGGTGGTTCAGATTCCACAGGAAGGCTTGAGGTCAAAGGTTCTGTGGCTTCCAGGGCCAAAGTCTTAACCCAAATGGCTACTTCTGCCTCCTTTGGGAGAGGGGACTGGGATGATAATTCTGGCTGATGATGATATCATCAGATATCATTTATGGAGATTGTAAACCACTCAAACCACACCCTAGGATTAAGTCAACAAAACTACAGGAATTTGAGTGGGGGACAGAGGGGTTTACTGACTCATAAACTCTACATAATAGAGCTAAACCTAACACTCAAAGCACACTGGAACTCAAAGCACTGGTTCTGTTGGAGAAAGGAAATCAATAGGAAAAGCTGGAACAGGTCCATTTCATCCTAAGTGACTTTAGTGAGAAGAGATAAGAGATGCACTGAGGTCACATTTATGGCGTCAGGATCTAGTAATGTTTAATAAACATGCCTCCAATATACTTATCACTTAATGTGTTTAGCAGATTATAAAGCAAAAAAGAAGCTTTTTTAAAAATTTTACAGACGTATACCCTCCCTCCTCTAGAAATGCAAATGTACTGCTAAGCGGTGCTCGGTATATGAGGAACTTTTCTATTCTGGCAAAATCAAACAAACATATATTTTCTTAATATATAGTTAATCCTTCAATGCTCTATTAATCCATTCCCAAGTTCTCTAAAATTTTTCTTCTTTTTTTAAAGACTTTCACACACAACAGAAGCTACACTGTATATTTAATCTAGTTGCTTAAGAGTGATTCCCTCCCTGTATTTGTTCTTTCTACACGTGCTTGCTAAGAGTAGTGCCTGTGCTGGTGAACTCCTGAGGTTCTCATTTTCAGAGCTGCTCAAAGTATTTTGGGTACTGCAGGCCCATAGCTACATTATTCTCCCAGAATTGCTCTAAGCACCACCCAAGGTTATGCCCCTTTGTAGGGCGGCTTATAGCAAATGCCTGGTAGGCACTAGGGGACAGAGGCCCATCCCAGCACCTCAATAAGGAACAAATCTAAATAATAATCACAGAGCTCCTCTTGGGCCAGCTGAGGCTTCTGAAGTAAATGTACTTAGCTCAACTGCCTTCCGTCCAGCCGTGCCCCTCCCTTCCTCCCACGATTGTCCTCAGCACTAGTTACCCAGGGAACCCCACCTCAGGGATCCTAGGCTAACTTCTAGGAGTACCAGGTGAGTTAAACATGGTCCTTCCCCAGTCTCAAGTCACTCACAGGCTGAAACACCAAAACAACACAACTAGAAGTTAGAGTGAGCATCAGCAATTGTTCTAGAAGATTCTGCAGGTTCAGTGGCACTTGGACTCACCTTTGCCAGAATTCCACTGACAAAAAAGAGGACCACTGTTGGCAGGTGCAATAGCATTTGCCAAGACAGGGATATATGAAGGAGCCTGGCTTTTTCAAGTGAAATCTGTCCGTGTGAATGAAGCACAACATGAGGCCAGAGGTGAGATAGAAAGTGTCAGAACTAAAGCTCCAGAAGCAGGAGACGTGCTATCATTAAGGAACAATTCATAACTTAAAAACTTAGATTCTGGTGTCAGACTGCCTGGATTTGAATATCAGATCCAGAGTTCGTCAGCTGGGTGACCACAGGTGGATCACTTAACCACCCTAAGTCTCAGTTTCCTCATCTAAGAATGAATGTAAAACTGACCTACTTTATGGGACACTGGGTGGCTCAATCATTAAACTCTTGGTTTCGGCTCAGGTCACTATCTCAGGGTCCTGAGATCAAGCCCCACATCAGGTTCTGCGCTCAGCGAGAAGTCTGCTTGGGATTGTCTCTTCTCTACTCCTCCCTCCACTTCTCTCTCTCTCTTAAATAAATAAATAAATAAATCTTTTTTTAAAAAAAAACAAAAACCACCACAACAAAAAACTACGACCTACCTCATAGATATTGGAGTGGAAATTAAATAATATAATGCACATAAACTGCTTAGTACAGAACTGGGCTCAGAGTGGGCATTCCCAAAAAAATTGTTAGTTGTTACGGGCTTTCTTTTACAGGCAATGGAGAATTATTAAGTAATCATAAACAGACTTGTACTTTTAGTAAGGAGCTCTGATGAGATGTCTCCTTTCCAGAGAAAAGATGACCCTGGAGAGAGAAATTTACATATATGTGAGACTTAAGGCCAAGAGCCTGGAATCAAAGCATAGGCAGTGCATTCGGAGTAAGAAAGGGGTCTTTTTAAGGGCAGTCTGGGTTGCAGCAGCAAGAGAAACAGGACAGAAACCAGAACAGGCTGCTGGGAAAGCCAAAGATGATGGCGAGGAGGACTGGCATTCATACTGTTCTGGATATTTCAGACCATGAATTCAAGGAAAAGCTCCAAGTGCTACCACAAAACATGCAACACAAACGTCCCTAAAAACAGACATGCTTGCTGGCCTCATTCATTCAAAGATAATATCCCCAAGATTCTTTTTATCTTCCTCAGGTACACATCTTACCCAAAGAAGCGCTATAATGGGTGTTCTCATACCAGGTGAGTATTAATGAACAGCAACCATAATACTTTGAAAAAAATATCTTTAACTAAATTTCAGGATAATTTAAGGCAAGTACCTTTATGCTCCAACCTATTTCTAGAAAATGAAAATTAAAGCTAAAAGCCCAGCCTGGGATACTGATCATTTGAATCTCAGCATTTAGAACAACTATATATAGAAGTTAAACTTTAAACTATATAAGTTAAACCTTTAGCTATACAGCTAAACAACTATATAAGTTACATCTTTAATATATATAAAAGTGTATTAAAATTAAGCTGTTATTAAAACCATAATGAGATACCACCATACATCTAGCAGAATGGCTAAAACCAAAGAGTGACAACACCAAATTTTGACAAGGATGTGGGGCAACCAGAATTCTCATATATTGTTAGTAGAATATGAAACATTAAAATCATTTTGGAAAAAAATGTGTAACAGTTTCTTATAAAATTAAGTCTACACATTTTCTATAAGCTAGTCGTTCCATTTCTAGATATTTACATAAGAGAAATGAAAACATATGTCCACAACATGACTTGAACAAGGATATTCATAACAACCTTTTTTTTTACAACTTTTTTTTATACTATCTGACAACTGGAAACAGCCCAGGCCCCCAAAATTGGAGGAAAATAGAAGGACCCACTATGGACTATTCATGCAATAAAATTCTATCAAGTAAAAGAAGAAACAAACAACTGAAACAGAAAGCATAGCAAAGTTTCAAAAACATCATGCTGTCAGGGAAATAAAAATCAAAACCACAATGAGATACCACCTCACACCAGTCAGAATGGCTAAAATTAACAAGTCAGGAAATGACAGATGCTGGTGAGGATGTGGAGAAAGGGGAACCCTCCTACACTGCTGGTGGGAATGCAAACTGGTGCAACCACTCTGGAAAACAGTGTGGAGGTTCCTCAAAAAGTTGAAAAGAGAGCCTATGACCCAGCAATCGCACTACTGGGTATTTACCCTAAAGATACAAATGTAGTGATCCGAAGGGGCACGTGCACCCGAGTGTTTATAGCAGCAATGTCCACAATAGTCAAACTATGGAAAGAAACCAGATGTCCACTGACAGATGAATGGATAAAGAATATGTGGTGTATATATATAGAATGGAATACAATGCAGCCATCAAAAGAAATGAAATCTTGCCATTTGCGACAACATGGATGGAACTAGAAGGTATTAGGCTGAGTGAAATAAATCAATCAGAGAAAGACAATTATCATATGATCTCCCTGATATGAGGAATTTGAAAGGCAGAGTGGAGGGTTTGGGGGGTAGGGAAGGAAAAAAATGAAACAAGATGGGATCGGGAGGAAGACAAACCATAAGAGACTCTTAATCTCACGAAACAAACTGAGGGTTGCCAGAGGGAGGGGGGTATGGAGAGGGTGGTTGGGTGTTGGAAATTGGGGAGGGTATGTGCTATGATGAGTGTTCACAGACCTGTACCCCTGGGGCAAGTAATACATTATGTGTTAATTTAAAAAAAGAAAGGTTCCCCCCCCCAAAAAAAATCATGCTGAATGAAAGAGACTTCACACAAAGGAAGCATAGTGCATGAGTCCATTTATATGATCTACAACAGGCCAACCTGATCTATGGGAGGAAAGAATCAGGGTAGTAGTTTCTTCTGAAGGAGAAGAGGGTGGGTCTTGACTGAGCAGGAACAGGGGGGAATTTCTAGGTGATGCCAGTGTTTTCTATCTTGGTAGGGGTTTGGGTTACAGAGATGTATGCATTTGTGGACTTACAAACACTAACTAACATTTCACTGTATGTAAGTTTTATGTTAAAAGAAAAATGCTTTGTGCCCCCAACATAGAAGAACCTATATATGAAGCAAATATTTAAAAAGAAAAAGGAAATAAAAACTGCAAACAAATATTGAAGTCTAGTTACTAATATATATAATGAAGTAATCAGGAGGTAAAAAACAGATATCTGCAATTTACTTTGAAATGTGTCAAAAATAAGATGAATCGATAGATATGATCAAGCAAGTATTATAATGTTAACAGAATCTAAGTGTGGATTTGCAGGTGTTCAGTGTAAAAATCTTTCTACTTTAATGTATGCTTTAAATTTTTTATTAAAAATGTTGGAAAGGTGCTTTTATTTGAGCAGAAATCGATTCAAGTTAAAGGAAGGAGGCTTAACCTTGCAGCTGCCACAGCCTGTTTATCAGGGCGGGTCAGATGCCAACTGGAAGGTGAAGACCCTGAAGACAGGATCGGGGGTGGGGGATGGTAGGGTGCATAGCGGGAAGAGAGGGGGGCAGAACAGGTCAGTACAAGGCTTCTCTTTCTTGCGCAATCAGATAATCAGCAGACCTAATGAAATCCAAAGGCTAAATATTCTGCAGACTGAGCACTTCCCCATTAGCTTTGAAACTTAGACCGAGCGGACAGTCCATGTGCAACACAAACAAATCAATGAGCTTAGCAGGTCAGCAGGCTTCACTGCAGGCCTTTGCAGGGGTGAGCAGTCAGTGGTCTACAGATGCAGAGCAGAGTGGGGCTGGGGGGTCTTCCTCCTTTCCTGTGGCACAGACAGGCCATGCCACTGTGAAAATAAACAAATGGATCCGTGGGGCGGTGGGGCTGTTTGGCTAGTGCTTGGGCTGAGCCCCCTGCCCTCTGATCCCACAATGTTTGTGGAGCCTGTGTTGCTGTCTAGCAACAGGGTCTATTTTTCTATCCCGTGGCGCAAGTGGACGCAGCTGTCTAAGGCTGATTTATAGGAGGAAGTCACCAGTAGGAGCCCCAGGAGGCTCTCCCAGCTCCCAATCTTCATTTTCACTTCCCGGTTCACAGCAGCTCTGGGAACTCAGGGATGAGGTATTCAGTAAACTCGGGAGTCCCAGGTCTTAATCCTTCAGGGAGACATCCCCTCCACCCCCCAAAGAAACCCCAGAAGGCTGCAACTGATTGGATCTTCTCTGCAACTGATTGGATTCAGATCCCGTTTGCTATGCATATTTTCCATCCTTCCTAGTGTCTGGCCCTATGGATATTATTTCTAAATTTTTTTTTTTCCAGGGAGGATGTAGGAGTGGGGCTTGGCATAGAAATGGACATCTTTTTTCTTCAGTTGATTGAAGTCACACTCTTAGATGTTTCTGTGCCTTAATGGAAGGAGCCCTGACTTCAAAATACGTGCATAAGTATACAGAGACTCCAGAGTCTCTCCAAGAGGGGTGACCACAGGGAAAACATCTGCCATCCGTTATTCTGTGCCATGCGTGCCTAGCCTGCAGAATAAGGAGTATCCTCTCCAGTTTCCTGATGCCCAGACAGGTTGAGTAATCTTCAGGAGACTCACAGAAAGCTTTAGAGCATTCTAATTCCAAGTCCACAGTGCGAAGAGTGATTACCCACCATTCAGACTGGGAGACACTTAACCGCTTTCACCTATACTGTTTATTTTCTATCCACGGTAGAAGCCAATCAAGCAAGTCCTCATTGTCACAAGCTCCTTGAAGTTTCTCTTTCAGGTTGAGCTTAAAGAGCCAGTAACCCTAATGGCAATGATGTGACAGGCTTTAGAGGAATACATATGAAATTAAGGTCCTAGCCTCTTGCTCTATTTGGTGTATTTATTTTCTCAGACATATCTTGGCTCATCAGCATCTTTAGAAAGCCAGAATGTGTATGTACACACATACACACACACACCCAGGATAACTCTAGATGTAATGAAGTATTACCCACTTGGGGTTCTTCCATGTACTGAATTCTAGCTCTCCAACTGAAACAAAGTTTTAACATTCTCCTTGCTTTCCAATGTGCCCCCAAGGAATACACAAAAGAGACCTTTCTAGCTTTCCCATCATACACATTCTCAAACACCAGCAACCTCTATCCTCCTGCAGGTATAACACTACCTATCTGAAACCCAGAGAAAGCAGCCACAATCAACAAGAGATGGAAGGAACAACATTTTTTATCCCTTCATGGTCTCAGCAGTGGTCTGATTACTGATTAAAAATAAAAATACCAATTACAGGGGCGCCTGGGTGGCTCAGTGGGTTAAGCCTCTGCCTTTGGCTCAGGTCATGATCCCAGCATCATGGGATCGAGCCCCATATCAGGCTCCCTGCTTGGTGGGAAGCCTGCTTCTCCCTCTCTCACTCCCCCTGCTTGTATTCCCTCTCTTACTGTGTCTCTCTCTGTCAAATAAATAAATAAAACTTAAAAAAAAAATACCGATTACATTCAAAGCCATCATGAGGTATGAGGCTGAACTAAATTATGAGTTGCAATTTATCTCCCAATTTTGTCCCTTCCCCCAACCCCCTTAATCACCAGCGCCCTACCATTCGAAGCCCCCAAAAAATCCAAGGCCAGCCCTGTCTAAGTCATGACTCTTGAGAAGCTAAGTAGCTCTCCAGAGCCCCCCTGAACACCCAATAAGGAGATTATAGATGTCTTAATCTTTCATCTTTTTATATATTAGTATTTCTAACCTTAATATATAATTCTTATCACTACCCTACAAGGCAGATATTGTGATCATTTTACAGATAAAGAAATTGAGGCCCAGAGACATGAAATAATGTCCAGCAGTAAGGGTGCCAAGAGTAATATCCAGGTCTGTCTCTCTCCTAAAGAAATACAGTGACCACGGTGCAGACGCCATTCCCAGACTCGCCGCTGCCATGCTGTACTTCGTCCCAGAGATGTCTTCCACCCTCTGCTATATATGAGCATTCACTGGAGAATGTGGGATGAGCTGAAAGCACAGGTAGGTGCATGAGCCTATCTCTGCAGTAGACAGCAGCCTGGAGGTAACTGCTTGCTTCAAGGGGATGGAGAGCAGTAAGAATCTGTGAGTTAGCCCGTATTTCTAGTCTGATGGCCTCCAACATGGTATCCCTTCTCTTCTCAAACACCACAAAGCTTGAATCCCTAATAATAAGAACACTCAGACAGCCCGTGTTCTTCCCCTGGGCCCACAGATGAAGGGACTTAGGTCTTTTAACTGAAGTAAACTACAACATTTAAATTGAGATTTCACATTAAAATTCTAATTTTGAGCTTTCCTCATGAAATCAGAAGATCCAGCAAGACAAGGCTCACGTTCCCAGATGGCCACAGCCAGCCCCAGGGACAGCCATGGCTTTGTGCCAGTTTCCACGTTCTCTAGTTTGCCAGAGTCACCACTGCTCCCTACTCTTTCCCAGGCATACTGCCATTGACTTGGTCCCAGGAGCTTCTGAACTGGCAACACTTACCTATGTACCAAGAAGAATATATTCATTCAACAAGCATTTTAGCCCCCTTTGCTGGCCAGACATAAGCTGCTACAAGGTATATGAGAAGTAGGATGGGGCTCCTGCTTCCCAGAGTGTGCTCTTGCGGGAGGAGTAAGTGAACTTGCCCACTAGCACAGCACTTGCCCAGGGCAAGAACCATGTCTATTTTGTTCACAGTTGTCTCTAGCTCCTTGAAGGTACGAGGCATACAGCTGCACACTGCACATCTATGAAAGGACGGAAGGAAAGAGCAAAAGGAAAAGGGAAGGGGGAGCAAGAGAGGGAGGGAGAAAGGCAGGCAGAACATGAAGCAAGCGATGAGAGGGAGTTTGGTGTAATGAAAGCCACAGAGAAGTGACACAAAGTGCTCTAGGAAAACAGAGAAAGAATATTTCTATGTGGCATGACCAAGGAAAGCTTTGCAGAAGAACAGAGACAGCTGGATGTTTAGAAACATTCCTAATATTTAAATACTTGCCCTCTCTTTAGTAACCTGGATTGGCTTGTTGAGATGGCTTCATCTCAGAAGAGAAGCCCCAGGTCTAAAAAGCCCATGGACTTCCAGAACATCCTGCCCTCATTGAACAGACTCCAGCCAAAGGGAGCACTGGATCAGACCCCAGGCTGCTGTTCCCATGAGTCCACAGGCTACTCCAGTGGTAGTCTGCACAAAGAAACTCATTCTGGTCCCAAGGCTCAGGAGGTGGGGCAGGGGCTGCTTTTATTTCAAAGTAGGGCTGTGCAGAAGCTCCCAGTTTCGTACAATGAAGCGCACTGAGCTCAGAGTTCGGGTTGTTCCATGGGCATCTCTCTTGTATCATCCTGAGCTCTTCCGTGAGGCACACAGACCTCTGGCCACCCCAGCCCCTGGCCCGGCACGCCACAGCCCCCCTCACACAGAGCCTTACTCTCTCTTCCCAAGGTAGGAGAATATCAGTCTGTTCAATCTCAGAGATCTTGATTCAGCTCCAACAACACACTGGGCTTTCCTGAGGCCTGCTGGTAAGAAGACACTACTTATCTCCATTAACCTCTGACCCAGCCAAGATGAAACAGCTCCCATCTGTGGGCCTGAGTGCCCTCGTCCCTGAACTAAAGCTAAATAAAGTATGAGGGAGGGGGGCAGGGACCCGGGGTGGTCGCAGCCATGCTGCCCTCATCCTGAGGGAGTGGCTGCCCCCTCCCTCTTGGGTCTATCCAGCCCAGAGCCTGTTAATAGATGACGCCTTGGGAATCCCTCCAGGTGGCCTCTGGGTTAAGAACTACATCTGGAGGAAGCAGTGCCTCCTAGGAAGATGGAAGGGCCATAAACCCTCAAAGACTGTCCAGTTGATTTATGCAATAGTAATGGGAATGGTAATCTCTAAAGGCAAAGCCATTCATCCAAAATTCCAACCTCCTCGGTCCCCACACCTGACTTAATGAGAAAAGCCACCCTCGCTGGCTGCTCCCGTGAGCGGCAAGCCAGGCACGTCACGTACAGCCCCCCATTTATTTATTATATATTTTTAAAGATTTTATTTATTTACTTGTCAGACAGAGATCACAAGCAGGCAGAGAGAGGAGGAAGCAGGTTCCCTGCTGAGCAGAGAGCCCGATGCAGGGCTTGATCCCAGGACCCTGGGATCATGACCTGAGCCGAAGGCAGAGGCTTTAACCCACTGAGCCACCCAGGTGCTCCCAACCCCCCATTTAATTCTCATCACCAGCCAGAGAGCTGTGAACTGTTAGGATGCTCTGTTCACGGATGAGGAAACAGAAGCTCAGAGAGATCAAGTAATAGGCCCCAAATCGCAGCTAATTGTTGCTGAACTGCGTAAAAGAATGAGTGGCCCAGTTCAGAGCATATCATGTCGGCCTGACGCCAAAGCCTGGGTTTTGCACCCCTGTTCCACACTCCCCCGGCAATCACACTGAGAGGTGCCCATTAGGGGGGGAAAAATGTCCAGTTTGCCCAGAGACTACAAATGATACTGCGCTTGTGTTCTTTTATTCAAATCTTAATTTACAGGACAGCGGAATAGTAAATGTATTATTTGCCCTCTGAGAACTGTACTTCACTCCCGTTAAAATTAAGTGCCCGCTGTGCACCAGGCCATATTGTTCAATGCAATCCCAATTGTGAATACTACAGGAGGCATCACTAAGTATTAGACAGAGGAGAGTATGCTCATATCCTTCTCTGGAATTTGTGGATTTTAATTCCCATAAGCAAGAATTCTCTTAACCAACAAGAAGCAGAGATTATCAATATGAATTAAAATTAATTTAATATAAAGAGAAATCTACATTTTTTTTTTTTAAATGGTCTGCTGAGCAGTGTAGTCGAACCATCATCAATGGACTCAAAATGAGAGTGAGGAGTTGATTGAGGTGACAGGTCAGAAATCTGAGACCATAAGAGAAGTCTTTTTAGAAGGATAATTTACATAAAAGTTGTGATGGGTCCCTAAGGAGCCCCCTGGAGGTAAACTTCCTCTTAGTTGTTTTTAGATTCCTAATGCCTGATACGTACCTAACACATCCAGAATGAATAAGCGAATGAACGAATGACTGATATGCAGGCTTCTCCGTGCGCAGGCGTTTCCTGGGATGAGCCCGCTTGCGGGTGTGGAGGGAGGGTGTCCTGCCAACTGCACAGCATGCGAGCAATCCTAAACGAATTCACCAGGGTAAAAAATAACCTTTGAGGACTTCCTTCTCGCTGCTGGGCACAGAGATAATATGTTCTCTCATCTAATACAAGGAGACTGTGAAATCTCTATTGTTGTGCACATTTTACAATGAGCAAGCTGGGGTTTATAGAGTTTAAGTGACTTACCAAAAAGGTGCAAAGGAAACAAAGCAGTGAAGCCCCGATCCAGGCTCGGGTGGTGGTTCTCCCGCAAGCTCCCTTTCCCCCATGATGCTCTGAAGGAGTCCATGTTTCCTGCCGAGGAGGACGCTGCCCTGGACCTCCAACTCTGGGGAAGAAAGATAAATGGCAAATAGATTTGCAAAGAAAAGCACTATCACCACTTAAAATGGAAGCGAGGGCACTTTGTGTCTAAACTCGAAGTTCCTAACCTTTCTGTTTTGGACACTGCAAGCCAGAGGAGAGAGGGCTGGGCACATTCCTGTTCTGCAGTCTGCCCTTTAAATGCACGATTTATAGAAAAGCAGGCACCAAGGGTCCAGCCGTCAACCTCCTCACTGTCAGATTCTTGCTCTAAAACCAGCAAATAAATCCCCTCCATTGTCTCACACACTAGCACCTCCACTGAAGACTACGGAGGAGAAATAAACACAAAAATAAATTCAAAGAGAGCATTATCGCTATTTGTAACCAATTATAGGTTTGTTTCTGTTTTTCAAGAGGTGAGGAGTACATGAGGAGTATTAGGAGAGTACCGATGGGGAAGAAAGGCGAAAGGAGGCTGTTTGAAAAGATGTAATTGTCCTTAAATTTAAACTACTTTAAATTTAAAGTTTAAATTAAACTACTTTAAATTTAAAACTCCTTTAAATTTGTTCTAGCTAATCTGGCTGTAAAACCAGGCAAGTTTGAACTGTTAGTCCTGTACATAAAACAACAAAAATATTTTATTGCATGTCCTTTATTGCCCGGTGCCCATTTCACTGCCTGCACAATTTGTTTGCAAAAGTCTCCAAGGCCCAGTGCAACTGGTTTAATTTGGCCTGTAATCAAGCTTTGCAGATAACTTAAGTCCTCTGGGGTAAGGTAGGATACAGGGGATAACAGGGAAGCAGAGTTCCCTAAAAATCTTGGCATGTGCACAAATTTTTCCAGCCTGGTGTGCCCTCTGAACCGTTTCCTACATTTACCAGGTGGAGCATGGGCTCACACAAAGCAGGAAGCAGAGGCATCACGACTCCTCACTGAGAATCAGCTCTTTTACCTTCTGCTCCTTGCTTCCCCTGTTGTGAACATATTTGTTGGATCAAAAATTGAGACACATGGTCTGGCCACGAAAAATGAAATGAAGACTGCTCCAGGAAATCTAGGCTATACGTTCTCCAGAGCAGAAGCAACCTAGCACTAGGTACACAGTAGGTGCCCAATAAACCCCTGCATTGAAAAATCACAGCAGCATGCCAAATGGCACTTCAAATTTTTTCTTCAAAAACTTTATCCTCCTTGGGGCGCGTGGGTGGCTCAGTTGGTTAGAAGACTGCCTTCGGTTCAGGTCATGATCCCGGAGTCCCGGGATCGAGTCCCGTATCGGGATCCCAGCTCCATGAGGCGTCTGCTTCTCCGTCTGACCTTCTCCTCACTCATGCTCTCTCTCACTGTCTCTCTCTCAAATAAATAAAAATAAAATCTTTAAAAAAAAAAAAAAAACTTATCCTCAGCTAGAATTCTTTCTTAGTCCTAGGTCCCTTCAGAAACTAGGACTGTGGGCCTCCGCGGGGTCCATTCAGCTTAAGTACCACAATTTTATTTTTGAGATTAAAACTAAATTTAAAACCAGAACCTGAGGGCTCTCACTTGAATCCTAGGAACTTTAAAATATGCCTAAAGATGTAATATATTCTTTTCCACTTGAAAAATAAATAACTGGTTAGATAAGTAAAGTGCTACTCCAAACACACAACAGTAGAATGCTCCCGATGAAGTATTAACTGTTGGTTTGTTTAGGTAAGAGAAACGTCTAGTCAAAATCAAGCTGCAATTACAGGACTTCAAAGCGAAATAATTTGGCTCAGCGATGTTGGCTCTAATCTCACATCAAAAGCAGCTGTATCATACTCAGCTTATGAAAAGAAAACAATTCTTCTCAACCAATATGAAGCATGGGAAAACAAGGATACTATTTCTTGAAAACCTCAGAGAAACAGACAGTCCCATGTGAAACACACAGAGCATTTCAGAAATTTCGAGAACGGTAAGCTGCCTAGAGACCTGACGTCTCATGAAACACGAACAGGTGTAAAACCCAAAAGCGAACGTGCGTTTTCATTTTTAAGACTTAAAGAAAAGCATTATTACGAAGGACATTCCCCTATGAAGATCTGTCCTAGATAAATACCTGGCTGGAGAGACAAGAGAACCAGAAGCGAAGAAGGGTAAAGTTTTTTTTTTTTTTTTTTTTTTTTTTAATATTAAACTCCTTTTTTAAAAGATTTTATTTATTTATTTGACAGAGAGATAGCACAAGTAAGCAGAATGGCAGGCGGAGAGAGAGGGAGAAGCAGGCTCTCAACTGAGCAGGGAGCCTGATGCAGGCAGGTCTCGATACGGGTCTCGATCCCAGGACCCTGGAATCATGACCTGAGCCAAAGGCAGCTGCTTAACCAACTGAGCCACCCAGGTGCCCCAAGAAGGGTAAAGTCTTGAAATTAATCCAACCCATGCCTTTCTCTGGACTGTGAGATAGAACAGTACTTCTCAAACTTTGAAGCGAAACCTATTAGATGCAGGTTATGGTTCAGTACATCAGGGGCAGGGCCTGGGAGTCAGCATTTCTAACAGGCATCCAGATAATGCCAGTGCATTGGGTCCCTAGACTGCACTCCAAGCTGCCAGGATGTAACACTTTTGACCTCTGAATCCCCTGCATCAATCACTCCTTGCAAAGAGCCAGCAGCCCAACTAGATAAAATGTGGCACAGTGTGCAACGCTGAAGGGGGTAAGGGGTATTTTCATGTGTTAATTGACCTCCCTTAGAGTCAACACAACAATAGAAAGCAAAACAAAATCAGAATTTCAATAGCAAAGATCAGCTCATTAAGAGCAAATCATTAGAGAGATTTAGATAAAAGGCAACTGGAACAGGCTGGAAGAGTGTGCTGGGGCTTTTACCTGAAGCATTTGATTTCTCCAAAAAGTTTGGTGAAGAGTCACAGAGGGAGGGCAGTGGAACCAGTTGGTAGCCAAAGTCATTATCAGTTCTGACTTTGACAGATGGGAAAAAAAATCAATGTGAGTTCGCACAACAAACGACTAACTTGGAGATGGGTTCTGCAGACTTAGCGAAGATTTGGGAATGGAGTGAGGAATTACAGAGTGACGGTAGAACTAAAGATGATGTTTCAACATCTTGGCCCTTAATCTACTACAGCCTCCTCATCCACGTTGTGGAAAAAATTAATAACGTGCCCTTCCAGGGATTATTGTGAGAATGAAAATGAGTTCAAGGGGCGCCTGGGTGGCTCAGTGGGTTAAAGCCTCGGTCTTCTGCACAGGTCATGATCCCAGGGTCCTGGGATTGAGCCCCACATCCTGCTCTCTGCTCAGTAGGGAGCCTGCTTCCTCCTCTCTCTCTGCCTGCCTCTCTGCCTACTTGGGATCTCTGTCAAATAAATAAATAAAATCTAAAAAAAAAAAAAAAGAAAGAAAAAGAAAAAGAAAAAGAAAAGAAAAGAAAAGAAAAGAAAAGAAAATGAGTTCGAATGGCCAGGATGGGTGGTGGGGATTAAGGAAGGCAGTTATTGGGATGAGCAGTGGATGTTTACATAAGTGTTGAGTCTCTAAATTCTACTCCTGAAACCAATATTATACTATATGTTAACTAACCAGATTTTTTTTTTAAATTTTAAACAAGAACAACAAAAGATAAAACACAATAAAAAATAAAACGGGTTCTATTAAAGCAGTTGAAACAGTTCCTAACTCATAGCAAGCACTACATAAGTCATTACTTATATAATTAGGCTTATATTACATTGATTTGGGATATCCAGTTTCAACACAAGAGGGTCATAAGCTATGAAAATGTATGGGGCCTCACTAGGAAAGTCATCCATTAATTTAAAACTGTTGACAATCACTCCGCAACTAGATACTACTTGTTAGAGATAGAAATTTAAGCGGGGGGGGGGGGGGGACACTTAGTACCTAACTGGCTCATTTAGGCAGAAATAATAAAATGCAAAAAAATCATTCAAAAAGAAGATATAAGGCCTAAATGACTTCAAGGAGAAACAGATAATTTTTTGACCTCCAGTGGAGAGGTGACTCTTACTTTAGGAACAGTAAACAAAATAACCATTTAAAAAAATTTGTTGCTAATGCAATTTTTTTTTTTAAAGGCAACAATAAAAAAAGCAGTATTTTCTCAATAGTCCCCAGCTAAAGCCCACCTCCTTCAATGCTATAAGTCAATGAGTCACAAAGAGTATGGCTTTACCATGGGGTAGTAATGCTCAGTTTTTCAAGAGAACAACTGGATGTTAACGAAGGAAAATATCGGCATCATTTTTTTTTAATTTTTTATTAACATATAATGTATTCTTAGCCCCAGGGGTACAGATCTGTGAATTGCCAGGTTTACACACTTCACAGCACTCACCATAGCACATACCCTCCCCAATGTCCATAACCCAACCACCCTCTTCCTACCCCCCTGCCCCCGCAACCCTCAGTTTGTTTTGTGAGATTAGGAGTCTCTTATGGTTTTTCTCCCTCCCAATCCCATCTTGTTTCATTTATTCTTTTCCTACCCCTCAAACCCCCCCACTCTGCCCCTCAACTTCCTCATATCAGGGAGATCATATGATAATTGTCTTTTTCTGATTGACTTATTTAACTCAGCCTAATACCCTCTAGTTCCATCCATGTCATCACAAATGGCAAGACTTCATTTCTTTTGATGGCTGTATAGTATTCCATTGTGTATATATACCACCTCTTCTTTATCCATTTATCTGTTGATGGACATCTAGGTTCTTTCCATAGTTTGGCTATTGTGGACATTGCTTCTATAAACACTCAGGTGCATGTGCCCCTTCAGATCATTACATTTGTATCTTTATTTAAAATAATTTTTAAATTTTTTATAAATATATAATGTATAATTAGCCCCAGGGGTACAGGTACTACATTTGTATCTTTAGGGTAAATATACATTGTGTGATTGCTGGGTCTTAGAGTAGCTCTCTTTTCAACTTTTTGAGGAACCTTCATGCTGTTTTCCAGAGTGGTTGCACCAGCTTGCACTCCCACCAACAGTGTAGGAGGTTTCCCCTTTCTCCGCATCCTCGCCAGCATCTGTTGTTTCCTGACTTGTTAATTATAGCCATTCTGACTGGTGAGAGGAGGTATCTCATTATGGTTTTGATTTGTATTTCCCTGATGCTGAGTGATGTGGAGTACTTTTTCATGTGTCTGTTGGCCATCTGGATGTCTTCTTTGCAGAAATGTCTGTTCATGTCTTCTGTCCATTTCTTGATTGGATTCTTTGTTCTTTGGGTATTGAGTTTGATAAGTTCTTTATAGATTTTGGATACTAGCCCTTTATCTGATGTGCTGTTTGCAAATATCTTCTCCCATTCTGTCAGTTGTTTTTTTGGTTTTGTTGACTGTTTCCTTTGCTGTGCAGAAGGTTTTGCTCTTGATGAAGTCCTAGTAGTTCATTTTTGCCCTTGCTTCCCTTGCCTTTGGCGATGTTTCTAGGAAGAAGTTGCTGCGGCTGAGGTCGAAGAGGTTGCTGCCTATGTTCTCCTCAAGGATTTTGATGGATTCCTTTTTCCTATTGAGTTCTTTCAGGCATTTTGAGTCTATTTTTGTGTGTGGTGTAAGGAAATGGTCCAGTTTCATTTTTCTGCATGTGGCTGTCCAACTTTCCCAATACTATTTGTTGAAGAGACTGTCTTTTTTCCATTGGGCATTCTTTCCTGCTTTGTCGAAGATTAGTTGACCATAGAGTTCACAGTCTATTTCTGGGCTCTCTATTCTGTTCCATTGATCTATGTGTCTGTTTTTGTGCCAGTACCATACTGTCTCAATGATGACAGCTTTGTAATAGAGCCTGAAGTCTGGAATTGTGATGCTACCAACTTTGGCTTTCTTTTTCAATATTTTTCTGACTATTCAAGGTCTTTTCTGGTTCCATATATCGGCATGATTTTATTATAGAAGGTTCTCCCAGGCATTTGTCTTGCTAGTGTCACCATGGTGAGTTTAAGGATGGCAAGATTAGTTAACTTCAAAAGGTTAGAAGGACTTGATAAGCCATGGGCAGGGGTGGGAATATTTATTTAAAAGCTTACAGCGCCTGAAATATTCCATTTGAGTCCTCTCACCCACTTCCTTCCTTCCCCTTGACATTTCTGTGACCCTGTCTCAGCTCTGGAAGCTTCTTGCCTTGGGTCAGCTGCATACCCAACCATAATGCCTTTTTTTTTTTTTTGGCCTAGTTAGGGTTCCAGAGACACATCCCTCTCCTCGGGGTCCCTTGAGGGTTTTAAAAAAAAAAGGAGATCAACATTTACATTGGTAAAATACACTCAGCTGTGGGGAGGGTTTAATCTTTTTTACAACCTTCCCCTGCAGCTGTGCTGTCTGCTTTACCCCCCACTGGCCCTCTCTGCCTTCCTGGAAATAGCTCTCCCCAAACAGCACTGGGACACATGATCCCAGCCTCACTAAATATAGTTAAACTGGGATCTCGGAAGTCTCATAACCAGATGGGTTAACTTCAATGGGGTCTATGCATCCAGGAAGAGAGAGCAAGGACAGTCAGGAGGGGACCTCAGGAAAAGAAAGCCGTAAGAAATAAGCCTGTCTGCTCGGGGAAGGGCACACGGACTGAGACACCAGGCTTAGGGGGAGGTGGAGGGCTCTTGGGTGGGAACCATCAGGAGGAGAAATCGTCTTTCCGGACATTCCTCCCTGAAACAACCAAACTAAATTCCTACAGCCTTCCCCCTGCCTCTACTTTTTATTAATTTTTCAAAAATATGTGGGAAATAGACGATGAATCAGCGCAAAATTACTGGGCAACAATTCAGGTCTAACTGGGCCTCCTTCGCAAGTGGAAAGAAGAAAACAAGAACAAAGGAGAGAAATGGTTTGTTTAAGGAAAAAAAAAAAGTTCCTTAAAAATACAACCTTAAAGTCACTCAGAGGTCTACTTTAAATACGCTTTAGGACAAAAGGAACCCTAGCATCACAAAAACAATTTTTTCTCCCACAAAGCTTAGAGGTGGCCTTCACAAAATCCAGAATAGAATTCCACAGTATCACCACTCAAAACCCTACATGCTCACCTTTGGATTCTGTGACATGATCTGAATTTTCCTGCGATAATTACAAGTGGTGCTTTACTCTTCAACTCTGAAGGAGTCACAAAATGAAATCATGATTTAGAAAAGATTCAAGTACAGAGTGAAGACAGTGAGATAGGCAAGCAGCAAAATATGGATAAATAAGTCAGGACATATTCATACAACGTAAACGATAGCCGTTAAAATTATATGGACTCCATGTTTCAACATGGATAAATCCCCCAAACATGATGTTGGACAAAATAAGCAAAGTAGGAGAATCATACAGTATAATATTATGTATGTAAAGTTTAAAAACATGCAAAACTTGACTGTACACTACTTTACAGATATAATATGAAAAGTATAAAACATGCAAAAAATGATGAATGCCAAATTCAGAGTAGTGTCTTCCTGGGGCAACGGGGAGGAGAAGAAAGGGGAAGGAATCCTCAGGGCATTCTCACTACACCTGTTCCATTTCCCTTAAAAGTGATGGGAAACAGTTATGGCAAAAAAAAAAAATTAAATAAATAGTGAGGAGCTACAGTGAGTCACAGTGTTTGTTAGTGTGTTTTAACATTTTCCTGAATGCTTGAAACATGTCATCATAAAAATGTTAAGAATCTCAGACAAGAATCTTCACATGAACATCAGCCTACCATTGAGACGCCCGCTGAGTTCAGTCAGAGGGCTCCCTGCACTTCCCCAAACATCTTCAAGGACCTCAGGGCCTCATCGTTGTGAGCGCTGCAGTCTTCTGTCCTAGCACAGCTCTAGCCAGCCCGGGGTGAAGAGGGTCAGGGCCAGAGCACTGCCTTTTTAAGGCGCTGGTGAAATCATTTCACCTGGAGGAGTCACAGAGAAAGCATTAGTTATCTAAAAGCTTCCGTTGGGAATTCTTAGGAGGAAACAGAATTTAGCAAGCCTCCTTCAGACTAAACATGGATACTGGCAAACCCAGTGTTTTGTCAATTCCACTACTGGGAGAGATGACATCGGGCTCTCGCCCCAGCTCAGAGGCCTAGTGAGTGACATAATTTTGGGTGAGGCCATTAACATCCCTGGGCTTCAGTTACGTCACCTGGGCCTAGAAGACCTCTTACGTCTATGCTTTAAGAATCTGTGGTCAATTAAGCATCAGTTCAGCATCCGACTCTGGACTTCAGCCCAGAACATGATCTCCTGGTCATGAGATTGAGCCCTGTGGTGGGCTCCGGGCCTAGTGGGGAGTCTCCTTGAGATGCTCTCTCCCTTCTCCTAACCCCTTCCCCAACACCCTAAACCACGCCCCCCCCATCCCACTTGCTGGCTCTAAAATAAATAAATCAATCTTAAAAATAAAGTCTATGGTTCAAACTGAAGGATTAAGAAAACAGAGCAGATGCAGACAGGTAACAAACACTACCTCCTAATTCAATTTACTCCAGAGGTGCCAGCATCTTTGTACCTGGCCCTGAACTCCAAACACACACCTGTCTCCCTCAGAAGGCATCTGTAGCTCAGAAACTGCTGGCGGTTGCTCCTTCATGAACATGCCACATTCCAATGCAGATGATACATGGAAACATAAACACACCTTAGTCTCAGCAATACACATTTTATCTCTTAGTTCACAGATGACCACTTTTAACATAGGTAAGGAAACTGAAGCTTAGGAAACTTCAGTGATGTGCTCGAGAAAACAGAGGTTCTTGAGCAGGAAACCCAGGTTTCAAGGCCAAATCTTCAAAATTTCGAAATTAGACCCTTGTCATGAGAAAGCACTTGCTTCGGTTTGGTATTTAGAGGGGACAGAATCCCAGAAGAAAGCAAGAGGTAGAGGGCAGGGAGGGATGGAAATGGAGCCGGGTTTGCAGGAGCGTGAAAGGCACTGGAAGGCCCTTGGTCCTACGTTGTCATTTTGCGTAAGGCCAGTTCCCTTCACAGCCTTGGCGGGTTTTAACATCGCAAAAATCAGCACGGGCCGGAAACAAGCTACTGAGGTGTGCAAGACTTTATTACATACACACTCCTTTCCATGCTAAACCTTCCCACCACAGGCAAGCAACTGTGTGAGCCAGGAGAGAGGATTTGTATCAATCCACGTGTGCCGTCCTCGGCACTGGAAGTGATCAGCGAATGATAGCAAGGATTAAAATGTTGATGACAATGACGGCAGGACTGAATCAAGAAATGACCCAAGGTCACTCCAAACATTGCATAGAAAACTGGATCATGGGACCTGACAGGTACACCACGGGGCTTTCATTATTCATGGTATTTTCAACAATTAAAACTGTTTTAACATGACTCAATCTCTTTCCCTGTCAGAAGTGCAAGGTTCAAAAGGGTTTACACAGCAAACATCATCCCCCTTGTCTCTTTTCTAAAGGCATTTTTAATCCTTAAGAGAAACAACAGCAAGAAGGCAGAGGGGACTTCTCCAAGTTTCATCCCTGTGGTAAATCAATCTTATCTTTAACTGGAAAACATAAGAAGGGGATGGATTAACAGGTACTTCTACATATTAAGCAAATTAAATGGACACTTTAAATAGGAAAATAGAGTTTTTGTAGTCCTTTCTCTTGTAAGGGAACTCACTGTGTTATACTATAGACGCTCTATTATAAAGCAAGCATTTTCTTTCACCATGTCCCTTACAAAAGGAGTTGAACATTAGATTCCTACAAAATTTCATACACAACAAGATGTTTTCTCAGTTATTTTATTTTGAATTACAATGTGCTTTGGGAATAAGACACAAAAGCCTTAAACCAACCTCAACCCATGCTTGTTTGGGGTACTTACAGAGATGTCAGTGTGGAATTGTTTTATAAAAGGAGACAAAAAGAATGTGACCCAAATTTAGTCATTTTTTTCTCACAGATAAAGAGTTTTATTTGCAACTACTGAATATAGTTAAAAATAGGCCAACAGGCCTTTAAAATAACTTTTAAAAAGTAATACAGTAGGCGGTTACATTTTAGAGATCACAAATACATACCTCCATGACAATAAAAATCCAACTATCTACAGTGCCAAGGTTGTAGGCAAACAGTTCTCAAGGTGTGGTCCAAGGAACCCTAAGGGGTTCCCTTTCCCTTTTCCACCCACATGTCTGTGTAAGGGCCGGGTTTCTTTCTTTTTTTCTTTCTTTTCTTCCTTCCTTCTTTCCCTCCCTCCCTTGTTCTTTCTTTTTTTTTTCTTTTATTTTCTTTTTTATTTAAATTCAATTAATTAACATATAGTGTATTATTAGTTTCAGAGGTAGAGTTCAGGGATTCATCAGTTGTATATAACACCCAGTGCCTTCCTTAATGCCATTTACCCAATCACCCCATTTCCCCACCCTCTCCCCTCCAGCAACCTTCAGTTTGTTTCCTATGATTAAGAGTCTCTTATGATTTGTCTCGCTCTCTGATTTCATCTTGTTTTATTTTTCCCTCCCTTCCCCTGTGTTCCTCTGTTTTGTTTCTTAAATTCCAGACATGAGTGAGATCATAAGATAATTGTCTTTCTCTGATTGACTTATTTTACTTAGGGTTATACCCTCTAGTTCTATGCATGTCATTGCAAATGGCAAGATTTCATTTTTTATGGCTGAGTAATATTCCACCGTGTATATACACCATATCTTCTTTATCCACTCCTCTGTCGATGGACATCTGGGCTCTTCCCATAGTTTGGCTATTGTGGACATTGCTGCTATAAACATTGGGGTGCAGATGCCCCTTCAGATCACTACATTTGTACCTTTGGTGTAAATCCTTAGCTGTGCAATTGCTGGGTCATACAGTAGCTCTATTTTTAACTTTTTGAGGAAACTTCATACTGTTTTCCAGAGTAGCTGTACCAGTTTGCATTACCACCAGCAATGGAAGAGGGTTCCCCTTTCTCTGCATCCTTGCTAAAATTTGTTTTTTCCTGACTGGTTAATTTTAGCCCGCTTTGTTGTTGCTGTTGTTGTTGTTGTTATTTTTAAGTATACTCCATGTCTAGTGTGGAGTTCGAACTCATGACACTGAAATCAAGAATTGCATGCTCTACTGACCCAGCCAGGTGCCCTGGGTAGGCTTTTAGAAATTTCAGTCAAAACAACATACCATTAAAGATTGAATGCCTAATGGATATAAGAAGCTATAAAATAAACATAAGAGATTTGTAAAAGCATAAAAATGCCATTCTCATAAATTTTTTTGCTTTGGAAAATACAATGACTGTTTATAAAAATATGTAATTTATGTTAACATGTGCCAATTTTTTAAAAATACAGTTTTACAGTTTTACAGTTTTTTATAGTTTCACAGTTTTTTTTACAGTTTTACAGTTTTTACAGTTATTTTACAGTTATTTTAAAATATATCAATAATAATATTTTATTTTATTTTTTAATATTTTATTTCTTTTACAGAGAGAGAGAATATAAGCAGGGGGAGCAGCAGGGACAGGGAGAAGCAAGCTCCTGCTGAGCAGGGAGCGCAATGTGGGGCTCAATCCCAGGGCCCTGAGATCATGACCTGAGCTGAAGGCAGACACTTAACTGACTGAGCGGCCCAGGCCTCCCTAAATAAATATGTTAAATTTTTAAAAATCCAACTACCTAATGTTACCAAGTAAGTTCTTATTGCTTGGCACAGTGGTTTGTTTTTTTTTTTTTTTTTTTTTTTTTGACAGACAGATCACAAGTAGGCAGAGAGGCAGGCAGAGAGAGAGAGGGAAGCAGGCTCCCCACTGATCAGAGAGCCCAATGCTGGGCTCGATCCCAGGACCCTAGAATCATGACCCTGGCTGAAAGCAGAGGCTTTAACCCATCGAGCCACCCAGGTGCCCCAGCACAGTGGTTCTTTTTTTTTTTTTTTTTTTTTTTTTTTTTAAGATTTTATTTATTTATTTGACAGAGAGAGATCACAAACAGGCAGAAAGGCAGGCAGAGAGAGAGGAGGAAGCAGGCTCCCTGCTGAGCAGAGAGCCCGATGTGGGACTCGATCCCAGGACCCTGAGATCATGACCCGAGCCAAAGGCAGCGGCTTAACCCACTGAGCCACCCAGGTGCCCCACAGTGGTTCTTTTGATCACATTAAACAGGTACTCAAAAGTGCTGTTTCAAAAAACTTAAGTGAGAATTATGAGCTTTGGAAATCTACGTTAGATCACTAATGCAGAAATCACAAAAAAATACATGTAAAGAGTAAATAAATAAAATTACTTTGGGAAGCTGGGAGAAGAAACAGTAATATTTCTATTTCATTGTTTTAGATATATTATTATCTTAAATATAGATAAGTAGTTGTGTTAATAAATTAAATATCATTAACAACTGGCTCATCTAACATTCATGAAAGTATATAAAGAATTTCAAACTGACCAGATCCCCTTTTTGGCTCTTAATCGTCTTTTATCCCTATATTCAGGTATATAAAGTATGTAATAGTTAAGCATCATAGGACTTCACTTAAAAAGTGAAACACAAATAAATCACAGCCTTTGAGAGGAGGGGTGGGGGAAGAAGACAGAGGCAGCCTGAGTAGACCGCCGGAGGAGACTTAAAAGCAATAGCCCATTTGCTGGAACAACCGTGTGAGATGAGCACAGTGTCTGGGACCTCAAGCCTTCCTGATTCCAGCATTCCCCCACAGGACTCCCCTTTGAAACACATTATACAATGAGATTTTCTTCCGCCAATCTTAGAGGGGCCTGGTTCTGGATTAAACCACCTTTCTCCCATATCAGGCCAGAGGTAACCTATAGAAAGCAATGAAGCCTGTAGAAAATATTTTGTTGTGTTTGTTTTATTGCTGCCATCCCTAAAAGTCTAAAGAGAGGCTGCCATAACCATGATAAACTGGAGAAGCCAGAAGGAGGGAAAAAAATAGCCTCTCAACATTCTGACTCTATTTGTCATAAGAAAGACTCAATTCTACACCAAATCATAGAATGGGAGCAAGAAGAAATCCTTGAGGTTGTCTAGGAAACACTTCCGGTTGAAGGTAGAAAAATATTGACAATATCCCTTTACACATGTTGCTTATGTTCAAAATAAGAGGTATTTCTTTTAGGTCCTGAGAAAAGCTTATAAGATATTTTTCCTTGGGCTAAGTAGAACCAAAACCTATTTCAACTGAGATTAAAATAAAATTAAGTTTAAAGCTCTTAATACTTGCTGAATCTTTTTGAGTGAACTTTTAGCTTTGATTTACGGAAATGGTAGACACGTTTTCACACTTGGTGGCATCATCACCTCCACAAGAGACATCTACAGCCCCTCCTTGACTCCATGTCATATGGTCACCATTAGAGGTCACCCCAATTGAAAATCCATTTCTCAGACTAAGAGGGCTACTAAATCATCTAGGACATTACCGCTATCAGGACTTAGAGCCTCACCATGAAAGAATCCTTATAATCAAGTGGGTAGTGTGTTATCCTCAAGCTCAGATTTTCTCCCTTTTCATTCTGTTATTTTTTTTAAACCATAAATATATTTATAGATACTAAATGGCATTCTACATGAGATTCTAAAACTTAAAAGCATTTCTAATTTTGCTATTTTAAGTCAAAAATGTGTGTATGTGTGTCATAGAAGCAGCTGTAGATTTTCCATGTGATCAGAACTTTTCCAGCCCAGCTTTCAACTAATAACAGGATAGCAGAAAGAGAAACCAGGTTGGTAAACCACTAACTCAAAATTCTTGAAGGTAGAAAAGGCCAAGGAAACAAAGGATGAGTGTTCCCATACATAGCCCACATCCCATCCCTTTGGGTAATATTCAAACTTGGGTAAATATTATAAATAAAACTCTAACCTTGGGCACTTTGGGTAACATTCAGAGAAGCAGATGCATGTAAAAACCTGAAAGTTCTCATTTTTAATGCAACAGAAGCTGGTTACAATGAGATGCAATGAAGGTAAGGAACACATGTTGAGACTTTCTCAAAGGGTATAAGAGATGAAAGATGAGTCAAAATAGGTGGCTGGAAAAGAACAGGGTGAGGAAAGAAGGATGGGTCAGATTAATCAGTGAAAGAGACTGAAGAATAGTGCATCTAAGGAATGATTCCAAATGGTTTGGAATCTAAAATCCCAAGCATTAAGTACTTAATGAGCCCATGGAAATCAGATTTGACTTGAACTCATGAGATATTTCTGAAATGTATCCAAGAAATGTATTTTCCTTAAGGACGATGGAATCCATACCATAAATGAAGGAGGGGGGCAGAATGAGTATGCTAGGTCATAAAGTTCTACCATGAGTCGTCTCCATGTGTCTTTGTGGGTCTTTGGCTCTTGCCCTGAGCATTCTCGTGCTACAGAAAAGTGGAATTTTCATTGTAAATGTCTGGCTGGTGAACAACATGTGGATGTGGCACCAGCTTTGCTCTTATTCATTGGGAAAAGGGAGATCAAAGAACAGAAAACTGATCACTGAGATTCTGATTCAGGCTTTAAGGGAAGTGTGATCTAAAATCTACCATGGCAAGAAAATTCCCATCCTTCCCTTTGGGGCTAATCAAATCACGAAAGTTGCAATGTTGCCTTGATTTAGATGAAAAGAATGAGTCTGCTTCTTCCATGTTTTGTGTACCATGAGGTCAGTTCCAGTTCATCTGTGAAAACTGTAATATTGATTGCTACTTTGTAAAGTTAAAAATACATATATCAATGATCTAATGATTCCACTTCTAAAGAATCTCTAGCACATAATGTGCCAGGAAGTAGAAATAAGAATGCTGATAGCAAGTATTCATAATAGAAAAAAACAAAAGCAGAAAACAACTCAAATGTCCATCAAGAATAGAACAGATAAATTAACATGGCTCATACACACAGAAAGATGCTACAGCAATGAAAATTAATGAACTACATCTGCATCTATGCAATTGGATGGCTCTCAAATCTTAATAATGAGAAAAAAGGGGGCACCTGGGTGGCTCAGTGGGTTAAAGCCTCTGCCTTCAGCTCAGGTCGTGATCTCAGGGTCCTGGAATCGAGTCCCACATTGGGCTCTCTGCTTGGCAGGAAGCCTGCTTCCCGCTCTCTCTGCCTGCTTCTCTGTCTACTTGTGATCTCTCTGTCTGTCAAATAAATAAATAAAATCTTAAAAATAATAATAATGCAAAAAAAGATAATACTGAAATAATAAGACATATGGTGGAAGAAAATATAGATTATTATTCCATTTATACAGAGGTCAAGAAAAAGAAAAATAAACAATATCTTGTATACTTACATATATGTACATGATAAAAAAAATTTAAGCAAAGGAATGAATAATATAAAATTCAGAACAGTGGTTGGCTCTGGGGGAGGGCATTGGATGTGGTCAGGGAAGGGTACTTACAAATTTCAAAGATATTAGTGATATACTGTTCTATAAAATAAGTAGAGGTGAAAAGAGAACTGATTTATTACTCTTTAAGCCAGGGGTTGGCAAACTTTTTCTGTAAAGGGCAAGACAGTAAATATTTCAGGGCTACATATGATCTCTCTCATATCTTCTTTGGGTGGGTTTGTTTATTATTATTGTTGTTGTTGTTTTTCACAATCCTTTAACAATGAAAAAAAATCCTCATTAGCTCATACACCATACAAAAAGAGGTCACAGGCAAAACCTGGTTCATAGACTGTAGTTTGCTAACCCCTGCTTTAAACTATTTATATATGTTATACTGTCTTTTGTGTATGTCATGTATTTTTCTCCCACAGAAAAAGGAAAAGAGTGAAACACGTAGCCACAAAATATTATTATTTATTATCTACTATCTTTTTAGAAAGAAAATATACATAGTCTTTCTAACTAAGATCAAAACCCAGCTATCCATTAATTCTCCAGTCTGTTGACAGCTCCTCTGCACCATTTCAGCTTAAAGACACTCCACTTTTCCTGTTTCTAAAGAAGAAAAAGTAATGAAATGATCCATTGCTTTTGTCCACTGTAGACTTTAAGTAGATCTTAGATGCTGAAGTCAGAATGGTAGTAGTAGTTCTCTGTTGCTTGTGCAGGAGGGTAGGAAAATTATAGATAATTTTTTAGAATTAGAATTATAATTTTAGAAAATTATAGATAAAACTATAGATATATAGATAAAATTCCAATTTGGCCAAATGATAGTGATCTTTGAATGCTATCATCCAATGGGTATCTACTCTCATTTCAAAACTAGCATATTCTGGGCCTCACCATATGCCAGGCACTGATCTCACACTGTATACATAATTTCGTTTTATTTCACACAACAATCCTACAATGTGGGTTCTATGATGAACCTGATTTTAGCATGCGGGAAGTGGAGGCACTGAGAGAGTAAGTCACTTGCTCAACATCACACAGCTAAGAAGTGATAAAGCCCATATCCACACCCATGCAATGGGATCCTGAGCCCACAGGCAGCCAGCATACTGTTTTAGTTGTTAAATACATTTATCACCTCACCACAAATGAAGTGGTAATTTTATTCCCTTTCTATAGATAAAGAATATGTGCTTGCACCTGACCTAGGTCGAAGAAGCTTGGCTGGAGGCTGGGACTAGAGCTAAGGTTGTTTGTGTTCATGACACCCTGTTTTGGCTTATTTAAGGAGCATTTTACAGGTCTCAGCTTCTCAGTGGTGGGCGAGGAGTTGCTAAGAAAAAACAGGTAAAATGAGAAGTCAGACTTGTATCCACATGTCTTTACAGTAACAGGGGCCAATCCTTCATCAAGACCATATGAAAATAATTCTACTCAATCTCCACAGTCCCAAACTTGGTCTTTGAAGGGAACAGGCAGGACATGAAGGTTATTGCTAAAATAAGGAGGAAACCTTGCTAGCTGTGAGATAGAAAAAATAATCAGCCTTAATTTGACTAGAACCAGAATCTGGAATGGTCATTAACCATTTATTCAACAAAACATTTTGAATCACCCACTAGGTGCCAAGACCCATGGTAGATGGTGGGATACAACAGCAAACATGCCATGGCCCCAGGGTTTGGACTCCACGGGTTTGGAATATCTCCCCTGGGCCCTCAGTGGAATGTGTTTATAAAACAGTACAAATGGAAGGACAGCAGTTCTTTGGACAGAGGCAGGAGAACTGCAGAAGTGTGACATCTCTGGGGCCACTCTGCGGGCCACATCAACACTTCCCACTCTATACCTGTGGCAGAAGGCAGAACCACACCCTGGTCTGGTGAACTCTCCATGTGGGGATTCTCTCTTGCCAAGAGTTTACCACTGACTTTTCTCCTAAGGAATGGGGTGGGAATGAGGTGGGCAGAAGAAGGAAGGTGGTCGTCAAGAAAAGAGATCCTCAGAAGTAGAGTTTCAGGACCTACGTGATTCAAAGCTTCCCTTCGGTACCTCAAGCTCAAGTTACATAAGACTAGCACATCTGCTCTAAATCATTTCTTTCCTCTGTCTACACCCAGCCTGGGCAAACTTTGCAAATTCTAATGATCCAGAAGGAGGGCTGAGTTTGTAATTTTCCTATATGGATGTTTTGGGGGGAAGTGAGAGGAGAAAGGCCATGTAAAAGGCATCCCCCAGGGCCAGTACTGAAAAATTTCGCTCAAGACTACCTTCTCCCACTGAGTATTTCTAGGCTGGGGAGATTTAATTTCATACTGGAGAAGTGTGGTGATCACAAGCCTCCAAGAAGGCCCTGATGAAAGGACTGATGTACAAACAGCAGGCACAACAATCACAGGGTAGAATCGTCCCAAAGACAAAGTGTCACAAAAGGCATCGAAGCTGCTGGCTTGTGACTACTGATGCATTTACACACTGATGCTCCTTTCAGGTCCAGCTACCAGCTGCTAACTCCTCCTCTCCCCAGTTGTTCTGTACAGTCCAGAGCCTAAATATCATTCAGTTTGACACACCCAAAGGAGGCCTCTGAAGTGGTAAGAAATCTCCCCCTTTTCCTAATGGCAGCAGAAATTATCCCCTAAGTGTCTAGCCCAAACTGGCTAGAAACCCTCTATAAAGACGGTTCCCATTTTAACACCGAGCCCCGCTTCAAAACAAGCCCCCTATTGCAGAATCCCCCCAGGCCAGTCCACCCATTCAAGTCTAGGCTCCATTTTCACGCAGTCTACATAATGACTCTCTGCTGCAGGAAAGCACTATGCCAGAGTTAGTGACTACAACAACTTCAATCAGGTATCAGAATCACTTGGGGGTGTTTATAAAGCAGATGCCCAGACCTGTCAAACCAGAATTTCTAAGAGTGAGGCCCAAGAATTTGCATTTTTTTTTTAGAGCTCCCCAGGTTGAGTGCAATGGCTGAAGGCTAATCAAAGAAACTTTGTGGCCTCTCCTCCTACTCCACAGAGCCTGTTCTCTTAAGAGTCTAACAGCTCAAAGGATCTGAAACTAATTCACATTTGGGACTGAATGAGCAAGAAGCCTTAACCATGTAGGTGCCTACATTTTTACAGAACTCTGCCCTAAAGTGTGAAAACTCAGATCCAGTTACAGGACTCATGGAAATTATTTTGATGAGAATGTAGATATAGCACATACGTATTTAAGATCTAGCTTAACCATCCTAATTTCAAATGTTTTGTTCCATAGTCCCCATAGCATTCACATATTAGAAGCTATGGGTCCCAACTGGAGAATATAGAAGGTATACCTTGTTCACTATGCCCATAAGCAATCTGTATGTCCTTAAAGTCCCCCATCAACATTTTTTCAGGTTTTTCTTATTATTGAAGTGTAACTGACATATAATGTTACATTAGTTTCAGGTGTACAGGATAGTGATTCAACTCTTCTATACATTATTCAATGCTCATCACAGTAAATGTAGCCACCACCTGTCACCATACAATATTATTACAGTATTATTGACTATATTCCCTATGCTGTACTTTTCATCTCCGTGACTTATATTACAATTCAACATGTGTACCTCTTAATCCCCTTTATCTATTTCACTCGTCCTGCCACCTACCTCCCCTCTGGCAACCACTAGTTTGTTCTCTACACTTAAGAGTGGTTTGTTGGGGACACCTGGGTGGCTCAGTGGGTTAAGCCTCTGCCTTCGGCTCAGGTCATGATCTCAGGGTCCTAGGATCAAGCCCCACATCGGGCTCCCTGCTCAGTGGAGAGCCTGCTTTCCCCCCTCTCTCTGCCTGCCTCTCTGCCTACTTGTGATCTCTCTCTCTGTCAAATAAATAAATATTTTTTTAAAAAGAGTGGTTTGTTGTTGTTGTTGTTTTTGTTTGTTTGGTTTCTTAGATCCCAAAGATAAGTGAAATCATATTTTATTGTGACCAAGGCCACAACTAACAAACAAACAAACAAAAAAGAATAGAATAAAAAGTGATTAACTGTCTCAAATGAGAAATCAATCATGAACTGGGTACTGTAATTTGAAAACTGAGATTCATTCTTCAAGACGACCTTACGAAATCTCAAATTAATAGAGTCCGTTGGCTGGCAGAAGCTAAGAGCACTAAGAAATATTTGGGGGTGGGCACCTGGGTGGCTCAGTGGGTTAAGCCTCTGCCTTCAGCTCAGGTCAAGATCCCGGGGTCCTGGAATCCAGCCCCGCATTGGGCTTTCTGCTCAGCAGGGAACCTGCTTCCCCCTCTCTTTCTGCCTGCCTTTCTGCCTACTTGAGATCTCTCTCTGTCAAATAAATAAATAAAATATTAAAAAAAAAAAAAGGAAAGAAAGAAAAGAAATATTTGGGGGCAGGGAAAGCAAATTATAGGCATATGAGCCAGAAAGGCTGACAGAGGTAGAAGGATTAAGAACAGAGAGGGGAATGGTGATGCCTGGGGAAGATCTTTCTTCCTAGAGTTCCTGAGCATTCTCCACTGCCAGTGTCATGGCCAGAATCAAAATGTACAGGTACTCAAGCCTCTGATTTCTAGTCTGAGCTACAACCTGCCACATGGGCAAAGCCACAGAACTCTGGGCTGGTGGGGATACGCAGGGTGCAGCTGAACCTACTGAGGAAGCGGTTTGCAAAGATGTCAAGAGCACTGTCTCTGCTAGGGTCCAGATCCACAGTGGGGAGGACAGGAGACTCATAACAGGAAGAAGGGCCAGAAAATGGAGACACGATGTTTTACATGCCTCTTTAGCAACATTTTCAAAAAAAAAAAAAAAAAAAAAACTGGATCTCATTAAGGACAAGTAAGATTCTTCCACTCCCTTGCACAGAGAAAGTCTTATGTAAGCTGGAAGGCTCAAGAAAGCTGGGAAGAAGGAAAAAAAAAAAAACAAAACAGAAGAGGATGAGATGAAATAAACCAAAGGGAAAGAAAGACAGGGACCAAAATATAATATAAATAAGACATTCATTCAACCAATATTTATTAAACACCTTCTTCCATTCTTAAATTCCAAATTCTTCATTTGAAGCAGTCCAAATGCTGAAGCATCCCAAGGACGGTCTTCTACTCTTCAATAAAAGTCTGATTTCACCAGCACTTCCCCATTAACATTCCCTGTTTCCTATCCATGATTATTTCTATTTCCATGTTGTTGCTCATTTTGCCTGGAATCCTTTCCCATTTTCCCTTCACCAGTTCATATGCTAACTATTCTTCAAACCACCTCCCCCATGAGCCTTGGCTGAATGTCTTCATGCCACTCTGTGACATCTCACTGAGCTTATTATTACCTTCCACATACTGACAGCTTTCAAGTGTTTTTTTAATTGTTCTGTAAATTTTTTTTTAAAGATTTTATTTATTTATTTGACGGACAGAGATCACAAGTAGGCAGAGCAGCAGGCAGAGAGAGAGAGAGGAGGAAGCAGGCTCCCCGCTGAGCAGAGAGCCCGATGCGGGGCTCGATCCCAGGACCCTGAGACCATGACCTGAGCCGAAGGCAGAGGCTTTAACCCACTGAGCCACCCAGGGGCCCCTGTTCTGTAAATTTTGACTGGGACAACAAAAAAGCCCAGAGGAGTTGGTTAATTACAGAGATTTGATTTAGAGTTAGAATGAGAAACTAATTTTCCTCTAGAAGTAATTATATATTATTAATAAGATAAAGTTTACTGTCTTAACAATTGATTGGGATTCTACTCACTCCCTATCACATTCTATGGGTATGTATTTTTAATTGTCAACTTTCAGTTTTCAAATAATATTTAAAACAAAGTATGTTCATAAATTAAATACTGCCTCTGGGAAGGACAAAAAAAAAGAGAGATTAAAGAACTGGAGAATATAAGAAGTATTAGAAACCGAGTAGCAATTGCCTTTGAAGAAAATTTCAAGATTGATTTTTTTTTAATTTGTATTTAAAATATAGAGGTTCTGGCCTTCTCATTCTTTTATGTAGTCACATTTTGTCTTAAGAATTTCTATCTTCTGTTTCTTCTACCTTAATAACTTAAGATCCCATTACATTTATTTTTGTTGGTTAAATCAGCACCAGGAAGGTGATTCTGTTAAGTAAGCAGTTACGTTTAATAGAAAAATAGGAACTAGTAACATGGGTAGGAGCCTCTTTCGTAAAATCTGTGATGATCTATCTTCAGAAGTCACCTAGTGGACTGGTCAAACGGGGCCCCTTCTCTCAGTTTTCTGAGCTGCCCTTGTGAAACTCTTGGGGCAACATGGAATTCATTCAGCAAAGTTTCTAAAAGTGCCCTGGCACCGCCTGCCAAATCTGCTATCAGCAACACTCTCTTGCTCCTGCCTTTTGCTTGGAACCATGTTTTCTACTGTTGCCTAAAACTGTAACTGAGCCTAGACCTTGCCAGGAACACTCCTTGCTTCACAGCACTTGGCTGGAAGTTTTAATAAAACCCCAGTGAGTGTGGGCCATACTCGGAGCTTGGAATAAACACTGGATTCACAATAATTGTGCGCTTCCTAAGGTTTTCATTAAAATATCCCATCCTCTCATAGATTTAGCTTAAGAGGCCAATTCTTTTCTTAAAACACATTGCGTGTTTTAATGTGAAAGAGGCATTACTTCCGATTGTTGAGGCGGAACAACTATGCTCCTAATTTAATGGACTTGTTTTATGGAGCGAAACAAAGTATTCCTGATTTGAATTAAGAAACACACTGAAGCGGGTCATTGTGGCTTGAGATACAGTCTTGAGGTCAGGGTGGGCCTTAGCTGCCAGTGGCAAAAGCTGTAGCTTACACACCCAGCATTTGGTAGCTCAAAAGGGAGTCATCAAAGATGAGCAGTTTCCTTCTTCATCCACTAGTTCTAGGCCCCTTCTCTTCCTACCAACAGCAGGCCACTCGGAGGCACGTTTGCCAAGCCAGGCTTTCAGTTAAAATTAGCCCCTTCTCTATCTAAATACATAACTTTGAGCAAGGTACTTTTCTTTTTTTAAAAAAAAAAAAAAAAAAGAGATTTATTTATTTTAGAGAGAGAGGGAGAGCAAGCACACATATGCATGTGAGTGAGAGAGAGGGGTTAAGGGCGAGGGACAGAGTCTCAAGCAGATTCCGCTCTGAGCAGGGAGCCCAACCCAGGGCTCGATCCCATAGCCCTGAGATCATGGCCTGAGCCAAAATCAGAAGTTGGATGCTTAACCAACTGAGCTACCCAGGTGCCCTGATATTTAACTTGTCTAAGCCTTGGCTTCCTTATCTGAAAAATGGCCACAGTAATTATATCTTCCTTATAAGACTGCTGTGACAGTTTAATTCAACTCTGCCTATAAGATGGTGGAACTAGAATAAGGAAAGGGAGCCCGGTATGGCAGTGACTGTTCCTTGGCTGATGCTATTGGCCTGAAGTACAGAGAAAATTAGTCATCTACCTTATTCCATTTGCTCAATCACACAGTTTTAATCTCACTCCCACCCTAAATGCTCATGAAGTACGAGTAAAAGCTCTGCCATTTATACCAATGCTCAGTTCCACTCTTCTTTTTCCTTTGTGCTCTGAGTAGGCCCACATATACTGCAGAACAATTCCAAATACATGTGAACAGAATACTGTCCAAGTTGATAACTGTCTTAGCTAATTGTTTTCTTCTGGCTTCTCCAAGCGCTTCCAGAAGAAATGGAGGCAAGGAAGAAGCATGACAAGAAGAGAAAGGGAAGGAAGGATGGCATTGAAGGAGGGACGAGGAGACCCACACGCAGTTCCTTGGCCCGGATCAAGGAGGCGAACGGAAGAGATCATACAGACTCTTATAGCTGGCAAAGTCAGCAGTCACACTTGAGTTTCTTTGTCTACAAGCAGGGCTATATCTAACCCTAAGCCTCAAAACCAATTAGTGACCTATCTCAGACCTTAAGGCCACCTGGGAAGAGTCAAAATCAGCCGTCCCATATCCCCTATTAATTCAAGCTTCACTCCAACCCAGCAGCTTCAGTTCTCAACTTAGAAATGCAATGGCATGCCTTTATTTCAAATTCCGTGAGCCACTGAAAGATGCCTATTGGATGAGAAGAAAACACAGTAAGAAGTCAAGTTTCTTTGGTTTGGCAGAAAATATACAGACCATTGGCCAGGGGGCCATGGAAATTTGAAAAAAGATCAAAAGTAACCCACAGATTGGCATTTCCATAGAAGACTCTAGGAGATTCAAAGGTAACTATCAAGGAGGGAAAATTAGCTCCACCTATCAAAAAGGGGGTTATGAAAAAATGACATAGTCTCCTTACTAACTCAAACATTTCCTAACCATTCCATGAGCAAAAATGAAGACAAACCTGCGATTTTCCCCCATGTTACTCTGTCTGTGTCAGGCTGTGAAAATAGAGCATTGACGGTCTCTGGAATTTTGGTGAGAGCAGATGATAAGTCTGTGATTGGCCCTGTGAGTCCAAAGTAGAGAGTTTAACTACATGGTAAGAGGAGCCAGTTGTGGTGATCAGTTTGCAGAAGACCTTGCTCCTGACCCCACCCCCCATCACAATTCCAACCCCCGTTTTGTCGGCACTTCTGTGGGAGATGCTCCACTGGTCCCTCTCCATCTACATCACTCCTCACCAGCTCCAAAAGACATTGGCTTTGGTCCAAAGGTAAACAACTCTCTGACTCATTTAAACTCTGAAAACATCTGGCGAACAAGATTGCTTTGAAAATGTTGCCAAATTTTCCATATTGCTGTATTTGCCCACCACCATAACCCACCGAACACTCGCCCTCAAGATTATTCACAAGTCTCATGAGATTGCAAAAAGAACAGATCTGCTTCATGCCATATGAAAAATTAAACTAGATTTCGTTTTTCATAAAAACTACAACTCCTAGAAGACCAACTGGCGTTGTCTTTTAAAGTTGACATTTTTATGCCCTGCATTCCATTTCTAGATATTTCCTCAAGAGAAACTTATTCATCTGTACTGGGAGAGAATGTTCATAGACTTGAACAGTGTAATACTAAAAAACTGTCAACAGGAGGAGAAATAAATAAATGATAATGTATCTATGTAATGAAATATTATATAGCAGGGAAAATTGGTTTCCCAATGAAATATTATATAGCAGGGAAAAAAAGGTTGTTGTATTCAACAACCCAGAAAAATTTTAGTATCATAATGTGGAGTGAAGACAGCAAGTTCTGAAAGACTTCATATAGTGTCATGCTCTTTATATAAAGTATAAAATAAATAATAATAAATAATACATCATCATAAACCTAAAGAAAATTCAAGTGAATAAAAAATGCTTCTGGGGATAGAGGAAGAAAGACAGAATAAGGAGAAGTTGGGTTGATGTAAGATGATCATATTCTGGTTCTGCCACGGGTGAAGGTTTCACAGGAGTTCATGGTGTCAATTAATTTTTGAAAAGATCATGCAGCAGTGCCTGGGTGGCTCAGTCAGTTAAGCATCCAACTCTTGATTCCAACTCAGGTCATGAGGTCGGTGTTGTGGGACTGAGCCCTGTTTGGGCTCCATGTCCAGCACGGAGTCTGCATGTCCCTTTCCCTCTGCTCCTCTCCCAACTCTCTCTCCCTCTCAAATAAATAAGTAAAATCTTTAAAAATAGAAGGGGGGGGAGTCACACAGAGGTGCTGTGTGGCTCAGTCAGGTAAGCCTCTGACTCTTGATTTCAGCTCATGTCAAGATCTCAGGTTTGAGAGATTGAGCCCCACCTCAGGCTCCATGCTGGTTTCTCTCTCATCCTCTCCCTCTGCCTTCCCCCCAAACTGGTTTGAATGCATGTGCAAATGCTCTCTCTCGAAAAAATAGAAGGGCCATGCATGCACAAATGATGATAATATGTAAAATAAATAACAAGCAAGTGATAACTCCACAAATATCCACTGAGACTGTGTGTTGATTATAAATCTAACAATAACATCTTTGTAGCAGCAGGAGAGGTTAAAAACTGCTATAGGTGACTTCCCACTGCTCGTCTCCCTGGCATGCTTAGAATTCGCTCTTCATAGTATAATCAAGCTACCATTCAGGATACTATTTCACATGGTGGAGGGAGAGGTCCCAATAGCCATGATCTCTTATTCAGCTGCAATTCTGTAAATGGCAATTCGGTAAGCCTCCAACAGAGCAAAGTAGAAAATGGGTCACTCTCCATCATTTATTACGTTTACTTTGCTGTCTTGGGCAACGCCAGAGCAAGTTTAATAGATCTCAATTACTGCTCAATAAGCCCCAGTCTTCTTGCTTGTTGCAGCAAATAAAATTAGCTTCTGTATATGCCTTCTGAGCCACTGTGGCTTCCCAAGATTCAAAGAGGTCTGCTTCTGTCTGGCCTGGTTGGCAAAACCTAGCAGAGTAAGAGCAGGGTTAGCTAACCCAACAGAGAGCAAGGAGGTGGCTGTGAAGTTCCTCCTTTGAGAAAGGCTTGCCCAGGACCCAAGTCATCCAGAGCTGCCCATCAGAGCCTCCCCTGCAGAGATTAGTAAATTCATGAACACCCCTGCGGGTGAATGGAGGAAACTGGTTATAAAGAAATAGCTCCGTTTCATTAAGCATTTTCAAATCACTCAAGGAAAACCAAAATTATCATTACTAAAATAACTGCTTGATTTAGAACTGTTTAGTCTGTTGTCTGCTGTGTGAAAAATGACCAACTGAACTGACTCTATTTCTTGTACCAGTTTAGTGCCAGAAATAGAAATTCTTGCACTCTTTCCCCTTCCATGGTGAATATAATTAGTCTCTGCCACTTAGGAGCCAGCTTTCTGTTGAGAAACCTGAGATCTTCTCTCAGTCAAGCCCCATGTGAATAGCGTGAGCACCATTAGCAATCCATATCATCAGTGGCAAGACTTGCTATTTTGGAGCAAAGAGGCCCTGTCGGAAAAGTGAGTTTTCCGGAATCTGTGATTAATAAGAAATGGGCACAAATCCAGGTTGCCTACTCTTCAGAAGGTCTTTCTCTGCCTTCATTTCATCTGCAGAACAAGGACATTCTTCTGTGTTACCTGCTCATCAAGATGCTGAGAGCAAAATGAGCTGCCCAGGCTATGAATTCTTGGATGAATGCCACTGCAGTGCCGTGATAACTACCTCCTAGAATTCTATTTGCAACCTCAGTTGACTCTGTAACCTCAATGTGAGCCACACGAGTCCTTGTCGTTTGTTATGCAAGCCGCTTCTCTGAGGAAGTCAAATGCAGCCTACCAGACTACATCCTTACCCATCTTCCTGAGCTCTCTTCTAAGGAATCTATTTCTAGATAGAGCGGCACTCCATCTTGGACTGGTATCTTGTTATAAATACCCAGTTAAGGCTGAGAGGCCTCCAACAATTTCCCACTATCCCTCCTCCAGGAGAGGAGGTAAATAACTATACAAATTACTCCTCTGGCTGGTATGACTCTACTGCAAAAAGAAGAAAAGAAAGAGAGAGAGACAGAGAGGCAAAGAGAGGTTTCCAACAAGATTCCTCATGACAGATTCCCAACAAGGGACTTTGCCAGGATGGAGGCAGAAATTGCTAGATTCAACACTCCCAGGAGAGCTGTCTTAACTTAGCTTCAGCCCTTGCTTAAACGCAATGGTGAGGCCACATCAGGGCAGCAGTGTCCTGGACACGAAAGTTGAGGCAATGGCACCATTATTACAGGGGGATAGGTCTGGACATAGGCTTAGATGCCTCTGGATAAGGTGTGTGATCATCCTGGGGCCTCTTCACCCTCTCTGGGAATGGGATGAGAGGGGCAGGTCTGCCCATCTGCTCTGTCGTCGCCATCTTAGCATTCCTTCCTCTGAGCCAGGGTTCGCTGTCTGGATAAGTCTCTACTTATCCCACAAAACCATCTCTCCTCCCTAGCTCATCCACCAAACAAGAACCTCACCTTTGCTTAACCAAAACCACTGCCCCTGCTCAAAAGAGAGAAGGCCAGGGAGGCATTTTGGTTGTCTTAGCAGGGGGATATTGGGTTTTGCACGGGGGACCATTTTTATTCACTGGAGGCCATTTTCATTTGTTCTGCTGTGACATAAACCATCTTTTCCTGCCAGGAAAAGAATCACTCTAGCTTCCCTTTTGGAAGAGATTGCAAAGCTGCGGACTTCAATGGGATTTGGTATTTCCACGGCCCGTTCCAAAACAGCACCTGAGAGACAAGCTCCACTCAGGTGTGCTTTCCCACCCGCAGCTCCTCTAGGGGGCCCAAATCAGCTCCACATGATACCGGTAAGAGCTGTCCTCAGGCTTATCTCCCCTAGAATCGGGAGGCTGAAGAGAAGATTATCTGAGGGTATCTTCTGCCTTCTGAAAGTAAAAGATTGATGCCCGGACGTTTGGATTGCTCACCACCCACCAAGCAGGCTTTCCAAAAGCTCTACAAGCAAGCAACAGTGGAATGTGGCTAGAAAAGAACAAATTAATCAAGGCTAGCAGGAACCTGCTTGAGTAATGGATCAACAAGTTTTCCAGAAATACATCACACTGGTACAATCGATACAATAGCCAAAACAGAAAACCATTGCAGTGCCGATTGCATTTTGCAAGACAAGATGTCTGGAGGGCTAACTTTTTCTTTTGATCCTTGCTGAACTGACTCATGATTACCACGGTTTGTATGGCTCCAACTACACATAAATCAGTTACAGCGCATGCTAGTCACAACTAGCCTGTGTTCTCAAGCACAGTGAGGGCCTGATGCTTTGGTGCAAGAGAAACAAAACCCTGCCATCCGTTGCCTGTGCTCTCCTCTTGAGTGTGGAGACCATCCGGGGCTGATGCTTTTGCTTCAGGTCTCCCATAAGCAATTCCACATACTCCCTTAAGTCCCAAATGTCATACTAGGATATTGAATAGAATTTTTTCTGAAATTTAAATACCTATTTCTCAACTTTCTATTAGAATCAAGCTTCAGATGATAGGTGAGATAACACCAAATTGGGTCTGCTGACCTTCAGAACAGGTGAGATTCTCTCTTGATACATTAATACCGCATGGTCAGTAGGGCATTGATTCACCCTTAGAGGGTTGAAGGGCACTTCATCCTAAGTTTCGAAGGCAATGGTATAAAATTTGTAAGGGAATGGCATATAACATTTCCTCGGTGTACATGAAGACATTAAGAAATATACAGTGAGAGAATCATTTTGTAAATATACAGTCTCCCTGTCTGGCATGACACAGACAGGGAGAATGTAGCTTATCTATTTCTTCCCCCTGCAAATCCTTTATGTCCCATCCTGAAAATACTGACTGGCATACCAGCTCTGACCCCTGCATCTGTTGTGTGCACTTCAGTTGTGTGTGGACGGTACTGAGGAACTAAGTATTCCCATATCCTCTGCAAAGGAAGCCAGTCCATAGCAGCTAATATTAGATTACATTCTAATTATTTCTTCTATATCCCTTTTCACACCATTATTCCAAGACCAACAGATCAGGGATTTCCACTGAATACTAATGCTGCCATTCATCAGGTTCCTAGAGCTGCATTTGTGCATCTCTCTAGACAGAGACCAATCACAGGACAAAATGGGAATCTACTTTCTGCTCAATATCACATGAGCATGTCTCTTCCTATTTCAGCTACAAAAAGTCATTTCCCAGTTGTCCTGCATGAATAGCCCATTTACCACTTATCAATATGGATGAAGCCCAAACTACCCACTTTATGCAGAATAGTAAAAGTGAATTGTCCTTTCTTAAAAAAAAAAAAAAAAAAAAAAAAAAACAGGCAAGTAGATCACCTCTGCCCTTTTTCTTTGTAAAAGCAGCTGCTTTTGTAGCTATACCCTGTCTCCTAGTCTTGCCAGCCTACCCACATCAGGACCAAACAGGAAACTCCCCATGGAAATGAGAAACTGAAGTTTAAATGCGAGGGGAATGTCTCTATTGAAAGGCAATGAAACAAAAAAAAAAAAAAAAAAAGAAAGAAAGAAAGAAAGGCAATGAAACAATAAATGACCCAGGAAAAGAACCCCTTATCCTTGCTCTCCCTGAAAAGAGTTGCAGCTCAAATCCAGCTGGTGAACCCGAGGGGAGAGCAGCCACCCAAGCTGCTGTAGGAGCCAGAGGAAGAAGGCAAGCATGACAACCTCGATGATCTACGGGAAAGGAGGATAGCTAAGGTACCATGGAATGTGTTTTTGAGTATTTAAAAAATTACCTGCATTCAGAGGTTCACCCTCAGAGCTGGATGATAGGCTATTAATTGTTGGTTTTGCTAGCTGTAATGTAAACCCTGGCAGATCAGTAGAGACAACTGGGAAATACTTTGTACCTAACTGTGGGGTTGAAATCCCAATGAATCATCACACTTCTTTCAGTTAGGTACTCAATGAGGACTTGTTGATAGTGATAGTGATAGCCAACATTTATTGAGCTCCTATTCTATTCTAGATCCTCTTCTAAGCACTTTGAAACATCATTCTAATAATTATCAAACCACCCCATAAGATAAGTAGGTAGGACCTCTTTGTGATGGTGAATTTGATGTGTCAACTAGCCCAGCCATGGGGTGCCCAGATTAAATACTATTTCTGGGTGGGCCTGTGAGGGATGGGATTAGCATTTGAATTGGTGGACTCAGTAAAGTGAATGGTCCTCTCCAATGTGGGTGGGCATTGCCTAAACTACTTTGGGGCAGAAAAGTACAAAAGGGGGGTTAGAAGGAATGTGTCACTTTTAACTCCTTCACTGATTAAGTTGGGACATCTCATCTTCTCTAACCCTGCACTTGAGATTTACGCCATCCGTTCCCTGGTTCTCAGGCCTCCGTAGACTGAATTACACCACTGGCTCTCCTGAGGCTCCAGCTTGCAGACAGCAAGTTGTGGGACTTGTCAGCTGCCTTGATCCTGTGACCCAATTCCTCATAATCAATCTCCATTTATAGGGAGAGAGATCTGGTAGGTTCTGTTTCTCTGGCAATTACTAATATACTATTATAAAGAAAAGTGTGACTCAGAGCAGTTAAGGAACTTGCCCAGAGTTACAGTGCAAGTAAGTGGCGGAGGCAGGATTTGAGCCATCCTGTGTGACTGCAAAACCCATCCATACTCTTTCCAAGACACCAAAAAATACCCACAACAGTAAAGTTTATGGAAATTTCTAAGCTAATAAAAATGAGGAAAACCAAAAGTTGAAGTGTGGGTAAATATAAAGCTTCTCCTTTTCGGTAAAATGGAAAGTCAGGCTCAGAATTACCAGCTGTTAAAACAGTCATCATCAAGCATCCTTGTGCCTTAGCTCTGAAGGTCAAAAAGTTCACCAATCCAGAAATTAAAGTACAAGTAACTTTATCTCTGGAGTTTAACATAGAAGATAGTAGAATAAGCTACCAAATGTTTTAAGCCTCAGCTTGGGACTCAGGAGACCTTGTTCTACTCCCAGATTAGTCATGAAGTAACTGTATCCCTAAGCAATTTACTTGACTGCCCTGGCCTCAGTTCTTGCCTACAAAAGAAAGGGATTTGATTCTACAAGATTCTAAGTTCCCATCTTAATCTAAGGCTAAAATGTCTCCAAACTGATATTAGTTCACCTCGTGACACCCTGGAGAAACATGACTTATTCTGCAGATGAAAAGGAGAGATTGAGAAAAGGTAGGTGCCTTGCTCACTACTTTATCACAGGGCCGAGGACTAATAATATATCCTTCTCATTAACGTATTGCCAGGCCCTGCTTCTTCCCCATCCTGCCTTGGGATACTTCATTGACATTGGCTGGGGGGCGGGGGGGAGACCCAGAATCCCTCTCTCCACCTTTCTCTAATGTTGACTACCATCCTTCACCAGCTACTGTCACAGGGCTTCCTGAAGAAGTTACCATGTCCCTAACTCACCCCATGTTGACAACTCTCCCATTGGCAAGATGTGTATGGGGGATGGGGGGCTGTGTGATTTAGCTCCCATCCATTTATGTAGAAGTGATTAACAGTAGACTCATCCAGTCATCAGGACCCGAAAAAGGGTCTGTTGTTGAGAGCCAACACTTCCCCTGCCTGTTTACTGACACCTCAACACAACCTCAGTCTCCCTCTTGGCCACCTGCCTCCCACTCATTCCCGTCAGCTGGGCACAAAACCAAACCACACTGTTCTTCTGTACAAAGATGTCCTTGAGTGAAAATTCAAAACACAAACTTACCATGTTACACGAGGGCTATTAAACTTTTTAAGCCAGCCTTATGCTAAATCACTTGGGTTTTGCTGTCTCTCTCTACACATCACACACTCACACCTCCCCGCCAACCTGGAGAAATCTAGTTTTCCCCTCATCCAAATTTTTAGCAGTGTGCATTTTAAGAGCCCTTTACCCCGTTTATTTCTTCTTTCACCACCTCAAGGTATTTCATTCCTAAGTACCTTATTTTTCCCTTCCATATTTTCTCGCTCTTGCTTGCCAGTTACGTTCATTCCCTCCTCTGCCTTCATTATTTCCCTTTCCTCTGGCGAAAAGCAAACGGATGGAAAAAACAAAACAAACAAAACAACAACAACAACAACAAAACCCTCCTCCTTTAGTACTCCAAAGAGTGCTACATTGCTTTTCCTTTCTCTTGATCTATATTACACATCACTGGCCCTGGAGATAGATGCTTCCTTCTGCCCTCCTGGGATTTACCAAGAATATTTATTAAGCACCCACTTATACACCAGCATGTATAAGGTACTTGGTGTATGCTTCCTCATTAAATCCTCACAACCACCTTATAAAATAGCTCTTTCCCTAAAACATTACTTCTCAGACTTTAATGTGCGCACATAACTCAGTCAGTGATCTTAACCTACGGATTCTAATTTAAAGATTTTGGATGAGGCCTGAGAATCTGCATTTATTTCACGCTCTCAGGTGAGCCGAAGATGCATGTCTGTGGCCACATTTGCTGGTTTGGCCTGCGTTGGGACAGTGGCATTATTTTTATGGGACTGAGAGGCTGATGAGAGAATTCTGCCTATTATGAGCATTTTGTTCCCAGATATCCAAGCACTGCCCTCTTTGTACCATCTTCTCCTAAAAGGAAAATATTCTTCAAAAGGTCAGCAAGTTCGTCATGGACGGTGAATGGGTGACAATTTCAGAATGGGCAACCTGAGAGCAGTAAGAGCACAGAGAAAGAGAAGGACGCCCAAAGGGAAGGGAAACAGGAGAAGCAACAGTTGTTGAAGATGAAAGGGATCCAGCAAGAGACAATAGGATCAGTCTTCAAGGAAGATGTCTAGCTCCCTTACCACCAGGGATAATCATGGGGGAGAGGTCAGCCTGTCTCTGAAGGAGAAACCAGATTCAGTGTTGTGTTTGATTACATCTTTCCCACTTCCCCTCGGTCTCCTGATTCCTGGGTACCATAAATTACCCCAGGCATGATGATATTTGTTTCTTCCCCACTGTTGGGTCCAGACTTCTAATAAACATCTAATAAACTCTAGTTACTCCATTAAAAAAAAAAAACTATATAAAAACTGTATCAATTCTATAGTTTTATACTTTCCACTTCTCTCTATTTCCCCTTTCCTTCACCACCAGTTTCTTCAGAAAGACGAATTTGCTCCTTGCCCTTACAACGGAAAGGCCCGTTCATTGTTTTAAGTGCTTGCTGTCTGACATAAGTCCCCACTGCTCTCCCAGAACTGCACCCCTCCATGGTCACCCACAGCCACTTACCCACCTTCCATAATCTCCCAGTGTCTTCCCTCCTCCGTTTCCTCCCACCTCCCATCCTTCCAAAGCTTTTTTGTTTTGTTTTAATCAGATAGCTCTCCCAAAGACAGAGGTCTGGCCAAGTTACTCTCTAAAGCATCTAGTTCTTAAAGGCCCAAATAGTGACGAGTCCAAGCTCCTTATCCTATGCTTTTATAATTGCCAATGACCTTAACTTATTTTGCAAGCTTTAAACCCCCCACCTACTTTATTTATACCCTGTTATGCCAAATAGTAACCACCAAACTAGACTGCTCTTTATTCCATGAAATTCCTGTCTGAAATGTTCTGCCCAACATCAAGCTCAGTTCCCTGTTTTTCCACATTAATCAGGAATGATCTCTCTTCTTCATGCTTTCAGTCTCTGGAACTTATACTTCAGTATCTTTAATAGTTTATTCCTCAAGTTATTTATAATAATTTTCATAATAACTCTTAATAAAGTGTGTGTACTTACCTTAGAGTCTAGAAGAAAAGACAGATATGTATCCAAATAGTTATGATCACAGAGGTCAGAAAGAAGCTCAGTTTTTTTCTCCATTAAACACCACAGAGTCGGAAATCCACATATATGCGTATAGAGGGACAGGAAGGAGTAACATGAATTTTTATTGATAACACTAGTAAAATATTCCTTGTTAGGTATCCACAAATATATAACCTTGGCCATAATATAAAAGCAGCTCCTGGTACACCAGGTGGCTCAGTTGGTTAAGCATCTGCCTTCAGCTCAGGTCATGATTCCTAGAGTCCTGGGAGCCCCACATCAGGCTCCCTGCTCAGTGGGGAGTCTGCTGCTCCCTCTCCCTCTGCCCCTATCTACCCCCTACTTGTCCTCACTCTCTCTCTCCCCCTTTCAAATAAATAAGTAAATAAATAATCTTTTAAAAAGAAAAAAAAACAGCTCCTAAAGCAGTTCCATAAACTACCTAGATAAAAACACACAGGAGTCTAGTATTAATCATTAATGAATTTTAATCAAATTGATGAGAATCCCCTTTAAGAGATTAACCAGAATTCCCCAGGGACTTATAAAATCCTCCACTCTAATTCAGTAAAGTCTGGGGTAGGACACAAAACTCTAGTTTTAGTCATCATCCTAGATTCCTGATTGGGGGGGGGGGGGCTTCCAAAACTTCTTACACTTTAAGTGCATTAGAATTACTTGGCAATCTTATCAAGGGGCAGATTAGTAGGTCTGTGAGAAATTAGTAGGTCTGTGAGAAAGGAGGACAGACTGATGCTATATTCTTAAGAAGTTCCTAGGTTGTGCCTATGATGCAGGTCCATGGGCCACACTTTGCGTAGCAAAGAGTCATAAGCCATGCTTGAAAATCACTCAATATTTTCAGTCTGGGCCCATCTCAATTCCTATATCATGTTTCCAGAGATGTTGGTGTGGTACAGATTTAATTGCATTACTTCCAATTTGCATCACAAAGCTAGGCTGATGCAAACATTTCCTAAACTTTGGCTATATTTACAGATCATTTGAAATTCACATACTGATCTCCAAAATTCCAGTTACTTTTCATTTTGGTGGTCAGAGTTAAAATTCAACTCAAGAATTTCCTCTTTAAATTATGGTATCCTGAATGTGGATGCTTGATAATTGGGACACACCCTGAGGTTTATACTCCAACAGAGAGCTGCAGAAATTTAAAGTAGGATTCTAATGGGTCATTTTGTGCTATCAGTCACAAATGGGCCTTTATCTCTATGAAATAGCCATGTCATTCTTTAAATTTTGTGATTTCGTGGAATTCAGAGCAGTTCAGCAATGGAAAATAAGTATAATATTCTTTTATGGTACACACGCCTGAATAACTACACTTCCTTAACTATATCAGCAGCTCTTGCCTTTTGTTCCTCACAGTTTCAAGGTGAATGTGTTCAGATGTCTTCTCTCATCAGTAGGAAAGTATAACCTTATGAATCTCTGGGATCCAATAAATTGGGTCCTTTGAAACCCTTTAAACCCCCAAGGCTCTTGATCTAAGAAAGCTACTCAATAAATCCCATCTTTCCAAAAAGTTTCCATGACCTAGCCATCTACATGCAGATAAATAAACTAAGTTTCCATACCAGGCATCAACCAATTTCTTACCAACCTTTCATAATCTGGCAAGCGTTAAGGGCACAAATGAGAAGAATATTCACAACACAGATCATTTCCTCCATCACATCATACAAAAAAACCTATAGAGCTCTCAGTACAGACTTTCCCAACAAATGATGCAATGGAAAGAGCACCCACTCACCTCCTCATATGATCTAAGCAAATAAGTCAATGTCTTCTTTCCTCTCACATTGCAGGTGTTCTGTATGTGACCACTGGACTCAGTTTTTCCATTCTAAGTCTACATAAATTTCTTACTGGTGGTAGGTTAGGATCTTCTGGATTATGTTGGCTAATTTTATAAAGGCATTTTTAGTAACTATTTCCAACATGCTGTATTCCGTTGTTAAGACTGTATTTTAGAAGACCCAGTCATGGTTTTTATTAGGTCACTATCTACACCCTTCTACCTCATAATACTGGAAGTTTCTTCCAAGGAAGAAATGGTATTCTCCTCCTGTGGGTTATCTTTTTCTAAACGTTCACCGTAGATAAAAACCATTACCTGTCTCAAAGAGCTAGTAGATTCTAACCCATTTACTCAATTCTTGAACAAAAAACCACCATTCTCTATTATTCTAGAAACAGAATTCTGCATTCTTCCTCAGGAGATTACTTGTCTTGAGTTCTTAGTTTTTGTGGTCCTAGTAGGCTCATGACATGAACCAAGCCAGGTCAATGAAACTAATAACCAAAAATGTGGAAAATTAGGAAGGTTTCTCTTTCCACTAGGTTGCTAAGTTGCTAAGATGGAAGCCTGAAGCAGCTGGTGGCCATCTTGGCACCTTCAGGGAGAGCCCATCTGAGAGCAGAGCTAACACAGAAGAAAGAAGTATCAGATTTAGATATCACCATATGAGCCCCTGTTACAAATACCAACATTTTTCTTTTTTGTTTAACTTGAACTCGGTTGCTGTTAGTTATAACTAGAAGTGTCCTGGCTGATAGAAGACTTAGGAGAGGATAGTGAGAATAATAGCTAAACTTCATACTGCACTTATGTGCTATGCACTAGTGCCAGTGCTTTCCATATATTAACCGATTTCATCTTTAACACAATCCTATGCAGTACATGTCGTCATCACCATCTCCATTTTACAAAGGAGAAAACTGAGACAAAAAGCTTCCTTAAGGCCACCCAACTTACAAGTAATGGCATCAGTGTTCAAACCTAAGCAGTCTGGCTGTGAGTCAATGCTGGGAATCAGGTCTGCTCACCAAGTGACCTGAAGACTGGTTGTAGTCTATAAACTATTAACGGTCTGTGAGGAGAAACTGAAAATACATGTATAGAAACCTTCATAGCAAGCTGAACACTTTTTATTTATAGAAGCATTGGTCCATGATGGATTGGAAATTTTTTAAATCTTATTTTCACCAGAGTTCAAGGAACATTTTTTAGTTAGTAGCTTAAGCACAGTGATTTAGATATAAATCACAACGTCTCTCCAAATGCTCTTAAGTTTCTATGAATAATGTTGGTGTCACTTTGCAATCCCAAAATATATTACTCCTTGACTCAATTCCAATGTTTCAAAATAGAGTTATTTGAGGTATTTTTAGTTCTCATGGTGCTGGATTAGAATGGGATCCTGAGTTCTTAGTGGACATTTTGAGATACAAATGTATTATGAGTTCATGCTACATAGCACTAAGGAGCTTGGCAATGGTTTCTTCCCAGTGAACCTTGTACTAAGCAGATAGGGGAAAAACAAAGGGAATCACAATCCCAGACAAGAGAGAAGTCACAGAAGGCAAGTATTAGGCATGAGTGAGTCCAGAGAACTGAATGAGGCTGCAATAGGAGGACAAAGCTATAACAAACCTCAGAAGCATACTGTGACCCTGCAGGGCTTTCCTACACACCTCCTTTGAGAAATATACTTCTAGCCTAACCCCCAGAATAAAGAAACAATGCCTAGGATGTGAGCTTAGTCCAACAGATCTGAAAAAAATGTCTTTCTTAAACAGTCTGACACCTCACAAATGGACAATAAGCCAATGGGGGGGGGGAAATGCTTGACATTGTTTATCATCAGGGAAATGCAAAATAAGGCCACAACAAAATACCACTACACACCCACCACCATGGCTAAAATTAAAAAGACTGACAACAGCAAATGCTGACAAGGATGTAGAACAAACAGAATCATAACACATGGCTGGCAAGAATGGAAAAACAATTGGCAGTTTCTTATAAAATCAAAATGCACCTACTTTTAAACTATACCTACTTTTTCACTCTACTCTTACATATTTACCCAAGAGAACGGAAAACATATGTTCACACTAAGACTTATACAAAAATGCTCATAGCCCCAAACTGGAAATACTTCAAATGTCAGTTAGTAGAAGAATAAATAAACAAATTATGGTGTGTTTCTACAAGAGACAACTACTCAGCAATAAAAATGAATGAACTACTGACACATGCAACATCAGGGATGAATCTCACAGACATACTACTAAGTGAAAGAAACTGCACACAAAAGGAATATGCCATATGATTCCATTTATATGAAATTCTAAAATAGGCAAAGAAAATTTAATGTGAAGATTACCAGAATGGTGGTTACCCCTTGGGAGAGAGGGCTGAGCAGGAGGATTGCATAGGAAAGGTCATGGAGTGGAACAGTGTAGAGAGCCCAGATATGGATCCACAACTCTATGGTCAAATAATCTTCAACAAATCAGGGGCAAATATACAGTGGAAAAAAGACAGTCTCTTCAATAAATGGTGCTGGGAAAATTGGACAGCTAAGTATAGAAGAAGAAGACCATTCTCTTACACCATACACAAAGATAAACTCAAAATGGATAAAAGACCTCAACGTGAGGCAGGAATCTATCAAACTCCTAGAGGAGAACATAGGCAGTAACCTCTTCAACATTGGCCACAGCAACTTCTTTCAAGACATGTCTCCAAAGGCAAAGGAAACAAAAGCAAAAATGAACTTTTGGGACTTTATCAAGATCAAAAGTTTCTGTAAAGCAAAGGAAATAGTCAACAAAACAAAGAGGCAACCCACAGAATGGGAGAAGATATTTGCAAATGACACTACAGACAAAGGGCTGATATCCAAGATCTATTAAGAACTCCTCAAACTCAACACACACAAAACAGATAATCATGTCAAAAAATGGGCAGAAGACACGAACATACACTTTTCCAAAGAAGACATACAAATGGCTAACAGACACATGGAAAAATCTTCATCTTCATTAGCCATCAGGGAGATTCAAATCAAAACCACATTGAGATATCACCTTACACAGTTAGAATGGCCAAAATCAACAAGACAGTAAACAACAAGTGTTGGAGAGGATGTGGAGAAAGGGGAACCCTCTTACACTGTTGGTGGGAATGTAAGTTGGTGCAGCCACTTTGGGAAACAGTGTGGAGATTCCTTAAGAAATTAAAAATAGAGCTACCCTAGGACCCTGTAATTGCACTACTGGGTATTTACCCCAAAGATACAGATGTAGTGAAAAGAAGGGCCATCTGTACCCCAATGTTCATAGCAGCAATGGCCATAATCGCCAAACTGTGGAAAGAACCAAGATGCCCTTCAATGGACAAATGGATAAAGAAGATACAGTCCATATATACAATGGAGTATTATGCCTCCATCAGAAAGGATGAATACCCAACTTTTGTATCAACATGGATGGGACTGGAAGAGATTATGCTGAGTGAAAAAAGTCAAGCAGAAAGAGCCAATTATCATAGGGTTTCACTTACCTGTGGAGCATAAGGAATAACATGGAGGGCATTGGGAGAAGGAAAGGAGAAGTGAGTTGGGGGAAATCAGAGGGGGAGACAAATGATGAGAGACTGTGGACTCTGAGAAATAAACTGATGGTTTTCAGGGGAAGGGATGGTGGGTGGGTGGGTGAGGTTGGTGGTGGATATTAAGGAAGGCACGTATTGCATGTAGCACTGCATGTGGTACATAAACAATGAATCTTGGAACACTGAAAAAAAATAAAATTTTTAAAAAAGGAAAGGACATGGAGGAATTTTCTGGGGAAATAAAAATGTTCTGTATCACAATAGGTGTGTAAGTCATAGAAGAGTATCAAGTAGAAGGTCTGGAGAGAGGATAAAAGTACAGGGGAAGCAAGAATGACAGAATACTGATAATTGTTGGAGCTGCATAATGGAATGGGTACGTGACTATCATTATACTATTCAGTTTACTTTGTATCTATTTAAAATTTAAATAATAGGAAGTTAGAAGGTAAATAATGTCTCTTGCCACTTAGTCAATGTCATCAGTACATTTTACAAGGAAGTTTTTCCACAAAAATGACATTTAGGAATCAGATGCCAATGCAAGAATAAGTACCACCGCCTAGACCTCTCCTGCATGTGAGGCAGAACATGTGCAGAGGGTATGCTTTTCTCTTGACATATACTGGGCACCACTGTTGTGTCTAATAACTCAAAAAGCCCATGACCAGAAATAAAAAGTCCTCATTGAAAGTTGCCTGGTGGCTCAGTCAGTTAAGCATCTGATTCTTGGCTTCAAGTCAGGTCATGGTCTCAGAGTACTGGGATCAAGCCCTGGGTCAGGCTCCACACTAGCTAGGGAGTCCGCCTTTCCTCAAACCTGCACACACTCTACCTTTCTAAAATAAATAAATATTTATGGGCCCAGAATAAATAAATCTTTAAACACACACAGACACACACAAACAGGGTGGCTCAGTCAGTTGAGTGCCCAACTCTTGGTTTCAGCTCAGGTCACAATCTCTCAATAGGGAGATCAAGCCCCAAGTCTTGCTCTCCAGTGGGCAGGGAGACAGCGTTCCTTCTGCTCCTCCCCTGCTCACACAGTCTCTCTCTCTCTCTCTCTCTCAAGTAAATTTATAAATCTTTGGGGGAAGAAAGTCCTCACTGATTTGCTCACAACTGGTACTTGCTTTATTCAAGACAGCACAACTTGACTTCAGTGATAAGTTCTGGATACAAGGCAAAGGGTTATAAAATGAAAATAGTCTTTCTTTTATCTTCACTTTACAGTTTATTATTTTACTATAAATGCCAAATACTGATATGAAACTAAGCAATTTGATTTCAATTGAATAAATTAAAATTTTTCTGCATGTCACTTAGAAAATATTAGAAAAAATTTCAAAGTCCAAAAGGGGAAAGAAAGAGTACATTGTCATACAGTATGTTCTATAAATGTATAGTTTATAAAGGGTGATTTAAAACATGGTAAAATGTCTATGCTATCTATGTCAAGTGAAAAAGAACACAAATTTATTTATAATAACAACTCATTTAAATATATTTATATTTATGGGAACAAAACTCAAGAAAATAATGACTACTTATACTATGCATCACTGGATGGTAAGATAATATTTTTTTCTTTATACTTTTCTGAATTTTCCAGTTTTATATAAAATCACTTTTATAACAGGAAAATAAGACCAAAATGTTACCTATAAGTGGGGTTCATTTCTTGTTAAAAATTATATTCTTACTCAGCTATAGTACAAAAACCAAATTTATCCTTTTGTTTTATCTGGGTTTTCTAAGAAAGAACCATGGTGCCTGGAGAATTAGTGCTGTAACAGCTTGCCCACTAAGATTCCCCTTTTCCTGACTGCTTTTAAAATAAGTTCAAAATTCCCACTTTGCTTATTTTGGTATGGGGAAAACAAGGATAGCAAGCCAACAATCATTTTTCTTTCTACTGCAGACATCTTTTATTCCAAATCCCCTCACTATTTCCATCCCTTAGGTGAGTCCAACAACGTGCCATCCTTCAGCCAAGGCACTGGGGCATACAAACCCTGGTTGACAGACCAAGCCATCTGGGTTAAATCTCCGCACAGAAAAGAAAATAAATTTGACTTAGCTCTTCTGCCACTGGTCTGTCTCAGTGTGAAAGACCCATGTGGCTCCCTGAGTATTGAAACACTAGCTGATCTTCCTTCCTTCACTTACCAGAACCTCCAACCAGCAATAAATTAATATATTACTTCTGTCACCCAGGAGCACACCATATAGAGTTGAGCTGGAGGGAGCAATTTAATCACCAAATCTTTGCTAAAGCTTCTGTGGAGAATTGGCTGTCTCTCCAAGGCCCACCTCTGGACGCCATTAAAATGAATTCAAATTTGGCAAGAATCCAGCTGACTGTTCTTAAGACTTTTTTTATTTATGTGGCTGGTTGGTTTTATTTGATGAAGGGGGTAATCTTTTTGGTTATTGCTGTTCAGTAATACAGGTTTAAGAAATAAAATACTTTATTTATAAAGAAGACCACCTAGCCTACTAAGCCTAGAGTGACACTGTTCAATTCAGAAGCTACATGCCACACATGACTATTATGGTGTGGGTAAAACACAGCTAGACCAAACAGACACATGCTGTAACTGTTAAGTTTATTCCAAAGTTTGAAGACCTAGATCAGAAAAAAAAAAAAAAAAATGTAAAACATCTCATTCATAATTCTTGTATTAATGGCATGCTGAAATGATAATATTTGGGATATATTAGGTTGAAGACAGTATATTGTTAACATTAATTTCACTCATTTCTTTTTACTTTATAAGTGTGGCTACTAATTTTAAATTACATATGCCATGAATATTTTATTTCTATTAAAGGGTGCTACTATAAAAAAGATTAATGCTGGGGTGCCTGGGTGGCTCAGTGGGTTAAAGCCTCTGCCTTCTGCTCAAGTCATGATCCCAGGGTCCTGGGGTCAGCCCTGCATCAGGCTCTCCACTCAGCAGGAACCCTACTTCCCCCTTCTCTCTCTGCCTGCCTCTCTGCCTACTTGTGATCTCTGTCTGTCAAATAAATAAATAAAATCTTAAAAAAAAAAAAAAAAGATTAATGTTCACTATGTGAGTAACTATTTGTGACTACTCAACCTGGAGCATCCTAGATAGAAATGTCCATACGAGAAACATCTTTATCCTAAACGAACAACTGTATCGTGTTTGCTATTATGTCTCGATTGGGGGTTCCTATGTGACCTTACTCTTCAAGTTCTCTGTTCTTGGAGACTTAATATATATAGCATGTCTCCCCTTCCAGCTGTCCCACATTCTGCCCATTGTTATCCCTGTCCTACTGTTCCTGCAGGAATGACTATGTAGCCATTTGGGGCTTCATAGTATGTCTGTTGGAGCAGTCAAACCAGGAAACTAAGTACTGTAAGAGCGACTGTAGGAAAGCATCAATGAGTCCCCTAATGAAAAGGCAAAGGCTCTTACCCCTCTGAAGTCAGGTATGCTTCTCCCACCTGGGACCCTAGTAACTTTCAAAAGATTTTTGAGAGAAGAAAAAATTTCTTAGCCAAAAGACACAAATAGCAAACTTGCTGATTCTGAGATAAAGAGGCTAAATAGACCCCCTGGATAAGAGGCCATGATCCCACCTGGATGGGTAAAGCCCATAGTTAGGCCACTAAGCCTTCCCCTCTGGCTAAATGGCTAATTATTTCTGATAATGGTGGTCTCTACTAACCCCTCACCTGCCCTACAGCAGAGCAGATCTATCAAGTGAGGAGGCTAGCAATTACTGATGATTCTTGCAAACACTCATTATCTAGGCTCCGGGGTCCTTCGGAGACAGATACAAGTTATAAGGGGATCAACTCTTAACAATGCCAAAGGGAAGCTGCAGTCATTTGAAAAGCAAAATGTGATGACTGTTAATTTCTAAAACTAAATTCGAAGAGTATTAAAAGTAAAACTCTAATATTTTACCATTACATACATCTTCTGACATCTGAGAATTGTTACTTGCCTTCCTTTCTCTCCCTATTAGCAGCTGTGACTGCAGCTGAGACCTCTGCCTCTAGAACGTGCTTATACCTTTTTGCCTCCGAATCTCCTTCCAGACTCCAGTTTTTCATAGACAAGCGTTGTGTCATCTGCTGAATTCCCCATAGCTCCTTGAACATTGGCAGCTCAGAGAATGCACAAGATATATACAGATAGATTGGTTACTTTTTATCTTCAGCCATATTGGTACCTTCTCTTTACAGCTAAAATCCTCAAACATTTCACTAAACCAAAGTTTGATGAACTAAACAGATCATCAATTACAGTTAATATGCAACTTCAAGTCCACATGCAAACACTCTATGAATGTTATAGTGTGTTATCATGGACGGTGGAAACTTCTTGTTCTCAAAGAAGATTTTTGATGCTACTAAGATTTCAATATAGAATTTATTGTAGGCTACAGAAATATTATAAGGGGAAAATGCAGAGAATATGAATTCAATTGTGAAATCACCTTGCTGACTATTCCAAGACTCTCAAAAACATTCTCCTTTTCCTTCATGAAAGAAAGTTTATAGAGAGTCATGATGGACAGAATGGTGGAGCCTTTCCTTTTGAAGACACAACTGGGGTTTAATTTTGGAGAGAGGAAACCAGATTTCAAAAGACAGACTCTGGTGGAACGTCACCAATTGGCAACAGACAAAAATGTGAGGTTTTGATATTTCTCACTCCAGCTGGGAGTTTTGTTGTTTTTCTTTTTACGTTTTCTGAATGTACTTCTCCTAATATAAAATCCCAAATTCGACCCCTGGATAATCTGAAGAAGAGATTCCTTTGATCCCATCAGCGTTGTCTTGACTTTTGAGAAGAAAAAAAAAGTGAAGAACATTGCAAAATATTTAAATCCTATATATATAGTAAATCATTTTTGTAAACGTTATTCCAAGAAACAGCAGCTAACAACAACAACAAAAGTATACAAGAGAAAATTAGGAGTAAAATGAAAAGTACAGACATATAAAGCTGCATATTATCCTATGGAAAATCTTTCTCATAGGAGCATCTTAAGAAGGCTTTACTCTCAATATGAGTCTGGAGTCCTCTCATCACTGGGCACCTGACTGATGTCATGCCATTAGGGTTTTGGAGGGTTTGGGGTGGGTTTTGTCTTAACTTGCAAACACTCAAAGAATACTTCATTTGTCAAAGCTCTAAAAATATATTTATCTTTTGAAATGAAGGCCCACACAGACATGCACAAACACAAAGTTCTGTATATTATCAAAAGAACAGTGGCATCTTTATTGCCATGGCCTTGATGTTTAATAACTTACAACCCATCTGCATCTTTAAATCCACATGCATTCATTACAAAAATTCCAAGAAACCTCTTCATAAAGACCCTATTACTGCATGGTTTCCACTATAAAACAGAGCAGCACTTTGTAGTATTCTTGCACTTTTCATGCAAGAGTGGGAAAACCCTTTTATGATTCCTTTGTTTTCCTCCAGATACCCATGGAGGAAGGTCAAGGGTATATTCATTTTCTTGAAACTCTTGTCCAGGAAAACGTAAAGAGAGTGATACTGTGAAGTTGAGGCTAAGCACCACTTTCTTGAGTTACAAAACTTTTTTTTTAAATGTTGATTGGTTGAAAATGTAAAGTTCTAATTCCATCTTAACATTATTCCCAGTGAAATATTTCTTATCTCCTTTACCACTACCCTGTCTCTAGACAAAAAAACACTCTTCACCAACCTGTTATCCTTGACCCTTCACAGTCACTAAAAACATAAAACAGGAATTTAAATGCTTCTCAGGTAGGACTGGGGTAACCTCAGTTTAGCCAAAACATCAGGGTTTTGGTATAACTTGAAAGGCATCAGGCAGCCTAACTACCTGAGCCATGAGTGGATCCCCAAATAAGAGTTATAATAGACAAATGTGACTACAGTCAAATATCCTGATAAGTGTCCTTAGTATATGAAGTGTTCTTCAGAAGAAAATAAGAGAGGAGGGAATGGTGGGGGAGGTAGGGGGAAGGGAAGGGGGGGAAGAAAAGGGTATAAAAGAAATCTCCCAATATTAACACATTTTTAGCAACTATTAAGCTGATGGGACACATTTTGGTCATGGTTAATCCTTAAGAATATCAGACTCAAAACTGTACTCTGACTTAGAGCAAAGTTTGTATGCCTACAAACTAATTATTTTCTACTTTGACTTCTTTTGTGAACATGCTAAGCAATTATTCCATAATTTGCCAAGTAAAATAATTCCATTGCCATCAAGAAGAGACTAAAAAGGAAAAAAATAATGTCTGTTTAAAGAAAACTATAGAAAATATACATCTTATTCGTTTTTATTTTCTAGGTAAAATTTAAGAACAGCTAGCATATATGAGGATAAGCCATTTTATATTTGCATTATAAATATTCATTTATCCAGATGGGTGTTTGTGGTTATCATATTAATAAAATTAAAATAAATAAATAAATATAATAAAATAATAATAATAAATAAAATTAAATTAAAATTAAAAAATAAAATTTAAAAAAAAACTTGAGTTTTATCTTGTAGAAAAAAACTCATATATTTCCACATCATTCTCACTGCCCTTTCTTCCAACTGCTACAAAATGGGTCAAGGGAGGGCACTCAACCCAATCTCAAACAGGATATTTAAAATCAGGTTGGGGAGGTGGTGAAAAAACAGAGTAAGGTCTGATGGATGGGGAGATGGGTTAAATGAGTGATGGGTATTAAGGAAGGCACTTGTTATGATGAGCACTGGGTGTTTTATATATATATATATATATATATATATATAAGTGATGAATCACTAAATTATTGCTAATTTAAGCTAATATTACTTTATTACTAATAGATATTACTAATATAATATGCAATATAGTAACTAATTTTACTATAATGAAACTAATATTACTATATGTTAAGTAACCAGAATTTAAATAAAAACTTGAAATTAAAAAAGAACAAAAACCAAAAAACGAGTAGGGCCAGAAGGTCTGAGTCTAGGGATTTATTGGGCATTAAGGCTTTAAGAAGTCTACATGATTTCCTTGATTTGAAGCGAGAATAAATGAAACTTAATAAATGGTAGGAGGATTTGGGGAGAGGGCAGGGAGCACAGATAGAATGAGAGAGGTAAAAACCAACAATGTAGACCACAAGCATGTTTTCAGGAGAAGCTGATGGTCTGAAAGACACATTGAGAAACACTGTCAACAGCAACTATTTATTCAGCTTATTCAACCTCTTGATTTTTATCATTGATTCACTTACAACAAAGTTTTGCTAATAAAGATATTCTACACCTGAGAAAAACACGAAAATTTCCCCAAATCCATTCTGAAAATTTCAAATAAACATTTCTGATGCTCTCTACCAAGGATTATCTTACCCTTGCCTCCAACAGATACAAGCACCATGCTGTACTCGGCATGGTACTGGGCAATGGGGACTTAAAGACAAAAAAAGGCAGAATTCCAGACACCTACAGTCTAATAGGAAGAGATAAATAAGTAAACAATACATTAAAACTAATGGGACAAATATATGTTAAGTCCTATTTAACTTCCATATACCAGCTGCTAAGCAAAACCAAAAATAAAGTAGAGCAAGGGCTCCATTTTGAGAGAGAAAACCATGAAGATATTGCTATCCCTGTCAAGACCATGACTCCTTTTCCTACTGAAAGCCAAGAAAATATAAGTCACCCAGTCCCTGATTTCTTAGTTCAGGCACTTCAATCCAAAGCCATGAAGAAGAGCAATTTTCCTGTGGTCAAATAAAAAAGTCTAAAGTAATAGTTCAGTGTCTCCTGCCCTAGATCTCAGGGGTATGGTGATCCTCTCTGCGCAGGGATTTTTATCATGTAATAAGTCTTCCCAATACCTGCTTTTGGATCCTGGAACCTAACAAAAATAAAGTGTTTCTGTAAGGTAATACAAGCCTAGGTAGGAGAAAGAAACTCATTTATTTTAACAACAAGGGGAAGTACTAGCAGAAAACTAATATTTGCAACTCAAATCCTCTACCCTAAGGTAATCTTCTTCTTCCTCCTTTGCACTAAGGACCCAAAGCCCTTACCTCACTCCTTCCCCAACCCCAGGAAAGCAAAAAATGACAAACCTCCCCTTACGCTAGACACAAAGTTAGACAGGAAGGTGGTGGGAAGAAAGGAAAAATAAAGAAGCTGAGCACTGAAGAGCTATAAGGCAAGGAAAGAGGCAGAGAGACCATAAGGGAAAGGGAACAAAACAGTCTCATTACCCATGTAGCTGACTATATGATGTGTCCCAAATATTTAAGACTAAAGACTCAGAGGCAGAGTTCAGAAACAAGTTGAACTTTGCAATCTCTACCACCCTAAAGACCTGGAAAGAAATAGAATATAGAACTTGGATTTGAAATATTTAATTAAAAGTATTTCTAGATTCCATGTGTTGGGTTAACTAGCTAACCATGGACTCTGTTATTAACTGTAGTACCTCTTCTTTCTAGAATAAGAACATTCATTGAATATTTTAGCAGTGAGATCTAACAGTCTTTGACCTCTTCTTTAATCCAAGAGAATTTTGCAAGAACTTACTTCATCTGCGTGTGCTATCCCAGCATCCATCAAATAATATGTTGAGGACACATCCAAACTCAGAATTCTCAAAGAAGAGAATTAGTCCAAGAGGTATTAAGACTATTTAACAGAGCTCCTGTGGGCATCTGGAGCAAATCTCCTGTTGGAAGAGGGCCAACAGAACCCTGTTGAGCATTATCATGATTACTAGGCTCTCGTTTTTAATTTGACCTATTAAATTAACTCTTGGTCTCCATGTTGCCACCTTTGGCAACTATTTTGCCTTGATTTCACCTAAATTCTAAAAAGTCAAGGACTCTCCTTCTGAAAGTCATAAAAATGCTTATGCTCATGATCAATCTCCATGGGAACCATAACTAAGGCAGGTCAAGTCTAGGTTCATCTGACCCCCACCTCCATATTCTTTGCAAATATAAATAAAAGAGCAATATCTTCCTTATTCCTCACTATTGTGAGTGGCTGGGGTAGAACCCTCCACACTCCTTCCCTTCTCAGCTCAATCCTTCCTTTAGTTTGTATTTGAATAGAAACAAAGATCCAAAGATAAAGACCCAAGACAGAAATCTTCTCCCATTTAGTATGGAAACTACCTCTCTTCTTGCCCTACTTTCTTCTATTTTTGCCTTCTCCAGTTTTTATCCATTCCTCCTCCAGGCATATAATCCTATGCCAGATATATAATATGTTCAATCATTAGCACTGAGGGAAGATTGACTTGGTAGTTGACTTCCATGCCTCCATAGACAGGATAGCCCTAGAGACTTCATCTTTATTGAACACTAGGTTTTACTCAACTCTCCTGAGTGGAGCAAGGGCAAAATATAAGGATATAAAAGGTAGTCTAAAGGAGAGAGAAATAATTGACCTATGAGGTGGGGTTCTTTGGGTTAGAAGTGACACAAAATCTAACCCCAACTAAACAAAATCCAACCCCAGCCTAAACAAAAGAAGAGAAAAGGGGTATTTTATGGGCTCACAAAAGATCCAATTGGATCTTGCTTACTGGAGATGCTCAGTTCATCACAATATCTTTGGGCCCCTCTTTCCTGTTCCTCTTATTTTTGATGGGCTCCAAAATTTGACTCCGCAGGATGGCTCCTAGGAATTTCATGCCCATATCATCACAACCCCTAATTCAATAAAAAGAAAATCTCCTGGGGCGCCTGGGTGGCTCAGTGGGTTAAGTCACTGCCTTCGGCTCAGGTCATGATCTCAGGGTCCTGGGATCGAGTCCCACGTCGGGCTCTCTGCTCAGCGGGGAGCCTGCTTCCCTCTCTCTCTCTCTGCCTGCCTCTCTGTGTACTGTGATCTCTCTCTGTCAAATAAATAAATAAAATCTTTAAAAAAAAAAAAAAGAAAAGAAAATCTCCTCCCCCAATAGCTCAATAAGCAGTGCCACCACTGAATTTCATCTGACTTTGGCCCACTTTTGATCATATGCTCACACTTGATCAATGGCTACAGCCAATGGCATGAACTACACAGATTAGCTCTGCCTAAGTCACATGCTCTACTACCTTAGGCCCGGGGATAAAGCCAGTCTCACATGAAGCACACAGACTGAAATTGGAAAAGGGTGCCATTAAAGTAAATTTGTGTCCCTAAGAAAGGTATGCAGGTGGTGAGTGGAAAAGTTAATAAGCATTTGTTATGCTTCCCCAACTCTTCAGGGATGAGCAAGAAGTGCTTCATAGAGGAAACTGGAAGAAATATTTAATCTAAGTTGTAAGTATCAGTAGGAATTTAATAGGCCAAAGAAGGCTGGGACAAGGAGAAGACAGGCCATCCAAAGCTAGGAGAACATCATACACAAATATAATTAATAAGTAAAAGGTTATGATCATTTCCAGGAAATCCAGGTAAGCTCTATATGAAAGTGCCTATGGAAGTCTGTGATAATTGAGGCTATAAAGTAGGTTAATTATGCTGGGCTTTTTATGCCATACTCAGGAATTTAGGTTTTCATCCTTCATGAAGAAAGGGGGAACTGACATAGAAACATTAAGCCAGCAAGTGAGCTCTTGAACAAGATAGATGTTGCATTAGATGGATAAGACAAGGGCTATGAGACTATAGTGGACCTTCAGTCAAAAATATCAAATATGTCCTGAACTAAGATCATTGTCCATGGAGAGTAAGAGGTGGGGCCAATTAATTTTTTTTAAAAAGGAAGGAAATTCTGATTTTCGATAACAAGGATGAACTCTGAGGGCATTATGCTAAGGATAATAAATCAGAAAAAGAAATCTCACTCATATGTAGAATATAGAAAAAACTGAACTCATAGAAACAGAACAGATTAGTGGTTGCTTGAGGTGGGGGTGAAGGGTGAGGGAAATGGGTGAAGGTAGTCAAAAGATACAGACTTCCAGATATAAGATAAATAAGTTCTGGGGAAGTAATGTACAGCATGATAACTATAGTTAACAATCAGATACTGTATATTTGAAAGTTGCTTGGAGAGTAGATCCTTAAAAGTTCTCACCACAAGAAAAAAAGAGTATAACTGGGTCAGTGATGAAAGTTAACTAAACCCACTGTGGTGATCATTTCACAGTAGATACATATATCAAATTATTATGTTGTATATCTTAAACAATATGGTATTATATGTCAATTACATCTCAGTGAAACTGAGAAGAAAAAGAGGTGGGGATCGACTCAATAAACATCTAAGCCTGATGGGCTTGGTGACTGATTAGATGTGGGAGATGCAGGAGAAAGAGTTTTTCTGCTCAGGTTTCTGGCTTGGAGGGGTGTATAAAATTGAATGCAGATTCACTAAAATACTGAATCCATGAGGACTGGCTATGACATTACCATTAAACTTCAGGTCTAACACTCCAACACAGGTTTTCAATAAAAATATATGTCAGTGATTTTAGCTACTTTCAATATTTATAGAGGGTTTTATGTGACAAATCTTTCCATTCACAAATTTGTCCCGCAGCACCTCCAAACCACCCACACCCCCACCTACACTGCATCTGTTCTATGTGGGTTATTTATGCTGCAGCTGTTTTAGCAGTTGGGATCCTTGTGCTATTCTATCACAACACAAAACAAACAACTCCTCTCCACCATCTTGGCTCCGTTGGATTTCCAGCTTGATAAAGTAGCATACTGAAGAAGAGTCTTATCATCCTTCCTCGTCCATAAATAACACAGCTAGGATCATTCTTGAAGCAATGAAATTCTCATGGTGACATTTTATCTCTGAAAAGTGAATTTTTAGTGGTGACAGAGGCCATCTGAAACAACCCTGGTATTTATTTACATATTTTTGTGTTTGTGAAAAATATCCCTGCAGGATATCCTCTTTAAGCTTTGCAGCTGTTGATAATGGGTGCCTGCCCAAGTGTGGATTTATTTTACAAACACATTTATCATCTATCAAACATATTGGCTGGCAAAGGTTTTGTATATTCCACGACTTATAACATTCTTGTTCCTAACTATTCTGAAACACATATTGTTCTTGCTCACCCTTCAAGAAAGTACTGAAAGGCTGACTTTGTCTGAGATGTGATAGGATTAAACTGCTCTTATGCTGAATCCACAGTGTGTACAGAGCATAAAGCTGTTTTCTAGATGAATCAGCTGGTTCTTTGTGCTTTACAAGCCAGTAGAGGCATTCGTTAATGAAAATGTAAGAACACAGCTCATGTAACCAACACTAGACATCAAAGAAAGGAAAATAAGGGAGAAAAAAGAGGGCACAAGACAGATATGCCATTTTCCGGAGATAGTACTTATTGCACTCACTCCGGAACCTAAATTAGAAACTGTATTTCTAGGAAAATGGTAAAATGCATTCTCCAATTTTTAAGTCAAGGAGGAAGCTTGCCGGATGCTACGTTAATTCCTGGCTTCAAGTCATTGCCATCAGGAGAGACCAGGGAATGGAATTCAGGATGTCTCACTGTTCCGGACAGCTTCCTTTTGAACCAAAGAATCCAGGTGAAACTGGACCCATCCCAAATTGGACAGACTTATTTTGGCTCAAAATATCATGCCCAGAGCCAAATTGGTACCAACCTGGACTGTAAGTGAGTGGGAAATACTACTAAGCTATTACTGCTGGCATTCATTCCTTAGCTAAAATTCACTCCAGCTGGACAGGAAACCGTGGGTTGGAGCTTTGCTGTTACTTTTGACTTTTTGCTCTTCTGGAAGCATGAGAAACTGTCCATTTCTTCCAAAACAGATGAAGAGAATTCAAGTTCTCTATTTAATTTCTTGTTAGTTTCACTGATCTTTCTAACCCATTTCCTGTTTCATGATGTTTTTCACTCATTTTTCCATCTCCTTTGTTGTACTCCTTCTCTTTTTGTCTTTTTCAAGTTCTACACTTTCTCTCTTCTCTAACCAACTCACTGCTTCCAAGACTTTCCTTCATTTGAAGTATTAATATTTTGCTCCAGTAATTTAGGTCAACCTGAAAAGTTACAACATATAGAGAAAAGATAAGTAAAATTGAGGAAGTCATTAGATAGAACAGAGAGAATTCCTTAAACTGATCTAGATATTGCGAGATACTATAATGGCATAAACTACACAGCTTAGAAAAACTATAATCAGACTCATTCTTTCAGGTTCATATTTCCTCAATACTTTAGTCAGAAAAGTATACCAAGTCAACGGCTCTCTTATTCCAAGACCAGCAGGTGTTAATGCAACAGCAGGGCCCCATTAAGCTGCCTCTGGGTGATTTGAGGTGTACTGCCAGGACTCTTCACCCTCTGCCAAGCCCCAAAATCCCATCTTACTATCAATCATTGGTAAGATAACAAAGCACGGAAGTTTCTCCAGAGTCTGGTGAGAACTCACCTATGTTTCCTCTGAACCCTGAGTAAGTGGTTCTTTAACCAAGTTAGATAGTTGATGTTTTGTGTACAGAAAAGATAAGTTGCAAGATAGGTTTTGCAAACGATGGGGGGAGGGGCTTTGGGGTAATAGGACTCTTTTGGGTGCAAGTGACAGAAATGCAATTTGAACTAGCAAAACTGAAGGGGGTGAATCTGTTAGTTCATAAAATCCAAGGAAGAGTTGAAGGACCAAACTAAGAGAAAAGCAAGGAACCAGCTTTACTTCGGAGCACTTGGAACCAGAAACGCTAATCCTGGTTCCATCTCATTTCTGCTTCTCTCTATATGGCAGGGACATTTCTGCTAGGAAGCAAAGACTCAAAGAGCGCTCCTGAGCTGTACAATGCATCATTGGAATCTCCAGAGAGGGATTGACTATATTCCTTATTCCAGTTTGAAAAGTTCCCAGGGAAGGACTCTTACTGGCCAAGACTCAGGCAGTGCTAACTCTGGATTAATCAGTCATGGCCACTGGGGCCATAGTACAAATAATAAAAGATCCTAGCAGCTATCATTGGAGCCACACGATGAGAGTAAGAGGAGGAGACGTTCTCAAGGGAGTCCTCTTCTCAGACAATAAGGATGTACAGGACAAACAGAATACTGAGTGCCTACTGCACACAGACCCTGAATGATAAGCACAGCAACAAACAGTACCAAAGAGACCAGACCAGAAGGGCCCTGAGGCACTGATATTCTATCCCAGAAGTGGAGGGGTGGGGAGCAACCTGTGCCTTTATCAAAATTCTATAAAATACTATTCTTATCCTTGACTTTCTAGCTTCAGAGGTTACTAAAATAGTAGACATATAGAGCCCTGGAGCATCCAAGCTACGAAGTTTAAATAGTCTAACGTCATCTCTCTTATGTGAAATAACAAAATATATATACTGATCTCCACCCCCTGGTTCCTGGAACAGAGTTCCTAAAACCCTTGTAATTTCCTAAGTGATAAGAGCACTAGAAGCATCTTTTGTTCTAATATTTGGTCTTTAACTCTGATTCCTGACACAGAGCTCCCAAATCCTTAGGAATTTCCTGGGTGATAGGAATGTCTTTTGTTCTAATGAGGTGATTCTTGGTGGGCTCTTGGATGGGGGCAGAAAGCCCAAATTATGATTAGAAGCTTAGAATTTTCAGCCTCACACCCCATTCTCCAAGGAGAGGAGAAGTACTAGAAACTGAGCTAATGATCAATCATGCCTGTGTGATGAAGTCTCCATAAAAATCTCAAAAGTATGATATCACCTCACACCAGTCAGAATGGCTAAAATTAACAAGTCAGGAAATGACAGATGCAGGCGAGGATGTGGAGAAAGGGGAACCCTTCTACACTGTTGGTGGGAATGCAAGCTGGTGCAACCACTCTGGAAAACAGTATGGAGGTTCCTCAAAAAGTTGAAAATAGAGCTACCCTAGGACCAGCAATTGCACTACTGGGTATTTACCCTAAGGATATAAACGTAGTGATCCAAAGGAGCAGGTGCACCTGAATATTTATAGCAGCAATGTCCACGATAGCCAAAGTATGGAAAGAACCTAGATGTCCACCAACAGATGAATGGATAAAGAAGAGGCGGGATATACATACAATGGAATACTATGCAGCTGTCAAAAGAAATCTTGCCATTTGCGATGATGTGGATGAAACTAGAGGGTATTATGCTTAGCGAAATAAGTCAATCAGAGAAAGACAATTATCATATGATTTCCCTGATATGAGGAAGTAGAGAGGCAACATGGGGGGTTGGGGGATAGGAAAAGAATTAATGAAACAAGATGGGATCAGGAGGGAGACAAACCATAAGAGACTCACAAAACAAACTGAGGGTTGCCAGGGGGAGGGGGCCAGGGAGAAGGTGATGGGGTTATGGACATTAGGGAGGGTATGTGCTATGGTGAGTGCTGTCAAGTGTGTAAACCTGGTGATTCACAGACCTGTACTTCTGGGGCTAATAATATATTATATGTTAACTTTTAAAATAATTTTAAAAATTTTAAAAAACACACAAAGAGAGATACAAAAAAAAAAAATCTCAAAAGTATAGGATTCAAAGAGCTTCCCAGTTGGCAAACACAACCATGGACCAAAGGGTGGCACACTCCAACTCCATGGAGACAGAAGCTCCTGTGCTCAGGACCCCTCCAGACCTCCCCCTACGTATCTTTCATCTGGCTGTTCATATGTATAATTTATGATATCTTTCATTGTATAATAAACTGGTAAACATAAGAAAATATTTTCCTGAATTTTGTGAGCTGTTCTAGGAAATTATCAAATCCACAGAGGGGATCAACGGAACTTTTGATTTATAGCCAACTTAGACAGATGTTGTGGGTAACCTGGAGACCTACTACTTATAATTGATTCTGAAGTGGGGGGGGCAGTCTTGGGGGACTGAGTGGGTCCTTAGCCTGCAGGGTCTGCACTAACCCCAGTTAGTGTTGAAAGTGAATTGTAGGACCCCCCAGCTGGTGTCACAGGGAATTGCTTGTTTGGAGGGGGAGGGTAGAATACTGCATCTGATATCAGATATGTTGTGAGTGTAGCGGTAGTGTGAGAGTAAAGGAGAAACACACAGAAGTGTTTTTCTATCTCATGTAGTTATCTTAGGTACGATTAATGAAGCTAGATGGCAAATACTATACCAGGGTAGGATCGAATGCATGGGATAGTCCTTTAAGAAGCAGCATTTCCACCTCTAAGATGATACCAAAACTGGGGGGGCTAGTGAACAAATGTCTTCTTCAAAGTGGAGGCAAACCGCAGACATATCAGAAACTTTTAAAACCCTGCTCACCTACTAACCACCTTGTTTTTAGGGGAATGAAAACTGAAGTGTGATTTCCGTGATTCTAGAAAATGTCTTTAGAAGAATAGCATCATAAAGACCTGGAACTATTGAAAGGATAAAACTGAAAGTGCCTGTAAAAGAACTTCGAGCAAATATGAGAAGTTTTGCATTATTACTACTTTATTAAGAATCTGTGTCCATTCTCCTGGCCTCTTGTTTTTTAGAGCACTGTCTACCTGCCTTTCAGGAGTTAATGCTGAAGCTGGCGTTAAATCCCCCTCTGTAGTGGGGTGGGTAAGACGTTTGTCAGGTTTATATCTATGAGGAATTATGCTTGAGGTTATCATGCAGTCAAATAAACTTTTTTTCTTATGGAATACATGGAAAAAGCTCCAGAGGACTGGAGAGGCCCTGTTTTTTATTGAACAAAGTGATTTTGTTCTGAGGTTAAGTCTCTATGACCCTAAGTACAGGCTGGTATGCAAAGAGTCATGCATTGATTTAAACAATAATAAATTGTGGTTCAGAATGCAGGGGAAAGTCTGTTCCCTCAAGGACATTGAAGACCATACAATTTCACTGCTGTGATTTCAAAATAAACCTTACACTTGTTAAGTTTGGGATTTGTAGCAAATACTAGGAACTTTTAAAAAGGATACTTAATCCAGACTTATAATGCTTATGAAATAGGTTTTAATAAGTAGAACATAAATCATTATAAATAGCCAATAAAATTCAGAACTCAACAGTCAAATAATAAATTTTAAATCATAAAATCTGGCAAACACTATATAGTGACTTTAGTCCATGTTATCTAGGACTCAGGGGCCTTTTAGCAAGGTGATTTAGGAATGGGCTCATCCATGCAAAATCCATGGGATCCATGGAGGCTGGTGTGTTTTTTTAAGAGGTACAAATGAGTTACAACTGTGTCTGGTACACGGAAGTTATTCATAATTATTTATTGAATTAATCAGCTAATTGCTATGGAATGATTAAGTTGGTTGAACAGGTAAGATCATCACTCAGCAAGAAGGGGATAAGAAGGTAAGAAGATCATCAGCAAGAAGGGGAAATTCAGTACCATTCATTCCTAGGTGGCAGGCTACCAACATGGTCTCTGGGGTTGCCAAGCTATGTATGCCATGGACCTTGCTTTCCAGAAGGGTAGGGCACCATCAGTCCACTGTCTCACTACTATTCTCTACTACACCAGTAAAGCAGCCTTGGAGGTTATGAATCAGTAGGCTCCTCTCACTAAGACCCACTAAGCCCCTGGGCCCCAAGGTATCTTTCTCTAGGCATCTGTGCTATCTGACTGTTCTATTGGTGGAGTCACCCTCAAACGAGAACCTGAATATGCAGGGAATGAGACCCCCAGAGAAGGTTATCTGTGACAGCCCGTTCATCTCAGATCCCTTTAAGCCACTGGCTAAATGATAATAGTAACAACAACCCACTAATAATAAAAATAATTCCTTACATTGCTCTGGAGCTTTCCATTCAGACAGCGAGCTACTACTGGCTTGCAATAAGAGATTGGCTACGCTTGTACATCTTGAACAATACACAGAGAATCACGGTAATGAGAAGAATGTTCAAGTGTAAATGGCGGCCCATTAACAAAAAAACAAAAAACAAAAAACAAACAAACAAACAAAAAACAGAGAAACAATGAGTCACGGGAAGAAAGATAAAAACAAAATCTGGAGGTCCCAGAGCTAGTCCTTTGTGCCACCAACTAGCTATGTTAATGTTAGCATTATCTCTTAGCTTCTCAGTGCAGCAATTTTTTTTTCTAAGACATGAGGTTGGACTTTACTGTCTACCCGGATTTTCAAACCAGCCTGACCCCCCTGTGTCACAGGCACCCAAATATAAGGCACATACCTGCCCATTCTTTGAAGCAAGGACCCTCCTTGTTTTCTTCCAGCTTGGTTCTCCTCTCTCTACTCCATCTCCAGTGCTGCTCCTGTCATTACACAGTCGATGGTGCCCTTGACTCTCCTAAAAGGATAATGACTTCAGCTCACTCTTGAATACCACTCTCTCTTTTGGGCCCTGGTCTGTCACATTAACACCCCTGTTATGCCCACCTCATTCACTTTCAAGTGGGAAAAGAGGAGGGTTCAGGCAATCATTTCTGAGTTCTCTCTCACCTCCGGGATTCTACAATTCCATCAGCAAAACAAAGCCTGAACAAATAAAGTTTTCTTTGGCCAAAATAAATCTCAGCCATGTTTGACCAGCATGAAGAATGGCAGGTTCATCTTCAGCAAAGAAAGCAGGGATTTTTTGGTCTTAGGTACAGAAGGATATCTATCTTATTTTAGAAGGACACCTCTTTCCTCAGTTAAAATGAGTTAGTGTCATTATCTAAAAACTTCTTCATCGGCACTCAGTTTCAATTACTTCTATACTGGGAGGAAACTGTTATAAAATGGAACTATAACCTTGAAAGATTCTAACACCTGATGCAAAGCTGCCATTGCCACCCGGTTCTTGGAATTAAGGCACATTTATCAAGCTTATTTCTTGTAAATGTTTATTGACATGGAGCCTTTGATAGGAGTCGGTCTGGCTGATAGCTTTTTCCTGATAAATTCCACCTTGCTTTTGCTGCCAAGAGCTTTAATGGCAAAAATGAGGGGGGGGGGGGTTGTGTCTGTAGCAAGATACAGACCCCTTGAGCTTGATCTCTCCTTGTCCCACTTTGCCTTCCCTAAATAAGAAGGAGGGGCAACCATGCCAATGTCTTTTGGTGAGGAATAATTCACAAACTTGAAAGAAATTAGTATTTAAGAGTTTTATTATAAGGCTCCAAAAGAGAAGAAATCTAATATTTATTGAGCATCTACTAAGTGCCAGGCACTATTTCAATGACTTGAAAATTATCTCTTTAAAGTTATCTTTCATTCTCATGAAAATCTTATGAGATTGGTAATTCCACCTCTATTTCATGGATAAAAGAAGGCATCTCAGACACATTCAAATTCAAAATATGTGGTAGGGAGCTAGTATGTTATCCCAAGTCTATGAACCAGGTTTTATTTAATTCTGATGTGTGTTGCAGACTTTCAACTTCAGTTCAACAAAGGATAATATACATATGGAAAAACCAATCATAGAATCATACAATTTTAGACCTTGAAGAAACATTAGAGGTCACTTAGTGCCTCTAACCTCTCATGTTATAGATGAGAAATCAGGCCCACAGTTAAAAGATCTACACAAATTACAATGGTTCTACCTGTGCAAACTGTAGAAATATTTCTTGATTAAAATATTAGCAATTAAGATGCAGGCCTCTGTAGTTAATTAGAGAAGAAATGTCCTAAAGTCAGCACAAATAGTTCTATGTGCTTTCAAATAGCTGAGTTATTTGAAAAATAGTAGAAGTTACAGGTACACAAAGGAAGTTCCAAACACAAAGTACTATGGGCGAAAGCTTTCCTGTTGAACCAAGGGCCTCCAAAGCATAGCTGTTTTTATCTCAGCATCCAAATTGGGTAAGCAATTTCGTTGCTCTCTACAACGAAAAGCAGCAGTTAGTCTGTGTCTTCAAAACTAAGAATTCACTCCACATGGGATCAACAGGTTAGCAGAAATAGTGGGAAACAAAACGGGAAGAAGGGGAAGAGAAGAAATAGAAAAGATGCATCCACTTACACACTAGAAAACAAAATCAACTCCACATATTTCTCCATTGGTAAAGGAACAGTTTTCCATACAAATGCACATATATTTACATTTCTTGACTATGGGTCAGAGATTTGAACAGACTCATCTGTCCAGAGAGAATTTAGTCTTAATCATCAAGCAGTTAGCCAATCTCAGTTATATTTTACTGGGAAAAGCAGACTTTTAATAGATCTCTCTTCTCATAATGCAAAAGCTCTAGTGTAGCCAGACATCACCTACAATTTTAAAAAGCTTAAGAAGAACATTTACGTATTGGATTTTTATAACCTTAAACTCCAAGGTCCAGAGACTTATGTAAATAATAATACTCAGGAAAGGGAACTTATCTTTTGAATTTGGGCTTATGCAAAGCTTAGATACAAACAGTGCCTGTGAGTAGGATAAACATGATTCATAAGGGTTGTCTCATGTGGTTAATCCTCCCAGGCAGAAAGGGACTAAATTCCCCACAGATGATTTTACCAACTATTTCTCCTAGGTCATGCAAATAGGTGTTGAGTATTATTAAGCATCTGATTGAGTTGTCTGTCTACTAATCCTGGAAGACTATGGGCAAAAGTATCAGTGGCAAGATGATGAAACCAAAGTTGAAAACTGTCAAGGAACATTATTTAATGCTCTTAATTTGTATGCAATTAATTTACTGAAACACTGTTCTCACTGTAAATTAAATGAAATTGAAAAGATGAAGCCATCTCATGCTTGTTTGTAGTGCTTCAAACAGTAATGATATCTGTTAACCTACTTAACAGATCCTCACTTGGACATGAATTAAAGAGGCCAGCAAATGGAAAGGAAAAATTACACAATGTAGACTAACACTATTAGTCCACGGCATGACACAAGTTTTCTCAAAAATGTTTGGTTGCAACAGCAATGGCTTTCACCCCTTGACCAATATATGCTGATGCATTCACAATGATTCTTAGCTGCCTGGCTCAAGATCCTTTATTCCATTTGTACTGAATAGGAAGCAAATCACCCACTTCTGATGGTTACAATCGGTCTGGGACTTGTCAGAAGACTCTGACAGTCTCAACCACCCTCCTCCTAGGAAGTGCTGTCAGAATGACTAATGCAGAAAGTTGTAGCAAGATCAAATGTTCCCCCATTTGAAACTTTCACAGAAGTTAAGCAAGATAACACTGTGAAAATACTATTTATTTTTGGAAAATTTCACCTGCTGTTATCTTACCCAGAAACACAATTTCTTTCTCATTAGAAAATAACAACAGTAACTCTACCCATTGCTAGCAGCCAGCTTGGGTCTCAGTGGCCTCTGGTTTTCACGGAAGAATTCAAAGGACATTAGGAGTTGTTTGTTTGTTTGTTTAACTTAAGGGTTTTAATTTTTACCCTTAAAAGTTACTATTTATGTACTCCAAGGTTTCTCTACCTCAGTCCTGCTGACATCTAGAGTTGGATAATTCTATGTCAACGGGGCTATTCTAGGCACTGTAAAATGTTTAGCCACATCATTGGCTTCTTCCTTCTAGGTATCAGTAGCGCCATCTCCAAATCCCTCTCCAACGGAGTTGTGACAAACAAAAATGTCTTCAGATGTTTCCAAATGTCTCCCCATTGAGAACCACCAAATGTAAAAGTTTGGCTCAAGGATGTCTGTTTCACATAAGTACATTCTCCAACAAAGTGATGTGGCTGTCCAGCAATACTCCAGGAAATGGAGGCAGAGGGGCCCATCGGCAGTGATGTTGCAGGGCACTGCCTGTTGCAGGACACTGACTGGCCAGCTTTGTTTACAGTCCAGTGTCGATGAATCCAGAGCTTACACTACTACTGCAATGGCCCCTTTGGGAACCTGAGTGTTTATGAACGAAAGGCTGGCCAAGAAAAGTCAAACTTTAATTCTAAAAATCACAAGCTCCTTAGCCACATTCAATCCTTTCTAAACCTCCACAGCTGAGGAAAAAAAAGATTACTTACCGTAATGCTTTCAATCACACCAGCCCTACAGGGTAAATATAGTGCCAATGGCATTATCTTCTAATTAAAAAAAAAAAAAAAAAGAATTAGAAAAATCATAGTGTTTAGAAAAACATTGTTAAAAGGAAATGTCTTCATTAAAATTTCTAGATATCCAAGTTTGCAAAACTTGTGGGCCACACGTAAGAGATCTGCCATTTTTTGGTCAAAAGGAAATTCCTTTTAAGAACAAAGTGAGGTGGGGTGCCTGGGTGGCTCAGTGGGTTAAAGCCTCTGCCTTAGGCCTGGGTCATGATCCCAGAGTTCTGGGATCGAGCCCCGCATCGGGCTATCTGCTCCACGGGGAGCCTGTTTTCTCCTCGCTCTCTCTTCCTGCCTCTCTGGCCTGCTTGTGATCTCTGTCTGTCAAATAAATAAATAAAATATTTTTTAAAAAAAGAAAAGAACAAAGTGAGGTAAACAGGTCACAGAAGTTCCTTTACCTCAGGTTGATGACATTAAGATATGAAAGTATTCATTACCAAGGGTTGGTTGAGAAGGAATTGCTAGCCCTCACGTAGTGTTCTCAAGCAACTCAGACCAACCAGTCTCCACTTCTCACAGTCCAAGTTTTAAGGAAAACCCACTGTAGTGGGACAGTCGGGTTTGTTGGGCATGGTTGCCATGGCAGGGTTTTCTGGTTGCTCCCCTAGTTTCAACATCCTCTTTACTAATAAAACTCCAATTTTGTATGATGTGACAAGTTACCTACATTAAAAAATATATATATTATATATATATATATATATATAATTTGAACAACTGGCCTTTATCACTCAGGGTGAAAAAAATATATATATATATATTTTATATTTTATATATATATTTTATATTTTATATATATATATATTTCCCCCCCCAAGCCTTCCTTGCCACTGGGGTGGCTGCTTGACTCGTTCTGGTCAATGAGAGTTAAGAGGAAATTATTACATGAGGCTTCCAGGAAAGCTCCTTAAAATGGAGGGAGGTTAAACTATCCATGCCTTTCGCTTTGCTCTTTTCTCTTTCTGCTTGGAATACAGATACCATACAGAGATGGAATAGTCATCTCATGACAAGGAAGCAGCAAGCTTGTGCTAAGAATGGCTGAGTAGAAAGACAGAAGGAAATTTGGTCCCTGTTGGAACCTCTCTATACCAACACTGGTGTATTAATTTTCTAGAGTTGCTATAACAAATTATTATAAACTCAGGGGCTTAAAACAATGCAGATTTATTCTTTCACAGCTCTGGAGACTAGAAGTTGGAAATCAGGTAGCGCTGTGCACCTTTTGGGGGCTTTAGGGAAGAATCCATTATTTGCCTCTTCCAGTTCCTGGTGCTGCCCCTGGGCTTGTGGCCACATCATTCCCATCTCCACCTCCGTAGTCACTCTGCTGACTCCTCTTCTGTGTGTCTCCTCTCTCTCTGCTTTACTCTTCTAAGGGCACCTGCTATTGGATTTAGGTCCACCTGGGTAATACAGGATGATCTCAAGATATTTGATGATATCTGCAAAAACGCTTTTTCCAAATAATGTAACATTCTGTTTCCAGGGATCTCGATGTCGGACATATCTTTTGGGGGACCACTCCTGGGAAGCCAGCCACTACACCTGGATTGCCCAACTCCAGACTTCTCATTTATCCTCTCCTCTCAAAAACGAAAGCCCTTATTAGTTTAAGTCACTGTTTTCCAGGACTTCTATAACCTATAGCCAACTACTCCCTAACTAATAGATTGCTTCACTCACTGAGGATGTTGGGAGGATTTCAGAGATGGGTCGTGGTAATAGTTTAAAAAACTGGGGTTCTGAATCTCTGCACTGGCCCTTCCCCTTTAGAACCCTATTCTACTTTTCAATGTGTTAGACCCCAGAGTATCAGAATTACCTGGGGTAATTACCTGAGATGCCCTGGTTTCTTGCCTTCAAAATGGTTTGCTGAATCAGAATCTTTGGGAATCTGCATCTTTAACAAGTCCTCGTGAAGGCTTTTATGTCCACTGAAGTCTGAGAACCACAGTACTTCCTGCATTTTACAATGCTTCTCTATAAATTGACTCGAATTTGAACAACCGGCCTTTATCACTCAGGGTAGATTGTCTATCTCAAATTCTGTTGGTTTTGTAGTTAAACTTGCTTATGCCCCGATGATTAAACTAAATCTGTGTTTCCTTACCAATGAAAAAATTATCTTTGTTATACTGAGCCTTTACAGATTTCAAATGCTACCTGATAACCCAGCCAGGACTCTTATTGTGGATGCTGTAGACAAATGTGTTCTTCTTTCGGAGCTACAAACTGCATCGCCAAAACACAGTATAACATCAGAGCAGAGGGAAAGAGGCAGCGTCAATATGACAGGATCTCTGTTCCCACAGAGGGGCACTGCATGATGGGTACAGGAAAAACAGAACTTCCCTCAGTCAGATTCATGACTCCACTAGGATTAATCAAATCCCCAGTTTGTGAGGGAATTTACCATATACTCTTTTGTCCGTAACTCCTTCAATTCTTGCTTTTCAACTTCCCTCCAGAGAGCATGTATGTCATTTGGGATTAGGCGACAATTCCAAAGTGTGGCTCCAGACCATCCAATCACTGGTTCTAAGTCCTTCCTTAAGCCCCTGTAGTTCTGCCATTCACCAAGTGTTAAAAGAAGGCTGTTCCCCTTCATCACTGACTAAAAAGGGAGGAGAAACAATTATCTGAGGGATCCTGCTTTGAGCTGGGTTTGAACTTCTCAAGGATCAGCTGATACAAGAGTCAGAGGTTGAGCTCTGAGTCCCTGGGTTTCCCAATCCAAATTCAGGCTGCTGGTGATAGGAGGAGCAGAAGACTGAGGTTGAGCGGCTGCACTCACAGCCAACGGGCTGCACAGAAAAGGCTTTGTGCCAAGGAGATGCTGATCTGAATCACATTAAAGGTCAAAGAAAAGGATTGTTTTATTTCCTAGGAACTGAACCACCAGAACCACACACCCCCTCCCAAATCCCTTCCAAATCCCTTAAACTCAGCTAGAAGCCAGCTCCAGATGGGGGAAGGGTCAGGGAGATTCTTCTGGTTTTAAAAGTGTGCTGTGACACATTAACTGCTTCCCTGCTAAGAACCCTTGCAGTCTCCAGGGCTGAAACCCATGTGTGCTGTTCAAGGCGCCCAAATGAACATTTGTACATTTGTTTCCCAATGTGTGCTGGGATTGTTCCTCTGCCAGGCCTCCCCACCCGTCAGGGGACCTGCAAACCTACAGCGGAGAAACTGCCACACCTACTGATATTTCAAATATTGGCACCAGTTGAGAAGACAAGAGGCCGCCTTCCGTGGGGCTTCCCGGAGGCCCCTCCTCTGGTTGTCTGGTTTTTGTTTAGAGGGCACCGAGGGGGTTAACTCACTTTGGTCTCCCCGTGCTGCTTAGGCGTGCTAACAAAATGCTGCCAGAGCAACAAAGCTCCATTCCCTTCCCAGCTGCAGCAGGCTCTGTGTTGAGACTGGTTTTAGCTCTAAAAACGGGCACATTTATCTATCAGAATCCTTTTCAGAATCGGACAGATGCCACCCTATTCAATAATGTCTTTGATCTCTTAATCCCAATGGCCTTTCACACCTCTATCGTTCATATGGCCTTTTGTATAGGCTGCCTACCTTTGTATCAAGATAGGTGTCTTGTCCCCTTCTCTAAGTTCCTAGAAGGCATGTGGTATAATCCTAAACACTGTTAATGAGAAACTACCTTTAAATGTATTCATGGAAGCTTAAAGACTCGTGTGTTTTCCATTTGGAGGCTGTCAAAGGAAGTTGTTAGAGTATGGGAATTGAATGGACCAATTTTACACTTTAGGCCGAAGCATGACCCAAAACTTCCCTGACTGACTCAGTCAGAGACACAATGGTGGCTCCTTCCCCAGACTGGATTCAAAAACGAACCTTGAGGTCTAGATCTCTTGTGAAAAGATGGGCTGTCACTGTAACTAACACCGAACTTCTAATGTTATGAATCAGAAAGGATATGCAATGGCACTGAAGTAACTTTATTATGTTTAACAACAGCATGTGTGATGAGAGATTTGGCATCAGTGCAGCTGCCTTCCTATTCAGAAGCAGAAAATGAAGATAAATAGGAAAATATTGGTTAGATAACGAAGGATAATAGAATCTTGGAATAAAATATCCAGTTGTCAGTAGGATATAATTACACCCATAAGTGAATTTCTTTGAGGTTACTTGCTCCTCAGAGATTAGATTGCAGTAGGACAGAGTCTCATTTTTCATGGCTCAGTCTCTGGGTCCTCCCCATCAGCAAAGGAAATTAAGGTCAAATGGCTTTTTTATAAAATAATTTATCCCCAGTTTCTAGGTCGTTCATTTAATAAGAATTTATTGAGTGCTAAATATGGATGGAATACAATCAATGCTAAGCACCTGTGGTAGCTTGTCTCCAAAGAAGCCCCTCCCCCCATGCCTCCTGGTGTCTACTCCCCTGTAGAGCCCCCTCCTCCTTAACCAGGGCTCTCAATTTTGAGATTCTGTGACTCCCTTCTGATCAACAGAATGTGGCCAAAGTGATGCTACATGATTGCTAAGACCATGTCATAAGAAGCCTTGCAGCTTCTACCTTGATCTCTTCGGAGTACTTGCTCCCAGAGAAGCAAGCCCCCAGGTAAGAAATTCATATACCTTGTGAGTGCCATGCTTTGAGAAAACCCAAGGTTGCCATGTGAAAAAGTCACACAAGAGAGGGAGAGAGAGAAAGACCAGACAGCCCTTAGCTGTTCCAGCTTTCGCCCATGAGGAGTCAGAGAAGTAAGACAAGAAGCCGTCTTGGATATCCAACCCAGTCAAGCTTTTGGATGACTCTAGTCTCTTCCCCCACCTGGCTACAACTTCAAGAGACACCTCAAGGAACAATAGCCTAGCTCACTTGCTCTCTCTTTCTCTCTCTCTCTCTCTCTCTCTCACACACACACACACACACCATGAGAGATAATAATAAATTGGTTGGTTGTTGTAAACCTCTAAGTTTCAGGGTGGTTTGTTATGCAACAATAGATAATCAGATGAGACCCAAAGAAATGTTTTCTTTTTTTTTTTTAAATTGTATGTATGTATGTATGTATGTATGTATTTGACAAACAGAGATCACAAGTAGGCAGAGAGGCAGGCAGAGAGAGAGAGGAGGAAGCAGGCTCCCCATGGAGCAGAGAGCTCCATGCGGGGCTCCATCCCAGGACCCTGGGATCATGACCTGAGCCGAAGGCAGAGGCTTAACCCACTGAGCCACCCAGGCACCCCAGAAATGTTTTCTTTTTATTAAAAGTCAAAGCCCTTTTCTTTGGAGAACTTAGATTATAAGTGAGGCAGCAGCACACCCACAGAAAGCAACACAAATACCCTACAACATAACTCATCTGCAAATCCAACTAAGGAACTGCTTTAGGAGGCCTGCGAGTGGGTTTGTGAAGAAAGTGGCAGGAGCCTTGCCAGGGAAAGTAAGCAAACTAATCCTGGCAGTCAGTGAAGGGACAGCTGTCCCATCTACAAAAAGAGTGAAGATAGAGCCTAGAAACATGATGAATTGTAGAGCAGAAAAGTGAGCAGAGAAAAATGGCAAAACACACTGTCAAACGTTCAAATGCTCACATTAAAAATATATCAAAAGAAATACAAATTCAAGCAAGGCACAATTTTTCCATCATCAGACTGGCAAAGATCTTTTGAAAATTATAATATTCAGGCTTGTAGGGTTCAGTGAAACCTCTGTGCCTTTTTGGCTAGAATATACTATAAATGAATAAGGGCAATATGCATCAATACCTTTAAAATAATCGTATCTTTGGCCTGTTACTAAATTTCTAGAAATTTAACCAGAGGAAATTCTTAGCCATTTATAAAAAAAAAAATTATTGTGTTTCTTTTATAGATGTACTTATAATAGCATGAATTAAATACAATCCAAATGTCCAATGATAGGGAAATGCTAACTCTGTAATGGTATAACTACTGGTGATATTCAAAATGTTTAACAACTGGTAATGGCACAGACACTTACCAACTGTAATTACAACCAACACGCCAACCAATCAAAACCAATAAACTAACCAATCAGATACACCAACCAGTTAGTAACCAACCAGGTGGATGTCAGCCTAGGGTCCTTTCATTTAACTGAAAATCATACAACTTTTAAAAACCATGTTTAATAACATCACATGGAAAGTTAAGTAGGAAAAAAAAGAGAAAAGACCTCATTATAAAAGACCACATTTACAAATGTATGCATAGGAAAAAATGGAAGGAAAATACCAAAATATAGCGGCTGTCTTGAGCGGTGAGATAATCAGTCTTGACTGGTGGGATTACTGGTGACTCATTCATTTTCTTTCTTTGTACTTTCTTATTTTTCTCCAAACATCTATGATCAACATGGATTATTTTCACAAGTTACCAGAAAAAAAAAAAAATCACAGTATATAAAAGGAAGAGAATAACTAATCAGAGAGCCATGGCTGGCTGACGTGTATGAAGCGTGAGTTGGAGTGAAGAGTAGAAATGAAGGGAAGTTCCATTTGGGAATGGAGTGTGGGAAACAAGAGGAACTTGAGGATGAGAACAGAGAAAGCATGAACAGAAGGAATTCAAAGTGCTTGAATAAGGAAATCATGAGAGGAAACCAGTGTTGGATGCAAGTGATTCTAACTGCTAGGAGGAAGTCTGGTGGAGAGAGGAGAGAAAAAGCAGACTAACGAGAGGGTTTCAATACCTCTGGCGGCTAAGCCATCATGTATGCACGTACACAGTCCTGGTTTAGGTTTCTGTCACCCTGTCAATATTTTGACTTGAGCAAAATATCTGCTCTGGTCATGCATCTTGAGTCACTCAACATCTATCTGATCAACAAATGAGGCTTTGGTATCTTCTCGCAGTTAAGTGTCTAGGTAGAAACCAGGAAACAGGAAAGAAGTAGAACACCAATACCAAAAAAGCAAGGTCGGGATTTTCACTTACCGCACCCCCCCACCACCCCTGGCAAAACAGCTCTGGATTACACAAGCTTGGAGTCAGATATCCAAAGGCATCCTTCCCTCTTTACTTGTATTTGGAAATAATTTCAAACTTAAAGAAAAATTTCAAGAATAAGAATAGAAAAAAGAATACCCATATACCCTTTACCCAGGTTCACTTGTAACATTTTGCCCATTTATTTGATCATTTGTTCTCTTTCTCTTTCCCTCTGTCTCTCTTATACATATGTAAAAAATATATATATGTAAATATATATGCAAAACATAGGTAATTTGTAATTACTTAAGAGTAAGTTGTGTAGATCATGTATATTTTTCAAAATTAGAATATTCTTTTATAAAACCATACTACGGTTGTCTATCAGCTTCAGCAATTTTAAAACTGATGCTATAATTTTATATACTATATTGCCCATATTCCAGTTTTGTCAGTTGATCTAATCATGTCCCTTGAAACACTGCTCTCCTCTAATTCCAGAGCCAGTCTAGAATCAGATCCTGCTGTTACTAGGTCTCTTTAGTCTCCTTTATTTTGAAACAAATTTATGCTACACACACACACACACACAGGCCTTTCCCCACATTCAAAAATCAATTTCATTTGAATTACATACACACTTTCTATATCAATTTTGCCAAGAGATTTGCCCTCAATGGTACCCATGCTGTCGATCTCTCTTACAGCAGATCTCCAGGAAACGTAAAGTCTGTCTAGGGGGTAGGTAGAGTTTAGTTCTGCCCTCCCTGTTGTTGTTTTTTGTTTTTTGTTTTTTGTTTTCTTTAGCCTTAAAAGGATGCGTGGCTGGAAATTTTGTTCCAAATCAATATGAACTGCTGACCATTTACTTGAAGAGAATATATTCTTCAATGCCTGACTGCAGAATGTGGTATAGAATTTTGTGTGGTGATGAATTACCAAATCACTTCACTGCCTTAAAATATTTTTCCAGGGACATGGCTCAGTCAGTTAAGTGTCTGCCTTCCACTCAGGACGTGATCCCAGAGTTCTGGGATGGAGTCCTGCATCAGGCTCCTTGCTTAACCAAGAGCCTGCTTCTCACTCTGCCTCCCTCTGCCACTCCCTCTGCCTGCTGCACCCCAGCTTGCTTTTGTGCTTTCCCTCTGACAAATAAATAAATACATAAATATTTTTTTAGAAAAATTTTTATCCCAATCCCCTCCTCCACCTATCTCCTTCTGAAGTCCCATGACCTTCTGACAGCCAGCCTGACCGAGAAAGCCCATTCCTCTTCAATTACTTTGATAAATGTAAGAGATGGCTGTGGTTGATAGACACAAACTATAAAAGACTCCAGATGAGAACCTCTGATGGCTACGGTTTCCTTCTGAGCCTAGCCAGCAGGTACTAATCCCCATACAGGCTGTTAGTCAAATGGTCTGGGTGGGGGGAACCTTGACTACTACAATGAAATCACAGACGCACTGCAAACTGAAAAACCACACCTCTCCCAATGTCACGGTTTATTTGCATGCAATCCCAGTCAAATCAATATCGCCATCTTAATCAAGAGGGAATTACAGGCTTCAGCAGAGAGGTAACATTGTTAGTAATTACATCCGAGCTGTTTTTAGACACACTGCACGCTGAGCTGAAATGCTTAAACAGATAGGGGGCAGGGGGGAACAGATACAAGGGGAAAAAAACACACGGTGAGAGTTTAAGAGCTCTTTGTGCCCAGAGTGGTGATTCAGAAGTCATTGTGTTCACATTCGAACTTTAGAATGGAAGTGCCAGACCCGGAACCTAAGGATCAAGGAAAGAAAACAGTGGTGGCATTGTGGATGTGAATAACATGAGTAGGGAGGTGTTGTAATCTTAAGTGAAACTATCCAGACTTTTTTTTTCCCCCTTTAATCAAAATACACCATCTCTGTGCAGCCTTTCAGGGGGAAATTCCTGACACAGTTGCCGTGTAAGACACAGCGGGTTTACAGCTTGCCAGAGATACAATTTGGGAAGACAACCCCTCTGGCTGGCTGTGACGCGTTCAGCGTGCTCCGTGGGAGCCCAGAGCACCGCATCCCTGCTCAGGGCTTCCTGAAGCAAGTAGGAATCAAAGGAGGTGGGGCTGGTGGGAGGGCAGATCCAGTGACATTCATTTGGACTTAAAATGTCATAAAATTCTTTTCATCCGGGTTTTTTTTTTTCCTCTCTCTCCTTTCTAATTGGTGTTCCAGGATTTGAGAAAGAGGACCTGCTAAATTAAGAAAGTCTGTGGCTGAGGAAATGTGATTTTCTTAAATCCAAGTGCAGTTGGCATGGAAGCAAAAGAGGTAAAGTGGAGGAGCGGTGCGTTAGGTAAAGAAGAAAAAAGATTTCACTTTCTAACTCTAAAATGGCAGCTTGAGCCACGCTGGCCTCAGCTGGAAAGGGCTTTGTTTATATGCAAATGACTTCTTTAAAGGTGCTAGAAAATACTTCCTTTCCTGGAGGAGGTAATCTTGGTATCTCATTTATTCTCCTCAGTTGGTTATCCTCCCTCCCACTTTTTTCTTGATATTCCTAAAGAAAATGTCAGCTTTAACTCCTATTAGAGATGATCACAGATTCCAAATTAATCATTTGGAAATTGATTTGGAATTCCAAATTGACCATTTTTCACTGGTCAAATATTGTCCCACACATAATGTTTTACCCTCATAGCTATTTTGTAGTGGTGCCTTATTATCAGGTTCCCATGAGAACAAAGTCAGCCAGGGCATTGAGAAGACAGCTATGCTGAGACCCTCAGGACGGGTTTGGTGGCAATGGCAGTGAGCCACAGAAGGCTTCATCTGTGTGCCTGATTCTGGACATATCTGTGGGGCCAGAGCACAGCCAATCTGGACAAGAAATACTTTTGTAGGCTGGTGCACCCCAGGTGTGGTGTGGGTGTGCTCGGAGTCCCCTTGGCAGAAGGCTATCGGAAAAAGGGAAGGATGTGCTTTGCCCATCATCCCTCCCTTCACAAGACAGAGCCATAGCCCGCCCTGCCTAGAAAGAAGGCAAAGTAAGGGGCTGTAAGTTCCCAGACACAGCCATATGCATCTTGAGTTACTTCATGCCATTATAAATCTCTATCCGGGAAAAAGGTGCTCTTGAATGTTGCCAATCAAATCCTCCCCCTCCATAGGATTCCATCCCTCTGCACCTGGCATTCATTGGCCTTTCCCTCTGAGGAATCCTCCACAGCAAATATCCCATTACCAAATACTGCCAATTTTACATCTTAGAATCTCACACCTGCTTTGTCTGTCTGCTTTTCCCATTCCCAATATGCTGTTCTTCACCTGCCCACTCACCTGACCACTGCAAAAACTGCTGAGCTAGACTCCTTGCCTGTGGCCTCTAACCTTCAGCATGACCTTCACACTGCCACTAGAGAGACAGACAGATGGGTGAGTGTCTGCAAAGAGAGAGAGATGGAGAGTCACCACTTTTCACCGTACAACCCAAAGCCTTTCAGTGGTGTATCCATGCAGCCAGGTTCCTATAACACAATACCACAGACCAGGTGGCTTAAACCAAGGAAATGTATATTCTCAGAGTTGCGAAGGCTCACGTCTAAGACGGAGGTGTCAGCAGTTCTGAGGCCTCTCTCCTCAGCTTGCAGATGGCCAACTTTTTGCCGTGTCACCCCTCAGTTCACTACAGGTGTACGTGTTTGGTGTCCTTATAAGGGCACCAGTCATACTGGATCAAGTTTGACCCTGATAACCCCATTTTAATTTAATTACCTCTTTAAAGACTCTATCTCCAAAAGACTCCCATTCTGAAGTACTGGGGATCGGGTCTTCAACATATGAATGGAGAGGAGGACAATTCAGCTCCTACACTACTTTGACCAACAGAACATAGTGGATGTGATGTCCTGTCTACATTTAGGCCCAAGCTTTAAAAAATCGGGAGCTTCCTCTCTTCCTGTCTCTGTAACACGTGCTATGGGAACCCAATAGCCATGCTCTGAAGCAGCTCAGGCCACATGGAGACATCGTGTGCAGGTGTTCTAGCTAATAGCCCCTGCTAAAGTCCGATGGACCACAAGATATGTGGGTGAGATGCTTTCAATTTCAACTCTAATCCCAGCAGCCTAGGGACTGCAAGCACATGAAAGACCCTGGATGAGAATCTCTAGCTGAGCCCAATCACTTCCTAGAACTGTGAGAGTTACTAAAATAATGGCTAAATTTTATACCACTAAGTTTTGTGATGGTATCTTATGAAACAGATACTTTTGTGTCAAGCCCTCTAAGAGCAGCCTTAACAAATAGTACAAATTTAGAACACAAAACACTATTCTGGCCAAATTCTACACTTCGGTAGGCTGCCAGAAGTTCTGTGTAACTTTCATTTGCTCTAGCAATTCCCGAACATTTGAACTGTCTACCAGCACCTTGCTTGTTTGCACATTTATGCCTTTGCAAATGCTATTCCCTTAACCCAAACATCCCAACTGCTTAGTTTTCCTCAGAGTAAGAGCTTGTTAACTTTTGTTGAGTCAATGAACCAGGACTAACTATATCAGGATCACTCCTGTCTTCCTCACTTTTCCCTTGAATCCTTATCTTACATCCTTTCACCAAGCTGGCCAGATTTGGCTCTTTCCTTGCCTCTTGCAACACAAGGGCCTTGACACATTATATACTTTTATATATAAAAGCTTCTCTCACCTGGGGGGGGGGGGGTGTTTCGTAACTTCTTTCCTGGAGATCATTTCCTTATTCTCTTCTTTGATTTTTGCCTCTGGTGATTCTGTTGTTTATCTACTTTTCTCTCTAATGGCTTTCAGTTATACAAGGAAGACTGTCAAGTATACAAGCCCACCTGGGGATACGCTCTGCAGAACGGAGAGTACAGCGAGGGACACAGCACACCAAGTCACTCAAGAGCCCACCAGGGTCTCACGGCACCTTCAAGCAAATGGGAACACCTCAATGCCAAAACCCACTGGCAACCAGAGATGACCTGTGGCTATACAGGTCCACCACAGTCCAACTCCAACCTTTATTTTTCACAAGTAGTAAATCAAAAAGAAAACTTTTTATAGTGGTAATTCTGGCATTTTCTTCATCCCAGCTGCTTAGTGACATTCAATTTATTTCTCTGTCCTTAGATTCAAAAAATATTTTTTTAATCTTGCAAATAAAATTGTAGCTGTCTCTTAACTTTTCCCCTGCTTCTAGTCTTTCCACCTCTCCAGTTCCTTCCACACAACATGGATAGATTTACTCTTTCTAAAATGCCACCTTGGGGTGCCTGGGTGGCTCAGTGGGTTAAGCCTCTGCCTTCGGCTCAGGTCATGATCCCAGGGGCCTGGGATTGAGTCCCTCATAGGGCTCTCTGCTCAGCAGGGAGCCTGCTTCTCCTCATCTCTCTCTCTGTCTGTCTCTCTGCCTATTTGTGATCTCTCTCTCTCTGTCAAATAAATAAATAAAATGTTTTATAAAATGCCACCTCAAACTATCATCAGAGGCTGTCCATAATCAGAAGTTCCAAAGGCCATGGCTAGAAGTCAAAGGCATCTAAGGCCTGGCCCCAGTCTGTTTCTCCCACTTCCTTTCCTATGACACCCTACATGAACCCTGACTCCAGGCAAACACATTCCCTTGTTGTCCCTCAGAACACTGGAATGCCTCACCCAGCTCTATTGAAGGAACACTTTTCTTCCTTCATCTACAAGTATCCCACTTGCCTAAGAGGCCCCTCAACTTTCATGACTCCTTCTCCAAGACCTCAGAACAAGAAACCTCTCTGAACCCAGACGATACAAGCTTCTACTAACTGAAATACACCTCTCATGCACCCCTGTCCGCATGCAGGCTCCACATGTCCAGAGAGACTTAGCCTTTCAAAGGCAGAAGCCATGCTCTGCAAAACTTTATATCCCTAGGAAGTAGCATGATTCCTAGCGATAACTGCTCAGTAAATGTCTGACATTCATACCTGACTGTATATGTATTAATAGTGTGCTTTTATTATTGATTAGACATAACCCAAATGACAGCTAAAGACCTCTTTTTTTTTTTTAAAGATTTTATTTGTTTATTTGAGAGAGAGACAGTGAGAGAGAGCATGAGCAAGGAGAAAGTCAGAGGGAGAAGCTGACTCCCCATGGAGCTGAGAGCCCGATGTGGGACTCGATCCTGGGACTCCGGGATCATGACCTGAGCTGAAGGCAGTCGTCCAACCAACTGAGCCACCCAGGGGTCCCTAAACACCTCTCTTGAGTCAGAGACCTTGACTTTCCTCCTGACCCCGGAATGATGTGTAAAACTTTAACAGGATTTACTGGCTACTTCCCATTTAAGTAATTGATTAAGAATTATACACTGTAAACACCACCTAAAGAAATGTGAAATGCTATTTCTAAAACTAACTTTGCTTAATTACAAACCATGATCCTCAATACCCCTGGGAAGTTATCAAAACAGTATCTCAGAAAAAGGCTACAGGCACCAAAATGGAGATCAAAATTATTCTTTTTTATCTCACAGGATCCTAGAATTCACATCCATGCTAAAACATGAAAGTAGCAGGCCAACAAGTCTCTGACTTTAAAAATATAAAAGCTAACCTGAAAAACAGATCAACAGGTAAAGCTCAGAATGCATTCAGCTAAGGGGAGCTGAGCTCACTTCTCATTTCTTGAGTGTGGAATGACTAGATTCTAAAAACTCTGCTAAATGCCAGTGAAGAGAAAGGGGTACAACCTTCAAACAAATAGAGCCATGTTGCCAAAGCTATATGCAATCAATGTAAGAATTAAAACATAATATGAACCCTGGATTGTGGTTAGATTTTAAATGGAACTTAATAAGACTACTGGGACAGAAAATTCTAACCAAGGGGCACCTGGGTGGCTCAGTGTGTTAAGCCACTGCCTTCGGCTCAGGTCACGATCTCAGGGTCCTGGGATCGAGCCCCGCATCAGCCTCTCTGCTCAGCAGGGAGCCTGCTTCCCTTCCTCTCTCTCTGCCTGCCTCTCTGCCTACTTGTGATCTCTCTCTGTCAAATAAATAAATAAAATCTTTAAAAAAAAAAAAAAAGGAAAGAAAATTCTAACCAAGAATTGGCAAACTGAGGCAAAACTTTCTAAAAAAAATTTTTTTTTGAGAGAGAAAGAGAGCATGTTCATAGGCAGAGGGCTGTGAGGAGAGGTAGAGGGAGAGAGAGAATCTTAGGCAGGCTCCACATTCACCCCAGAGTCCTATGCAGGGCTCAATCCCATGACCTGAGATCATGACCTGAGCCAAAACCAAGAGTCAGATGTTTAACTGACTGAACCACCCAAGAATCCCTTTAAATCACTTCTGAAAAACTAAACAAAGGGGCGCCTGGGTGGCTCAGTTGTTAAGCGTCTGCCTTCGGCTCAGGTCATGATCCCGAGGTCCTGGGATTGAGCCCCACATCGGACTCCCTGCTTCTCCTTCTCCCACTCCCCCTGCTTGTGTTCCCTCTCTCTCACTGTGTCTCTCTGTCAAATAAACAAGTAAAATCTTTAAAAAAAAAAAAAAAGAAAGAAAGAAAGAAAAAGAAAAAGAAATACTAAATAGAGTGCTGTACAGTTGTTAATCACCCAACAAATACAGATAACACATTATTGACCTTTCCTTAAATGACAATGACCAGACACATTTAACTACTCCTGATTTTGTGGATGATTAAGAGTGAGGTCAGGAAGCATTAAATAATTGACTCAGTCGCAGAGGCATCCTAGCCTAAAGGTCAACAGCCTTCTACTGCACCCTCTGCCCCTAATTCAAAAAGAATGGAACCTCTTGAGCAAAAGGGTCCAACGGCAAAATGTCTATAGTAAGTGACTCTTAAATGGACAAAATCAGAAGTATTTAATATATATCTATGGTTATGAAAAGTTGGAGTTCTTAAGTTGACTTCCTGGACCAAGGATGACTCTGGATTCGCCCCAGGAGCTAATCTTATCAATTGTCTGAAGTCCCATGTTGACGAAGTTACCAAGAATGCCTCTGGGTTTGGTAGGAAAAGCGATGCAATAGATAGGGTGTCTGCCACAGGCAAGGAGTGTTGTGTGTTAGTAGTATGCATGCCACATATTTTCTATTCCTGATTTAGACACTTAGATGTTGATCTTATAATTTTTGGTACATACCTGAAGGGTACAAGCATGCAGCTAGGTACAGCTCCTAGCAAGATCTCTAAAAAAAATACTTTGAATTTAACTGAATCTAATTATCACCAAACTGTAGCACGAGTGACTTCTGGTCTCCAAAAAGCAAAAACTTGTGTCTTGAGGGCAAGGATTTTATAGTCTTCACACTGCCTGACACAGAGGACCTATGAATGCCCACTAAACTGGGACTAGCATGGGTCAAGCATTCCACAAGGTACTGGCGATGAACAGACTGCCTCAGCAACCCTATTCTTGACTTCTCACTTTCTCTCCTACAATGTTTTATGAGATCTCCACTTTATAAAAGAGAAAGTGTCCCTATGACTGTGTTGGGGGGAATAATCTACTTTATGAGAGCTTCTGTTTAAAGTCCAGAGATAGAGCCTCCTGGCATCCTCAAAAGAGATTACAACTTGTCTTCTCATCTTTAAGAAACAAAGGAAGGAGCTACGGGGCTCAAACCCACTCTCTTCTAAGTGATGGAAAAAGCAACTTTCTCTCAGTTGGTCAGAACAACTGTTGGTGTTTTCATTTTCCCCAGGACAGTGTGCAGTTGTGTAACTCACTTGTCCCTAAACTTTAGTACTCCAGTCCCATTGTCCCTAAACTTTAGTACTCCAGTCCCATTGTCCCTAAACTTTAGTACTCCAGCTTTCTCTTTGATCCAATGATTTCAAGGAAAAGAGCAGTAGAGTTGAAAGTATACAAGCTTCTCCTTGAGTCCAGTTCTGATTCTGCTCTGCTGCTCAGCCCCAAATCATAAAGCAGAGCATTATTTCAATCTGGGTATCCCCACCAAACTCACTTAATGACTTAAGCGACTTGACCAAGTAGAACTATACTCCTTGTGATGTCTGCCTTGGGAATCTGTGCCAGGAGACACCAAGCAGCTCCCTACAAATGTTGGCTGGAAAAATTCAAGGCTGGCAAAAACCTTTTCAAGAGAAGCCTGGAAGTTTTTCAATGAAATGTCAAATAAATGTCCGCAAAGACAGCAGTATTATAAAAGATTGTATTCCCGTACTATGTCCTATAGTTTTTTACTTTAAAAAATATATATTAAAAATGAGCTCACCCAATGCTTTGCCCCCACCTGGTGTTCAAGTCATCTGGTACAGGAATAACATGTCTGACTATCCGTAATATTTTTCACGAACAATTTTATAAACAGACAATCTTCTAAGGGAGTGGAGATTATATGCTCTATAAACAAGAAGCAGTCTCTACAGTTTGGAGTACAAATAACACACACCATTAATTCCTAAAGAGTGAAGCTGAAACACCATGTGGTGGTGGGGCAGGAATTCTGCTCTATCCAAGGCCCTGACCCCCTTTCTGCTCTATGTCCTAGCGATGCTCAGGCCTTTCAGGGGCTAAAGAGTAAGGCCAGCCCAGCAGAGCCTGGTCACAAGGCTCAGACTGAAGTTGAGGGTTGCTGGTGGGGTACAATTGATGAATCATCTCCCAAGTGCGGAGAAGATGGGCAATGTCTCTAGCTACCGGAGAAAACACAGGGGCTAAGTTGGAATCAATTCCAGGGCTGAGGTGTTTCCTTCCGTATTTAAGTTCAATAAAGAAGCTTTCTGCCAAACCAGGCAATACCTGTTCAATTCAGACTTTTTCCTTTTCTTACTCTGTCCCAGCCACCAGGAGCCAGACGTTATTGACAGGGCATCACCACCCACCGAACACACTCAGTTCTCAAAACCATCCCTGGTGACAGTTTCACGGAATCATGCTTCTCAGACTCCAAACGGCTTTGCGCCTCAGGACACTGAAACATTTCTCCTCATTCTTTGGCAATTTAATGTAACTCACACCTCAAAAAAGGAGAGTGCATCACACTTCAATACTCTGCTTTGTGTTTCTCCAGTTGAGAGGAAAGATCTTGAAGTATAGCACCTTAGCTATTCTTTTCTCCCATAATGAGTTCTTTTATTTAAAGAGAGCTATCTGTCCTGAGTCCCTGGGGTTTTGAGTTCCAGGTGGAGCAGCTGGGGAAATGCTGACAGGATGCACAATGAAAGCTGGAGAGTGGTGTTACTGCCTTTCTTACATTACTCTGCTCTTGAAACTTCAGAATAAATTGCAACCTGTATAATCTTAGTGGAATCAGAATTCTTATTCCCACTGGCATTTTTTCAACTCCCAAAGTTTCAAAAAGAATATCAGAGGCAGATGGATCTTTCTAAAACAGCACTCAGCATCCTCCTCCTAATGCTATTTTCTTTCCTCTGCCTTAAAATTGTTTCTTCCCTGAAGACTCCGATGTGAAATCTGCCCTTAGGCACTTTGTCAGGATGGAACACACCCTCCACTCCTGCCTCAATGACTTTCCATGCAGAACCCAAAATCCCTTATGCCAGCTTTCCTACTCCTAAACTATCACACTGTGCCTCCGGATTTTTCCATGATAGAAAACAGAAACTAAGTTGAAAATGATAACATAAAAATATTTTACTCTAGTGATGGTTGATTCCTGAAGTTAACTGAGTCAAGAAAATCTGATTCTCCCAAAATTGGAAACTAAAAAGGAACAGTGTAACTCTCAGCAACTTTTTTTTTTTTTTTAATTTGACAGACAGAGATCACAAGTAGGCAGAGAAGCAGGCAGAGAGAGAGAGAGAGAGAGAGGAGGAAGCAGGCTCCCCGCTGAGCAGAGAGCCCGATACAGGGCTCGATCCCAGGACCAGGACCCCGGAATCATGACCTGAGCTGAAGACAGAGGCTTTAACCCACTGAGCCACGCAGGCACCCCTCCCTTAGCAATTTTTAATTATAGATCAACTGTAATCCAATTATTTTGGACTAATCAACAAGAAAATATACCTATAAGAGAGCATACACAATTAGAGAGAAATTGGTAGATTTTTGCTCAAACTAAAAAGCAAAAAAATCAGTATATGATTAAAGATAGAGAAGAAGATGAGTTCAACCCCTTTTAAGTCTTTCTGGATCAAGCGAGGAACAACATGGTAATTTTGGTTCTTTTGCCATCTGGACAAACTGCAGCTGCATATGAACCTGTCCAGGTTTTACTGAACCAGTCACTGCCTCTTAGATGTGTTATATATTCCCATTATATGCTAGTCACTGTGTATTCTCATGCCTCCTCAATCCACAAGGCACTATACAGCACAGTGGCTAGAAATATGGACTTTGGAGTTAGACTGCCTGGTCTCAAATCCTAGCTCTGTTCCTTACTATGTGGTGCTTACCAGAAGGACCCTGTTCTTTGCCCTGATGCTGGACCTTGTGACTTCAACAGTCTTCAGAACACTTGAACTTTTAATGACGTTCTACCCAAATCTACCCCTGAAGCCTCTTGGCAGGAGCCCATTGGAGGGAGGTGAAAGAGATCAGGGTGCTTAGTCCCTTGGCTCATTTCCAGCATGGGCTAACAGTGCCCCTGTCCAGAGTTCATGGCTCTGTCCAAGGTGCAACTGGCTTCACATATGTCTCTCTTCTCCCGAGTTAGACCATTTTGTAAACAAACCCTCCAACTTAACTATTCTCATGTGTCTTCTGTGCTCTGTTTGGACCCTGACTGATAAACAGTATGACTCAGGATGAATTACCTAACCTCTCCATGCCTCTATGTATAAAATGGAGATAATAATATGAACTTAACTTCTAGACTTGTGAGGATTAAATGAGTTAATAATGCACATGAAATATTTAGAACAATGCCTGGCATATAGTAAGCATAATTATTTTATTTTTATTTCTATCACCATCATTGTCAAATCGGACAGCACTAGTGACAACAAAGGTGACAACAGCCATTGTCCTCTAGGAGCTAACCACCTGATTCATAGCCATGCTGAGTTGTTTGTGGAGATCTGTTTTTTTAAAGAGAGGATCCAGAGAAATCTGATAATTACTACAGATGGTAGCTTCAGGGAAATCCCGAGATGATTTAACAACAGTGGGCAGTTCTGATCAATGATCATTACTAGGGTTCCCATTCCTAGTGGTTTAGTCCTTTACTCTGCTTTTTCTCAAAGCCCTTTTGATACATCTTAACCTAGATTCATGAATGAATAAAAAATGACTCTAACTACAAACATAATCCCTCATTTAGCACTTTATTTAGAAAAGAAAACTGATTTTACCAAAATAAACTTTTAGGCCATTTAAATGTGGACCATGCATAAGAAAAATAAGTGGGGTAAAAATATTGAAGCCTTTTAGTCTTGCTCAAGGGACTCTCACCTAACCATTTGGAGAGATTTATTTCTAACTGAGGCTTCCTAAATCCAAGAAAGAATATTATTGTATTCTCTCCCTAGAGAAGGGAAATGAATCTTGATTTTTAAAAAAAGAAGAAGAGAGAAAACGGAAGTCTCCCATCCATTCTGCAGACTGATTTATAGTACCCATTAGGTTCAGGGAAATATGAATTCTATGTGTCCAAAGCATTTGACCAGGACTTATACTCCATTCCAAGAGTGATAATAAATGGGAACGGGGTCCTTATACCTCAAAAGAGGGAAACTTATAAGAGATTATGTGTGCCCAAGTTAAATTGAGAGAGTCCCATTCCCCTGGCAGAATGAACAGCTAAATCCATCCATTTAAAAATTGAAATCTTTGGGGGAAAAGAAACTAGATCTCAACACTAAATATTTTATTTCATCTCCCTGAGACTCTATTTCCTGTAAAATGAGAGGGTTGAACCAGATGGTCCCTGTGATTCCTTCTAGTACTTTATTTCCAGAATTCAGTGAATTTTAAATTGGATATTACAGATATCAAAGAACCTCCTTCTCAGCCGCAGATTCTATTACAAAGAAACAGATGAAGGCTACATCTTAGTTGTGAAAGGATCAAAGTTACTTTTTGATTTCTTTCTTTTTTTTTTTTTAAACATCCCAGAGTGAGTTTCTGATCCTTGAGTCCAAATATATATTTTAAACCCATCCAGTTTTTCAAACTCCTGGTGAACAAATTCAGATAAAAGAAATGATTTATGAGTAGTATGCCAAAGGCCACTTCATTAACATGTCCAATTAGGAAACCTACTTGGAAGACTGAATTGAAATCAGGATGAAAAGACATTTTGAGCAATGAGAAAACAAGTCATTCACTGAGAGAAGTACTTGCATCACAGTTAGTCAGGAAAGTGCCAGTAGCTGAAACTTATTTTAGAAAACTGCAGATCAACAAGAGAGCAACATTCCAAAAGAAAAACGGGCCCAAGATTACAGTTTATAAGAGAGAAATGGAGTGCCTGCTTAGCGCAGTAGGCAGCATGTCAGTCTCGTAAGGGAGAAATGGCCAGTGAGCATTAAAAGATGCTCAGCCTCATTAATAATCAGGGAAATGTTGATAAAAACAACAAAGATCATGTCACTCTTAACACTTGGGCAAAAATCTAAATGACTGACAATACCAGGGGTTTGGTGACACATGCGGCTGGCTGCAATATAAATAAAAACAAGTGCGTCGGAGAGAAGATCTAATGAGGCTGAAGACATGCATACACTAAGGTCTAGCAAATTACCATTTGAAGTATATAATTCAGGGAAACTCTGACATAATAGTTCAAGCTGACAGCTTGCAAGAATATATTTATAATAGCAAAAATTGGGTTGCAATCAAAATGTCTACGCAATAATGAAAAGGTAAATAAATTTGGTATAATCCTATAGTGGGATATTATACAGAAGTTAAAATAAATGATCTACATTGTATGGTGACCAATGGGAGCTACATAAGCACAGCATAACATACAGAGATGTTGAATCGCTATGTTTTTCACCAAAAACTAATGCAACACCGTGTGTCAACTGTACTCAAAAAAATTTTTGACTCATAATAAACAAAATAAAAACAAAATGAATGAGCTTTTCGGCCACATGTACCAACATGACTTTGTAAATGTCTTGTTATGTATATTTGCAATTTATTTCATTTATGTAGTGTTACAGAAAATGTACATAATGCTATTGTTTATGGATAAATAAGCATGTAGTTAATATATAAAGTTATGGAACAGAATGTATATAGGGTTATATGTCTGACATCAGGAGAATAAAAACATCTGCTGAAGGAAATGAGGAAAATTGAATAAGAAAGTGTTCACAGAGAAGCCACATGGGTAGCACAGTTGGTTAAGCATCCAACTCCTAGTTTTGGCTCCGGTCGTGATCTCAGGGTCCTGATATCGGGCTCTGTGTTCAGCATGAAGTCTGCTTAAGATTCTCCCTTCCTCTTCCTCTGTCCACCCCTAACTACTGCATATGCACCCTCTCTCTCTCTTCCTCTCTCTCTAAAATAAATAAATCTTTTTAAAAAATAAATAAAGGGCTCACAAGGTCACAAGGATAGGGGATTTCCATGATGTTTTGTTATTTTTAAAAAGAGAAAAAAAATGTTCTATGGAGAGACAGAGAAATGCTCTATGGATGGAGTAGAGAAATTGTAAGAACACCTTGTGGTAACAGAAAGTAAAGAAGTACCCAACAAAGATGGGGCCTGTAGAAAGGATGTAGAAGTCATCTGGAAGGAATTACCAAAGGCCAAATCTAGGACATTTTGAGTGACAAAATAATGACAGTAATGGATTATAGCTTATAGAATACAGCAAATTCCATGAGTGCATACTGATGTTAATAAACAAGTAAGTGGGAGAGAGGCATGATGAAAAGAGAAAAATCATCAGTTGGCAAACACCAAAGTAGTAATTGTTACATGCAAGAATCACCAATGGATCCTAAAATGAGTAAGTAAAGATATGATGAGAAACAAGTTATGTTCAAAGTCTCAGTGTATTTCTCCACAAGATAGTTACTAATATTTACTAATTACAAAGAGCAGAAGACTAACTTCACAGTTGAAAAACCTGGAAAACATCTCCTTCGCCAAGTAATGGAACGTATCAACATTGAAAGCTTCTTGGTACTGTGGTTATGTAAAGTGTGAATACATTTGAGGAATCTCAGTAAAGAGTTTATGCAGACTCTATTTTTTGCAATTTTTTAAATCTAAAATTATTTCAAAATGAAATGTTTTATGAATAGCTGAAGCTAACATAACAAAAAAGTTTAAAGGTAAGGAAGTATCTATTATTTATATTCTGTATGTTTAAAATATTTTATAGTAATAGAAAAAATGAAGGATGTATAAACTTAAAATCTGAGTATAAGGAATTAGAAAGTCTAAAGAGATACTGTTATCACATAGCAATTTTTAAACAATGAGTCACTGCAGAGAGGGACCAGGTTTGTATCTGCTGGTCAGAAGCCTTGATAAAAAACTAGAAATACAAACACTAGCATGTCAAGTGGTCCTGGTCTTCTGACTCTACTATAAGCAAAATGCGTGATGTTAATTTCCTGTTCCCCAGCTGGTTTTCCCCTATGGTTTGTGTTAATTTCACTACTACTCTAATATTTTTCCTGATTTGCTTTCTACCTAATTCCTCACCAGCCTAGAGGTCTATGGCTTAGTTTATTTTGCAGCTTTAGAAGTAACTCAATTTGTAGGGAAAAAAAAACATCAGAACAAAAAATAGAGAAATCATGTGTACAGACTAGCTTTAAGGAGATGATGAACTGAACTCTGAAATGGTGAACTCAAATGGTTTCATCATACCTTCGAGTGGAGATGCTCTTCCAGCAGGTGTGTATGAAGGTCTGGAATTTGGGACTGCTATTAGAATATGACCTGGGTATTTGGGGATTATCCACAGTAAGTCGTGTGAAGTGATAAGACCACTAAGATTTGTGAACAGAAGCTTGGAAAACACTCAAATTTAAGGAGCAGGAAAAAGAGAAATCAGTCTTTATTGGGAAGGTAGTAATGGAACTGGAATTATGTTTTATTACCAGTAGTGTTAAATGATGTAAGAAATTCAAGAAAGATGAGAATGGAGGAAAACCCAGCAAATGTGAGTATTAGAATGTGGGCTTCGGGGCACTGGATTCAGCAGGATAGTTGAGAGGGATTGGACTACAAAAAGCTAAGTCCAAAGTGAGTGGGAATAAAGGGAAAGGAGTGGATATGTGGAGATGGAGTGGATATAGGGGAGACGGAGGAAGGTGAGCTGAGTGGCAGCCTTTATGGAAAGCTGCACTAAGGGAAGGACTCTAGAAAAAGATCCATGAGCATGCATGTAAGAGAGGAGAAGGAAACTGTAGAGAAGGAGGAAAAAGTATGCCCTAGAAGAGCAGAGCAAAGCCAGGGAGGAGCTGAGAGACCGTGCAGTCCATACATAGGTGGAGAGGTATGCAAGGATGGAGAGCTGAACCCACCATCTTCAGTGCAACAGCAAGAGAAAGATTGAAAGTGAGAATCTGGGAGGCAGAGAAGAGGGACACTGAAGAAACCTTCACCAGGTGCCTTGTAGAGGTCAGAATCAAAGTCACCTGCTGAATAAGGAGTACAGAGGAGAAGCTGAAAGAAAGTAGAATGGTCGAGGGGAGGGGCTCCTGAGTGGCTCAGTGGGTTAAGCCGCTGCCTTTGGCTCAGGTCATGATCTCAGGGTCCTGGGATCGAGTCCCACATCGGGCTCTCTGCTCAGCAGGAGGCCTGCTTCCCTTCCTCTCTCTCTGTGATCTCTTCCCTTCCTCTCTCCTACTGTGATCTCTCTGTCAAATAAATAAATAAAATCTTAAAAAAAAAAAAAGAATGGTCGAGGGGAAACTGCAATTTTAAAGAGTGTAAGTATAAATCAACTGCTACCCCATTTTCTCAATTGATTGTTAAACAGGGTGGAATGAAAAGGATCGATTCATATAGGATTTAATAAGGTTGCTTGTGGGGGCGCATGGGGGGCTCAGTTGTTAAGCATCTGCCTTTGGCTCAGGTCTCGATCCCAAGGTCCTAGGATCGAGCCCCACATCAAGCTCCCTACTCAGCAAGAAGTGTACTTCTTCCTCTCCCACACCCCTGCTTGTATTCCCTCTCTCACCATCTCTGTCAAATAAATAAATAAAATCTTTTTAAAAAATTAATAAGGTTGCTTGTGCACTGGTTTTGTAACTTCATTCCAATAACATACTGGAATGGATATCACTAACCTTGTTTGGTCAGTGAAGAAATCAAGGTGTGATAGTTAAAGTCAAATCAAGATAGAACTCGGTTGTTTTCACCTCACTTTGTTCACTCTAAGTACTTTGGAAGACCATGCTACTTTATACCAACTATATGCAGCCAAGCAATTTTTTTTAAAAGCTCTCAGAGAAAGCTGCCAATGTGTGTCAACAGACTCGTGCCTAATAATCTTATTAGTTGAGCAAGAGTCTTCACTCAATTTGTTACATTGTTAGATGGGGGTTGGTAGCAGGTGGTAGGTAGTGAAAGCAGCTCCTTACAGCTAGAAGCTGTTGGTAAGAGCATTTATATTGTAAAATGATGAATGACATAATACTCAATTTGGGGAAGGTGGCTGAGTCTAATAGGGTGACCCAAGGGTCAAACTCAGGCTTAGTCCTATTCAACATGTCCTGTGATGCTTTCAGCATGCATAAAAAATGTTAATAGAATCTGAAGATGGGGCACCTGGGTGGCTCCCATGGTTAAGCATCTGCCTGTCTGCCTTCAGTTCAGGTCATGATCCCAGGATCCTGGGATGAAGACCAGCATTAGGTTCCAGGGAGCCTGTTTCTCCCTCTCCCTCTTCCTCCCTCTCCCTCTGCCTGCTGTTCCCCCTGCGTGTGTGCGATATATATATATTTCTCTCTCAGTCTCTTTCTTGTTCTGTCAAATAAATAAATAAAATCTTTTTAAAAAAAAAGAATCTGAAGATAATCATAACTGATAAGTGACGAAAATGCTAACAAGGCAGGGGCAAGAAGGTAAAAGGAATTCAATATGGTTTAAGGTTTAAAGTGAAGAGAAGAGAGTAAGGAGTTGCATAAGGTTTAAAGTGAAAATATTTTTTCACTAAAAAAGTAGTGTAATTGTATAATGTATAGAATTGCTGAATCATCGTTGTATACCTGAAACTAATATGACATCGTATGTCAACTAAACTTCAATTAAAAAGAAAAAAAAAAAAAAAGATTGGCCAATTAACATACTGTAGTAAGGAAGAACTCCTATGCTCTTTGAAGAGGACCAAGAAGAACCTAGAAGATGATCAGAAGAGAGGTAGCAAGTGTAAGTGCAGACAGGACAACAAACTGTCAACCAAAATGTTCAACTGAGTTAAAATTGCAACTGGCATGCTATCACTCGCTTAATAAAGAAGTGGGAGAAAGAATGGATTTATGAATTTGTGGACATGTAAAACATGGACACACACAGAATATTTCTGAGAGGACAGGGAAGAAAATAATACCCCTGATTACCTCCTATGTAGCAAACTGTGGCCCACAAGCTACATCCAGCCTCCAGATTGTTACATTCAGCCCCATGTTACTGAAACTGTGAATATCTTTAGGCTAAGTGTAAACACTTGGGTTTACATAAGCCTTGTCATTCTCCAATTTGCCTTATACTGAGCTGATTTCACACATTTATCTGCCTGGCCCTTGGAAGGAATTTTATTGGCAGCATCACATATGCCCACACACACAGATACAGCCATACAGAGAAACAGAGAAGCATAGAAATGGGGCCCTTACAGATATATGTGGATATATTTTGAAAGGCTAACAACAATGAACTGAGTAGCTAGATTATGGGTGACTTCCTCTATTTCTCACATTTCTAAATGCCCTTCTCTAAACACATAGCGTATTTATATGATAAATAATAAGAGACGGTTGATCTTAAATTCATGTTTAAATTAACATCAGTTAGCACTCTCTAACCAAACACAATCACAGACCTTCCAGGGAGTATTAGCCTGATAGATCTGCCTTTCTGTTACCCCTTTGCAACCTCTTCGCTATCCCTTTGTACCTGTTTCCAACACGAGCCAGGACGGGTGACTGTATAGTATGGGTTGATGATACACATTAACCAAAAAACATGCCAGCTCACATGGTGTATAACGGAACCCTTTAAGAAGATTTTTTAAATTTTCATTTTCATAGGTAATATTTTCATGAGTTGTTTTTAAACTATTAAATTATAACCCACTCCCCAGATCATCCAGTTCCCCAACAGAGAGGCAACCAAACTTACCAGGTTTTATATGTATTATTTCAGAGGTGGCCTATGCAAAAATGTAATTATAAATACATAATCTTTGGGAAAATGTTACACATAGCAAACCCATTGGATTTATCTGAGTATATAAAAATAAATTTAAAATGCTTTTTGGTTGTTTTGTTTTGTTTTTACATAATGTGACGTAAGTCACTTCCAATTTATTGTGGAACAACATGGTACTTGCTACAACAATTACATGTTCATTTCATTATCATGGCAGTCACAGGCACCAATGGTTTTCTTGCTTTTCCTGGTGCAGGGGAGAGACAAGCTCCTAACAAAATATTTCAGCGAGGCAAAGCCACTGCCTTAGTGCTTTTAATGATATTCCTCTAATCTGATAATTATTATCCTATTCCTTTCCTGTTGCTGACAAAAAGCCTATAAAGGATAGCTAGTTTCAAAGTGCAATGGGCTTGATTGTGAAAATATGCAACCTTATGATTTTAGTGACAATTTATCTTAGTCAGAGCTAAGCGAATTCAAATCCAATCCATCATATTTCTACCTCCAAATCTCCTAAACAATCCTGAAAAGACACGGTTGTGTCTGCTGTTGCAAAGTCATTTATCATTTTTAAAAGAGGAGAGAGTGAGAGTGTTTTCCCGCATAATTAAGAATCAAGAGCTCCCCATGAGGATGTTGGGATTCTAACTGTGGCAGGTGTCTCTGCCCAGGGAGTTGGGAAAGAGGTTGGGATGTGAGTACATGAAGGTCCAGGTGAGATAAACATCCTTTCTTTAACAACCCAGGCAAAGGCCACATTCGAAGGGATTAGGAAAGAGGCATTCCACCTTACCCTCGGGATGTTATGGCATGACTGGTGACCTCTGTGACCTGGTCCCGACTGCGGGAGAAGAGGGTGTCTAGGAAGCAGGGGCCAGCTCTCTTCTCTCTCCTCCTCCTTGCCTCCTCCAATCTAAGTGGTGTGGCTGAGGCATGCTGAAAGGTAAGGCTGTCACACAAATCTCCTCTCCAAGAGCCTGCCAGAATATGGAGCTGTGACAGGAAATGTCGTGACACCCAAACAGAAGTCTCCCTTGTGATTTTCAGCTGTCACTATGCAGGGTGGCAAGGATGCCTTCTACTTATTCCAGAACTTGGGGTGTTGACTTTCCCTGACTCCTCTTCTGGCCAACCCTCTCCCACCCCAGCTCCAAACTGGGAGCCCATACTATCAACTCCTTAGAAGGTGAGTCCACACTGTGCTAAGAACCAGAAGTCAGGCAGCAGGGGTCAGTCAAATTGCTGCGAATTCTCACAATCCACTCTATTTCATTTTGCTTTGCTCTGGGCTCCCTGGCTCACTCCTCACATGCCTCTACATGCCTTGAAAATACACCGCCCCTACCTTTAGGAACAAACCCTTGGCTTTCCTGAAGCCATCTGACCCCATCACCCCAACACCTCTTTAATGAGATGTTCTATCATTGTTCTCACTCTCAAAGCTTCTTTCTTTAGCAAATCTAAAAACAGACATCAGGAAGAGATTAAAGTTAAGCATATCTACTTCAGGATTTTGCCAATCACTTCCACTCACCCACCCCCACTCCTATTCCACTCTGTGTCCTCAGGGCTTAGAGTTGACAGCAGACACAAACAGCATAGCACAGTTTAAGGGCAGGGCATGGACACTGTCTACCCTCACCAGGGGACTCAGGAAAAGTACTATTGTTTCAATGGCCACATGGCACCTGCCACCTTTTCCCTGTTAAAAGAGACACCAAAAAATGTGCATTTCTATTTGTTGTAAAAATGTTTACCAAGTAGATTAATCACCTTCATTCTACTTTTAACCAATTAAGGGAGTATGTGCCATCTGAAGTATAATGTGGTGAGACAGGCTCTCTTTGTCTAAGTGAACACGTATGATTTTCCCTCAACGAATGTGGACAAATCACATAGATGCATAACCCAATAGGCTTGCTTTACACAGGACAGGCATTAAAAAGACTCTTAGATTTGGGGTGCCCAACTAACTGAAAGCAAAGACAAAACATGGTAAGGGAGAAGAAGAGTATCTAAGTAACCCTAGAATGGCCTTGCCCCCAAGGGCTATAGGGCTGGAGAAACACTAGAGACCTGGAATTCAGGTTTTGCCTTGCAAAAACAATGTCATACAAATCTTCCCTGTCTTATGATAGGGTTATTTCCCAATAGACCTATTGTAAGTTCAAAATTTCCTAAATTGAAAATGCATTTAGGGCACCTGGGTGGCTCAGTTGGTTGAGCGACTACCTTCAGCTCAGGTCATGATCCCGGAGTACTGGGATCAAGTCCTACATCAGGCTCCAAGCTCCATGGGGAGTCTGCTTCTCCTTCTGACTTTCTCCCCTCTCATGCTCTCTCTCTCGCTCTCAAATAAATAAAAATTTTTTAAAAATTGCATTTAATATACATAACCTACCAAACATGGTAGCTTAGCCCACCTTACATGTGCTCTGAACCAATAGCTACCACAAAGCCTACTCTATGACCAAGACTTGAATAGATCACAGTATGGTGCAGAATGGTTGTTAGTCTATTTACTAGTTGTTGACCCTCGTGGTTGTGTAGCTGACAGCAGAGCAGTTCACTGTGGCTGCCCAGCATCACAAGAGAGTATGGTGCCACGTATCTCTAGACCAGGAGAAGCTCCAAATTCAAAATTCAAAATTCAGTTTCTACTGAATGTTTATCACTTTGACACCATCGTAAGGTTAAAAAATCATAAATCGAATCATTATAAGTCAGAAACCACTGGTAATGGGATAAAGAATGTTATCATAAGAAAAACAAGAGAAACAACGGTTTCAAGACTAGTGCTTGGGGATAATCTGAAATTAGGAGGAAATGCCCTGCCTAATGAGAGTACCCACATTTCTTTCTTTCTTTCTTTCTTTCTTTTTTTTTTTTTTAAGATTTTATTTATTTATTTGACAGAGAGAGATCACAAGTAGGCAGAGAGGCGGGGGGGGAGGAAGCAGCCTCCCCACCGAGAAGAGAAGAGAGCCCGCTGCAGGGCTCGATCCGGGGACCCTGAGATCATGACCCAAGTTGAAGGCAGAGGCTTTAACCCACTGAGCCACCCAGGTGCCCCAGCACCCACATTTCTAAAAGGACTTCTGGGAAAACCGGAGTGAAGACCGGCATGGGCAGACATCACTCTAAACAGCAGCCCAGTCTCCAAGGCCAACATCAGCCATTCATCCAAAAAGAACAACTGAATTCTACAGCTGCCAGCCTCACCATGCCGTTGGCTTTTCCCTGGCCTCTCACTGCCTGCCCATCTCAAAGATAAGATACCTTCCCATCCTCTATTCCCTCTGCACCCAGTGTAGGCTCCTGGACCACACAAGCCATTTGCTGTAGCCCAGGCTGCCTGTGCATGGTCATCTGACTGACCATCTGGGCATCTGGTGGGTTCAGTTCGCACACTTCCTTCAAAAATACCTCTCCCCTGAGCGAAGGATGCTGTGGAATGCTAATATACCTCTGAACATAAGTCTTTGTAATTTCACCCAAACCTACCCAATGCAGAGAAATAAAACAAAACCGCCCAGTAAATATGACAGTTGGGGCCATAACTGTTCCAGATGAAATTTGAAATTCCATATGAAATCTGAGTCATTAAGGACCATGATAGAGGGGAAGTCGGTGGTATGGGAGAGAAGGCATCATAGGGTGATTTAAATTGACATCCATCTGGAAGCAAAACAGTCTGTTAGTGTCAAAATGTATGGCGCATACAAATTTTGTGTGTAATTATCAGATACAGACATTGTTTATTGCTATTCAGAGGCCTTATTTTTGGTGACAGCTTCATTCTATTAGAAAAGAATCCTGTTCACCATTAAACTACTTCCAGCTGGTCAGAGACACCACCAACCTAGACGGGGACTTGCAACTGAGAGATGAATGTGCCTGGGAAAGGAATCAAAATGGGAGGCTGAGTTATACTCCAAGGACTCTCTAGGCACTAAGTAACCCCTAACAACACTCCTGTTCTTTCAGGATAATTTTTCTGCCACGGTGCATTTGGCTGGGAAACATGTGAAGCCATTTTTCCTGATAAGTATTAGATGAAAGTTTCAACTGATTTTTTGCTATCATCTGAAGGTCTCCATTGAATACGTAAGACAGCCAGCATTTAGAGCTGATTTTGAGGACTTCCTTATAAGATACTCCTTTCTCCCTTCTACCGTCACACTGTGAGCTGAGCAGAGTGCTTAAATCATGTGTATCTGAATAAAGTAAATGTTGACTTTAAAGCAATTGAGGGAAGGAAATGTTCATTACTTTCTTTTGCAATTGGAAGGCATATAATTATGAAATTTTTTAAATTTAATTTGAAAAATTAAATCATGTGATTGAAAACAAAATAAGCATTTTAGTCTCATATCTGTGGAACAGCCACCAGATGATCTGAAGGCAAAAAACGGCCTGGACATCGTATTATTTAATCATTTTCTAAATAAACAACAACACATGTCCCAAACCTGCAAGTCTAACATACATGTACTTTGTCAGCTAGACACTGAAACGTGAGACTAAGGAACAGAAGGTAGACAATTACTTAATGGCACAATATGGTTGTAACCCTAAGAAAAATGCCAAAGAGCTTATGAAGTCCCTTCAGACACCGGCCAGAAAAAAACCAGAACTTCTCTGACCAAACCAACAATCTGTCCTGCAAATTAAGAAGGACTGATGGGCCCTTCCAGGCCACCACCCTGCCTGAAGACAGAGCAAACATCATTCCAGAGAGACAAGAATCACCTGTTTGTCAAAATAGCTACAAGAGAGACCTCCACTTGCTCCCCAGAGCCATCAAGACGCCTGCACTCTCCACTGCCACCACCTCCCACTTTTCATCCAGCCTGAATCCTTTCTGCTGTGACCCAGCTCTGGTCCCTCATGGTTTAACCTTAGTGATGACAAGGGACAGTCAGACCATCCCCACCTTCTCACACTACTAATCTCCCATGTGCTTAAGACTGTTTTATGCCCAATTGCAGACTTTTTCTCAGTGATTTAGCCCCAGCCCTTTGGCATCAGGCCTACCCATTTTTAGCTCTTGCTTCACACCTATGGTAGTCCTTTGGACAATCATGCTGCCTCCTCCTAAGCAGAGTGCAGGCCTGGACACAAGGCTCCAGGGGTGTGCAGACAGTGCTGATTAGAATAAGCTTGTTTCCCAACAGACCAAGCAGAGATAAAAGAGGAACAAAGACTAGATATGGAAAGTCCCAACAGCCTTCCAGGCTTTGCTTCTAGTCTATCCCAAACACCCTGTCTCTTCTTTTGCTTAGGTTGGCTCCACTATTTTGAGACTTGCAAACTTTTTCTCACAAATACAATATTCTGTGTTTAACAGCTGCTCCCAAATACAGCTGCTTAAAGGCTGGCAAGACCCAAGTACAGAGCAAGGCAGAAAGAAGTTCTTAACAGCAAAATATCAAAACATTTGGCTACTGACCCTGTCTGGAGACTCTGTCCTAGAAATTCCCTCTTCCATCTTTGACCTCCCACCACTTCAGCTTCATGACTCCTGCAGATTTGAGGCTCCTGGCTGACTCTACCTAGATGACTGATCCAATATTATCTTCACTAATAACAGCCAACTCAACATGCCCACCTGCACAGCCATGACCTCTTCCCCAGCCTTTGCTAGGGTTCCAACCATCTATTCCAGTGCCAACATTTCACAGAAGCTGAGAAAAATATGAAGTACATCTAACCATAAAGCCCTAATACTGTCTGTTCACTTGACTTCTGCTGAATCATCTACAACTTACCCCAGAGTCACTGAATTCCGCAGCAGTATCTAAATCATGAAGGAATTTGCTATGCCAATATTTAGCAGTGTAACCTTTAGCTGAGTGTTTTATGATCCCCTAGCTCTGTTTCCTCAACTGTTTTCAGAGTTTGTTTCTCTCAACACCAGCCCAGTGGCCCAGAACCTTGACGGCCAAATTACAAGACTCCTCTTAGGTGTCTGATCTCAGTTTCCTTCTAAGAAGGTACTTATTTTAACTTCATGACTACTAACAGAAGGAATAGCTTCTAGGCAATACGCCTTAAAAAGGCTGTTCCCTAGAAACATGCGGCAGTTTTCTGTCTTATCAAAAAAGAGTCAAACTGATCCTTCTGAATATGCAGAATTTCACTTAACATGTGAATCCTACTGAAACTCCAGTTTTCCTAACCGAAAAACCATTTTTAGCATTTTGACACATATCTTTATTTCTACACTACATAAGAATGGTATCTGTAATGATTTCCCTTCCTCCCTTCCTTTCTTTCTCTCATTCCCCTCAAGTTCCAATGTTTCCTGAATGTCCTCTGAATTCTTCTGTTTTCGTCTTCATTTACTTCCCCTAACCTGAGTCCCTGCTATCCTGGCTACTTTTACCTTTTCAAATTCCTATTTAGGAAAAACTTAACCAGGTTTTATTTTCATTAAATTTCCCATCAATCTGGGGCGCCTGGGGGGCTCAGTGGGTTAAAGCCTCTACTTTCAGCTCAGATCATGATCCGGGGATCCTGGGATCGAGCCCTGCATCGGGCTCTCTGCTGAGCGGGGAGCCTGCTTCCCCCACTTCTCTCTGCCTGCCTCTCTGCCTACTTGTGATCTCTGTCTGTCAAATAAATAAATAAAATCTTTAAATAAATAAGTAAATTTCCCATCAATCATTAACACTGCTCCTGAGCATTTACCTTATATTTCGATAACCAGTCGTATCAGAGGAGAGGTAACACGACTTTCTTGGGCAATTCTGTTGTACATATTTTGTATCCTATCCTATTTCTAGACCCCCCTCTGTAGTCTGCTCACATTTGCTGGGGACGTTACACCCAATCCGTTATCCAGAAAATGGAAATATAATACTAAATGATTTATTGTAGCCCCCATTTCTTTCATAATGTCACAAAAATGTATAACACTTAAAAAGCCAATGATCCCTGAGGTCATTTATCTTCTAGAAAGAACAAGTTTGCTCTTGTGGAGCAGAATCTGTATCAGGTGTAGTTCTTACGTTATAAGATATGTACCCTTAATGCACAACATCAAGGCAGCCTGCCAGTACCCAGCATCCATTCAGTGTCCTGATGGTGCAAAACCCATTAGATGAAGGCAGGTGGGCTTTTACCATTCAGAGGTAAGGACCAAGTGTTTCAGCAATTCACTTCAGCCTCAATGTCAGATGTGGTTTCACAGAGAGATAATGACCCCCTTCAAACAATAGGAAATAACTGAGAAAAGTTATTATGTCACTGTTAAAAAACGTCCTTGATTATCCCGCCCTAGCTGTTACCTAATCTGAGTTTTATTTCTAAAGGCTCCTGAGTGGGAAGGCTTAAGCGCTTGCACATACCTAGCTCATGAAGTAATTGCCTTCAACGCACGCCAGCTATTGGTAGCAGAATGTGAGCAACTGGGGAATAAGGGGCTGAGGTAACTGAGGAATGAGGTAGCAGTCAAAGAAGTTACAAATCTACCCCCAATCTGGCAGAGCTCTTACCCCCCAACAAAGGCAAGGATTCAGCACAGGAGAGCTGTTTACAGAACACCAGCTGGCCTGATGCGACTTCTCCCAGCGCCATCTGCCTCCAGAGAGGCTCTCACCTGGGCTCAGGCGGCTTCCGACAGGAGCCCCAGGCAAGGGGCAGTCGTGATCCCCGCCGCCAACCGCCACCTCCCCAGACGGCCTCCTTGGGGAGCAACCAGTTGTCCAGGTATTAGATTCACTCCCTCACCCTCAGGCAAGTGTGAAACTAACCTTCTCTGATGACCTTCTTTCAAGCCTTCTGCTCCCTCTCAGCTCCTGTGAGTTAGCAGTTCTCCTAAATTCCTGATAAAAAGAAGCAATGCAAACATATTTCCTATCACTGAAAATCAACCCTTCCACATCCCCCCCCCCAACAAAACATTATACATCCCTTTGAAATGATGATGTTATTACACTTCTTGACAAAAGAAAAAAAGAAAAAAATTCATTTAGATGATTACATTGAAAGTGCGGATTGTAACACATTAATCTGACAGTGTTTTTTAAATAACTGTTTATGTATTTTTTTAAGGCATTAAAACGTCTGTAAGGGATTACATCAAATATTAGCTGTGGTCATCTCTGGAAAGTGGAATTACAAGTTATTTTTTCATTTTGCCCGCCCTTGTTTTCTAATTCTTTGATGAATACGTAATATAACTGTAATGTTTTTAAATAATAAGATAAAGAAATTCAGCCTCAAAATATGTGGATTCTTTTTTCCTTCTTTTATGTTGGGGAATTTTGAGACAGCAGTCGTTGAACAGGGGCACTACAGTTCCCTAACTCTGGGAGAAATCTCCATTGGCCACAAGAGTTCCTAAGTGCTCTGCGCCCCGCAAAGGAACAGAAGAGCCTTATAAAGAAAATTGAGGCCTTGAGGAACCACTGATTAAACACAGAAGAATTTCAGGAGGCTTGAAAGGGGAGGTCCAAGTAACATGGCTTTAAAAAGTTGTTTAAAGGAAATAAAAGTACCTTTTAAACAAAATATATTGATTCTGAAACTATTACCCTGACCTTTTCTTGATGATCAAAAGTAGATAGAATTTTGTTCATAACCATCGTAATTTTCTTTTTGTATTTTTACCACCACTACCTAATATAAAACATCTGCTGCCCTTGGACTGCCCTCCAATGTGCCTGCTACCCACCACATATCCAAGCCAACGCCTCAACTATGAAGCTGTTTTTAACTATATTCTTTCTGTGCTTCGATCATCTATAGAATTGGCTTGGTTTCAATAATATAAAACCTTTATGTGGTTATTTAAAATTTAAAATATATATGGCTTCACCTCCTAAGATTTCAGTTTACTACCAAGGGATCTGCTAGTTGTCCCCAAAATATATTTTTTTCCCTTCCTCCAGAGTAATAGAGCTTCCAGTCTTACCTGGGGCACATAGTCAGCCATAACAAAGGCCACATTTCCTACCCTCCTTGCTGTTAGAATTCACAATGTGACTAGGTTCTAGCCAGTGTAAGACTGATTAATTAATTGACTAATTAATTAATCCCTGAGTGCAACTTATAGGAAGTGCCTGTAAAGAAAGGAAGCATGCTCTTCTTTCCTTCTTTTTCTTGGAAATGTTGATGTGACGGCTGGAGCTCAGGCAGTCCACTGGTACCCTAAAGTGAAAGTCATATGCCTAACCTCAGGAACACAGAACAATAATATACTAATAAACTGGGCCCTGATATTATGAACCTTCTCTAATGGCCTGGACTGCTTTTCTCTCGATTAAGTTTATGTAAGAAATAAATTTCCATCCATCTTAAGTCTTTGCTATTTTGAAGTTTCTGTCACTCACTGATGACCTAATCCTAACTGGTAAAAACAATGACCATAATTTCATTCATTCGACAGATATTTCCTGAGCACCCACTGTGTGCTAAGTATTGTCCTGGCTCTGGAAATACAGCAGTCAACAAAGTAGGGAGGATCCCCCTCTCCTCTTCCCATTGTGGAGCTTGCATTCTAGCTCAACACCCACACAGGTCCTATCACAGTGTATGCATCTGGTAGGTGCTAGACTATCTGATGAGCAAGTCAACAACGAACCCTCCTGTTTCTCCTTGTCTTTAAAACGCATTTGGTGCTCATCAATCTGAGAATCTTTGTACAGATAATGCTGAAAGAAAAAAATTCACAACTACTTTTTAAAAGAAGCAAAATTAACTGAAGGTTGCTGGAGGGGAGATGGTAGGGGAATGGGGAAAGTGGGTGATGGACATTAAAGAGGGTATGTGATATAATGAGCACTGGATATAAGACTGATGAATCACTGACCTCTACCTCTGAAACTAATAATACGTTACATGTTAATTAATTGAATTTAAATTAAAAAAAATTTTTTAAGAAAATTTTTTTAAATTAAAAAAAAAACAGTTGAGAGACAAAAAAAGATAAAGCAAACAGGACAAAATGTTAATAATTACTTAATCTAGAAAACGGGTATATTATTCTCTCTACTTTAGTGTTTGAAAAAATTTTCTAATAATAAATTTTTAAAATAATAAAAGAAACAAAATTTTTAACCAACCTTTCCTGCTACCATACTCCCCAACCCCCCAAATTACGTTAAATACATTAACAAAGCCTAACGTTGCCTTGAATTATAATAAACAATGATGGTGCCATGATCAAAATGCTGCATTGTAGTGTTACACAAACTCTCAATGCATCCATTTCCTTATCCACAGTGAGGATATGTATACGACTGTTATAAGAAGTAAATGAGATAATGTCTCAAAACCAGTTAATAAATATTAGCCATATTCAGTTGATAGTAAATATTAATAGCTTTAAAAGTACTCATAATCTTTAATTGAGTAATTCCATTTCTGTGATTCTATCCTAAGAAAATAATCCTAAGTATGAGAGAAAATGTTATGAAAAAAGCTGCTCATCCCAGAGTCATTTTTAATAGGTACAAACCACAGATTTAGTGACCTTCCCCTGCCACCCTGAGTTTCACCCAATAGTGAGCTAAGGCCTTGTGCTCTGGCCCAAGCCAAGATCTATAAACCCAAGATGAGCTGGGAAGATATAGACAGGGTTGGGAAGAGGCAAAAAAACAAGTCCAATTTCCTGGCAAGACAGCTTTACCAGAAGGAATAGTTCAAAATGTCAAGTACATCAGGGTAGAGCAGAGTAAGAGAGCCAAAATGAAGCTTGACCCCTGAGATCAAGCTCCTTAAGGGAACATTCAAGAATGTGGATCCTGGAAAGATGCCCTGAGAACGGGTGGGAAAGGGAAGGAAGAATATCTCAGGCACAGTTGGTGGGTGGGCCAGAGTTGCTGAGTCCTGAATAGAAAACAAAATAAACTTCCAACATAGGAGGAATGGCTAAATAAAGTATCGAACACTGTAATAAAATTATTATGTACCATTTAAAAAATACTGATTAGAAAAACTATAGTAATCAGAAGAAAATGTTTGACTATTGTTAGGTACATATGGATATATAAAGATATATACAAGTACATACCACATGCATATGTAAATGTACATATATATATTTATATATGCTTATATATATACTTATATATATAAGTATATATGATATATGTATGTGTATATAAACACACATACATACATATTTATGTATATGATAGCAACTATGGCATATGCATAGAAAAAATACTTGGAGGAACCACATCAAAATACTAATAATTGTTTCATTAGGAAAGTAAAGTAATGTTACATTTGCCCTTTTTTATTTATTAAATTTTACTGAATATGTAAGTTTTAAATACATTTTTAAAAAATTATTTTTATTTTAGAGAGAGAGTAAGCATGAATAGGGGAGAGGGAGAGAGAGAGACTATCGAGCAGACTGCCCACTGAGTGTGGAGCCTGATGTGGGGCTCAATCCCAGGACCAAGATCATGACCTGAGCCAAAACCAACAGTTGGATGCTTGACCAACTGAGCCACCAAGGTGCTCCAGGTAACATTTTTATTTAAAAACTCGGGTGTGGGGGCACCTGGGTGGCTCAGTGGATTAAGCCACTGCCTTCAGCTCAGGTCATGATCCCAGGGTCCGGGGATCAAGTCCCGCATCAGGCTCTCTGCTCAGCGGGGAGCCTGCTTCCTCCTCTCTCTCTCTCTCTGCCTGCCTCTCTGCCTACTTGTGATCTCTCTCTGTCAAACAAATAAATAAAAAAACTCGGTGTGAGGACAAAAAGAAAATTAGACACATTCATATAAATGTTACAGTGTTATTACTCCAGAAATTTGTTTTTTAAGAATAAAATATGTATGTGTTATGCAACAAGCCACATTTTCCATGTCTTAAATCCTGTCCTCTAAATACCAACTGATGAGACTCTGGATAAAGAATGTTCCTCCCGGGGCGCTTGGGTGGATCAGTTGGTTAAAGCCTCTGCCTTCGGCTCAGGTCATGATCCCAGAATCCTGGGATCGAGCCCCGCATCGGGCTCTCTGCTCAGCGGAGCCTGCTTCTCCCTCTCTCTCTGCCTACTTGTGATCTCTCTCTCTCTGTGTCAAATAAATAAATAAAATTTAAAAAAAAAAAAAAATGTTCCTCCCTTGGCCTAGTTTTGGCTTTAGGAGAATAAATGTAACTCTTCCCTGACATAGGATATCATTTAGGGAAAAAAACTCACTTATGGGATATATGCTAGTGGTCACCAATTACCCGGGTCTTTTCCAAAGGACCAAATAAACCTTATTCATACATTACATGAAGTAACCCAAAAGAAAGCAAAGGCTACAAATATGAGGACTGTTAAATTCCTCACATTATATGTTTCTTCATCCTTATTAGGAACTTCTTAACAGAATGGATATCATTTCAGTCCCTGAACTTACCAGAGCACCAGTTTATCTTTGATTTTGGTAACTCTATGGTTGTAATCAGAATCAATTAATCCATGCAACAGATTAATCACATGATTATCAATATCAACCACTAAGCCTACCAAAGACTTCCCATGAATTTTCTGAATCAAATGAATTTAGGTAAGTGTTTAGAATAACATTCTTTTATCAAGGATTGATTTTTAATTTAAGTTTTAAATTTTTTCTAAAGCTCCCCTAACAGTTGGGGAAATGTGAATGTGTCCTGGATATTAGATAAGGTGAAAATGCATTTATATGGAAAGGCAGAGACTCTTGACTTTAAGAATCAAGTGGCAAAATAGCAAATGAAGTATGATCTCATTCTAGGAACAAAAATACATATATATGCATAATTGAAGGGGATCTGGAAAGATATATAATGAAAGGTGGGTAGGAATCATCTCTGAATAATAAAAATAGTATTTTATAGTCTTATTTTTTGCTTATTTGTATTTTTAAAATTTTCTATAATACACATATATTGTGTTTGTAATCATAAAAGAAACTATCAACTACAAAAAAAAAAAAAAAATGAAAAAACAAAAACTCTCCGGGGCTCCTGAGGGGCTCAGGTGGTTTAGGTGTTCCACTCATGTCATGATCTCTGGGTCCTGGGGTCAGGTTCCTGGCTCAGTGAGGAGTCTGCTTCTCCCTCTGCCTCTCTCATCACTCATTCTCTCTCTCTCTCTCTCTCAAATGAATAAATTTTTAAAAATTTTAATAAAATAAAACTATAAACTCCCCTTAGAGTAAAAAAATAGATCTCTGCATATCCTGGTTCTAGCTAAGTACAGTATTCAGAATAAAATGCCAGAACCCACTAGAAAGCCAGAAATGTGGGACTAGCTTCCTCGTAAGTAAGGAATATAAATTTAAAAAGAAAATTTCATGGGAAAAAAGATGTTCTGCAATGGGGCACCTGGGTGGCTCAGTGGGTTAGGCCGCTGCCTTCGGCTCAGGTCATGATCTCAGGGTCCTGGGATCGAGTCCCGCGTCGGGCTCTGTGCTCAGCAGGGAGCCTGCTTCCTCCTCCCTCTCTCTCTGCCTGCCTCTCTGCCTACTTGTGATCTCTCTCTGTCGAATAAATAAATAAAATCTTAAAAAAAAAAAAAAAAAAAAAGAAAAAAAAAAAAGATGTTCTGCAAGATTCCCTGCCCAAGTTTGCCAGTTCAAAGACTTAACACATTTTGCATAAAATTTTAATAAATAAATAGATTTTAGGGTTGTTTACCCAAACCAAATCCTACTCTGATCATTTTGATGTTCCCCATCATGAATCACAACCTCCCAACAAAACTCTCTAGGCTGCAGCTCTCCATCCTACTATCTGTTTGTAGTGTTCCCTTTAAAATATAACAGCTAGATGAACTAGTGATATTTAAGACTTTTTATATGGTTTGGTAACCCTGAAATATTCATCTGTTATGCTTAAATATGAAGGTAAATTATTCATTGACCACTTCAGCTGTAATGATTCCAAAGCAGCTGTTATTTACCTGGGCAACGGTCCTCAAATTAAAATAATTCTCTGAATCAGCTCTAGGCTCCATGCTGCTACTCCTTATGTTTCACAGATAGGTTGTAGCAGCTCCAAAAAAGGTCTGTGGACCAAGGAGTAAGTAACCATTTTCAAAAGCATCATTATAAACTGTATTTACATTATAGTGAGAGACAGGACGATCAGGTAAATAATTAAAAGTGACAGGTCTGAAATGAAACAAAATGATCCCAAGGAAACAAAAGGCATTTTTATATCACCTTTCAAGCAATATACATATGTGTAAAGAATGTTATTTTTTAGCCCCAAAAGAAAAAGCAGTATAGAAATAAATTATATAGCTCCCTTATACCTTCTAAATTAAAGGTTTGCACCTAGAAAAAAGTAAAATAAAATTGTGCCAACTCTAAATATACCCTCCTCAACACTGATAAAGGATTTCCTTGCTTTCAATGATGCTTACTATAATATGACATTTAAGAACCAGAACACAGAATGCCTATGTATAAGTAGGACTCTGCTGAGTTTTTGAATTCCATCCATATAAAAATAAATGGGTCAGTGGATTCTGGTTCTGCCACGGCAGTGTGAGCCCACGATAACCTAGCCCTCCTACTGTTTACAATTAAAAGCTCTGATAAAAATATGGGGGGGGGGGAGAGAACTACCTGAGAACTGTGAAAGTAAACAAAAGCAGATGGATTTGGGGGGATGGGTGAGTTTTCCATTCTCTCTTTTCTCAAGCAGCTTTATCCTGAGAATAGGCTCCAGTTTCAGAACAGTATGTACTATAGGCAGCTAAAATTCCAATAGAAACGTCTTTTTAGCCACAGGGACCAGAAATCTTGATGCTGTGGGGGTAGAGTGAATGGGAGAAATCCCCAAAGGGAAAGAAACAGAGACGGGGGCTCCCCAACTCTGCGAATGAGCCCTTCATGTAAGGTACAGACTCAAATCAACACAGCAAAGGCACTGACAATTTAAATGAGATATGAACCACCTGCATAAGTCGCAGACTAACCCCTGAACTATGCATGTGCAGGACAGACCCAAAGTGGTACATTAAAGGCTTGACTACTTTAACTGAGATTTAAACCACTGCCCACAAAGGTTAAGAAGAACTTAGCTAAAGTCAGAGCCCAGCTGGGTCAATTGCTTACTGAAGCAAAAACATCAACATTCTCCTAAGGATTATTTAAAAAAAAAAAAAAACCCAAAACCCATACAATATTACATCAATAATGTTCAGGATACAACCTGAAAATACCTGACAACCAAAAAAAACAGGAAAACGTGACAAATTCTTTAGGGAAAAACAGTCAATAGAGGACAACCTCAAGATCACCTAAATGGTGAAACTATCAAAGACTTTTTTTTTTTTAAAGATTTTATTTATTTGTCAGAGAGAGCGAGCACAAGCAGGGGTAGCAACAGGCAGAGGGAGAAGCAAGCTCCCAACCAAGCAAGGAGCCCCATGCGGTGCTGGATCCCAAGACCCTAGGATTATGACCAGGGCCAAAGGCAGATACTTTACCAATTGAGACACACAGGCACCCTATCAAAGATTTTCAAAGAGCTACTATAACTATGCTCTATGAGGTAAAACACATCTGAAATGAATGAAAAGAGAAAGTAAAGAAACGAAAACTAAAAACAACAACAACTACAAAACACACCCATCTGGAAACTTTAGGACTGAAAAATGTATTATCTAAATTAATATTTTTCCACTGGATGGGTCCAATAGCAGAATGTAGATAACTAAGGGTAATGAAGATAGAGCAACAGTGATTATCCAAATTGAAGAATAAAGAGAAAAGATTGAAAAAATGAACAACAGTTTCCAGACTTTAGGACAATATCAAAAAAGCCTAGGATTAGAATTCTACAAAACCATCACTAAAACAAAGAAATTAACTTAACAAGGTGCACAGTTCAAGGTAAATATGCAGTATCAATTATATTCTTTTGTTCCAGCAGCAATTGGAGAATAAAATTTATAAAACTTCTATTTATAATATCACCAAAAATTGTAAAATACATAGGAACAAATCTAGCAAAAGATGACCAAGACTTCTACACTAAAACTATAAAACATTGCTGAAGAGAATTAAAGAAGATCTAAATAAATGGAAAGCTATAGCGTACTCATGAATTAAAACCTCATTTTTTGGGGCGCCTGGGTGGCTCAGTGGGTTAAGCCGCTGCCTTCGGCTCAGGTCATGATCTCAGAGTCCTGGGATCGAGTCCCGCATCGGGCTCTCTGCTCAGCAGAGAGCCTGCTTCCCTCTCTCTCTCTGCCTGCCTCTCCATCTACTTGTGATTTCTATCAAATAAATAAATAAAATATTAAAAAAAAAAAAAAAAAAAAACCTCATTTTTTAAATGGCAGTATCTCTAGTACAAACTATATTCCATGTGATACCAAATCAGCAAGTTTTTGTTTTGTTTTGTAGAATTTGACAGTCTGATTCCAAAGTTTATATGATAATGCAAAAGATCTAGAGTGATCTGGGGCGCCTGGGTGGCTCAGTGGGTTAAAGCCTCTGCCTTCAGCTCAGGTCATGATCCCAGGGTCCTGGGATCAATCCCCTTCTGGCTCTCTGCTCAGCAGGGAGCCTGCTTCCCTTCCGCTCTCTCTGCCTGCCTCTCTGCCTACTGGTGATCTCGTGCTGTCAAATAAATAAATAAATAAAATCTTAAAAAAAAAAAAGATCTAGAGTGATCAAAAGAATTAGAAGTAGAAAGAGAAAGGGTCATCTGAGTGGCTCAGTTAAGCAACTGACTTTAGATCAGGTCATGATCTCTGGGTCATAGGATCTGCCCACAAGTCCTGCTCAGCAAGGAATCTGCTTCCCCTCTGCCCCTCCCCCTGCTCATTCTGTCTGTCTGTCTCTCTCAAATGAATAAATAAAATCTTTAAAAAAAAAAAAAAAAAGGAGAAAGAGGACAGCAAACTTGGAAGACTTGTCCTACCTTATTTCAATACTATAAAGCTACAAAAATCAAGACAGTTTGTTATTGGTTAAAAAATAGGCATATAGGTAAATGAAACAAGAGAATCCAGAAATAGATACATACATGTGTCAACTCTGTGTGTGTGTGTGTGTGTGTTTACAAAGGTGCCAATTCAGAAGGGAAAATCATTTCAACAAAATAGTTATACACGAACTGAATATATGTGGAAAAACTAAACATCTATTCTTACTTCACATCACACAGAAAAATTAACTCAAAAGAAGGTCATTGGCCTATATGTAAACCTAAAATCATAAAACTTCTAGAAGAAAACTCAGAATAAATCTTTACAACTTTGGATTAAGCAAGATTTCGTAGATGGGATACCAAAACCCAAACCATAAAAGGAAAAATAAAGAATTGGACTTGATACAAATTTAAAACTTTGGTTTTTCATAAGACACCATTATGAAAGTGAAAAGGCAAGGGATGCCTGGTTCAGTCGGTTGAGTGTCTGACTCTTGGTTTCAGCTTGGCCTGTGATCTCATTGATGAGTGGTGAGATTGAGCCTGCATGAACTCGATCTCCAAGCAGATCTCTCCCTCTGCCCCCCCACCGACAGTTGTGTGCATGTGTTCTCTCTCTCAAATAAATAAATGAAACTTTTAAAAAGAAAAAAGAAGGTGAAAAGTCAAGCCACAGATGGGGAGAAAATATTGACAACATATATCAAAGGACTTTTACGTGGTATTTATGAACTCTTATAACTCAATAATATGAAGCCCAACAACACAATTTTTTAAATGGACAAACTATTTGAGCAGACAACTAATCAAAGATATACAGAAGGCCAATAAGCTTATGAAAAGATACTCAACATCATTAGTTATCAGGGAAATTCAAATTAAAACCATGATGAGATATCATTACATAGCCATTAGAGTGGCTAAAATGAAGACTGAGCATGCCAAATGATAGCAAAAATATGGAGTAGCCAAATTCTCCTAACTACTGGCAGGAATGTAAAATGGCATAATTAATTTGGAAAATATTTTTGTAATTTCTTAAAACGTTAAACATATACCTACCACAAGACCAAGACCAAGGCATTCCACTCCTGGGCATCTAGCTATAAGAAACAAAGACATCTGTCCCCACAAAGACCTGTACATGAATGTTCTTCACAGCTTTATTTATAATAGCCTCAACCTGGAAATAACCCAAATGTCCATCAACAAGTAAATAAGAAAAACAAACTGCAATATATCTACACAAATACAACTCGGTAATAAAAAAATAAATGAACTATTGAGACATGACATAGCATGTTAGAATCTAAAAATCATGATGTGGGAATTCAGTAAAGTGTCAGGATATAAAATCAATGCACAGAAATCAGTTGCATTTCTCTACACCAACAACAAGACAGAAGAAAGAGAAATTAAGGAGTCGATCCCATTTACAATCACAACCAAAACCATAAGACACCTAGGAATAAACCTAACCAAAGAGGAAAAGAATCTGTACTCAGAAAAGTATAAAGTACTCATGAGAGAAATTGAGGAAGACACAAAGAAATGAAAAAACGTTCCATGCTCACAGGTTGGAAGAACAAATATTATAAAAATGTCTAAGCTACCTAAAGCAATCTATACATTTAATGCAATCCCTATCAAAATACCATCAATTTTTTTCAAAGAAATGGAACAAATAATCCTAAAATTTATATGGAACCAGAAAAGACCTCAAATTGCCAGAGGGATGTTGAAAAAGAAAACCAAAGTTTGTGGCATCACAATTCCAGACTTCAAACTCTTACAAATCTATAGTCGTCAAGACAGTATGGTACTGGTACAAAAACAGACACATACACCAACGGAACAGAATAGAGAGCCCAGAAATAGAGAAATAGACCCTCAACTCTATGGTCAACTAATCTTCGACAAAGCAGGAAAGAACGTCCAATGGAAAAAAGACAGTCTCTTCCACAAAGGGTGTTGGGAAAATTGGACAGCCACATGCAGAAGAATGAAACTGGACCATTTCCTTACATCACACACAAAAATAGACTCAAAATGGATGAAAGACCTCAATGTGAGACAGCAATCCATCAGAATCCTTGAGGAGACCACAGGCAGCAAACTCTTCCTAGAAACATCGCCAAAGACAAGGGCAGCAAGGACAAAAATGAACCATTGGGACTTCATTAAGATCAAAAGCTTTTGCACAGCAAAGGAAACAGTCAACAAAACCAAAAGACAACTGACAGAATGGGAGAAGATATTCGCAACGACATATCAAATAAAGGGCTAGTATCCAAAATCTATAAAGAACTTATCAAACTCAACACCCAAAGAACAAATAATCCAATCAAGAAATGGATAGAAAACATGAACAGACATTTCTGCAAATAAGACATCCAGGTGGCCAACAGACACATGAAAAAGTGCTCCACATCACTCAGCATCAGGGAAATACAAATCATAACCACAATGAGATACCACCTCACACCAGTCAGAATGGCTACAATTAAAAAGTCAGGAAACGACAGATGTTGGAAAGGATGCAGAGAAAGGGGACCCCCCTACACTGTTGGTGGGAATGCAAGCTGGTGCAGCCACTCTGGAAAATAGCATGGGGTTTCCCCAAAAAGTTAAAAATAGAGCTACCTTATGACCCAGCAATCACACTACTGGGTATTTACCCTAAAGACACAAATGTAGTGATCCGAAGGGGCACGTGCACTTTAATGTTTATAGCAGCAATGTCCACAATAGCCAAACTATGGAAAGAACCTAGATGTCCATCAACAGATGAATGGATAAAGAAGAAGTGGTGTACATATCTGCAATGGAATACTATGCAGCCATCAAAAGAAATGAAATCTTGCCATTTGTAATGATGTGGATGGAACTAGAGAGTATAATGCTAAGCGAAGTAAGTCAAAGAAAGATAATTATCATATGATCTCTCTGATATGAGGAATTTGAGAGGTAGGTGGGGTGTTGTGTGGGGGAGGGAAGGAAAAAAATGAAACAAGATGGGAGCAGGAGGGAGAAAAACCATGAGAGACTCTCACAAACTGAGGGTTACGTGGGAGTAGGGAGGTAGGGATGGGGTGGTTGGGTGATGGACAATGGGGAGGGTATGTGCTATGGTCAGTACTGTGAAATGTGTAAGCCTGAAGATTTATAGACCTGTACCCCTGGGGCAAATAATACATTATATGTTAATAAAAAAATAAATAAAATAAAAATCATGACGTGGAATAAAAAATTCAGGCAAAAAAGAGTATACTACAAAGTAAGCTAATTAGTGGTTGTCTGGGGAAAAGTGTGGAGGGAGAGATGATTACAAAAGGGATCAAAGAAACTTTTGAGAATGATGGAAATGTTTGTTATATTGATTGTGGTGGTTACATGGGTATATACATATGTCAAAACTGTTCAAATTGTGCAGTTCAAATATGTGCATTCTACTGGACTCCAATTGCATCTCAATAAAATTATACCAAAAATAAGAAGGGAGAAACCATCTTATTGACAAATGTAACAAGCAGTCCTACGCTTCCAGCCATATTGTGAACTAGATAACCTAATTGTCTCACTATAAAACAGAAATGACTGGTAAACTATTAACAAACATCCTCTTAAGTGTGTTTTGACTTCATGAAAAAGAAAAACACACAGTTTTCGTCTACCCTTAAAGACTAGAGGGAGAGAATGCTGGTCCCTTAAGCAAGGGGCTTTGGTTTATAAAAGCACTCACAGACAAGAACTTTGCTTGGATTTGGGACTGAGGGTAGGATTTGGGACCGAGACTCCCCCAGATTCCTGAAAGCAATGAAGACCTACACCCTCAGTAAAAGATTGGTCCAACAAAACATTTCACTTGCTAGCACAGGAAAAAATCAGGAAGCTCTCCTGCCTTGGGAAAGGTCTCCCCTGAGAATATATAATCACAGTCAATCCTCATGTGTGCTTACGATTTGAATATATATTACCTCTGTAGTCAGGTAACCCCAAGTAAAGAAATTAACCTAAAAGGTGGTCTAGAGGACACGTGGCAGGCTCAGTCGGAAGAGCATTGACTCGATCTCAGGGTTGTTAGTTTAAGCCCTATATTGGGTGTAGAGAGTACTATAAATAAATAAACAAATAAATAGTGTTCAGGCTAAAAATGTCCCTGAAGCACCTGGCAGAAAAAAACAAAGCTTCTCAATATGAAAAAATTTTGAATCAAGCCTCACGGGATTCCCTAATAATACCCCACTAGGAAGTGAGCTCACAATACAAAATAACAAAATATGTTAGAAACCTAGAAAGGTAATATATGTGCAAAGGTATAGCACTTGCATTAACACTTTTGTTGCTAAATATTAGAATTTTTCTGAACAAAAAAGTAACTGATAAAATCTAGTGCCTTTTTTCTTAATAAGAACACACTTGGAATCCCACTAAAAGGAATTAGAAATTATATCTACTATATAGGTTCATGAAATAAATGAAGGAAGCAAATTACAGAACAATACATATAGATTGGATCTACATTTTTGAAGAAAAAATATAAAGGTTATGTATTTGTATGTGCATATAACAGAATATGGAAACATATACACCAAACTTACTGAAGAGTGAGATTTGAGGAGGATTAACAGAATTGAAACACCTATGTTTTGTTAAGATAAATTCTTTTCTTTTTTTGACAATGAGCATCTGTAATTTATCTTAATAAAGGAAAATATTTTAAGGAGTTTTTCTGTTTATAACAATGGCAGCTACTTTGTCACTGAAAATAATGGACAAAACCCAATTTTCCAAGTGCAACACAACTGCTCGCTAGAGAAGTCAAGCAATGGACAGAGGAGGACAAACCGAAGGTTCTTGGAAAATCCTGTTTTTCATGCTTCTCTTCGGTTGGCATTCTGTCACCTAAAATGTAATTATTTAAGAAGCTGGCTTTCAGAAAGCATCCCCTTCTGAGAATAATGCTCATTAAGAACAACTTGGATTCAAGAACTGACTTTAGATCACAGTTGCCTTAAACCATAAACTTTATAGCCTGCCCCCAAAGAGATCGGATCACAGCATTAGAAAAGATGGTGAGATCATCCCCTTGCTTGTGCTTGACTTAAATTTAATCAGGTAGTCAAAGAAATTCTAGTCCAAGCAGAATGACAGGTTGCATATAAAAACACATGAATAAGGGTGCCTGGGTAGCTCAGTTGGTTAAGCATCTGCCTTCGGCTCAGGAAGTTCAGGTCATGATCCCAGGGTCCTGGGATGAAACTCTGTTTTGGACTCCCTGCTCGGTGGGGTGTCTGCTTCTCCCTCAGCAGCTCCCTGTTTGTGCTGTCTCTCTCTGATAAACAAAAATGTTTTTTAAAAAATATGAATAGTAAAAGACTAAACATTTTGAAGAACAGAATTGTCTGAGAGTTCTTGCTAAAAAGATGTCTTATTAAGAAAAGAAAAAAGATGTCTTACCTTTATAAGCCACGGAGAAATTACTTGCTATGTTCCATAAGTTAAAAGCCTTCTCAGACACAAGAGATATATAGGATATAGGAAAAGAAAATTTCCAAGACAAATTTTTAAAAAATGGTTAAGGAATTGTTGTGTTGAAATTTAGCATATGAAAAATTCATAATTGAGTACATTTCTTAGTAAATATGAGACTAGGCTGATTCTAGTTTTCTTTTAACAAAATTTGTCCTCCCATTGGCCAAATTTGGGACATGCTGAGCATCAAAACAAACAAACAATAACTATGATTATAAGATATCAAATAAACAAAAATCCGAGTCCACCATGATATTCAAAACAGAAAAAGGGGTATTATTAACAATAGCCAAACTATGGAAAGAGCCCAAATGCCCATCAACTGATGAATGGATAAAGATAATGGTACATGTACATACATAATGGAATACGACTCAAGTTATATTATTTGAATATTACTCAAATAATCTTGTCATTTGCAACAATGTAGATAAAGCTAGAGCATATTATGCTAGTAAGTCACCAGAGAAAGACAAATATTCTATGATCTCACTCAAATGTGGAATTTAAGAAAGAAAATGGGTGAACAAAAGGAGAGGGAAATAAACTATAAGAGACTCTTAATATAAGAAAACAAACTGAAGGTTGATGGAGGGAGGCGGATGGGGTATGGCTAGATGGCTGGTGGGTATTAAAGGGGACACTTGTGATGAGCACTGGGTGTTGTATGTAAGTGACAAATCACTGAATTCTACTCCAGAAACCAATATTGCTCCATATGTTAACTAAAATTTGAATTTAAAAAAAGGAAAAGGGAAAAAAAATAAGGAAAGCCTTTTTTTGTAGAATGTAGAAGGAAAGATATTTAGAAAACTACCATTGTGAACCCCCAAGGCAGTAACTGGTTCATGCAAGAATCAGCAGTGTAAGCTAAAGCCATTAAGCACAATGTTGTGAAGAACAGCCACACAATATTGAAGAATCACCCACAAATAATAGCCATTTGCAGAGAAAAAAAGCTTTATAATGGAGAAATCTCTGCTCACCCCCTTAACCACTCTTAAATTCAGTAATCACTCTTAAATTCAGTAATATTAGGGCAATCTAATAATATGTTTCTTAATGTGAAGCAATAAAAACACAAAAGATCACTAGTGAAATCTTCTTGCCAAGAATGTTTAACCTGAATCTAACCAAGCCTTAAACGGTTTACAGGAAATAGAAGGACTAGGCATTAAAAGACAACATAAGGAAACAACCAAATCCAGAATGTAAGCCCTTCTATAACTATGAATTTAAAAACCCAGTGTCATTTTTAAGAAATGGGAGGAAACTCTTCTAAACTAAAAAGACAAAAGATCTACAAGCAAACGCCACATACTGACTGAAACCTGTGAAGTTAAAGGGAGGAAACTACTGTTAAAAAGTCTGAAACAGGGGCACCTGGGTGGATCAGTTGGTTAAGCAACTGCCTTTAGCTCAGGTCATGGTCCCAGAGTCCTGGGATTAAGTCCCACATTGGGCTCCCAGCTCCACGGGGAGTCTGCTTCACCCTCTGACCTCCCCTCTCATGCTCTCTCTCACTTTGTCTCTCTCTCTCTCTTGAAATAAATAAATAAAAATCTTTAAAAAAAAAAAAGTCTGAAACAAGGGACACCTGGGTGGCTCAGTTGGGTAAGCGACTGCCTTTGGCTCAGGTCATGATCCTGCAATCGCAGGATTGAGTCCCACATCAGGCTCCCTGCTAAGCAGGGAGTCTGCTTCTCCCTCTGACCTCTCTCCTCTCTCTCTCTCCCAAATAAATAGATAAAATCTTTTAAAAAAAAAAAAATTAAAAAAGAAGTCTGAAACAAATTGGAAAATCTGAATAGAGATTAAATATTTGATGATATTCAGAATTATTGCCAGTTTTCCTTAGGTGTGATCATGATGTTTTAGTTCTATATTTTAGTTCTATCCTAAGAATCTCCTTGTTCTTAGAAAATACATGCTTAAATTTTTAGACAGGAATTACCATGCTGCCTGAAATTTACTTTAAAGGAGTAGAGCAGTGTGGTGGAGAGGGAAGATTGCCAAAATCTGTCTTTAAGCTTCAAAACCAGGAATATGGTTTTTTTTTTTTTTTTTTTTTTTTTTTTTTTTTTTTTAAAGATTTTATTTATTTATTTGAGAGAGAGACAGTGAGAGAGAACATGAGCGAGGAGAAGGTCAGAGGGAGAAGCAGACTCCCCATGGAGCTGGGAGCCTGATGTGGGACTCGATCCCGGGACTCCAGGATCATGACCTGAGCCGAAGGCAGTCGTCCAACCAACTGAGCCACCCAGGCGCCCAAAACCAGGAATATGGTTTAACCTAATATATATGTAAAGAGAGTTAAAGCAACTGTCAGCAATTGTTAGCAATTGTTGAATCTGGGTGTTGGCTATACAGGAGTTTGCTCTCATTTCAACTTTTCCGTGTCAGAAATTTTTTTTATACTGAAAAGTTGGAGTAGGAAGATTCTTCTCAGAAATATTCTCCTTGGATGACACCTACCAAATTTACTTTAAATTTTAAAGAATTACCTTAACTATTCTAAAGAAGTGGTTTGCTTTTCATGTGTACTCACCATCCAATCGAAGCCTATGCCTAAAACCTGCTTCAATTATTGCAAATATTCTAATGTTTAGAATAGAAATTCCAAAACAATCAGCACAAGATTTTTATGAGTAACTGGTTTTATACCCAAACAACAAACTTAACAGCAGTAAAACAAACGGTTTATTACAGCATAAAATGCGTTATATTAAATTTACACAATGATATATAAAAACACATACTGTTTATATCATACAGTAATTTAACATCATAGAAATATCAAAACAAATGCTACTCATGCACAAAACATGCATATATTGGTATAAAAAACAATTTTACACAATACTGTTTACCAAAACATTTTTTTTCTTTTTTTAAAAAAAGCCCTTCCAGACAGAATCAGTGGTCCAATCTGGACTGGATTGCACTAAAATGTTCAGGCCAATGCTTAGGTGGCACAATGCTCAGGGAGCAATTTTGGGCTTAGAGTCACACCCAAAGGTTATTTCATTAGGGCTGAATTTCTCAGTACCCCAGGACCAAAATTCTATCCCAAAGACAAGTCCTTCCAGGAAGAAATGGTTGGATCAGCTGCAAATCAGGGAAGAGGAAAAAGGCATCAAAATGTTGGCTAATCGGCCGTTAAAGGGTTACTGTAACTAGGGCCTAGGCACCAAATGCGGCAAAAGTTTTAGTGAATCCTTTTAAGGTTATTACCAGCCTCCCTATCCAGGTCACCAGCTCTGGATCTAGGGGCTGGTCTTCAAGTTCTGAGTCCAGTAATCGAAAGAGTTCTGAGGAAAAGAGAATGGGGACCCACCTAAGAAAGGGAGACTATATTGAAAATTACAGAAAACAATGACTGTCCATCGTACCTACTTCACACAACTGTATGTGATGCCTCTCAACAGGTAAACCCTGGTGGAGACACTGCCCGAGAGAACCAAGAAGCAAACGTGTGTCCTAGATTCTATCAACCTGACCTTCCGATCAAAAGGTCCCATCCCAGTAAGACTGGACCATCGAAACCTGTGCCTTTACAGATGCTCGGAGAATTTCCGATAAAAATCACCTGATATCACAAAATCCACTCACTATCACCACCATTAAAAACCCAGTATTTACTCCTAGCCAACAAAAAAACATTCTTTACCTTCCATTCAAGGCACTAGTGTCCCTACAGGATGAAGGCGAGACAACTGACCTCGGGGTAACCGCAACGAAAGGAAAGCATTCCGTGAAACTGTCACACAAAGAAATAAGACGCCACCTTTTCCTCTAGAAAACTAGAAAACACCCCGCTCTCCCCGCCAGCGGCGTTCCTTAGACGGTCGTCATGAGTTTCAGAGAGCCGGACCGAAAGCGGAGGATCTTCTTCTTGAGGTTATGCGAAGCCTTGATTTTGACAAAGGTTTTCGTGGGGTTGCTGTGGAGGTCTGGGGCCGTGACCGCCTGGATGGGGAGGGTCTGGACGAACTGGGACCAGATGAGGCCCCCGCTTTCCTCGGAGTCACTGGAGCTCGTGCTGTCGCCCGCAAACTCACCCTCGCTCACGCTGGACTCGCTGTCCCCGAAGCAGTTGGTGGTGTAGTTGCTGCGCTCGTCCTCGCTGGTGTCCAGCACCGTGGAGTGGAAGAGCGACTCGCACTCGGCCGAGTACTCCGAGTCGCTGGCCACGTAGGCGTAGGGGCTGGCGTAGGGCAGCGGCACGGCGGCGGGATACAGCCCCACGTGCTCGCGCCGGCCGCGCCGCGACCGCCGCAGGGCCTCTTCCAGGGACACCTCGGCGGCCGAGCGCCAGCGCCGCGAGTCCGTTCGCTTGTGCTTGGGCTTGGCCACCAGAGCCTCCCGGCCGTGGCCGTGCGCCCTGCCCCCGGCCCTGTGGCCCGCGCCGGGCGGCCGGCTGGGGAGACCGGCCTCGGGCTGGCCGCCCCCGCCCTTCCGCCCGCGGGACGAGGCCTTCCTGAGTTTCCGGTTTGTGTCCGCGTCGTCGGGGAACCGACACTTCTTGCCCGCCACGCGGCTCTTCTCCCTCACCGGGGGCAGCGCGCTGTCCGGGCCGTGAAGGGTCGGGGCGCCCCGGTGCTTCGGGGCTGAGCCCCGCGGGACGGCCGCCGTCCGGGCGCCGCGGTGGGGCCTGCCGCCCGCTGCCTGCGGGCCCGGGCCCGACGGCGCCTTCGCCGGGGGCCCTTCCTCCAGGCTCTGGGAGGAGGAGCCCTCGCTCTTGAAATCCAGCGCCGGCCGCTCTTCCACGGTGAAAGCCGCAGGCAGCGGCGTCGCGGGCACAGGAGGGGGCGCTGTCGGAGGGGCGGGCGGCGGGCCGCTCTTCTGCGACAGCTTTTTCAGCGGCTGGACGGCTTTGCCCTCCGCCGGCGGCGCGGGGCCCCTCCCGGGGCTCTCCTTGGCAGGGGCGCCTAGGACCTGAATGCCGTCTTTGGGGGACTCCCCTGGGACAGCGGTGGGACAGCGGGCGTGTTCCTGGGAAGCGGGCTTGGCATTTTTGGGCAGATGCTTGGCTGGAAGTTCAGGGGCGGCGCCGGGCAAGCAGCCCTCAGGCGGGGACAGCCTCTTGCTTTCCACGTGTTCTGCCTTGGATTCCTTTGACCACTGCTTCGGTGGGGAGAACGTCCCGAGGTCCAAAGAAGGGATTCCGCCCGAGGGCAGAAGCACCTGTTTAGAATTTTTAAGGTTCCCGCTATTGCCCTGTGAGACGCCCCCAGTCACTCGGACACAGACGCTCCCATTCCTCAAAAGCCCCTTCGTGGGGTCCGCATTCACACTGGTTCTTGGTTTGTTGGTCCTTACAGGGTGTGTTTTTTTCTGGACCAGGCTCAGAATGTAGCCATCCATTTTCTTACTGGACGAAGGATGGGGAGCAGACCACAAACTGCTTGGAGATGGCAAGGAAGTGTCTGTCTTGACGGCGTCCAGCTCAGATCCCACACAAAGGTCACTGGCATGGTTACCAAGCCTCTCCTCTTCCCTCAGAGGGTTGCCCGTCAGACAAAGGAGAAACATTGGGCTCTGCACCGCCACGGCATGAAGTGGGCTGGGATAGCGATACACATCGTTCCCGTTTTTAGACACCAGATCACACTGGTACTTGGGATTCACATCTGCAATGATACCAAGGGAATTAAATTGTGATGTGGAGTGGGTATGGCAAACTGGCCCTGAGGCCTGGTCTTCACAGTGGCCTTCTTTATATTCCAACCATCCTATGAGATCTGAAAAACATTTAAAGGTACACTCTGAAGAAATTAATTGGTCAGCACCAGCTTGACTCGGGCCAATTTCTAGGAAAACAAATTCACAGATAGAGAATGCTAAAGAATCAACTATTCCTACAAGCTACTGTACTCTTTTACATACAGTCCATACTACTGGATGAGGGAAGAAATATTTAACAAAGAAATTCGTAACAGGAAATGATATATCCTCTGAAGGAAAAGTATTCAGCCATTATAAATACTTTCAAATTGAGGTGCCTGGGTGGCTCAGTGGGTTGAGCTTTTGCCTTCCACTCAGTTCATGATCTCTGGGTCCTGGGATCAAGCCCTGCATCAGGATCCCTGCTCAGCGGGGAGCCTGCTTCCCCCTCTCTCTGCCTGCCTCTATGCTTACTTGTGATCTCTGTCAAATAAATAAATAAAATCTTAAAAAAAAAAAAAAAAAACATTTTCAAACTATTGAATAATGGGGAAAATGCTTTAAAGTTTAGTGAAAATCATGATATAATACCAGACTGTGATTATAATTTTATTGACTGTATATATATATATATATATATGCAAAGAGAAAAGTCTTAGATGAAGCACACCAGGATGCCAATAGTAGCATTGCAGTGTAAAAAGCAAGTGAGATTTTCTTCTTTATTTCCTATTTTCTACATTTTCCATAAATATACACTGCATTTACAACTCAAAAAAACACATTTTTTGAATCATTCTTTCTCTGGGCTACTTTACCCTCTGTATTCTATACCTGGTTTCCTTTTGAAATACTGCAGATAAACTGTACTTTCTGAGAGGTTTCTCTTCATATTCTATCTTTTTAGATCTGCTTAATGACATGTGTTTGATATAATTGTCAATTGGAAGTTCAAAGAAACTGATCAAATTTCAGTGAAGATTAACCAAATGTAAATAATAATCACCTTATATTTTCAATAGTGACACTAAAAAATAAAACAATAAATAGGAAGGAATTCTTGATAAGGTTTTAAAAGATTGAGTTGTAGTATTAATGAATAATTTTCCACATCTCAAACATGTAAATGCCAAAATACAAGGAAATCAAGCTTTCTTGCTTAATTAAATGATTTTGATGTCTTACCCTTGGTGACTATTATAAATATGAAATCCCTTTAATGAACTTTAGCTCAGGAAAATCAAAGTTTTTGTCACTATTTAATATATCCTGTATTATACTTATTCACTCAAATATTGAAAAACTACTATGTGCCAGAGTCTATGTAAATTGCTTAATTTAAGGGAAAGACCTTCAGTGGTAATGACCTTCAGTGGTAATTAGCAGCCCTGGGGAAAAATATATTCTGGACACAGAAAAGATAGGATTCATTTGTGAAGAAAAGATTATTATAAAGTAAAAGTGCTGTGTCCTTACCCCCCACCCCCCACACACACCTGTACTCCTAATAAACAGCTAACTATAAGAAAGGGAAACCTTTTTAGCTAATACTGTTGCCCATCCATCCTCCTCCACTACTCTATCTTCGTCCTATATTTAAACATTGCCCTATGTTTACCTACACTTTACTATTCTGTCCCTATTCTCAACTGAGTTAAGGCGCGAAACAGACATCTCAGTCCCCAAGGCCCAGTACAACTGCCTCAGTCATGTGAAGATGTGGCATTTGGGAGATCAGGGGTCTGTCCTCAAGGAAAACCTTTACCAAAGCACCGTTAATGGGTTTTAAAGTTTCCCTCTGAAACCAGAGCAGCAGAGTGAAGGGGAGCAATTACCAATGAACTTGAGGCCCAGACACTCTAGATAACACAGATTTGTGCTTCCCCAAGTGATTGCTGCTGACAGCACACTGTACAAACACAAAAAACCAGCCAGTTAGCAGCCTCAGTTGTTTGGCACGATGTTTTCATTGCTGGGATCTCAAAAAGTCAGCCTTCTGCCCAGGCGGAGGACACAGGCAAACAGAGAGTACAGTGACTTGTGCTGGCACCCACAGCTCCTCTCCTTTGTTTTCTCTGCTCTTGAGGAACCATAGTAAAGTAGAACTACGCAGGGAGTTCCAAGTTTCAGCAACAACTCTGCCATTCAGCAAATGAGGAGCCTCTGACAAGCTGTTTCATAAAACCAAATTCCTCCTCTGTTCAATGAGAAGGTCGAACACAATAATTTCTGAATTCCCTCGGTGTCGTGGAAAAAACTTGGACCTGGTAGTTAGTCCCGAGCATGGTCCTGCCTCTGCTCCCCACTACCTATATAACCTTAAACAATTAACCTAACCTCACTGGACCTCCTTTTTCTGAGACATAAGATGGAGCTAACAATACTTGCACACCCTGCAGAACTATTGGGAGGATTCAAAGGAGATAAATGTATGCAGAGCACCTAGTACAGTGTGGGGTATACAGTGGAAATGCAGAAACTCTTCCAATACCAACAACTGCATGACTCTCTCTGGAGGTCACTGCGAGGATAGCCCAAAATGGGGAACAGTGGCACATGGCCCAGGGGAATCTCATCCCGCCCACCTGCTAGAAGAAAAGACAGCTGCCATGGTACAAGACATTCTGGAGAACGTGGAGGGGTCACTGCTCCCTGAAGTGCCAATCAGTCTGACAGATAAATTTAACCTAGTGTAAGTCTGAGCTTTCAATGATTGAAAGAAGAAAAAAACAGATCCAAAGTGGTTTTCAAGAGAAAATGCAAACAAGTTAAGCTAACAGCAAAGGCTTGCAAACAGAGCCCAAGAGACCTGTAATATTGGGACAGGATTTCTAAGGACAAGCTATCTTGCCACTGTCAGCTAACCAGTACCCAAGGAGGACCTGAAGAGTGATCATCATGGTTCTAAATCAACTATGTCATGAAATGTAGCACACTGATGAAATGCTCTGACCTTCTGTTTTTCTATCAATAGAAGGGGTTGAAGCTACATCATCTTTAAGGGCCTTTCACCCCTTCCAATTAAAAATGTCTATCAAGGGGCACCTGGGTGGCTCAGTGAGTTAAGCCTCTGCCTTCAGCTCAGGTCATGACCTGAGGTGTTGGGACTGGCTCTTGGGATGATGAGCAGGGTCTTGGGATTGATCCCTGCATCAGGCTCTCTGCTCAGCGGAGAGCCTGCTTTCCCCTCTCTCTCTGCCTGCCTCTCTGCCTACATATGATCTCTCTCTCTGTCAAATAAATAAATAAAATCTTTAAAAAAAATGTCTATTGATTCTAAAAAGTCTTACCTGCAGATTTGGGGCAACCATCTGAGATAGTCAAGGTTGCCTCCAAGGGGCTGCAAAAGCAGGTGCTGGAATGACAACTGGATAAACACTCACTGAAGACCGAGTTAGAGGAATTGGAAAGGGATCCTGAAGCCCCATCACTCAGCTCATAAAACCCTACAAATAAAAACACCATTTGGAATTAAGATCACATCAAGCAATAGTACACATTTGTGCTTAAAAGGAAAAGAGTTAATCAACTAGGAAAGGTAGGAGAGGGAGACGGTGGTAGTGGGGGGCAATTTTGGTTCACTGGATTTAACATTGTGTATGATTTTATTTCAGGCAATTTTTAGGAAAAGGCCAAGAGCCCATATCTATGGATACATTTCAAAGTTACTCTCACCCTCAAATTGACCTTCCTCCTTGACCCCACCTTTAAAGATGTTCAAGGAATGAGACTTAGATCTCTCAAAGCCTCAACTTTATCATGAAAGTTTCAGGAAGAATAATTTGAAGAAAAAAACAAATCTAGTTAAGAAGCCAAATGGCTTAAAAGAAGAAAAAAAAAAACTTTTGAAGTGGTCTCAGGAAGTTGAAGTGTGACTAATTTTCTAGCCCAGTTCTGACTTTCTCAAGTTTCAAAGGAGGACTGCTCTTCCAGAAATTTGAATAAAAGCTTTTATTTTTAAACTCAGGGGACTCCAGTCAGATCAATCTCATTATTAAAAATTTTGTCATCTGGTTTTATTTCCCTCTCATACAACTGAATGGCAGACTGCTTTTTTTTTCTTTTCTTTCTTTTATTTTTTTTTTTAATCTCTCTGCCCTAGAAACAAACTCCATTGCCATTTGCAGGTCTGGGAAGGCTAACCCCAGGGGGCTGAAGTAGAACTTGAGTGCAGAATTCCGTCCTTGTGCTCACACACTCACCTGAGCTGGGCCGACTGTCCGTCTCCAGGTGCTCTTCAGATGTCTTTTCTACATCTAGTCTCAGGTCACTTATCTGCTTGTCAAGTTCTTGCAACTGATTCAACAAACCAGCATCTCTTCTCCTTAGACAATTCTGATTAGGAAGAAACACAGAAAAGGAAAAAATGAACACATTTTTGGTCACAAAGAACCAGAAAGTCTGCTATCAGTACTCAAATTACCATTTAAAGAGTTCACTAGAGGCGCCTGGGTGGCTTGGTAGTTAAGCGGCTGCCTTCAGCTCAGGTCATGATCCCCTGATCCCCACATCAGGCTCCTTGCTCAGCGGGAGGCCTGTGTCTCCCTCTCCCACTCCCCCTGCTTGTGTTCCCTCTCGCTGTCTCTCTCTCTCTGTCAAAGAAATAAAATCTTTTTTAAATAAATAAATAAATAAAGTTCACTGTATCTTCCAAAAGCAAAATTTGGAATTTAAAACAAACAAACAAAAAAAAAAACTTCAAGAATATGTTCTATGTTTAGTGTTACTTTCTTGCATTTTGTGGTGCTATAAAGTTTTTTCATAAAAACACGACTTGCTTTTTGTTTCAAAGAATATATACAAATTCACTTTTTAAAGGTAAGGATAAGGAGATTTTTTTAAACTCTCTGCGTACAGCCAATTTTTCACAAAACCATACTTCACAGTAGACTCTAATTTGAAGTCAGGGTGTGAGATATTTCCTACAGTACACTATACTCTTACTTAGGTGAGATTTTCTGGCCAAATGTCCCGCAGAGTTCTGTTTTCTATTAGTTGCTTTGGTGGGGTTTAATCAGTCTTAGGGCCTTTGAAAGTGAGAAACTAATACTAATAGCCAGTGCCAAGTATAATGTGAGCCGGCAAAATCCAAAACCCTCAAGGGAAGGTCCATCAAGATTTGAACTCAACTTGGGTTTCCAAAGGTGACAGATCTGTAGTGCTAACTCACAGCGCCACCTAGTGCTTCCTACTGCTGGGAAAGCAAGAAAACTAAAAAGGCATCTGGTTCAAATCATGAATGCCAAGTCTACCTATGAAAATAGTACCACAAACACTGACTGGACTGAAATTCTCCTGACATGTAGCCTTACTCCCCTCCAGGGGACAACAGGAATGTGCCACTCACAATCTTGAAACTCATGAAGAGAAAAAGGTGCTATTGTACAAGACAATGCATAAAATGTCAATGACCAAGGCATAGCCAGCAAGAATTGACTCAACTCCACATTACACACGAATCTGGGCTGCTACCAAAAACCAGTAAAATGCCAAAAAAGGTATTGCACAAACCAGGATGCATCTTTAAGAAATAGATGCATAGGAATATTATTCCTGTCTGTCCTTTGACTTAAAAAGCCTGTAGACAAAACCCATATATGCCTGTTTGCTAGAATTCGCTTCTTAAGGCAAAATAAACCAAAGTAAAAGCACTTTGATGCTGAGAGAGAAAAAGGGAGAGAGGAGAGAGAAAAATTATGTGGAAAGAGATAATACAAGAAACCCCTTGACAAATAACCACACAACATCACCTATGTTCACTATTGTATGAGGGCGAGCATGTGTCTAGTTTCAGACAGTATCACATGCTCAGAAAAACATTTTTTTCCTCTCTTTTCAAAACTACATTTTTGAGGTCACCATAACAAAGCTGCCGCCATTATTCTGAGGCGGGGTCAAGAGCTGTTCATCAATACATTAAGCGCCAAAGTTCTTTTTCTTCCCCATTAATGCAGATGGCACAGAATGACAGAGACACTGACGGAAATCCAGTAAGATTAATGCCGCCTAAGAGCAGGTTCTCTCTTCTCCCACCTCCACCGCCGTTCACAGAAAATACGAGAGGACGGGGCACTTTGTCCAGCCAAATTTCTATCCTTTGCATGTTTTAGCTGCCTCATACAAAGGGCTTCTATTTGAAATTAAGCAGCAGCCCAGGCAAAAGCTGGCGTGCCTGGAGTCCCGGGAGGGGCAGGGCTCCCTACGTGCGCTTCCGCGTAATCGTAAAATTCAGCTTCGGACAGTTAACCTCGCCACAAGCCCCCTCCTCGGCTTTTGTCCCCTCTCGGCGGGAGGACACGAAGCTAAGACCTCCAAAAGAAATGGTATTTTAAAGGAGGGTTTGCAAACATTCAGGGAGAGGGCGTTGCATTCGTCTAACTAGAGAGACTGAAGGTTACAACCAGGCGACTCCAAGAATCCCGAAGGCAGCGCGAGGAGGGGAGAGCTGCCACCCCCTCTCGGCAATCCGCGCGGGGTCGCCAGCCCCTCACCTGACAGAAAGCGGGCACACGCCAGAAACGCGTGGGCGCCCGGGGCCCACGCGAGGATGGAGGTCCGGGATCCGGGAGAATCCCCCCCAGCCGGAGGCACCCCTCGCGCCCGCCCCCAGACCACCTGCCCGAATCCCAGCCCCTGTGCAGGGACAGCCGTGCCCCTACCTCCAGGCACGACCTACCAATTGCTTCCGCAGCAGCAAGATATTCTCCTCCAAGAACTTCTCCTCCAGGCGGCTGCGTTGCGCCGCCTCCGCCGGCAGCTCCGCAGCGCGGGGCGCAGCGACTCCCGAGCCCCCAGCGCCACGCAGGGCGCCCCGAACCAGCAGCTCCTGGCGCTGGCGCAGGTACTCCAGCTCCGCCAGCCCGGCCAGCGTGGCCTCCTGCCGCTCCCGGGTGCGCTGCCGCTCGGTGTCCGCCTCGCCTTTCTCGCGCCAGCGCCCCTCGGGCTCCAGCGCGCGCTGCTCGCCCCGGGCCGGCGCCTGCGGCTCCAGCTCCCTCGCCGTCCCGGCCGCACTCGGCTTCATGGCCCCGACCCTCGCAGCGAGCACTCGTCACCGCAGCCCGGCCGCCCGGGCGGAGGAGCGGGCGCTAGGGCTGCGGCCGAGGGCTCATGCCGCCCTGGGACGGGGCACGGCGACGGGGCGACAGCCAGAAGCGCTCGGGACGCGCTCGCGGCCGCGGGCTGCAGCCGTCCGGGCCCGGGCGGCGCCGTCCGCTGTCGCCGCGCGTCCCTCGCCGCGGCCCCGCAGCTGATAACGCCCTGCCCGGCGCTACGTCACGCGCGGCGGCCCGGCAAACCCCCGCCTGGCGCCCGCCTCCCCGCGCCGGCCCCTCGGCTCCGAGGCGCGCTCCCCCAGGCTTCCCCCTCTTCTGTCAGGGGCGCCGCTGGCGCTCGGCGCCGGCCTCCTCCTCTCTCGGCCCTCCCCGCTCCTCCCTGTCTCCTCCCCCGCTCTTCCCGCGGGCCTCCTAGCCCCCTTTTCGGGTTTACTGCACCCAATTTTTGCCTCGTTCCTTATTGGCTCTTTTGCCTCGCACAAAGCGAGGGGCGAGCGCCTCGAGTCCCAGCATCCTGTTACAGTCGGCCTCGCAGGCAGGGTCGCGAGGGGACGCAGCAGTTGGGCTCCCCCGAGAACTTTCTGAAACTCGACCGAGTTCCTGCACACAATCTTAACCCTTTCCCCCCACGTCCACTGTTCGCATCCACTCACACCGATTTCGGTTTCTTTCACCTTGCCGAGCAAGGTACTGAGAGTGGATTCAAAGACCATTTCTGTGGGTTTGGTTTCCTGGACTCCGCTTTGTGAAGGCAAGCAATACCAAAGCACAGTGCAATGTTGTTCTCAAACTATCTGACTCTTAGTTTTGTGGCTATTGTTTTTATTTATTTTATTTAATTATTTTATTTTATTTTTACGGAAGGCATATAAAATTAGGTAGGAGGATGTTGCTGTAAACCAAGCGGTTGCATCAATTATTTTACAAGCCTGGGGTTTAATGCTGGCGCGCACACCTGTGCGCTTGGGTTTTTGTTCGAGTTTTTTATTGTTGTTATTTGCTATCTTGGGCAAATGCAAGAGCTCTGACTCTGAAACCAGACTGTCTGAATGTGAATCCTGTTCCAGCCTTGATTAGTTGTGCAAACAAGTTACTTCATATCCCTATGCCTCTCTTTCCTCAACAGTAAAATGGAGCTACTGGCTGACTATGCCAATTAGAAGAATTACAGTAATATACGGTATATAATATGGGGGGGGGGGGGTGAGGGGTGTGCGTTTACAACATGGCCGGCACATAGATGGTCAGGAGTACAGGAGTTGTGGCTTTTTGTTTTCTTCCAGAGGGACCTATAAACTTTCCCCCGAAGTAGCATTTGTGGAATGGTCACCTCTGCTTGGCACACTGGTTGCAGGGACTTTGGGTGGAAAAGAGGTTTGGAAGCACCACTATTGGTTTGTCTATGGAAAAGCACCATATCTATTTTAAAAATCAATACATCAAACAACCTCAGAAATTAAATCCAAGAAGTCACAATCCACTGAAGTTCAGGCAAAGTGTTGTGTGAAGGAATGCATCCTGTATCATTACTTCAGACTCTTACGCCTTAGCCCGGCTCCCCTTTCTCTGCTGTGTGGTCTAGGCTTCCCTCCAAGATCAGTTCACTTTTCTCCTCTGAACTCTAGATAACTGTATGAATATCTGATTCTTCCCAAATGCTGTTTGTTTGGTTATTTGTCTGTATGTGAACACACATATCTATGCACGTAGGGGTTTACGTGTATTTCTTCTCTCCAATTACATTATAAAAGTTCCCTGCAGAGGTTGGTTTAAACCCTCTTAGTATTACTGCACTCAAAACTGCCTTGCAAGTATTCAACTGATGATCTCTAGAGACTCAAGAAAATGGAGGTTGGTTGTAAATTGTTTTTACATTAACATACTTTCTGGGGCGCCTGGGTGGTTCAGTGGGTTAAAGCCTCTGCCTTCAGCTCAGAACCTGATCTCAGGGTCCTGGGATTGAGCCCCACATGGGGTTCTCTGCTCAGCAGGGAGACTGCTTCCTCCTCTCTCTGCCTGCCTCTCTGCCTACCTGTGATCTCTGTCAAATAAATAATAAAATAAAATATTTGAAAAAGAACATACTTTCTAACTAAATTAATAGTACCCGTTTAATCTCTGCAACAAGTAGAATCAACTCAGCGCTTACTAAAATAAAAACAAACAACAACAACAATAATAAAAAAACAAAGTTCCCTTGCCGTACTCCATGGACCTCCCCATTGCTGTCGCTCACAGACATAAAAGAAACTCTAACTACAATCAGGATTCATGACCAATAAGATTATATACTAAATCTAAAAACAGAATTATGTTCAAGTGTTCATAGCATACAAAATCAATTCTATTTGGGTCACCTCTTCTTCTTTTTTTTTTCTTTTTATAAAGACATGTGTTACTTTTTTTTTAATATTTTATTTATTTATTTGACAGAGATCACAAGTAGGCAGAGAGGCAGGCAGAGAGAGGGGAGAAAGCAGGCTCCCCGCTGAGCAGAGAGCGAGATGTGGGGCTCAATCCCAGGACCCTGGGATCATGACCTAAGCCGAAGGCAGAGGCTTTAACCCACTGAGCCACCCACGCGCCCCTTCTTTATGCCTACTCTGTGCCAAACAATTCGCTTCATAACACAAGAACTAATTTTTCCCCATAACTTTAGTAAAGCGCTGAAGACACTGAAGAATAATGATAGATCCTACATACTAAAGACCACTCACCCATGTCCTCTATCATTGTCTCATTCTATTAATTTCTAAGCAAGCTTCTTGCTTTCTAGCTCTAAATTAGATTCCTTCTGGCTGGGTGGAGCCTATTATTGTGGCCTGGGTTATGTCACACATCGACAACTATATTTACAGAGTTGAGAGGGGGGAGAAAAGCTGAAACATGTTTTACACACTACTAATAAATCTTGTTAAAGTGGACAGACAAATCACTATGTCTCCAAGTCCCCCCCCCCACTCCCCGCCCCATCCCACTCTCCTCCCCACCAAATGCCACTTGGAGCTGGCTCATTAGTCCAAAGCAAACCATTTGCCATAACAGCTTGTACATCTCCATGAGAAAGTGTTCCCAGCAAGTTTAAATATTAAAATTAATGTATTCAAATGGTTCCACCCATAAAACGGTCACAAATAGGAAAAAAAAGGTTATGCTTTCCAAAGTATCCATTACACATTAATAAATAATGCTGTTCATTCACACGCCAATTAAAACAAACTCGGCTGTCAAGCGAAATTAGAAGCAAGGAGCTCAATGCTGTAATTGTGGGGGGATTTGTTTGTTTGTTTTTTTCAGGAAAACTCCCAATGTCGTCAGATTAAGTGTAACTAGTTGGGATGTCCCTAGTCTCTTCTTAACTCAAGAGATTTTCTCCTCTTCAGTCTAGTCCTGGCTTTCCTTTCCCCTTTGATTCTTTGTTTGGTAGCAGGTATTCCGGAGGTAGTTGGAGGTAATCACCCGCTGCTCTCTGCTCCCTTCTGTTGCCAACAGGCTCTCACTTCCCCCTACTGTTTTGATTTTTCTTTCTCTACTTTTTAAAGCAGGTGCTGGTGTTTCTTCCTCCACCAATGCCACTTTGTTATCTCCTTTCCAGTATTGTTCAGCCCTTACATTAATTCTTCTGCTTCCAACCTTCCCGGAAGCCTCTGTTTCAAAGAAAAGCTGTTAATCCACACTCAGAAAGTGTGGCACTAAAGATGGAGGGGATATGCTCCCTGGAGGATCTGGAGAGTAAGATAAAGTTGCTAACTGAAAAAAAGTGTTGACTGAGTATATCGTGGTTGGGTAGTTTATGCTCCAGGGCATTTCCTGGGCAGAGCCAGGAAGGGTCCCTCAGATCACACAGTCTGACCCCTTGCCCTGGGGCAGAACAGCTCCCGCCAGCACCCCTGCTAAGGTCTGAGTAGCATTCTACAAATGCCTCATCCAGCAGTGAACATTCTACTGCAACCAGGCAAAGCAAGGAGCGTCCGTTGAGACTTTTGCTATAGAGAAAAGCAACAAAATGATGCCTTGCAGCTTTTATGGCCAAACACACACAAATGATGTAATTGGGGAAAAGCTGTCTCCACATAGGAGGGAAAAAATAAAGGGCAATCCTTTGAGTTGGGGTGATGACCACCATTCGAGGGTCTGGGATCAAAGCTCCAGCCAGACATCAAAGCCCATTTGAGTCTAATGCCAAAAGAGCCACAGTGAATTAAACTTCATATATAAACTAATTATAACTTGACCCCACAATCAGGCTTCAATGAGCACATGGGAGAAAGAAAGCAGACATTGAAACAAAAGATCAAGAAAAAAAGAAAGTTGGTAGCAAAACTGGCCAACATCATGGCCCTGACCACTTTAAAAATCTTTTGAGGGCAGAGGGGAATAAGGGAATGGTGGTGGAAACAACAAGCTTTTGACAATGCTAGTCTTGTTTGCAAGCCTATGAAATAGCTCTTTCCACCCTCATGGACTCGCGCACAACCGCGTACTTCCTTATTCCTGGAAGAAAAGCTTATCTGTTAACTATTTTCAACATTGTTATAAAGGTCTCCAGTCAACAGGTTTCTGTTTGAAGAAGCCTTAGATGATTCCATGAAGTTTGGGGGTGAGTTCTGCAGGGAGCTCAGCTTCCTTATACAGTGCATGCTGAGTTCCAAACACTCGCGCTGGGAGTGACTTGCATTCCCGTGGCCTTCATCGCTGATGTCTCCACCAACCTCAGACTTCAGTCCCTTAGCTCTGCCATTCACAGATGGAAGGCACCTCATACCAGGTGTGCAAATACCCTGGAACACGCTCTGGTACCAATACCATAAAACTGTGTCATTCTCAGGCAAAATTTAAAACTCTGTTACAGAGACAAGTGGTCACTTTAAACAATTGTATTTGGTAGATTTGGGCCTTACTCTGCTTGGTTGGGACTGGTCCCTAAATATTTGAAATTCTCCATCTCATGAACTAGCAAAGTATTACACATCTAATTTGATAATCCACAGAACATTTTCAATCATATTTATTTGTAGATAAGCATTAGTGATTTCTTAAAATTACAATCTAATTATAACCTGAGTCCCTTGCATGGGGGAAAAATACTTTTTAGGGGCACCTGGGTGGCTCAGTGGGTTAAAGCCTCTGCCTTCGGCTTAGGTCATGATCCCAGGGTCCTGGGATCGAGCCCTGCATCGGGCTCTCTGCTTGGTGGGGAGCTGGCTTCCTCCTCTCTCTCTGCCTGCCTCTCTTCCTACTTGTGATCTTTCTGTCAAATAAATAAATAAAGCCTTAAAAAAAAAAAAAAAAGAAAGAAAGAAAACTTTTTAAAGAGGGCATTCCCGTAAGATAAAAACAAATATGTACCAACATCATTGCATTGTACCTCTTTAAGTGACCATTCATTTATTCAACAGAAATGAATTGCATTTCCCCTACAGGACAGGAAATGGGCATACAGTGATGAACAAATCAGACTTAATCCCTACCTTCATGAAGCTTACAGTCTAGGAGGGAAATTGACACTAATTAAATAATTTATATATATATATATATATATATATATATATATATATTCAAATATATCTACATGTTTCCATAGATTTTCCTAAAATATTGAACAATATGAGGAAAATATATTTCCATACAGATTTCTAAATATACATGTTTCTAAATTTATGAATAATTCCAAACTGTGAAACAGCTATCACAATTTGCAAAATGATATTTTCAAAGCTGACATATGTATGATCATATCTAAAAAGTCATACTCGAGTCACCAAAAAATTATGACATTTATAAAAAATGATTTTTATGGGGAAAGGGATTTTTTTTTTTTTTTAAAGATTTTATTTATTTATTTGACAGAGAGAAATCACAAGTAGATGGAGAGGCAGGCAGAGAGAGAGAGAGAGGGAAACAGGCTCCCCGCTGAGCAGAGAGCCCGATGCGGGACTCGATCCCAGGACCCTGAGATCATGACCCGAGCCGAAGGCAGCGGCCCAACCCACTGAGCCACCCAGGCGCCCTATGGGGAAAGGGATCTTATAGTTTACTTTTTATTATCTTTTTAAAAAACTATTTACTCCCCTAAAACCAACATTAAAAATGTCTCTAGGGAGATACTTGTTGTATAGCAAAACAATTCAGTATTTTCATCTAAATACCATTCATCGGAAGGTAGTAACAAGTATATATAATTAAACTTCAAGATCATGAATTACTTTACAAATCTATCATCTTTTCCTCCGAACAATCTCAGAAAGGAGAGAGAGAAAGCATCACTCCAATCCATGGTGCTAGGGGTGATTTCCAGGTGGTTTTCTGATCATTTCTGCTCCAGCAAGGAGAGACGACCTAGGTGATGTTTTGCAGTAGAACTCTAGATGACTAACATGAAAGCAGAGGCTTTTTGCTTTAGGACCGAGACAGCTGGCCCGATTCCTCCATTTTCTTTGCTCTACGAACCAACCTAGGCCAGGCAGAAACTGAACCAGAACTCAAAACAAGCTCCTACACGGAGTTCTGGTTCGGTGTTTCCCTCCCGAGAACCACAAAGCCTCTTTAATTAAGATCCCTCAGGGGCCTAGGGATCCCTGCGGAAAAGCCCAGAATGCCATTATCACCCCCTGAGACCTGAGCGGCTGAAAGCTCTCAGTACTGGCAGAGGCTTAGGTGGCCCCACGGGGAGCCCAGTTCCTCTAATCCCACTGCACCTTTGCGGCGGCGAGTGTGAAGAGTAGCACATCCACTTCAAACAGAAATTGGGCCCTGGGTATGTTTGGGCTAAGGGGAAGGCTGGGGGTTGAGAAGAGCCTCAGATTCAAAGAGAAGTCAGCTGGGATGACAGGCAGGGGCTGTATGCGGCTCCAGCCCCCAGAGACTGTTGGGGTTGATAGGAGGGCGAGGGGCTACATTTCCATCCTGCTCTGCACCTCAGGGGTCTCACCCTCCAGAGCCAGTGTTCTTTGAAGTCAGGGAGGATGGTTTTGACAACAGATGGAACAATTCGCTTCTGTTCAGCCTGGTTCACGCAGACTGAATTCAGAGTCCAGGAAGTTGTGCCTAATGACAAAGAAACTGACATTTTGTTACACTCAACTCTTCCCCCTCCCTGGCCTTATGGAGGAATATGGTTGATCTTCTCTTGCCTTTAATAGAAGCTGCCTCCACAGGAGAAAGATTCTGATTGTAACACAGCACTTACTGACGTGGTGAGGATCTACACAGGGGCCCGGGGACAGGGGTTACTGGATTTGAACTCCAGCTACACCATGCTCCGCTCCTGGATAGAGTCCAGCACACACGGCTTTTGCCAACTTTGACCTCTCTCAGCCTCGTTTTTCTCATCTGTAAAAGAGGGCTTATACTTCACTGTAGAGAGAGCTTGTGAAACGTCTAGAAATAAATGTTGGTTACCCCCACTGTCCCACATGCATGAGCACCCCCACACACCCATAAAGAACGGGCGTTGAAAGACCTCCCAGTAAGATATAAGTTAGCATTAACCATTGCTTTGACAGTTTTCACTATGGTGTTTTGAAGTTTTTCCTACCCCATCTGCGTCCTGCTGTTTCAGAACACTCTTGGTTTCAGACTATAAGTAGGTCTGAGAGACTTTTGAAGAGTAGCACTGTGGTTTCTTTCGTCCCCGGGCAGTACGGGCTGTCAGGATAAAACACAGGGATCTGCCCTTAGAAACCATATGGACCAGGAGAGCAAAGTGGCGGATTGGAAAGAGCATGAAGCTCTGGCCAACGGTTCAACGCCTTAAAAAAACGTCCTGTGATATCTCTGAGTCTCATTTGTAAAATGGGCTTGCAGTTAATTCCCAGAGAGTGAATGTGAAAGACCTGCCACATAGTAAATACTACAGAAATGCGGACTTCTTCTTTCTTTGACTTCCTCTCTTATCTGAGGTGCTCTTTAGGTTGGTGAAGTTTATTCAGCTCCTTCCTTTTATTTGCATAGCCTCTGATTATTGAAAATTTCAAAACACAAAAGTGGAGAGAAAATTAATTTCCATGAAACCACCACCCAGGTTAACAATTATGAACAGATTCTAAGCAGCCCCCCCATTTTGAAATAATTTTTATAATTTGGGGCTAACATATGAAATGGTGTTACAGAGCAGAGCTGTATCCCTATCATTAATTTAGTGCCAAGTATGTAATAAGCACTCAATAAATGCTAGATATTATTATTATCATCATCATCATCATCATCTTTTTTTTTCCTGAACTTATCTAAAAAGTTATGGGCCTTATATAATACACCTTTTTCATCCAAAGGGCACAGAAATTTCCCAAAATCTTTCTTTAAATAAGAATACTCTTATTCTTTTTTTTTTTTTTTTTTTTAAGATTCTATTTATTTATTTGACAGAGAGATAGCAAGAGAGGGAACACAAGCGGGGGAGTGGGAGAGGGAGAAGCAGGCTTCTGGCTGAGCCGGGAGCCCAATGTGTGGCTCCATCCCAGGACCCTGGGATCATGACCTGAGCCAAAGGCAGACGCTTAATGACTGAGCCACTCAGGTGCCTCCATTTCCCACAATATTTGCAGTACATCATGATGCGGGGAGATGAAGTCACCCTGAAGAAAAAGCAATAAAGTGATTCTCCCAGCCTCTCGTGATAAAACCCCAGTTACTGGTTTTGTGGTGCTGATTGCTCCTGGACACCAGTGACTTTCTCCCTCGTGTCCTGTCTCACCCACGAAGCTTGGCAGTGAGCTCCTTGAGTGCTGAACTCATGCCTGATGTGGTTTTACCTCGCCAGAAAAAAAAACAGCAGGACTGGGTGAGTGCTTACTATTTGTTCAAAGTCATAGAGTCTCGACCAAAGTACTATTAGGAAAAGAAGTAAGTAAACCAAATTAACTTGAAAATTAGTTAAAGCATCCCCAAAGTCTAGATTGCCTTCCCTTTGTTGGGGCTGGAGAGAGGTTTTTCACGAACAACTAAATCTACTGTTGCATAGATTAAAACTAATGGACCTTTTTGGCCATGAGACACAGAAACACTGAAGCCAAGAATGTGACTTCAAAAACTCAGAAGTACATTCTTGGCTTAATTAGTGTTGCCTCTCCTGTTCAATTAGATTTTAAACTCCTCAAGGGCAGGGCCTAATCCTACTTCATCTCTAACTCCCTCAGAACAAAGCTGGACACAAAGCAGGTACTCACCAACCAAATGCTTGTTTAATTCAATTGCCTTTCAAGGTGGATTGAGATGGAATCCCCTGTCTTTGACACACGAAAAGGACCGACTGTGGAAAATTCTATAAATAGGTACTTAGAAGCAGGCCAAAACTGGGTGCTTTTCCTGTTTGCTCCACTTCCAGAAGCATCTTCTGGAAGTTTGTGCCTTTTAGGAAAAAATGAGGAAACAGGAAAAAGAGAAACAGTTCCATTTCTGAAAAGATAAGAATAAAGTCTGATAAAGACAAAAGGCATTTGAGGTCCCTAGAGTTAAAACAAACTCAGACTGCCCAGCCTGTTTGAAGTTGACAAGAAACAGAGAATGACCTATGAGTCCATTCTGGAACACAAAGCAGCTCAATCAGCATTTCATCAATGAGGCAGCACTGGGTAACCCAGCCCAGCTGGGCCAGCTGGCAGTGCCTGAAGAGCTGGGTATTTTATCTAGAGGGCACTCACTTCCACCTGAGCACACCTCTGTGTTGGTGGGTGACATGTGAGGATGAGGGATGGAAGGGGTTATCACTACCTAGGGATTCATACTTGCTCATTGCTTCCTGTAATGGAATTCCTGTGAAAATTCTTGAAAAAACGGTTTCATTTTGTCTTGTCATTTACTCAGATTTACTCCTTCAGGGTCATGTGGAGCACCTCACGGGGTCCAAAGCACCTACTAGAAGTTTACTAAACGTTGCTGAATTAAATAGGCACAAGAGGTAGAATTCACTAGCCAGATACTAAACACAGGCCATGTCCACGAAGGAGATGCTTTGGTGAGGGCTCTTCGAACGGAGAGTGGTTTCTTTCCAAAGATGGGTGCATGTGAGCCCGCTTCTTTGAGCACAGAAAGATTTACATCCAACCCTGTTCAACCTGGAACGAACAGAACACTATGATAACTAGAATTAAAAAGCTTAAAACACACACACAAACACACACACACACACACACCATCACCACCACTTCAAACCCCAAATCCTTCTGTTCTACTGGACATGTACCTGGCAGACCCAAATATACTCTGACTCACTCTGGGCTCTTCCCAAGGTCTTTCCAGGAAGCCAGGATCTTACCTTGCCAAGTGCCAGCCGCTGGGGCCGCCCCTGCCTGCTCAGCACAAATGGAGGGAAACCTGGCTCCCCCCACAAGGGGGGGGTCCCTTTATCCATCAAGCTGCACCATGCACCTGGGGGATTCATGGGCTTAAAAACAACAACAGAAAAAAAAAGGCCAGAGTTTACAGGTACACCTTTTCCTTTCCCTTTTAGCCCATTTTCACACTGAAGAATTAAGTTTCTCCATTTTTAGTAGAGCTGAGCCCGTTTTCAAACTCTAACACCGACCACTCTCATTATCTGCACCAAGTGTGTCTTCTGACATTGTCCAAATCGTGTTATCCTACTCTTTTTCCTTCCTTCCTTTTTAAATATCGCCCCTCCTCTGAGAATCCTAAATAAGCAGCTTGGCAATGGAAGGCCGGGGAAACTAAAGAGGCTTCTCAGCACACCAGATCCTGTTGAAGAAATACAGCAAACCGAGATCACATGCCCCAAGGGCAGACTTTGATCATTAATAACGCAAGAGGGGAAGAACACAGAGACATACAGTCTATATTCCCTACGCATCACAGGATAATTGCTCAAATCCTTGGTCTTTACAAAAAATGTGTCATCCCATAAAATTTGTCTTCCGAGAAAGAATAAAATTCGCTTTTTACCTTTCCCCCACATTATGACAAAGAACAAAACCCCAAGCTAGGTGAGGATGTTTCAGTCCTCTGTGGACCCCTTCTACCCTCCATGATCGGTCTGGGAGCCTATCAGAAGATTGTGAATGATGAGACTACCTTTCCTAGTGACCTAGCTGTTTATAAACAAAGCTTTTCCTTCTAGGAAAGACAACGACATTTAAATTGCAGAAAATTATCAGCTTCAACTCATCTGAATTTCATTGCCGCGCTACTCCTTCGGGAAATGGGAACCACGCAAGGTTTCCCTTTTTTTCCAAATTGCTTCCAGATGTGATATACAGAAGAATCTTTATTAAAATATCACACAGGAGCTGATGCCTTATGATTTCTTCTTCTTTCACCTGGGTCAGAATATGAATGACAAACTACTGGTCATAGAGAAAAGCTCTAGGTGTTGTCTGGGATCAGCTTTAAAATTGCAACAGCCCTCACCCTGCCCCACAGACTCCAGCCCCCTCCCCTGCCTCACTTTTGTCCTTTCTCTATAGCGTTTAACACCTTATTACACTGTATAATTTACTTATTTATTATGCTCATTGTTTCTTGCCTGTCTCTCTTGCTAGAATGCATGCCCCACAAAAGCAGGGATCTGTTTTGTTGACTGATATACCCTAAGGACCTAAAACTGTACCGGGCCCACCGTGCTTGCTCAAATAAACATTGTTGAGTGAATGAATAAGTTTGTCATCCCTTTTTTATATCAAAATCTCTAGTCCTGACCCCAAAATTGACACTAATGCCACATGTCCTATTCCATATAGACCCCTCCGTTGTCATAAGGATTATCCCAATCTTACGTCCAGATGCTCTTCACTTTCTCTCGTCCCCCCGCCCCCACCTATCTCTCTTCCCAGAGTATCCATTTTGGTCAATGACAACACAATCTACTAGTCCTAAAACTTGTTCTTCCAACTTATTCTTCCTTCCCCCTTCATCTCTCAGATTACTAAATTATCAAATTCCTGAAAATGTCTTCTTTCAAATATCTCTCCAGTTTGTCCCTTCCTCTCTATTCTCCTAGCCCTGGTCTACACAATTATCACCTCAAATAGACTCCTAATTGGCCTCCTAGCCTCTAGTCTCTCCCCCCTACAGGTTCGTTTGCATATCATAAACATCGTTTTGATCATGTCAATCCCCTTCCTAGGCAGGCTGTGATCTGGCCCACCCAGCAAACCTGACCTCCCTGCGTGGTCAAATGGTCCGGAGTTAAATCTTGAAAAAACAGAAAGTGTCGCATGGCAAATGAGTTATGGTAAGTTAGGGGTGGAGGAAAGGAGCAGGGGAGAGATCCTAACTACCAGGCTAATGAATTTGAACTCCATCGTGGAATGCAAGAAGAGCAAGCTGTTAGAAGACATGTACGTCAGGAAAATGGCAAGATGAAAATGGTGTTTTAGGGAATGCAATCTGGTGAGAGGGGAGACTGGCTGGAGACAGAATTCATAGACCAATTGCAAGATATTTCTAACTATTAATTAAACAATAATCTGCCGTGTGTCCACTCTATCTCTGGGGATACTGTGGGAAGTAGTTTTTTCTTGGGGTTCTGGGAACAATTAAGGAGAAAGCACCAAAGACCAGTAAGGATAACCAATAATGAGCCACCCACGGCCTTTGTCCTCAAGCCTACCTGGCCACTTTAGCCCCAGACAACCTCTCAGATTTAAAATAAGCAGTGAGGGGCACTTGGGTGGCTCAGTGAAGCAAGCATCTAGCCCTTGACTCAGGTCATGATCCCAGGGTACTGGGATCGAGCCCCACATCAGGGCTTCCTGCTTAGTGGGGAGTCTGCTTCTCCCTCTGCCTGCTGCTCCCCCTGCTTGTGTTCTCTTTCTCTCTGCCAAATACATAAATAAAATCTTTTTAAAAAATGATAAATAAAATAAAATAAACACAACTACTCACCACACCAACTCTCATGCTCAAAGCTGCTGCTCCTGAAAACCTGGTCACATGTTAATTAGGAAAAAGAAAGGAAATGTTTTCTGTAAGTCAGGAGGCAACAAGCTTTTTCTGTAAATGGCCAAATAGTAAATGTTTGGGGCTTGTGGACCTTGCAGTATCTGTAAGTACTCAGTTTTGTAGTTGCAGCAACAAAAGCAGCCACAGAAAATACATTAACAGGTAAGCCTGCCTGTGTTCCAATATTTATAAGAACAGGGAGCAGGAGCACCTGGGTGGCTCAGTGGGTTAAGCCTCTGCCTTTGGCTCAGATCATGGTCTCAGGGTCCTGGGATCGAGCTCCGCATCAGGGTCTCTGCTCAGCAGGGAGCCTGCTTCCCCCTTCTTTCTCTGCCTGTCTCCCTACTACTAGTGATCTTCTCTCTCTCTCTCTCTCTCTCAAAAAAAAAAAAAAAAAAAGAACAGGGGGCGGGCAGATTTGGCCCATAGGCCAGAGTTCGCAGACCTCTGCTCTAAGATATTAGGATATTGTCAATCCCAGCACTCAGTTTTGAATAGAGGAGTAGCATAGAGGAACATAAAGACAATATGTTTAAGGAGCTCAGAGAGCTGGAATAGAATTTCAACTTTACAATAACTCTTAGGGCATCAAGAAAATAAACGCCAGTATCCACATGCATACGATGAGAAGCAGCATGGTACAGTGGCCCATAAAGTCAGACAGGCTGGGTTCAAATTCCAGCCTTGCCACATTCTCCTTTTGTGATTTGGGGCAAATTCCCTAATCTCTGTGAGCTTCAGTCTCAGCTGTTTTCATGGGGATAAAAAATATACCCTTCCTCACTGAAAGGATTAAATAAGATTGTGCATATTAAATACCTAGAACAAAGCAAGCACTTGATCATGGTCAGCTATTATTATTATTACTATTATTATTGTGATTGTATTATGGTGAAATTCCCCAAGGAGCAGCTATTGACACAATATGTGAAAGTATTCATTTTCTTATTTCTAGAGATTAAAAACAGAGAGGGGTCGTTCTGTTTTTATACTCCTGTACTTCCTAAATGGTTTTCGCACCACTGCAGGAAGCTGAAGTCACCTTGTAAACCAGTCACTGCTTTTTCAGATGATTGCCTTTAAGTGGCTTTCAAATTCTGAAGATTATCATGCATAATGTATTTTGCTCATGTCAAGACTAAGTTTTTTCCCATTGATTTTTCTCCTGCCTCCGTCAAAGGTTTTGTCAGACAGGACTTTGTCTCCAGAGGAGGCTGCTCTTGCTTTCTCAGAATTGTTGAGCACGAAGAATTTCTTTCAGACGTTGTGTCTTTAAACCACTAATGTGATTTTTGTCTCCAATGCCAACCAACTGAAAACTCTCCAGTATACACTAGACTTCGGTTCCCAAGCTAGACGCAAGAGTTTCCCCATCTAACCAACACCTTCAGGGGGAGACAGGACTGGGTGTTAATGGGTGGTTCCTCCCAGAGCACCCCATCCTCCGGGCAGCTGGTGTCAGCACTGAGGAAACAAAGTAGATTCCTGAGCTTAGGAAATTTTCTGTTCCAGGGCGCTGTGACCACAATTTCGTTCCAATGTGCAAGTACCCCTTCCAAAGCACAAAAGACAATGTATATCATCTTTCATATTGCAAAGCACATACCAAGAATGACATTGCTCCAAGAGACGCTAAAGCAAAGATGGTCTTATTTGAGGGAGAATCTGTAGGACCATCTTTGTTTTCTGTAGGTCTTTATTAAAATGTACCTCGGAACTCTTTGTGGGTACTCACAGAAAGATCTCTTGAGCCAGGGACAGGAACTGCTTCCTTCTGGTCCTTTCACCATTAGGAAGTAAGCCCTGTGGCCTTCTCGATGCCCAGTCCTAAGCTGATGAGCTGCATTTCAGGTTGTCTCTCTCAGACAATCCAAGTACTATACACACCGGGCACTTTGTTAGAAGTAATCAGCCACGGGGGCAAAGGCAGTAAACAGTAATTAATATGCAAATTTGCAAGTAACTTGCCCCTTGATGCTAAGACTTCTTTGTTTGTTTGCTTAGTCGCGGATAAACGGGTTTGCCTTCTATAATTAGCAGGATAAATATAAAATTATGACATTAATTGTTAGCTGGCTTTTTAAAAATGGTAGTATACCCCTGCTGTGCCTGAGATGCTGTAGCTCAGTAGGGGGCTCCTTCAAAAATGAATTTTAGAATGCTGAAATACCCATTTTAATTAAAAGGCAAACACTGAAATGAGTTTGTCCCTTCGAATATCATAGTTACTGGGCAACAAATCATTGATGCATATGTTAATAATTAGCATTTGTACATCAGTTGACCTTACCCCAATGCAAAAAAAAGAATTCCTTTATAATAATAACAAAGAGTAGTATTTATCAAGGCACTGCGCTAAGCACTTTTCTTGCTGTATTTCACTGAATCCTCCCAGCGGCCAGAGATGGGGCAGTGCTCCTAACACCCACATATGGATGTGGAAACCGCAGCTTTAGGTAGGTCTCTGAAAGATGAGTTTTTCTGGGTCTGCCCTCTGACTGTGGTGCCCTCGGGATTCTATCTGCAGCTCTGGCTTCTTCTCCTTTCTGGTTCTCGCTTCCCTGAGAGGTGTGCTATTTCACTAATTCCAGCCCCATGCTTTACCCTTCCCGCCAGCTCTGACCGGTCTCCGAAAGCCTAGTCCCCAGTGGATTCTCACTCTGCCACCAACTAAGCCCTGTTTCCACAGCCAAGTATTGAAAGCTCTCCACGGGCTGGCCTGGCCACTCTCCAACTTTTATTTCCCAGTTTCGTCTTTCATTATCAATTCATGATTCAGTTCCATTGTTCAGTTCCCAGTATTTAATGCGGATGGGTAAAGGCACTGTATTTATCCCTAGGGTGAGGTGGGATTGGAAAGGAGGGAATGGGAAATTTGAGAAAGCACCTGTTCTCAAGGAGGTTTGGGGGAAGAAGTCAAAGGAAGCAATGATCAAATTCCAAACTGGAGACTTTTGATTGCCCTGATGGTGGACAAGTAGGAAGAGGACACAGGTGCCTCTCTCTTTCCGGAGGTCGGCCCAGTGCCTTAAATATGGCCCAATGCCACACATTTTCCGTAATGATTTCTTCCCACTTGATCCATACATCCCTGGGAGCTTTTTCTTTCCTTCTAGATTTCAGCTCTAGGTTGTCCCCCACCCCCACCCCAAAGAGCCTTTCCTCCTCCTTCTCCCAAGCAGATAAGGCCTCCTTCTGCTCTCTCCCTCTACACCCTTTCTTTGACAATTACAATATGATATCACACCACGGTGTAATTACGCGTTTGCCTGGCCATCTCCCCGCTCAACTGTGGGGCCCTTTGAGTTTAGCACAAGGATTCTTCTCCCCTCTGTGCCTCACAAGCCTAGATCAGTGCTGGTACCTGACTGGTACTCCCTGCCAGACAGTTGTCAGACCTGCTAACAAAGTTAGGATCAGCCTTTGGGGAGGAATTAACAATTCAAAGGGGGAACAGCTGCCCTCAGGCTGGCAGGAGATCGCCCCACTTCCCGCTGATGGCTGAGACTGGGAACGGGCTTGGTTGCGCTCCCCAGGAAGGCTTGGTGACAGGACTTCCTAAACTTCTCCACTCAAGGACTCTCCGAAACAAAACACGAGAGGCACTGCCCTGGAGGCCTATTCTGAATCTGGCATTTGAACAGGCTTTTTTTTTTTTTTTTTTTTTAAAAGGGGAGTAGCATTTAGTCTACATTTTATAAGGCAATGAAATGACAGCACCACTAGTAGGCCATTTCCCCAGGACTGCCATAGTAGCCACTGGAAATCCATGAGACCTTGGCCTCAGTGGATGCTCAAACGGACATACACACCAGCAGCCTGAGAGCTGTGAGGCCTCTTTCTGGCATTGTCTGTGGCTTCACAGTGCAGTGCCAGAGACTAGCGAGGCAAGAGGGAGAAAAAGGAATTGTGAGAGGAAGGAAAGCATCCCCTTGTTTTCAATATGCTTTCAACCCCCGCCCCCTGCCCCGCCCCCCGGCAAGACTGACTCCTGTCTGTCTCAGAAGACACCACTGCATCAACTACTCTCAAGGGATAGGAGAGTGCCCCCAAAACAAATGATCTTGGGATATAGACAGCAGGTACTGCGTTATTCTGCGAGAATCAATGCCGCAGGCCTTCTTACCCTCCAGGACTGACCTAGACAGCTTTGTTCTCCAGTTTTGCATTTTTCTACTCCAGTTTTTTCTCAAACCTTGGTGCAGAGTGTAATGGTGTGGGGACTGAGAAGCCAGAGGATGTTTGGGGATAGACACCCCACGTACGGCATTGACAGCAGCACTAGGACATAACATAATAGGTACTAGTGTTCCCTTTTACTACAACTAGAATATGGCCACCCTAAGGGCAAGGGTTTTGCTGCTTTGCTCATTTCTGTATCCCAAACACCTGAAACAGTCCTGGCACATACTGAAAGACCCCTCCCCTAGAAGATAGATAGGATAACTAACCGCTTGTTTGCTTTTCTGTGAACCGCTGGCTTTTAGGCGTAAATTAGGTTATTAATTGCTTATTAATTGCTCTTTTGCCCTTCTGTAACTGCTTGGCTTATAGAAATAATAGAAGACGCCATGATGGCATTCCTGCCTTTCCCCTTCTTGTTCCCCCTCCCTGCCTCTCTCCCGCGCGCAGGCCCTCAGAACCAATCAGCTTGTTCCCCTTTCCCGCCTCTCTCTTCGCGCGCACGGGTCCCCAAAGCCAATCAGCAAACTCCACTAAGGCCTTTTTCAAAAGTTCTAACTGTCAACCAATCAGTTGCGCCCCACCCAAAACTTGTTTGTACCTGTCTATAAAAACCCGGCACCACCCCAGCCGGGTGTGCTCAGCTAGCAGGAGCTGCTGACCACCCGCAGGCGCCTGCGTAACAATAAAGAACCTCTTGCTGATTGCATCCAGTGGCAGTGTTGGATTCTTGGGTAAGGGGATCCGCGGGTCTTTCAATACAAAGTGCTCGATAAATAATTGTCGAATGGATTAGATGAATGCATTTCGCTACCATCATTCCTCACAGCTTTGGAGGCCATGAAGTAATATCACTTCTAACTGTCCTCCTCTCCTCACTCCTAACAATTGGCCTCTGATCCTCTGGTGTCCGGCAACCTCTAAAGGTGGTGCCTCGATGAAAAGCATGGCTTAGGAGAAAGGGCACTGTGGTGAGGAGTGACCAGCTCTGTTGCCGCTCTACCTGTGGCCTCAGTTTCCCTGAATTATAAGATGCAAGGGTAGGACCTCAAAAATCCAAGTAGGTGAGTCGGCCGGGGGCTGACCATGAAAGATACTGACCACACACTAGACATGAAATTACGTGGCTTATTTGGTAAAACTAGGTTGGCTTCCAAAGTCATGCTCCCATGAAATAATTGCTCAACCAGAAAAATGTCCCCAAGAGCCACCAAAAAATCATTCTAAAAGTCTGAAATTCTGCTCGTGACTTACAGTATCTGCTTCTCCATGACCACCGATTAGAAGCCCTATGACAATTTTCACTCAACATTCATGAAGAAAAGGGGTACTGACCTGAAAATGTATGTTCTCCTTCAAATAAAGCACTCCTTACCCCCTCTGAAAACCTTGAAAACCCGCACACTCCACGGCACCACAGACTGGGATGTTCACTGTTACCGAAAGAAGCAAGTTGGTGGAACAGCACATTCAAGATTCATTATTTCAGTTCAGTTGAAATTACACTCAGATTAGATTGTTTACATAATAACAATTACTGTCAGAGGGAAAGCAGGCATTGAAATGTGCCTGTGCGGTTGACACATGAATAATGGAGAAGCTCACACCTCAGATGGTATACAAGACAAGCTTTTTATCTGGGTGTCCATGAAGACACCAAGGTGAGTCCCAAATCATTATTGGTGGTAGGGCAAGTGTTAGTGAACACAGGGTTAATGCAACTCCTGTGGGAAAATCTTATGCAACTTAAGCCCAGTAAAGAACCCAATCTCCATTCTTCTCTTGTCATTGGCTAAATTTGACCTATAGGATTAAGATAATGATTTGCTCAAAGAAATGTTCAAATCACTTTTGAAACTTTCACAGCTCTACTCTGAGAGACATGCAATCTTTCTTCTTTAGACGAGGGACTTGGTCCTTCCAAGTCATGGCACCTGTGTCAGATGAGACTTCAGATTTCTTGATATTTTATAATCTAAAACTCTCTTCCTACCTGACTGGAAAGCAGGTGTATTAGTGGTCCAAGTTTATTCTCTGAACTTAGTGAGGTTTTATCGGGCATTGAAGCCTGAACTAAACAGTTCTGATCTAGGTTTCTTGCCTATTTGGAGATGATGAGTCCTTTCTCTGCAAATTCCAATTACATGCCCCTGGATTTAAGAGGAAGCCATCTATTGTTACTTGTTGGCTTTCTAGCCTCTCTCTGAATCTCTTTCCAACCACTCTGAATTCTGTCTAGCACCTTTTGAACATTCATTCTTTCATTCAGTAAATAATCACTGAGTATGTACTGAGGTCATTCATGCCTTATGCCTGGCACTGGGAAGTTCAGTCCATGACGTATTTCTGCTTGGCTCCTCAATATTTTTATTATGTTAGTAATACAACCTCACTACAAAACAAATAGAAAATACAAATAGGAAGAAGGAAAGAAAATAGATAACTGGAATTTGAAATCATTTGATCATTACTTGTTCTCTCCAGATAAACAGATATCATAATACCAAATGTACTATAAAGAGCCAATACATTTTTGTTTGTTTAACTTTAATTTGAAAATAATTATAAATTCACAGAAAGTTGCAGAAATAGTACCTTTCACGCAGTTCCTCCAGTCATCATCTTACATAGCTGTGGTGTACTATCAATACCAGGAAAATGTATGCGTGTGTGTGTGTGTACATATGGTTCTATGCAATCTAACCACATGTAGATTAATACAGCCATCAAGGAACTCCCTCATTCTACTTCATAGTTGCATTAATGCTGCCTCTATTTCCTGGATAACATCAATTTTTTCTACATACCCATACTTTTGTCCTTTCAAGAATATTACAGAAGTAGAATCATGCAGTGTACAACCTTTGGATCCTGGCTTTTTAAGCTGCACATAATGCCCTTGAGATCCTTCCTACTTCTTGCATGTATCAATAGTTCACTCCTTTCTCTTTTGGGGTAGTATCCTATGTTATGGATGTACCACACTTCATTTAACCATTGAAGGACAGTGGGGTTGTTTCTAACTAAAGCTATTACAAATAAAGCTTCTATGAACATTTGTGTACATATTTTTGTTTGACTATAAGTTTTTATTTTTCTGGAATAAATGCCTGAGTGCAATGGCTGGTTTGTACAGTAAATGCATTTTTAGTTTGATAAGAAATAACCAAACTATTTTCCAGAATGGTTGTATTAGAAATCCAATTTCTCCAGATCCTCACTAGCATTTGGTATTGGCACCATTTTATTTTAGCTATTGTAAGTAAAAGGTATTTCTAACAGTAACAGTGTCTCAGAAAGCACAGAGAGAAACACAATGAAATTTAATTTCCTTACTTTAAAAAACAAAAACTAGTAATCACTACTTTTTAAAATCTCTACTTCTAATATGCAAAGTTTTATCTATGTTTATATCAGATTCTACATCATTAAATATTTCTTTAGCTTTTCTTACCTGAAAAAAAATAGTAGAAGAGCTCTGTCTGGCATTGGCAGTTAATTCACCCACATGTCACATTGTAAAAACACTAAGTGAAGATATTTCGAAAAGGGTCCAGGGTTTGGGGGTTTTTACGTGGATCCTAAAATATCAGCAAGCAGAATTTTGGTTCTTTATCAGTAGGATATCTCTACGTCCGGCTTTGCTTGGGGCAGTCCTAATTTGTGTTTGTTGTTTAGTATCAACACGTGGTTTAGAAATTTTCTCCCTAGACTTTCTATTTTTTAATGAAATGTAACTAGCTTCATTAAAATAAGCTGTGTAGGGTGGGTAGCAGAACGTGGGTGGCTCAGTCCATTAAGTGTCTGCCTTCGGCTTGGGTCACGATCCCAGGGTCCTGGGATCAAGTCCTCCATAGGGCTCCCTGCTCAGCAGAAAGTCTGCTTCTTCCTCTGCCTGTCACTCCCTCTGCGTGTGCTCTCTCTGTCTCTCTTTATCTCTCTAACAAATAAATAAAGAACATCTTAAAAAATAATACTAATAAGCCAGGGTAGATTTCGGAGGTCCCCACACTTCATATTTCCAGCCTCTGTCAGGCCACACCTCACAGTATGTAAGACACATGCGCAGGGAACACTGCTCTCACTGAAACCCCTGATGATATCTCAAAGATGCCCGTGACTCTCTCTTCTCCTGACTCTTTCCACATAATACATTACATCTCTCTTTTAAGGTCGTATGCCGAGCATTCTTTGATATGACAGAGAACTGAGACAAGAGTAACCAAGGTCTACCTACTCTTTCAGATCTCAGGGATGGCAGAAGTTTTTGAAGTCGTTGCCCTGCCTGCCTCTTGGTAGACTAGCCAGCTGAGCTATGGCCAATGTCAAAGTCAGAGAGATGCTGCAATCAATGAGAAACGTGCAACAGACAGACACCCTACTTTAACCATATGTGAAGAGTCTAGAAATCAAGTTTTTACATGGTGCTTTTACCATTTATTTTTAAGTCTGCAACTTTTTACTTTGATAATATGTGTTTATATTGCAATAAATCCTTTTGTAAGCAATGAACTCAATAAGTTTATATTTAATAGAAAATTCAGTACTAAACATCTGAGGAAGTTGATGATGAACATGTTTCTCAGACAAAAAGTTGTTGACATTTATCATTCTTCCTGGGGATCCTATGCCAGCCAGAAGACTAAATCTGCTAAAGAAGCATTAGTATCAATGATTAATAGTTATTTTAAGATGAACATGCTGAAAGAAAAGTTTACCACTAAAGCTTCAGGAGATGCATTTACATATCACTCTGTGAAGCACGACTTTCTGTTTTAATCAAATGACTATTCTTCTAAGCACATTTCAATATATTATCTATTCCAAGTTTTCTTGTGTACATAGAAAGAGTAAAACAAGAGATTATGTGTTGTCCCTATTAACAGAATCAGTTAAATGCTACCAGTTTTGTTTTGTTTTGTTTTTTTAAGATTTTATTTGTTTTTTGAGAAAGAGAGAGAGAGGGCACAAGCAAGGGGAGCAGCAGGTAGAGGGAGAGGGAGAAGCAGGCTCCCCACTGAGCAGGGACCCCCCAACATGGGACTCGATCCCAGAACCCTGAGATCACGACCTGAGCTAAAGGAAGATGCTTCACCAACTGAATCATCCAGGCACCCCAGAAATCTTCCAATTGTAGTATCGGTTCAATGTTTTTCATCCAATTCCTGGAATCAGAATAAAGCTTTTAGATGTTAATTTTTCTACACCTGATATTACTGTGAATGCTATTGAAAATTCCATTTAAGAGTTTGAAACTAAAATCGAAATTTTAGGGGTACTTGGGTGGCACATTTTGTTGAACATCTAACTCTTTGTTTCAGCTCAAGCCATGATCTCAGGGTCATAGGATCAGCTTGTGTTGAGCTCCATGCTCAGTGAACAGAGGACGGAGCCTGTTTGGGATTTTCTCTGCTCCCGCCCCAAAATAAATAAATAAATAAATAAACGATTTTAAAAAGTAAATAAATAAATTTAATTTAAATTATTTTTGTGGTGATAATAATACAACGGACCCTTGTACCATGCAGGGGTGGAGACACTGATACTCTCCAGAGTCAAAAATCTGTGTGTAACTTTTTTTTTTTTTAAAGATTTATTTATTTGAGAGAGAGAGTGAGTGTGAGCTGGAGGAGGAACAGAAGGAGAAGGAGAGAGAATCTTCAGCAGACTCCCCACTGAGCACAGAGCACTAGGCAAGGCTCAATCTCAGGATCCTGAGATCATGACCTCAACCAAAATCAAGAATTGGAGGCTTGACTGGCTGAGCCACTGGTGCCCCTGTGCATAACTGTGACTCTCCTCAAAACTTAACCACAAATTGTCTACTGTTGACCAGAAGAAACCTTATTGATAACATAGTCAATTAATATATATTTTTCTGTTATATGTACTATATATGGTATTCTGACAATAAAGTAAGCTAGAGAAAAGAAAATGTTATTCAAAATGTCATAAGGAAGAGAAAATACATTCATAGTAATGAACTGTAAAAAATCTGTATGTAAGTGGACCCACATAGTTCAAGCCAGTGTTATCCAAGGGCCAACTGTACAAGTTTTGATAGAGCAGAGCGTCATGGTAAAAAAACAGCATTCTCCAGTAATGGAGAGGACATGTATTAAGAATTAGTGTAGTGTTCATATAATTTATAGTCGTATCCAAACAAATTGATTCTATCAATTCTACCAAATTGGATTCTACCAATTGAAGAAGTTGTAATTTACAAAATAGAACACATGTAAGTACATATCCATAGTTTTGCTGAACATTCTAGTGGATGTTGAACATTCTAAATTATGCTAGCATGCCACTGCATGTTTGTTTGTTTTTTCTTTTCTGTCTGATATTTATAAGGTTTGGGAAATGCTTAAGCCTTTGAAGAACTATTGTCTATATCAACCTCTGTGACCATCAATGACACTGAACATTTTTTTAACCAAGTTTTCTAAATTTGGGCTGCATTTTATTCAAAATTAGTTGGAAATACTTAATCAAAGTACTTATTAAATGGAATGTCAAATATTTCAGCTTCCGAAGCTTGATGAAATCATATTTATTGAAAACAAGGCTCACATATGAAATGATATTGAAATGTTTTGTTATATAAGAGAGAAAGTGAACAACTTAGAGAGTTGAAATGATTCTCAGATATGATTTGAAATTCTGTAATTGTGCTGTAGAATATCTCATTTTCTATGAAGTATCTTTCAATAAAATTCCTGTTTTTAACAAGATACATTTATATTCTGTACCAGAAAGGAAAGAAATTTGAGAAGATCTACAGTTTTGGAACATCTAAACTTGGCTAAACATTTCAAAAAAGTCATAAATAGAGAAAACTTAACTCAAAGGGCTTTTGCTTGTAAAATTATTTGTTGAAATAGTTACTCTAGAGCAAAAAGGATAGTCCTTATGAAAATATTTAAGCTGAAATAGTCAATTTGAAAATGGAATATTTCATTTGAGAAAATTCAAAAAATTAAATCAAAAATATATTTCATTTAGCAAAATTTACTCTGAGCTTAACAAGTGCCTCAGCATTCGTATAGGGAGGATTTTCTCTGACAAAAGCCAGTTAAAGATGTTAATAATTTTAAAATTTATTAACCTTAAAATGCCATCTTTAAGATGACTGTAACTGTATGTAAAAATTTTACTTATAAGGTCATATTGAACAAAATATATTCATCAGAAACATACCAATGGCATAATATTAGACAGAGTATTATGAACCTAATTGAAGCACATTGATATTTACCAACAATAATTATTACAATGATGCCATTTTTAATTTTCTTTTTTTTTTTTTTTAAGATTTATTTATTTATTTGACAGACAGAGATCACAAGTAGGCAGAGAGGCAGACAGAGAAGAGGAGGAAGCAGGCTCCCTGCTGAGCAGAGAACCCGATGCGGGGCTCGATCCCAGGACCCTGGGATCATGACCTGAGCCGAAAGCAGAGGCTTTAACCCACTGAGCCACCCAGGCGCCCCACGATGATGCCATTTTTAAAGTTCAGATAATAGATACAAGTAATAATTTTTTCTGTGCACTGATATATTATTTTTATTTGGTTAGAAATAATTTCATTTTTTAAGATAGCTTTTGAACAGACTACAGACCTACCATTCTAATAAAATTAACTTGTAGGTTAATTAATACATACTTTTTAAAATATATAATTAGTTCTTATACCCTTGTTACTCTTTGAAATGTCCAGAGCTGAGGATGCCTGCGTGGCTCAGTCAGTTAAGTGTCTACCTTTGGCTCAGGTCATGATCCTAGGATCCTGGTATCAAGTCCCTATATCAGGCTCCTTGCTCAGCAGGGATCCTGCTTCTCCCTCTATCTGCCACTCCTCCTGCTGGTGTAAATAAATAAATTAAATAAATAAAATCTTTTTTTAAAAAAGTGTCCAGATTTGAAAAAAAAAAAAATCAAAAGTGTCCAGAAGTATATGCTCACTCTTTTCCTAAAAAGTCATTTTCACACTGATAAGTAGACGGCAGATAGTTCGATGGCTCAGTTGGCTTTGAATTAGGTGATCCTCAGACAAGGTAATGGATGACTACAAAACACTGACAACACCAACAATGGACAGAATGTTTTAAAGGATGCCTGCCAAGCTTTGAAGGGTTTCTCATGCCTTGTGGACAAAGAGAAAAACTTCATTAAAGGAATGGCTCTGGCAGTCCCAAGAGAAAGTGATGTTTCTCACTGTACATAGAGCATAAAGGTATCAATCATGATCTTCAGTTCTACAGAGAGTTGAAGAAAGGGACTTTACATAGTCCTTCAACCCACATAGCCCAGAGGGAGAGAGAGACACAGCCCAGCCTCCTTCCATGACACCCTTCTGGTGACTGACCTTGCCTCACAGGATAATCTGACGTCAACATTCCAGACTGTTGGGTTCTATGGAGCCACGAAAGATTCCTACCAGGATGTACCCCACTTAGATAGTCTTGGCTCAGTGGGGGCTCATTTGTAACTTCACATAAACCTTTCCAGATTTAAAGAGCAGCAAACACAGTATCTTGAATGTTGAAGCTAGGGGCGCCTCGGTGGCTCAGTGGGTTAAAGCCTCTGCCTTCAGCTCAGGTCATGATCTAAGGGTCCTGGGATCAAGCCCCGCATTGGGCTCTCTGCTCAACAGGGAGCCTGCTTCCTCCTCTCTCTCTGCCTTCCTCTGCCTACTTGTGACCTCTCTTTGTCAAATAAATAAATAATATCTTAATAAATAAATAAATAAATGTTGAAGCTAGATACCATTTTATCAGCTATGTTCTCCTGAACCTCAGGACTCCATATTGGTACACTGAGAATGAAGGTAATACTACTTTATACAAAAAGAGATTGATTTGCAGCAGAGAGAATGATTTGCTGTTTAAAATACAACCATTACTAATTCCAACCATGGGAAGGAAAAAATTTCTTTTAGGAGTAGGTCAAGTTTTTGTCCAGTAAAATACTTTGATGAGAGCCTTAAACCCAAACCCTGAGCATGGGCCATGGTATAGGAAGATATCAGAGGGGAAAAAAAGGGGAATTATAGAGGTCTAAATTTCAGATATGAATAGGAATTTATGGAAACTGATTAATTTTAAGTTCTCTTTTATGAGCTGCTGTGGTCCCCATCTCCAGCCCCTGGCTATTGTTACCCTAGGCCTTTTAGCAAATGTGTAGTCCCTCTGATTGCCTTGTAGGAGTGGTATTTGGGGAAATTCTCAGACAGGGCCTCCTTTGTGAGCTTGTAACCCATGGAGTTGTATAGTGCCCCAAGCTTAGAAAGGTCTTGGGCTTGCTTTAACGCTCTTTTGTTGCCATCTTGAAATTTAGTTATTTTTGACCAAGGAACTCCCAATTATGTAGCCAGTTCTTCTCCAGAGAGAGGTTCCATGTCTCTGTTGGGGTCCATGGGTCTGTTGCACAGATAACGAAAGAGCTTCAAAAGGCCAGATATCAATGAGAATGAGAATTCAATAGGCATAAGAAATCAGAGCTAAAAGTGACCCCAAGAATCTATCCTAATCTTGGTAACAGCATTGGATTTCCACAGAATATTAAGGCTTTCAAACCTTTTATAAATTTTAAAGGTAGGGTAAGCCCAATGTTTTCTGTATTACATCAGCAATTTTACATATGTGTGTGTGTGTGTGTGTGCGCATGTGCACACACATATTTTGGGTGACTCTCTACTACAAAGATTTCCAGGCCCAGACCCACAATGAAAAGAAAGTGTTATAGGAAAGTAGAAGAGTACAGGCAATGAAAGCAATACTACTCTGATTATGCAGAAATGTTTTTAACCCAAATGGTAAAGTCTTGACACAGCCTTACTGTAAACATGATTAGAGCAATCTTCCTCTGAGAACACTACGGAACAGAATGAACTCACTTTATTCCAGATGTAGGTTAGGATATTTCCCTTGGATCTTTGACTCATATCAATCTTCTTATCCTGAAACACCTTTGTTTTTCCATTTGAGTTTGAAGAAAAGTTCTGCTAAGAGACTCAGCTTGCTTTCTCCCTGATATTCTCTGGAAAGGAAAAATTAAACATCCAAAAGGACCGCATGTATCTTTCACCTCCACAACCAAGGTGACATTAATGTAAAAGTTTTCCAAGAAGGGAAAACCCTTAAACCCTTGAAATGGGGATCTTTGACTTTGGGAAATGATTCGATGACGTACATGGATCACACAGGACACTTCTTGAGCATTAATATATATTATACTGTCCTGAATGCATGAGAGAGTGGCTTGAGGATGCTCATTGGCCTTGTTTCAGTTCTTATCCAGAAGGAAGATGCGGTAGGTTACCTCCCTTGACCCACACCCCTGAGCATCAATGGACCTATAACTTGCTTCTACCCAATAGAATATGTCAAAGGTGATGAGACATCACTCCCATGATTATATTATATAGCAAAGACAAAGATTTTTTTCAGATGTAATTAAGGTCTACTATCAGTTGGCTTTAAATTAATCAAAAGGTGATGGTCCTGGGTACGCCTGACCTAACTAGGTGAGCCCTTTAGAAGAGTGTACAGTTCAGAGGTATTGACTTTGAAGAAACAATATGCTGTTGATTCTATGGTAGCAAGAAAATGAAGCCTGCCAACAATGACACGAACTTGGACAAGGACCCCCCAACCTCAGGTGAGACCATATCCCCCGATGACTCCTTAATTTAGCTTCCTGAGACTCTGAGCAGAGAAGGCAGTTAAGCGATACCCAGATTCCTGACCCATGGAACTGTGAGATCACAGATGTATGCCATTTTAAGTCACCCTGTTTCTGGTAATTTGCAACACAAATTAAACTTAGTAGAGAGGAGTAGAAAATTAGGAATGAGAGCCAAATAGGAAACCCAACCTACCAAGGAAATCATGAGCTAGATGATAATTAAACCTAACTAGAAATGCTCAGCTGCTAAGAAGCCCAGCATGGGACTGCCTGCTTGACAGGGAAACAGAAGTGAGAAAGGCAGTAATAGATTTCTTTTCAGATCTGAAATAAATGCCACCACTTGGTTGATAATCGTTTGCTGCGCAACCATAATCATAGCTGCTTTTGCTATTTAAGCCCAATTTTTTAACAGAGCTAAGGGAAAACAGAAACACAATCTCAAGGTTATTGATTATCTTCAAAAGCCTTTACGTGTTTTAGTCTGCAATTCTGGCTCCTTTGCCATGTTTTGGAAAAATAATAGTATTTGGACCCTACTGCTCTCTCATCCAACTCTCCAATCAGCTAGAAAATCTGAAGAGACTCTTTAAGAGTTAAAGAGAGCAGGGTGGGAATCCTGGGATCACTGAAAAGCACTGTCTGGCCCCCAAGTTGCTATCATTTGAATGCTCAGTGGGAAATGGAATGAAGAGAAGAGGAGAGAATTGGGCTCCACTCGTGTGTGGACACCTTGAGAAACCTCCAGTCGTGTTTAACATCGGAGCTCCCAGGTTAAAGGAAATGTAGGAATGTATATGAAAGAGTTTCCCTAAAGCCAGTTGCCTTCTTGAGGCTTTAGTTCTTGAAAAGCTGTGAATCAACTTTGTCATTGGTTGGATCTCATTTTAAATCCATCAGGGAGCTCAGTATTTGAAGGAACTGTACAGTAAGCCAAAGTAAAGCAAATTGGGGGGGGGTTATTTTTGTTTTAAGATTTTTATTTATTTATTTGCCAGAGAGAGAGAGAGAGAGAGCGTGAGCTCACAAGTAGGCAGAGAGAGAGGGGAAGCAGGCTCTCCGCCCAGCAGAGAGCCTGATGTGGGACTCAATCCCAGAACCCTGAGATTATGACCTTAGCTGAAGGCAGAGGCTCAAACCACTGAGTCACCCAGGAGCCCACAAATTAGGTTTTTGTAGAGTATATACTTGGACAACCTAAGACTTCTGTTGTATTGATATAAATTTTTATGTATCAAGACTTTTTAGTTACCAAAAACTACGCTCAATTTGTTTTTGTCAAGTGCAGTGCTCATAGAAACCTGCACTGATGAGGAAGGGTCCTAGATGGGTCTCGTGGGAAGACAGCAATATGAACACAGACTGATCTGGAACATTGGGAAAAAGAAAGCTGGTGGGCCTTTTAAAAGCTATGTCCACCAGGAGGGCTATAGATCCCAAATGCCTCTAGGTGGGATACGGACAAACCTCTACGTCAGGATGTTCCTGAAAGTAAATCTCAAGGTCTTGGGAGATAGTGTCTTACATTTCCCAGTCAATTCCAAGGGCTCAGATCATGGAACCTCAGGGTACCAGCTGTGTCCCCAGGGGTAGCACTTGGCCACTCTAGGCCATCTCTTGCCTTGTAAAATGGAAATAATATGATGCCTAATTCATAAGACTACTGTTAGGATTAAATGCAAGAACACAATTTAAAGTACGGGGGGCTTCAAGTTTTTAATCATTGTTAGCTGTTTCTGTTTGGAGCTGTAGAGTTTCCAGGGATTAAAAACACTGACAAAACCTGCAGAGGGCAGGGGGAGGGGGGTGGTTGTGCGGGGGAGAGACAACGCTGAAGGAAATAAACATGCCACAGGAAAAAAAATGCTAGTTTCTCTAACAAGAGAATGCCTCCGGGCCCTTTCAGTTCAATGACTACGTACTATTTCCAATCATTATCTCATTTAGAATTACAATGAAGAATGTTGGGAATAATTAACCCCATTCTGTAGTCCCAGGAGCCTGTCATTGCAGGTAGGAAGGATTAGGTAGCCGCTCTGTCAGTCCAGGCATGCGAGCTCATTTCCCCCTGTGACACCGATGTCATCCAGCTCGCAGTCTCCGTAAATTCCCCACCCGCTGCACAGTGGCAAGGATGGTATCTTGCATTTGTCTCATGCCTGATAACACGTTCATAGTCATAGACTAGCAGCAGCTCTTGAAAACACCCAGCCCTTTTTAAGAAGCTCAGAAATGACAACAGCAGCGAGCGAGGGTCCCTTTAGAGCCCAATGTGGTAAATCCTCTCTCCCCGGAGCTGCCAAGCCCAGAAGCCCGCTCCCTCCTTTGTTAGGAATTCTAGTCACAAAAACCTACAATAAAATGCTGCAGGCGCATCAATAAAGGATATAATGAAATCAAATGAGTCTTGTTCCTTACATTTACATGCAAAGTGTATCAAAGGAGCATCCAGTTTGTCCCCGAGACCAACACAATGGATTCTTTGTGTGGGAGGAGAGAAGATATATGAAGCTGAATTAGGAAGCAATTCCAATTAAAAGGGCTGTGTTTAACGCTCCAAAGACAATGCAGCCTTTGCTAGACAGTTAGCTATTAGGAGTGTCTGGCTGCTGAGGTGGCTTTATGGTAATTGGATGAGAGCCTGGTGGGACGGAACACAGCAGTACCATTGGGTCCCAGCTCCGGGTTGCATGGCCTCCCTTCCAGCTCACTCCTGTGCGACCTCAAGGATCATAACACCTGCCCACCGGGCCCTTCTGAGGATTAGGAGAAAGAAAGCACATAAAGCACTTTGGGCAGTGCACTCTGCAAGTATTAGCTCTTCCTGGGATTTCCCCGGCCAGGTCCCACAGGGAGCTGGCTCAGGCCACACTCACCCTGATGACTCGTGAATGGGACCCTGGAAGGGCTGGCCTCCAGAGGCCGTGCTGTGTGGTGAAGGGACAGCTGTCCCTCAGCACAAAGGCCTCTTGAATCAGTGCTTTCTTTCCTAGAGAAATGGAATTTCTTTGGTTAATATTGGATACCTGGGACATGTGCCATTTGAATTAGCTTCCCTGTTTCCTACATCCTTGGCATATTTTGTAGCTTTGTGATCATAGATTCAGGAGATGGCCCCTCGAAGGTAGGATATCTGCAATTATTGTTTTTTTCCAGATTCTTCATTAAACTTAAATGGGATCCACCTTTTCGAAAGGGAGCACAAGACTACCTTATGCCACCTCAGTGCAACTAGAACACCACAGCGTATTTGTCTATGTGTAGACACTTTTTTTTTCCAATTTTTTGATTTTATTAAAAAAAAAAAAAAACCTGAACTGTATCATATTTTTTTTTTAAGATTTTTATTTATTTGAGAGAGAGCATGAGCACAAGTGGGGTGGGGGTGGGGGGAGACAGTAGAGGGAGAAGCAGTCTCTCTGCTGAACAGGGAGCTTGATGTGGGGCTCGATCCCAGGACCCTGAGATCATGACCCGAGCCCAAGACAGACACTTAACCGACTGAGCCACCCAGGTATCCAAGTATATCATATTTCTTAAAAAAAAATATTTGAAACCCATATAAATTCAGGGCTGTTGTGCTGGGCTGTATCAGTTTCCCCTAGAGTGTAGGCAGGCAAGGTGTGGGAGGGGAGGTGAGGCCAGGACTCCTAGAGGAGGCTAAGGTGGATGTGGTGAAAGGGACACACAGGTCCTCTCAGGATGGGCTGGACGGGGACGGGAAGCCTGTCATTCCAAGGGAAAAGTACACATTGCCAGAAAGTCTCCTGGGCTCACGCTGCTCTCTCTCTCCTGTGGCCTCAGCTTGATACAGGCCGGAAAGACCCAGGAGGTGTGTCCAAGCCCAGGGCCTGGTGGGCATAACATTCTGGCCCTTGAGATGACAGGATGCTGGCCAGCTGGGGAGGCAAGACGCAGGGAACTAAGCTGGTCCCTGGAATCTTCTAAGGCAAGTTTCCACTTCTAAGAGAATCAGGTGATTCAACATTTGGCCGCCCCCTTGCTGGTTCTCTAAAGTGACTCTTGAGTTTCCCTTAGCACAGAATTACCAGAAATTCTCAGTTTTGTAAACTTAATGTCATTCTTCATCTATCTTTTTAAGAGGTAATAATTTCAATCGGGAACATGAGTTGGAGGAAATCTGAAGCATAAATTGGTGAAACTGTGGAGTATGAGAGAAATTCAAAATTAAAAGAAACTACTGAAGGTTGTGACAGACATGAGGTGCCTGAGGACTGGGAACAAAAGAGAGAAAATGGCAAGGTCCCTGCTACAATTAGTCACTCTACAAAGCATTAGATATGTACCTGCATGCTCATTTCGAATATGAGTCGTATTATCAAGGTGTAAATGGGCCTAAATCATAGCACCTCTCATGGGAGAAAGCCCCGAGGAATAACAGCATGAAGCCATCACTCTTACAGCGACATTTTAAAATACCAGTCATGAGGAGGGAAGGGGAAGAGGCATGGGGAGCCTACAAAAGGGGCTTTATTGCCCTTTGTAATATTGGATTTCTCTAAGAAAAAGGACCTAAAGCAAGTATGACAAAATGCTAAATAGTTGTTATATTTAGGGAGTGAGTCACAGGTATTGGTTGTGTTGCTCTCAGCACTTGGCCGAATGTTTAAAAGTATTTCAAAATATTTTTAAACAATTGTGTGGATTTTTGAAGGAAAAGCAACAGAGTTTTTGGCAACCAAAAAGGGAGACATCTTTCCGAAGCACAGCACAATAAAAAGCAAATAATGTAAGTGAGGAGTCACTCAAAGCTTCCTTTAAAATAGGTTTTCAGAATGACTCTTGAAGGTGCAGCCCGTGTAAAGGGAAAACCTTGCCCTCTCCCTTTGATGTGGCCAAATGTGTTCTAGGCTAAAGGAGCCAAAGACTGGGCCGGTGGCGTGTGTGGAAGGAAGCCTCCCCCACCCCCCCACCCCCCGCCCACGAACTCACCAGGAGCAGCTCCACAGGCTCCTCCTGACTTCATTGAGGTAATGACATGTCATTTTCAATAATCTAACAAATATGTTGTAACAACAAAACGATAGTTTGGATACAAATTGGTTTAGACTGACTGGGGACAAAATGGGAAGTAACTTAGAAAACCCCCTTTTCTAAAAACATAGGCTGGTGTAACCAAGAAAACATGGTCCGTATACAAATTCAAAATTGGATTATTATGTTTCTTCATGATGAAAGAAAAGAAACAACATGTCAAAGCAAAGACAAGACACCCTGAGAGGGTGAAGGACTTTGGTGTGCAAGCTAATCATGAGGGTGCCTCCCAAAGCTGGCTTCTTTAGCAAATGTCGTCAGTCAGGCCAACTGTGCTCCACCATCAGGTGCAAGGGCGACTGTAAGCATTTTCTCTGCACAGAAGGCGGCTGCTGTGAGGAAAATGAAATATGAAAAACCATAAAGCATGGATTGTAAGGAACTACTGGTTGTTTGAGATCTTCAGTTCATTTACTTGTGAGGAAAATTTCAGGGTATATGTGACAAATTGAGAACAACATCAACGATCACCTTTACTCATGAAAAAAGCCCTTTCTCAAGTAATTCTTTGACATAGCAAAAAAAAAAAAAAAAAAAAACCACAACTATCTATTAAAAAAAAAAAAAAAGATTTAGGGATCGCCTGGGTGGCTCAGTGGGTTAAATCCTTTGCCTTTGGCTCAGGTCATGATCTCAGGGTCCTCATCAGGGTCTCTGCTCAGCGGGGAGCCTGCTCCCCCACCCCCGCTCTCTGCCTACTTGTGATCTCTGTCAAATAAATAAATAAAATCTTAAAAAAAAAAAAAAGATTTATTTATTTGGGAGGGAGAGAAAGCACAAGAGGGGCAGGGGTGGTGGTAGGGAGGGGCAGAGCGAGAAGCAGAATACCTACTTATCTACTGAGCAAGGAGCCCATGAGGAGCTCCATCCCAGGACCCTGGGATCATGACCTGAGTCAAAGGCGGACGCCTAAACTGAGCCACCCAAGGGCTTCAAAAGAGACTATCTTACCTGACACTTATATGGCACATGTCTAGATTTAAAGTAAAATCCATTATGAAAAAATGGAGAGACTATCTTAAATTAGTCTTTCTCTCTTCTCCAAACTGGCCATATGAGAGGGAGCTACAGTTAAGTAAAACTTCCTCTGATGTGGCACTGCACACCCTGTCAGATCTTAATGTCTTTTCCATAGTCGTGACCCCCACAGAGATTGTGAACTCCTGAATGAGAACACTGGTGCTACTAGAACCCACAATCATATATTAACCTAATTTTCAAAACACCGTGACTCTGAGAAGTGAACACAAATTGCTCGGAGCTAAATCCAGGGTACACATTTTCAGACCCTAGAGACCGAATGTGACTCATCCTTCCCAAATTACCAAAAAGACCCATAGGAAGTATTTTTGTTATTTTTTTCTAAGTCATTTTAAAGCCTATCTAAAACAAATGCGGAGTTTGTGTTTCTTAGGATGCTTTAGGTTGCAAGTAACAGATACCAACTTAAGTAAGTAAATACACACAATGAGAATGTTTATAAAGATACAGGGAGTCTGCCAGACCCTAAAGGCAAGATTACATTAGACCTCAGGAGGAACTAACATTAGGAAGTCTTCTCCTTTCCTGTCCAGAGAAATGGTTTTATTTTTCAAAATAAATCTTATTCCAAAGAAGGTTTTCTTTGCTATTCAGTTCTCATGATGAATAAGAAATGACCATCAATATCTTGCAAGTTCATACATTTTAAAATACCAGTCATCCAATTGCTGGCTCGTCACTTTCTCTCTCTCTCTCTCTCTCTCACACACACACACACACACACACACACACACTCACAAATATTGTCGCGGGTTCTCTCAGCCAATTCCAAATGTGTAGTTTAGGCATGCTCTCTGGTACAGGTTAATCAGGTATCCGTGGCCAGCAGGCAGTCACACAGCTGCCAGGAGTGAGGCCAGCAGTCTCCAGAGAAGAGGAACATGGCAAATGACATTCACTAATATACGGTAATGGAGCAGAATGCCTTCATGCAAAAATATTTATAGACGACGTCTTCTGTGCCTGACCCTCTTCTAGGTTCTGGGGAATATAAGAATGAACAACTAGGGTTGCTGGTGGGAGGCGGGTAGGAAGAGGGTGGTGTAGTGATGGACATTGGGGAGGGTATGTGCTATGGTGAGTGCTGTGAAGTATGTAAACCTGGTGATTCACAGACCTGTACCCCTGGGGCTAATGACACATTATATGTTAATAAAAAAATAAAAATGTTTTTAAAAAAGAAATAAACTAAAAAAAGACAAAGCTCTTACTCTTGGAAGTCTTAACATTTCACTGGGGGAAAAACAGTCAGCAAACATTCAATAAATAGCTAATGTAATAGATGGTTAATAAGTGCAATAAATGGTTGTAGTTGTGGTAAATATTTAATAGATAGCTTCCTGGAAGACTTTAGACCATATCTGTAGTGTGAATTCTTCTACCGTGGTCATGTTCAAGCTACCGATGTGATGTCACTGATCTCGTATTTGCAATCGTATCCTATTGTTGAGTAGCTTCACTGCCTGCCTAGAAACAAGAGACACAGGTACCCTCAAGAGCAGAGACAAGGGCAGAATATAATAAAATAACCAGGAAAGGATGATTTTTGAGGAATTTATTACCTTTTAAAAGTACAGTTTATTTAATTGTAAGTTGAATAATTTTTAATGATGGCTTTAATGACTGGCTCACAAAATTCCTGAAAATTTAATAATCAGCTCTCACAAGCCAATATAAGCCAAATCCAAGACATTACCGTTGAGTGTGGGTGTTCCTGTTATCTACGTGTGTATAACAAACCACTCAAGACTTAGTGGTTTGGAATAAGAATTGCCCCATCACATCTCAAAATTTGGGGGACCAGACATTTCAGGGCTCAGCTGGGCAGTCCTTCTACTCAGTAACATCAACTGGCAGATGGCCTAGTCTTTAGGGTCCAAGATGGCTTTGTTCATGTGTCTGGTACCATGGGAGAAATAACTAGAAGGCTGGGCTCTGCTGGAACTGTTCCCTGGAAGGACAGCCTTGTGGGCCCCAAGTAATAAAACCTACAACACCCAGAGAAAGTGTTCTGAGAGTTAGGAAGTAGAAGCTGTCAGTCGCTTAAGGCCAGGGCCTGGATACTGTCCCAGTACCACATCTGCCATATTCTATGGCTAAAAGCAAACCACAGAACCTGTCTGCATTTAAGTGGACAGAGACCCTCTTTCTCAGCAGGAGGAGTATCAAAGAATTTGTGGCTATCTTAAATCCAACCACAGATAGAGAGTGGCAAAGGTGCTGTGCTATTTTATTTTATTATTATTTTTTAAGATTTTATTTATTTGACAGAGAGAAATCACAAGTAGATGGAGAGGCAGGCAGAGAAAGAGGAGAAAGCAGGCTCCCTGCTTGAGCAGAGAGCCCGATGCGGGACTCGATCCCAGGACTCTGAGATCATGACCTGAGCCGAAGGCAGCGGCTTAACCCACTGAGCCACCCAGGCGCCCCGGTGCTGTGCTATTTTAAATATGACAGTTGGGGAACACTTTTCTACTAATGTGACTTTTTTTTTCCCTAAAAACTGAAGGCAGTGAGAAGTGAGTCATACAAAGAAATGAACGTGCATGAGATTTCTGAGTCCAGCTTCTGGTGGCCAGTTCAGACTGAACCCTCAGGTTCTACTCTAAGGATATCGCCACGGAAATGTTTGAGAAGCACCAACTGGATCAGCTGCTCATTCCCCAGCTGAAGGACACTGAAGCCCAAAGAACACAAGTGTTTGTTGCCAGCACCAAACAAGGCCGGGCTAGCTGGTAGCAGAACAGGACTTGAGCCTAGCTCCTTCACCTAGATCTCCTATTTAAAAGTCTAGTGCTTAAGAGAAGAGAAGAGAAGAGAAAAATAAAATAGAAGTCCAGTGCTTTTTCTACAACTTCTTCCTTATTTTTACAAAACTCCTTTTAAATCAGTGTTATCACATGATGTAGCATTTGATACTTTCCTATCTTAAACCACACATTTTTTATACCATCCATGAAAACATAAACTCCTTGAGGAGACTTACTTTTCTGTTTTCTTCTGGGCCACTGCACTGAGCATAATCATGCAGTTTGGACTCTGCACAGGAAATCTGACTGGCTTGGGGAAGGGGTCGAATGGGACTGTGCACTTGGCCTGGGAGGTTGTGGGCTGCATTGTCCCAGAGGAACCAGCTCCTTTTTCTAGTGCCTATGAAGAAGAGGCAGATGGTAACTATGTCCTTCTCTTACAATGTGCCCATTGCATAACATAGCGCTACAGAAAAGGAGCCTGGGGTGGAAGGAGGGGGTGTGGGTGGGAGTCGAGGGAATGACATTCAGATTCCTCCCAAAGCATTCTTTGATTATCTATTGCTGGTAACAAATGACCCCAAACCTAGCACACGCAATAGGCCTCTCTAGGAAGCTTATGTTTCCCACAGCACGTGATAGCTCTAAGAAGGTTCACCTCAGGAGGACATCCAGAAACATACCTTCTGAGAGAGACCCAAGTGGGAATGGCAGGGCCTTCTCAGCCTAAGCCCAGAAGGCACAGGCATCATGTCCACAACATGTAACTGGCAGGAAGCGAGATGCTTTGCCCAGCTTAGATTCAAGGGCAGGGTAATGGGACTCTGCCTCTCGACAGTGACCTTGCAGATGAGCATGTGGGATGAGAGACCATGGGGCTATTTTGGAAAATGATATCTGCCCCAGGACTCATCTCTTTAATAAGCTACCACCACAAAGGAGATGGAGCAGTAATTAAGGGGTAAAGCTTCTTGAATGTCCCTCTGATGCTTGTGGTGAAGGGCCATCTGGGACAGAGTTCAGATGTCCTGCTTTTGGAGCACCTGAATCTCTGAAAGCCTGTCCTCTACGCCTCAGTCAGGGATGAGCTCAGGACAAGCGACACTGGCAGCTGCTCCCAGGCTCCAGCTGCTTTGCACCCTTGGTCATGGTGGTTCTGCCACCAGCCCAATAACTTTTTCCGTGTGTGGGCCACCAACTCACTGTCAAAGTTACCAGGCTCATGCCAGAGCCAGATGTTCTCAACAGATGTGCAAAGAAAGCAATTCCCTTATTACATCTTTTTAAGCTGTCTGATGCTATAAGATGCCTTTCTGGCCAAATTCAGGGTTGGACACCCCTGGCAAACCAACTGTAGCCATTTCCTCTATTTTAGTACACATGAAATAACCAGCCATGACCTCAAGCCCTTTTCTTCTTAACTAATTGGGTGGCCTTCTGCAGCTGGGCGATGGAAACCAAGAAAGTTTCAAATGAAAGATACACACATTTTTATAATAGTATATTTATATATAATTTCTTCAGCTCTGAAATGTATTCCTTCCCTCCCATCCCATGCCACTATGCCTCTCCGTTCATATAAAAGACTTCCTTATGTGGCATAAGTGAGAAAACAGGGAGATGCCACCATCCATAACCACAAGAACATTACAGAGATCGCATTCTGTTTCTACCCCATCCACTCTACCTGGGCCCCAGGTAGAGGTTGTGTAGGGTGGCGGGAGAGCATAGCAGAGCTACCATTTAGCTACAGTGTCACCAAATAGCCTACTCCCCGCCTCTTTCCGCTGACCTGGAATCTTTCCAGCTGTGCTGGCTAGAAATGAGCTGTCGCCACATCAAATCACAAGTGGGAGAGAACTGCGTGCTCACAAAAGAAACTCTCCCCGTGAGGCTAGAATTTCTTCCCTCTACCGAGACAGTTCAATGCCCAGAAACAAACTACTTTTATTATTTAACTTAAACATAAAATGTCACGTTTCAAGTCCACCTTTAGCTCCATTGCCCAATAACATCTATTAAAGTGAGAAAGCGCTCTCCTGCCTTCCGCCTTTCCCCTCCTCCCCACGAAGATGACCGTGAATGTCCAAGGTTACAAGGGGTGAGCCTGACATCAAATGTATTTAGGAAGAAAAAATACCTATGAAAAGACATGACAGTTATGATCAACTATTTGTAAGGAATGAGACCTTTTCCATGGCTTTCTGAGTCCACAGTCATGTGATGCATCCTGGGGCTGCAGGAGTTCTGTGTGAGACAGCTGACGGTGGCCACACACGGCTCTCGAGGGCTCTGATGGGGCCTGGAGCACAGACTGGGTGCGTGGGCCTTAGGAGTTGGTAAGAAATAAAGCATGGATGCAACTTGGCTTTGTGACTGACACAAAAACTCCTTTCTATGGTAACAAGGTGACCCCTGAGTATCAACCCATTCCTCCCACCTTCTAGCTTGAAAAGATGCAAAAGAAAGCAAGCCAAGGCTCTTGGCCCTTCTAACCTGGCAAGTTCCTCCAAGGCTGATGAATCCACTGAACGTCACATCCATTAAATGCATTAGAGACAGAGGCACAAAGCGGACAGATCTGCTTGTATCTGTGGCCATGTATAATGGCCAATTTTACGTGTTGGCTTGACTGGGTCATGGTATTCAATCAAATACCAGTCTAGAGGTTGCTGTGAGGAGATCTTTTAGATGCGTTAACATGTAAATCAGCAAACTTTTCTTTAAAGTTTTTCATTTCACTTCCACTTAACATACAGTGCTTTCTTGGTTTCAGGTGTACAATATAGTGATTCAACACCCAGAGCTCATCATGACAAGTGGGCTTCTTAATCCCCATCACCTGCTTCACCCAGCCCCCTCCAGTAACCATCAGTTTGTTCTCTATAGTTGAGAATCTGTTTCTTTCTTTGTGTGTGTGCGTCTCTCTATCTCTCTCTCATTTTTTTCCCTTTGTTATTTGTTTTGTTTCTTAATTCCACATACGAGTGAACTCATGTGTTACTTGTCTTTCTCTGACTGACTTATTTCATAAATCAGCAAACTGAGTAAAGCTGATCACCTTCCATAATACAGGTGGGCCTCATCCAATATAGTTGAAGTCCTTGAGGTAAAAGACTGAGGTCCTTCAAGGACCTCAATTTGATCAGCATGACATATGTATTGTATTAGTATTCGATTGCTACATAACAATTTACCAAAACTTAATGGCTTAAAACAACACACAGTTATTACCTCACGATTTCTGTGCGTCAAGGGTCCAGGCACACAGCTTAACAGGGGCCTCTGCTCAGGGTCTCACAAAGCTGTAGTCAAGGCGTCTTCTGGGCCTCATTCTCATCCAGCAGCTCCACTGAAAAAGAATACACACCCAAGCTCATCGAAGTTGCTGGCAGATTTTAGTGGATGTATAATGGAAGGCTTGAGGGCATCTCGGGCCCCAGAAGCCACTCACAGTTCTCAGAGACCATCCCTAGTTCCTTACCACGTGGGCTTCTCCAACATGACCACTTCATCGAGAATGCAATGCAAATCTGTAAATCCAGTCTGCTGAGATGGAATTTTAAATAATGTAATTGTAAGAGTGATAGCCACTTTCTTTTTTTGTTTTTTTTAAGATTTTTAAATTTACTCATTTACCCACTTGAGAGAGAGAGAGCAAGCAAGTGCATGAGCAGGGAGGAGGGGCAGAGGGAGAGAGAGAAGCAGACTCCCAGCTGAGTGGGAAGCCTAACTCAGGGCTCAGCCCCAACCCCTGGGATCATGACCTGAGTTGAAGGCAGTTGCTTAACCTCTTGAGCCACCCACGTGCTCCCACTCACTTTCAATACAACATTGGTTGGAAGCAAATCATAGTTCCTGCCATACTCAAGCAAGGGGATTACACAAAGGAGTGATCACCAGGTGGCAGAGATCATGTGGGTCACCTCAGATTTTGTTTACCTCTTGTGTACACCATCACTAAAATCAAGATTAAAAATCCTTTGGGGCGCCTGGGTGGCTCAATGGATTAAGCCGCTGCCTTCAGCTCAGGTCATGATCTCAGGGTCCTGGGATCGAGCCCTGCATCGGGCTCTCTGCTCAGCAGGGAGCCTGCTTCCCCCTCTGTCTCTGCCTGCCTCTCTGCCTACTTGTGATCTCTCTCTCTGTCAAATAAAATAAATAAAATCTTTAAAAAAAAAATCCTTTGTCACTCCCAAAAGTTTCCCTGTGCTCCTTGGCAATCCATCTCTCCTTCTACTCTGTCCTCAAGCAACCACTGAACTATTTTCCATCACTGTAGATTAGCTTGCATTCTTTAGAATCTTATATAAATAAACTCTTACAATACATATATTCATTTTGTCTGGCTTCTTTCACTCAGCATAATTATTTTGAGACTCAACTGTGTTGCTCTGTGTATCCATAATTCATTCCTTTCCATTGCCGAGTAGCATTCCAGTGTATGGATGTATCACAGTTTGTTTATCCACTCCTCTGTTGACGGACATTTGGGTTTTCTCCAGTTTAGGAGATATTACAAATGAAGCTGCTATGTCCATCCATGCACAGTTTTTGTGTGGACATATAATCTCATTTCTCGAGTAAATGCCTAGGAGTGGAATGTCTGGTTCCTACAGTAGGTGAATGTTAAACTTTTTAAGAAGCTGCCAAAATGGTTGTATCATTTTACATTCCCACCAGTAGGGTATGGGAATTCTGTGTTTTTGCCAGCATTCGTATAATCAGTCTTCATAATTTTAACAAATCAAATGGTTGTGAAGTGGTATGTAATTATGGTGTTAATTTGCATTTCCCTGGGGGCACCTGGGTGGCTCAGTCTGTAGAGCATCTGCCTTCGGTGTGGGTCGTAATATCGGGGTCCTTGGATGGAACCCCACATTAGGGTCTCTGCTCAGCAAGGAGCCTGCTTCTCCTTCTCCCTCCTGCACCCCCTGCTTGTATTCTCTCGGTGTGTGTCAAATTTTTAAAATCTTCTTTTAAAAATTTGCATTTCCCTGATGACTAATGATGTTGAGCATTTTTCTGTATTTATACCTTCTATCTTCTTTTGTGAACTCTCTGTCCAATTCCTTTGCTATTTTTAAATTGATTATGCATCATTGAGTTGTGAGAATTTTTTGTATATATTGAGAATAACCATTTTGTCTCTGTATGTGTTACAATATCCAAGATGGTTTTTCACTATGCCACATCTGTTAATGCTGGAATATCCAATATGGCTTCCTCACTGACATGTCTGGAACGCAGCTGGGAGGGGTAGAATAGCTGCGGCTGGACAGGCATCTCTCCCTTCATGTCCTCTCCATTAATGGCTACCTTAGATTTTCTCACAGGATGGTGATTTCAGAGTGGCTAGGCTTCTTATGTCATGGTTGGATTCAACCAGAATAAATGTTCTAGGAGACCAAAGCACAAAGCGACAATGCTTTTTTTGACCCAGACTTGGAAGTCAAAGAATACTACTTTTGTTGCGTTCAATTGGTCAAAGTTCAAGGTGAAGAGAATTAGATATCACCTCTCAATAGGATATGAGACAAGGAATTTGTAACCATAGAATCTCACACACCTGGTATTGAGATCTCTACATTAATGTAAGATGCCAACTTATCCCCAATTGTTCAATTAAACTCACTGAAATCATTAAATAACCCTTCATAGCAAAACTGATAGTTTTCCAAATGCTTGTATATATTTTATCTTAGGATATCCTCAGAAGAACCTTTGACTTAGGCAAGTAGATATTAATCTCTCGTTCCTAAATAAGGTTGCTGAAGTCCGATGATATTGACAGCTTGCTCAACAGAAAAAATTCAGAACTAGATCCCAAGATCTTTGGCTTCTTGTGCAGTATTTTCTCCACCATGTCACGCTGTTTCTCCTTAGGTACACAAATGCTTCTAATCGAATAAGCTCCTTCTTTCCTAGGAATATGAGGTTTGTGGTTGCTTCTAGTTACTAATGAATTACTTATTAACAGATTTTCTGGTAGGAAGGGATGTCTATTTAAATAATTAGGTACTATTCAGTTAACCTGTGTAAGAACCATGAGTTCTCTAGTTGTAAGGAATGAATGAAGGGAGTTAAAATTACACCTCTGCTCAATGGCATCATTATACAAGTGACTAAGAAATAAGGAGGTCAAAATTTTATTTGCTGGCACAGAAAGAAACAACAGTTCACTGTAAGTGAGAAAAGGAAGTTACAGAGCAATATGTATGTGAACACATGCATGTACGTACACACACACGCCCAAACAGTTATATATACTTTTTTTCACACATGCATTTGTTAGTATATGCACAAAAATTATCTGGAAGCTTATACAACTGTTAATGGTGCTATATCTTTAAGATTCTGGACTATGGGAATTTGAATATACATTATTCTTGAAATAACATTTAAGAATATTTTTAAACTCTTCAATCCTTTCAGAAATACATTATAATTATCAGATTTGAATCATCTTCATAACTTTCCTAGTAGTGAGTAGGTATAAGCATAAACAAATAACAAATAAACAAATAAGGGCACCTGGGTGGCTCAGTGGGTTAAGCCGCTGCCTTCGGCTCAGGTCATGATCTCAGGGTCCTGGGATCGAGTCCCGCATCGGCCTCTCTGCTCGGCAGGGAGCCTGCTTCCCTCTCTCTCTCTCTCTCTCTGCCTGCCTCTCCATCTACTTGTGATTTCTCTCTGTCAAATAAATAAATAAAAAAAAATCTTAAAAAAAAAAATAAACAAATAAAACCTTAGATAGTATATCATATTAAGAAACAGGAATTCTATATTTGTTGACTCATCCCCAAACAGAGGTTACTGTGAAAGTGTCTTTTCAGAACTCAGCGTTGGGAAATGTGTTCTTAAACAGAACAGTGCAAAAATAGTCTTTGAGCTAAACATAATTGGTTTCCAGAAACTGACTGGTTTGGAACTCAAAAGTGATACAGATAATCCCTTCCAAACCAAGAAGTGATCATTTCTTTCTTTCTTTCTTTTCAGCTCTCAAAAGGCAAATAAACAATGAAGGAAAAAGTAAATCAACTCAGACATACATATACTTGCTCACATATTAAATCTCCCCTAAAAACAGAGCATTCTTGCTTGAGATTTAATTATTTAGAAATTCCAAATCAAAATCTTCCTAAATCAGACTAAGATTTAGGACTTAGGGGATTGGGAAAGTTATCAGAGTAAAATGGAGTAAAAATTTCTTTCTTCTGTAGCTTTAATTTAGGGATAGGGTAGAAGTCAGAGCAAAAGGTCAGGGTCTAGGGACGCCTGGGTGGCTCAGTTGGTTAAGCAGCTGCCTTCGGCTCAGGTCATGATCCCAGCGTCCTGGGATCGAGTCCCACATCGGGCTCCTTGCTTGGCAGGAAGCCTGCTTCTCCCTCTGCCTCTGCCTGCCATTCTGCCTGCCTGTGCTCACTCTCTCCCTCTCTCTCTCTCTGATAAATAAATAAATAAATCTTTAAAAAAAAAAAAAAAAGTCAGGGTCTAGATAGAAATGCCATTTGTGGGACAAGTGCTCCAGAATGGAGCATTCTGGATCAAGCCAGGAGTGGTGTTATCCAAATTGGTTGGAATGTGAATGGCCAGAATTGAGATCTAGAATCTCTGTGTATAGATACCAAACACAAACCTGGTAAGGAAAGAAGACCAATGATAATGACCTGCCATTTTTTTCAGTGATTGCCATGCTAGACCCTTTGTATGTCATCTTACTTATAGACCACAATCTCCTTGGAAACAAGACACCATACCTTCTTCAGATGACAACATAGACTTAGAACTGTTACATGGCGTGCCCAGAGCCACAATGCTAGTAGGTGCCAGAGTCAAAATTCAAGCCCAGGTCCTGCTTACCACAAAGTTTATGATCTTTCTAGCATGTCAACTTGTAGAAACCTAAAGGATTCAACAGAAATGTATGAATAGGAATAGGAAAGTTGGGTACCATGAGACTCAAGAGAGGTGAGCCAAAGTGCCAGGTCAATCACATCCACCTGTTCTGGACTTCCCTTACCAACAGTGGCTATTCTGGATATGTCCCCTTTATATAATATCAGGTGCATGCAGCAAGGTGGGTGTGATGCCTTCACTGATGGCATTTTGAAAGCAGCCAGATCAGCCCTACCAGGTGTCCCTAATGTAAAGAGTAGAGAGAAGTAGAAGAAAGAGTGTGCCAGAGTCAGTGAAAGACTAAATAAGAATTAGCTTCAGGCTCTGTCTGGTTGCGTGTGAGGGTCCTTTTCCTAGGAGAATCACTCAGAACAATGTGATGAGAATCTATAGAACCTGACCAAGCAGGAAAGCCAAGTGAAAAGTGCGTTTCAAGAAGGAAATCATGGGGCATCTGGGTGGCTCAGCCTGTTAAGCATCTGACTTCCACTCAGGTCATGATCTCAGGGTCCTGGGATTGAGTCCTGAGACTGGGCTTCCTACTCAGGAGGGAGTCTCCTTGTTCCTCTGTCCCCTCCCCCCTCAACTCGTGCTGGCTCTCTCACTCAAATAAATAAATAGAAATTTTTAAAAAATTCTTTTTTAAAAAAGGAAGAAGAAGATCATTAGTCTATTAATTGGGAAAGATTAGCTTGGGAGCACTGTGATCAAGCCTGGGGTTGGCCATGAGGACAACATAGATGACCTTTGACAGGGCAGATCAGAGCCTTTGTGGGTACAAATTAAGTTACAGTGATCTGAGGCAGGAGTAGAAAGTCCTGAAATAAGTGCTGGACTTTGTCAAGCATGGTGACCAGAAGTAGACGGTGAGCAAGTCAGAAGCCTGGGATTGGTCTTGCATTAGAGAAAATGCAAAGAGAGTTATAAATGAGGGAGAAGGTGGGAGGAGCTTCAGACATGCAAGCCAGAGGAGTGTATTGATTGATGGAGTGTGGTCCCAGGAGAGAGCAGAAGGATGGGTTTCCACACATTTCAAAAATCTTTCCTTAAAGGGGAGAGAGAAGAAAAGTAAGACTGATGATAAAGCAGACACTTAAAGGGAGCTCTAGACATTTCTTATTGGTAGTTAATGGATTGTGTGAAGGATAGCCTTAATTCAGCAAGAAAAAGGCAGGCACTAGTGGACATGAGTTCAAGTTGCTAGTTTTGCCTCCTATTAGCTCTGTGACCTTGGGCAAAATTTTTGAGCTTTGCTTTGCTTGCCTTTAAATCGGGATGATTGTCCATATCCTGCCCCTTATAGTGTGCAGGAGCCAGCTTGCATCGACTATCCCAAACCAACTGTTAAGTCCTGAGAAATTCAGAGTAGTTAAGTCATTGGTGGTTTAAAATTGGCTGTCATGGCGGCTTTTACACCACAGGAATAGGCAAAATGTTGTAAGGCAGGGCTTTTCTCTCCCTTTCCAGGCTTTGCCGCCACAATACCACCACCTGCTTCTCTCACGAGGTCTAGTCAGGCTGAAATGACAGACTGGTCGTGAACACCCTCTGCAAATACCTGAGCCCTATATAACGTAAAGGGCTTTTATCATTAATATGAACAAGCATGGCAGCATGACTTTTCATATATTAATTAGAATTTTATTTTCTGTCTCCCTCCTCCACCCACCTACCCACCCACCATTCCCAGCAGACAGACCTAAGTACTTCCTTGTCTTGGCAAACTTTCCTAGAGCAGGAAGGGAAAGTGCTTGAGAGCAATGCTCTTCCAGTCTTATTAAAGGACTATACTTGCCAAAAGAGATCATATTGAGTAGGGAGGAAAATGGGAACATCACAAGGCTTTAAGGGGAGATTCAGAAGGGATTCCTAATGGACCAGGAAGGGGGGCGGGCTGTGGATTCTAAAGAAAGAAGGGGCCTATGCCTGGCTGCCTAATAGCCCCTTGGGAGGCACAAGCCCTCAGGAAATGACTGTAGAGTGGATCTACAAAACCCACTGCGGGGGGGGGGGGGGTGTGACTTAGACTCTCCTAAATATCCAGCCGCACAAGACCCCAGTCAACCACACATGGTTTCCTGCCAGGAAATCCTGCCAGGAGGGGGATAGCAGCATTCCTTTCCCAGGGGAGTAGTGCACATAGCCATCTACGGGCCATCACGGCTCTTCTTGGTTTCCCAGGTTTCCAGAACAAGAAAATGAGACCACGTGTGGCGCCTGTGGGGATCCTTCCTGACAATAACTCTCGTAATAACTCCAGAGGCATATCTGCCAGGGTCCTCTCCAGGGACCTGACCAGTTTCAAGAGTCTCTGCTCTGTTAAGCCCAAAACTATGGTTTCCTCCCAGGTATCCAGTTCCCCCAGTCTAGCTATCATTTTTGCCAAAGATATTCTACCTAGTAATAACATAGCTGACATGGTGCTTTTGTCAGGCTTCCAAGGGAAACAGAAAGTAAAATTCTCAAGTAGAAAGGGAAAGTTTTTTTTAAAACCCTTTATCTATAATGGGCCCAAGAAGGCCCTCGCACACAGGGATTCCTGGCCTCACCAAAGATGCCCACATCCCAAGCATGGCCCAGGAGTAGCAGACATAAAGGGCATCCTGTTGGCTATCAAACAGGTCTTGTCTCCCAACCCCTGACTAGTCTGCTGACTACTAAGGCAAACCCTACAAAAAGTATAGCAAAAAAAAAAAAAAAAAAATCCCCTTCACCTCTCTATATAGCTCAGGTTACAAGTGCAGTAAGAATTTATGCATATCACCCTTGAGAATGAACCAGTTAACATTTTGCAGAGTAGGCCAAAGATGAAAGATATACTAATAACAGTCCCAGGCATGCACTGAGGGCTACTCCCTCCTCTGGGCACTTAGGAATCATAAACCACTGTTTGCAAAGTATTATCTGTCCACTTCCAGTGCAAACAATCTCCATGTTCTAAGGGAGCTCTAATCCCAAACTATCTTGTCAATGAAAACATGGCTTTTCAAGACATAGCATTATGCTGCATTGTCCTTCTAAAGGATTAATGAGGCTCTCTGAGTCTGAAATAACTGAATGCAGGGACCACTTTTCATAAGTATTGAGTGAAGGATTTTTTTCTTCTTAGAAAAAAATATTTTAATTGTAGAAGCAACACAATAGTGTAGACTCAATGCAAAGAAAAATTCAAATAGTACATTTCAAGTAAAAATTTTCCTGGCCCCCTGCTCACCTAACTTCCCTCCTTGGAGGTGACCAGGATATCAATCCGCGGTGCCTCCTTCCTTCCCTTTCACTCAACATTAATCATGGTTTGAAGTACTTCTTTTGGCTCTCAGTAAAATCATTGCAGTGTATGTTTTAGTCAGTTTGGGAAGCTGTAACACAAGGCCACAGACCAGATGGCTTAAACAAAAGAAATACAGTTCTCACAGTTCTGGAGGTTGGAAGTTCAAGATGAGGGAGCTACCAAGGTTGGGTTGGGTGAGGGCCCTCTTCCAGGTAATGTCCTCACATGGCCTTCCATGGAGGGAGCACAGAGAGAGAGAGCATGAGAGAGAAGCCCTCTGCACCTCCTCTTTCTATAAGGGGTCTAACCCCATCATGAGGGTCCCACTCTCATGGCCTAATCTAACCCTAATTACCTCCCCGCAAATCCTATCTTTTCCTAAACTGTCCTCTTGGGGATGAGTATTTTAACATACGAATTTTGGGGGGGACTCACACATGCAGTCCAAAATGATGTGTACTCTATATTTCCTTAGAAACCATTAGATACCTGTTGAACCCTCTGGAAATTTTATCAGCCCCCTTCTGCCATATGAGGACCCAGGAGAAGTCCGCGACCAGGAGAGGGCCTTCTGTTGTCGGTGCAGGCCCCCTGATCTTGGGCTTCCAGCCTCCAGAACTAGAAGAGATAAATTTCTGCTGTTTGCCAAAAAGGAAGGAAGGAAGGAAAGCTATCATCAAGAACTGTTAATAGCTTCAAAATTAGCTACACACCTTCGAGGAACCCAGAACTTGTTACTTTCCCCTTAACAAGAGATGGCTATGGTATAGGCAAGGAACATGGTCCAGTAGCTTTGCTCTATAAACATTCTCAGCATCCCTGAGCAGTTCCAGCAACCCTAGGAACCTCCTGTGACAAGTCTGGACAGAGCTGGCATTTCCAAGCTGTGCCATTCAAGCTCCAGAGTGTGGAGAATAACATATTCAACTGAGTAGAGACTGCCCCACATGCGCCTCCGATGGGATAGCCCTTACCCCCCCCCCCACCCCTTCCCACTCCAGAGTTTCCATTACCCACCAGTCTTTGATCTGGTAAACAAATCTGATCCCAGTCAGGAGACAGAGGTTGCTCTTCTCTCACTCTCCTCTCTGTGCTTAGGAGAAGTGAACAATTAACAAATAGAAAGTGTTCTCTGACAGTTCATTATTTCGTACCTGATTTGGGGAGACTGAAAAATGGCCCTTTCAAACAATCTTCTTTGGCCAATTTCCCTGCTTCCCTTCCCCCAGAACCTAAACCCTGGGATTTCCCCTCAGGGATTTTATAGAAACCAGCCCATCTGGAATATTCTGCTGACAGAAAGTCAGTAATTGATGCCAGCCGGAGAAAGCACAACTTCTGCAACTGCTTGCATTCCCGAAAAGTCTCGCCTCTCTTGCAGCACTCACCGCAGCCGGGCGTCGCCTCCTATGGCCCTGTGGCCTCAGCGTCTCAACAAAATCTCCAGAATCTGGTGCCCCACAGATGTCTGTCAAACTGAATTAATTGCATTGAAGTCACTGGATCTCTCTGAATCCCACTTGCCAATGGAAGCAATCATAGGTACTTCACAGTGCGGTTGGAAAGATTGTTAACTGATCAGATTGCTTGACTCCACCCCCAACCCTCCCAATTCGCTGGGCTCCGGTTCCCTAAAAGATAAATGGAGTGCACCTTTTTGAAGTGAAGCCTCCAAAAGGCTTTGTCCGTTCCCGATGAGGGCTAGTGAGTGGGCTACTTCATCTCTTGAGTTTCAGGCCCTTCATCTGTAAAGTTAAGAGAACAATGTCTACTTTAGAGGGTTATTGTGAAAGCACCACGAGAAGACACAGAAAGCTCGTGGCACAGGCATCACCCATACTAAGCTTTCCATAACTGCTAACTAGTATTATTTCGTGCCTGTATGTTGCAGACACATGATTAAAACTCAATAAATGTTCGGTGAGTGAATACATGAATGACTGAACATAGTTGTATCAGTTAGGAGTCCGTTAGCTGGCGTGTGACAGAAACTTGACTGTATAGTGACTAAACCAGATAGATGGTTCTCCCTCTCGAGGCACGCAACACAGAGCTGAAACAGTTGCTCAAGGAAGTCACTGGGGACACAGGCCCTGACTTAGCACGGGGTCCTCATCCTCAGATTTGCCTGATGCAAATCTTGCATCCTGTGTTCCACTCAGGAAGAGGTAGGGAAGGGCTTCAGCTGCCCGGTCTGTAGAGTGGGAACGGGCTGCTTGCTTTCCACTGACCTGGTCTAGGATTCACCAGCCAAATCCAGGTCAGATAAGCACTGCTCCTCTGAGATAACATGCCTTTTGTAGTGAGCTGGGTTTGTGTCCCAGAAATAAGCCATGTGGGTCTCAATTCCACTCCCACCTAGTGCTCAAAATGATAATTCTGAAGATACTTGGCAACATGAAGAAGCATTCATAAAAATGTTAAGTGAAAAATGGGAGGCTATAACAGTTGGTGTACTCGTTGGCAGGCAAAGTTTTCCCTAAAATGTACAAGTGAATAAAAAGAAGCCACAGATAACACTTGCAGATGAGTCCATTAAAAAAATGATGATAAAACAAAGGGCGCCTGGGTGGCTCAGTGGGTTAAAGCCTTTGCCTTCGGCTCAGGTCATGATCCCAGGGTCCTGGGCAGGGAGCCTGCTTCCTCCCCTCTCACTCTCTGCCTGCCTCTCTGCCTACTTGTGATCTCTCTCTCTGTCAAATAAATAAAATCTTTTTTTAAAAAAAAGATGATAAAACAAAAAAACTGGTTGGAGTAAGGTAATGGAGACTTTCACTGTTAGTGCCACAGACTTCTTTTTTTTTACTTTTTATAGCATGTATATATACACATGTTACTTAACTAATAAAACTGATCTAAATTATTATACCTATGAAATAATATAATTATATAAAATTATGTATGCACAGAATAAAGCTTGGAAAAGATTCTTAAAAAATAAACACAGTCTGGGTGCCTGGGTGGCTCAGTGGATTAAAGACTCTGCCTTTGGCTCAGGTCATGATCCCAGGATCCTGGGATCAAGCCCCGCATCGGGCTCTCTGCTCCGCAGGGAGCCTGCTTCCTCTTCTCTCTCTGCCTGCCTCTCTGCCTATTGTGATCTCTGTCTGTCAAATAAATAAATAAAATCTTTAAAAAAAATTAAAAAAACAGTAGATGTTTCAGGCTGGTAAAATCATAGAAAAATTCCTTATTTGTGTTATTATTATTAGGCTCCATATGCGATAAACATTATTTCTTCCCACAACTTGTTCACATGCGGCACAGGTAGATTTCTACAAAACCCGGGGGGAGGGGCACTTTTTAAAAGGTAACTATGGTTTTTGCTGGTGAAGAGATTAGACCAGTGCAAAGCCTCAGTTGGGACCAGCTTGTCAGGGACTAGCTGGAATAGTGAAATGAAATTATTTTAGCTAAACTTGGTGATAAAAGCTCGCTCCAATCTTTTTAGTTTGTTGTTTGTTTTTTTTTTCCCCCTTTCACTTCCAGCACCAAGCATCAAACACAAAGGACAAGAACTAGGATGAGCAGTACTTTCTCTCTCCCTGAGATCCCGACATAATGCAGCTCGGGGTTTCTGTGCTCAAACAGCATAACTAAGCTGATTGCTGCTTGACAGGTGAGAGGCTAGCCTCGGGACAGAGCCTCCCAGACCAGCTACTTAGCACTGCCCTGCAACACCCCCACATGATTGCCCAATGGATGGACATTACCTGGATCATTTTTCTTGACTCCCATGTAAGCCACTCAAAGCAGCTCAAAATGCAGCAGTTGTTATGTGAAGATTCCAAGTTGGGCATAGATATGATGATCAAGAGGTCCCTGCTGGAATATTCATAATTAGGAACCACTTATGGATTCTTCAGGTGCCAAGCACTGGGCTATCCACTTTACATGCATGATCTCAACTCATCCTGGGACCCTGCAAGATAGATATTACACTCACACACACCCCAATTTCACAGAAAGTCTAAATGATTTACTCTTTCAAGACCACATAGCTCATCAAATGAGAAAGCTGAAATTCAAACCGACCAATTTCGATGATTTCCAAAATCCATACTTTCAACCTGTGTCCAACATTATTTACATGCATTTCAATTTGGAACAGAAAAATCATGCAGATTAAGAGAGCATTTCTTTGGTGTTGGGAAAAGAACCAAAAGTTCTCTGAACGCTCTCAATGCTGCAAACAGATTCCATGGAAAAGTAACCAGGCTTAATTCTACCCAAGTGTGCACAACACGGCCTTTACACAGTTGGGTGTGCTTCCCTGCAGGAAATACATCACCTGAGCCACAGTAGCCTGTAATGTATGGCTTTAATATATTACCAAGGGAAAATGTTCTAATGATTTAGTGGGGTACACATCAGTGGTATTAGGAGGCAGCATTAATCAGAGTATGGAGCTGGCTTCTGAAAACCATTAGGTAAATCCCAAGCTCTATGCTTAATGTATTCACCCTGAACCACAGTCTGGAAGGAATGAAAAGATTTCACTGCCATGCTTTTAAGCTGCCTTCCCATTAGTAAAACTGGAGTGTGTGTGTGTGTGTGTGTGTGTGTGTGTGTGTGTGTGTGCATATTACTTGAAATTTTTAAAGTGCATTTTAAGATGAACAACCATTAAAAGGTCTCTTTGCCATGTGTCTCTCTGAAGGAAGAAAGGCCAGTCCCCTTGTTATACAGTCTGAGGAGGAAGGCTTGCCCTGGGTTTCTAGTTGAGTGGTCAACCTCAAGAACCAAAATATAAAACCAGAAATAATTCATTTTTCTAAAAAAAATATTTTATTTATTTATTTTTAGAGAGAGAGAGTGTGAGCAAGGGAAGGGTTCAGGGGAGAGAGATAGAGAGACACAAGCAGAGTCCCTACTGAGCAAAGACCCTCAAGACCCTAAGATGTTGGCCTCAGCGGAAGTCAAGAGTGGGGCACTTAACGGACTGAGCCACCCAGGCACTCCAAAATCATTCGCTTTTTAAAAACAGTTTGATGTCACTTGTTGGAGGAATATTTTATGAATACAAAGACGCTGAAATAATCATGTGGCAACTGTGATGAAGGCAGTTGTAGAATCAGGAGCCTGGACACCAGATTAAGAATAGGATAGAGGACGCACACTCTGTATCTTCTCGGTACTGTCTTCTTATTGACTATCCCATTAAACACACACACAGACACAGTCCGGTTTTGTTTTGCTTTGTTTCGAAATGGAGAGTAGCCTGGAAGAGCTGGCAGTGCTGAAAAGAAAGAGGAAAGGCCCCAGTATAAAGACCAAATGCTGGCACTCGTTTTCTGAATTTTATTTTTTTAAATGTCCCAATCAGCTCTGATCCAACATAAGAAGACATTTCTTTGCAATTTGAAATACACTCTTACCAACAAAAATTGATCAACCAAAATAAAAAAATGATACTCCCTAGAGCTGAGCTCCCACTTCCAAATTTGCTCAGGGGACCGAGGGTTCCCTGTGCTTGAGGAGACAAGAGGCAGTACCTTCAAAGCTCACAGGGTCAGTATTTCTCAATGTTGTTCCTGCTGCTGCACACGCCTATCATCACCCGCCGGGCCCTGGGACAGAGACGCCAGTGTGGGGAGTAGGTAGCCAAGTGAGGGGAGCTGCTGATGAGAGAGAAAGGAGATGATACTCTTTCCGAGAAAATACCTTTCAGAATAAAGAAAAAAGCAAGAGAAGAGGTCAAATGTGTTCGTAGGCCTGGGCAGCATTTAAATCTGATAGATCCCTGCTCTCATGAAGCTAAGTGGATGAGCAGACATTAATCAAAGAAAAACATAAATAAAATGGTAATTGCCAGATAGCCTGCAGCCTTTGTACTAATCACCATTTCCTTCAAAAGGCTCCCTCCCCCTCGTTGGGAAATGACACTTTTCAGGAGCCGTGCAGAGTTTGTGATTCTCCTTCCTCCTCCTGCGCAAACAACCTTATCTTTATTTACGATTTATCTGACCAGTTTACATTCTTCAGAGCAGATGTTCCACCTGACCTCAGATAGCTCCACTGGCCAGGAGAGTGTCGCTATTCTAACTGATTACCTTGTCAGGCGCTCAGGGGACCTACTTCAGAAACAGGTTAGCAACTGGCTATTTTGGAGTTTAACACATCATTTAAAAAAAAAAAAAAAACTCCAAGTGATCTCAGAAAAGTGTTGGTAGATGTTCACAATGAGACTGTATTCAAGTGGCAGGGTGCCTACTGTCAATGGCTATACACGTAATGTCTCTTCCACTGTATAAAAACAGTCCCATTCATTTTTATTTCTAGACTCCTACCCCCTGGTAGGATGATCACTAAGAAACATACCTGCGTCCTGCACCAAGGAACATTTGACATACAGTCTGTGAAACCTGAAGAATCTGCATAGTTTCCCTTCATTTTCCTATAAACCAAATTCTCTAATGACATTTTCAGCTGCTCTAGAAATCATTGATTTGATTCTTTATTTATCCAAATGCATTTCAGGAGCAGAAAACACCTATGTTCAGTGGGGAAGAGGGATGTTAAATGTCTTCTTTTCCAAAGCAAATTCCCAGTTCTCCCTGATTCACTGATTGAGCAGAACTGACTTGTAGGTGGTAAATCAGAAAAAAAATCTATAATCTTGTTGAAGCACCATTCAAGCCCATGGTCTGAAGCTAACAATTTCTTGACCTCTGGATAAAATCTCATAGTTTATGTTGTGTTTTTTTTTTTTTTTAAATCATAGCTTATCTACTCACTCTTGGATGATAACTAATATAATCACATTGTTAATTAATATATTATTATTAATGCTTAGATGATAGGTAAAATCATGAGTCACACAGGCAGCCCCACAGCTGTCCACTCATTCCTAGTTAACAAGAAGCCCTCTGATCACTTCCAATCACAAAGAAAACACAAATATGGAAATGTTCAGTCTTAACCTTGAGAATTCTGAGCTGACTGAAAGTTGAAACCTTCCCCTTTCACAGATCAGGGCTCTGCAGCAGGAAGACCTAAAATGGGGAGAGTCTTCTGTTTCTTTGCTTCTCCTACTTCTGCTCTCTGCACTAGGCTTCCCTTCTGCAGAGGTTAGAGAGTGGTGAGGGTAAGAGGAAAGAAGCATAAAAGATCTTACTCAACGGACAGCAGTGTTACCTGGGGTTGGCTTCCTCTTGCTAGACTATAGCTGTCTTAAGCTGACGCTCCTAAAATTGGATTAATAGTTAAAGCTGACACCTCTTCTCGTGGTATGTTTCTGGGTTCTTCAGAGCTCACTGGGGCAATATTAGACCGTAACTCTTTTAACTTATGTAATGCATTTCCCTCTGGCTGGCAGCCCCAGGGAATTTAGTGGCCCAGCCCCTGCTGGAGGTCACATCTCTCCTCTAGGAAGCCCCCTTGGGGGATGTAAAGTGTCTTCAGCATGTCTCTCTCCCACACCGCCCATCTCTGGTCCAAGAAAAAATACAGATCCTTGCACTTTCCCCTCCCCCTGGTGGGCCGCATGGTGAGTTCCCACCTTCCCAGTGAAGGACAGTGCTCTTGTCCTCTCTTCCCTGCTGCTTCAAAGTAAATGCCACCGCTTCTCACCTCGAGATCCCTGAGACAACAGTTCAGCAGGTTCCTCAAACTCCCAGAACACCACAAGCCCTCCAAGGGGTCTCCTTTCAGCTTTTTGCACTGGGACCCACCAAACGGCCACCACCCCAAACAGTCCTCTCCTAAGAAATCCTCTCCAATATCCGGCATCAGCCTTTATATCAATGAGGTAGGTGTTGGGCGCTAGGTTCTCACTACCCTCTTCGCAGGTGCTCTGTTAGTGGGCTAGCACCTCACTTTAGAACAAAGGCATACATACCACTTATTATCTAGCCTTAGAGTGTGAAAGAGTTGCCTTTTATCTACTTGTGAAGAAGTCACAGTCAGCAACTCAGCCCTCCTACACATTGTCAGTGTAGCTGCCGCACCAAACCCGAGTCCCACAATGCCTTGCTACGCTGCCTGCACCCTATGGGCCAAGTGTTGGGAACCACGTAAACCAAAGGAAATATGATAAAATCAGAGCATCACCCATTTTCTTTGGGACCAAGATGCACTTTCGTGGCCTTTCTCAAAACGACTTCAAAGCCAACATTCACACCAGCAGATGCCTATTCAGAGGGCTCATCCCTGAAATAGACACGTAGAGAGCCCACCCCTGGTACTCTTCTCCTAGGCTTCTTCCAGATGGTTTCATGCCTTTTATTTTGGTAGAACTGCTCTGTACCAGTTAAAAGTTCCAGCCAACTACCCTGGGCCAATTTTGGTCACAGAGCACCAGTCATTAGAGTTTAACTTTTCTGGAAAGAAGACCTCTGAGGCCAGGTGAGCTTTAATTGCCCTTCTTTTGTTAGTTCAGACCTTCATGTTATGCCAAGAAAGCATTAGCCTCATACCTTGTTTATACTAGAGAAGAATGAATGGAACAAAATTGCTCCTTTCCCCCTATTGCTAAATCACTCTTTTCTTAATAGGTTGAAGCTAACTTCTTATAAAGCCTTAACAATGAAACATCATGCTTGAAAGAAAGTCTCAGGTTTTTGGCACCAAGTACCGCCAACACTTCACGGTTAGATTTTCCCTCGTAGCTAGCTGTTCTTCTACTTTCAGCAGGGGTGCTTTCTGGTTTTTATAGCCAAATGGGATGAGAGAAGCAAAACAGCAAGAGGTATTCATGTAGTCATGTTACATTAAATTTCTCTAACATGCAGTTCCGTTAGAGTTTCCTTTCTCCCTTACAGAATACCATTGTGTATACATTAGGATTTCAGCCCTCTAAAGCAGGCCTGCTCACAAGAAATAGGAGATTAAAGAACCAATGTCTCTATAGAAAGAGAAATAACATGTCAATTGTGTTTATTTGTTGGGTTCCATGATTTATGCTTTCTCATGTGAAGACGGAACAGAGGGAAGAGGGCACGTGACGTTGTTTAGATAATCCCTGAAGAAAGTTGGAGTTCCTCCTTCAGGAAAAGGCTTGCCTTTCATTTAACATGTAAATGGTACTGACAGCTCATGGGTAAGAGAAAGATTTCTTATGTTCTAAGAAATGAATTCAAGATGCACCTAATTTAGTCTCCAGAGAAGGAAGATATTTAGCATTCTAAGGAAGAAAGAAAAAAAAGTGAGGGGGGGGGGGACTAAGGAAGAAGCCCATAAAAATGGAATACAGGGACCCTTTCATGAACTTTTATGCTCAGATGGATATGAGAAGAATCAGTGCAATTTGAGTTTCAAAGTACATATTTAGAATTCTTTAGTTGCCCTAAACACATTTCAACCTCACTACACCTCTCTTCCTAATTAATTCTCCATTCTATCTGGATGATTAAGTCAAATAAAACAATATGCTGTGTGAAAACTTCTGAAAACTATAATACGAAAGAGAAAATACGTTGATAAAGTTTCTAAAGCGATAATATTTTTCACCTCGTTGTTCTTCTATTAGGAAAATGGGTGGCAAACAAGTGCCAATTCGAGCTCTACTCATATAGCCTATAATTTCACAAGATTCCAGATTGGCGCATATGATTATCATTAATAGGTATCGGAAAACTTTTGTGTGTTAAAGTACTATGGTCTTGTGCTAGGTGTTATATTCATTTCTTCCCTATGATCATTATTGCTGCTTTCCAGGAAGTTCCATTTCTAAAAGAGAAAATCCAGATGGCAATGTGTAGCGAAAAAAGGAGACCTAGCTAAAAACAAAACTATGGTGTACTGGTCATGCTTCAGAGGAGAGAAGTCACAACACATACATGTACACTTCTCATCATTGATTAGTGTTACCACAGTAATACCTGCAGTGAAAGGGAAGATACAGTGATGTACCTTCCAGAAACCTATTAGGGGACGACATACACCGTCTTCAGCACTTGGAGAATGTTCTCCCTCTTCTAAACCAAAGTTCTCGAAAGCAATCATAAGATGAGGCTATAAATTCATTGTGAACCACATACCTTTTCTTATTGGGAAGTTTAAAGTCCCTGAACCTTGATATACGTTCATCTTACAAGCAAGAGCTTTGTTTACAATACTGAATAGCCAAGGGGTCTTAGGTAAATGCCAAGACCAGATTATTGCCTCTTATAAAATTATCCTCCCAAAGGAAAAAGATTCTTATTAAAAGCGGAGGATTTCAAAGTTGCTTTAGAACTGTACCTCTGGGTGTTATTTTCCAGGCATCAGAAAGCATTTGTATTCAGCTGCTCTCTGATCCAAGTAAAACACTTCTAAAGATAAGTGAAGTTTATTTCCTCGGTGAGGGATATCTTTAAATGACAGATGCAGGACAATAAAAGGCCTTTTTCAGGAGCCTATAAACTGGAACAAGGACAACCAAATTTCAAGACTGTTGAGAGATTGAGAAACCTAACAGGACACCTCACATTTAACACATTCTCAACGGACTTCAGACTTCCTGGCTGTTCCTGAACTATTTCCCATGAAGCAAGGCATCATATATCAATGTCAAAACACACTCTGGCTGATACTTTCCATAGCCCTCGGACAAGTCCTCAACAATTTGGGCTGCATGAGAACCAGCCTGTGGAGGAGGAGCTCGTTTTAACTTGTGTGAATGATCTCATCGTGACCAGTAGTGCATATGCATTCACTCACTTGTTCATTCAAGAAACACGTGAGGTCTCTGGCCTGGAGTAATGGTTCTCAATTCTGGCTAACCATCAGAATCACTTGGGCTCTTCCACTAGCTATTGATTTGATGAGTGTGGAGGGGGCCTGTGCATCTTAGTCTTTAAATGGTCCAAAGCCATATTTAGAAGGATTCCTTTAGTATTTTAGGATATCATTGATGAGAGGAGGCTTAAATGCAGTGGGAGATCATCTTTCTCCTCCAAGTTCTTTTTTTTTTTTTAAGATATTATTTATTTATTGACAGAGGGAGAGACAGAGAAGGAATGCAAGCAAGCAGGAGCAGAGGGAGAGGGAGGAATAGGCTCCCCACAGAGCAAGGAATTCATTGTGGGGCCCGATCCCAGGACCCTGGGATCATGACCTGAGCGGAAGGCAAATGCTCAATGATTGAGCCACCCAGGCTCCCCTTTCCTCCAAATTCTTGAACCACCCTTGCATCCCAACCTCCTACTCTGTTCCTATCTCCTTACTGAGTTCTAGGGCCTTTCCACACTAGAGCCAGTTGGAAAGACTGAGGCCAGAACAGAGAGAAGGGAGGAGAAGGCTCAACAAGGAAGGTGTGGCTACCTTTCCCTCACCACTTTACTGCTGCTCCTATCCTAGCTTCAAGTGATGTTAAAGTATCTTACAACAGACTAACCCTCTGGCCAGTGACAATTCTAGAATCTGGACAAAGTATAAAAACCAATCATTAGAAGGCACTGAAGAGTGACCAAAAGCAGGCAGGAGCTGGAGAACATTTGTACCTTGAAAGAAAGAAAACACACTTATTGAGAAACACATTTTTACAACCACTTCCAAGTGCCCATGACCATGGAGGATACACTCAAGGAAATGGGGAAGTCTTGCTGGGCTTGAAACTCAGAATCAGAGTTCAGGGCTCTCAGAAGAGCTAAAGACAGAGCTGGGAAAATTCCATAAGAAGGGAGTAGATGTGGAGGAGGTATGGAGGAACCCCCATATTTGCATACAAACTCAAATCTTTAGCTGATTCCTGAAGTGCACATGTGCTGGGTGAAAAGCCAAGGAACACAGTGAAAAGCAATGGGTAGAAGCCTGAAAGAGCTGAGTAGAGATGTCAACAGTTGCCTGATGCTTGAGAGATGGACTTCAGGATTCCACTCAGGGGGGCTTGGTAAACAACTTGAGCATCTCGCTGAAACCCTAGAAGGGTCATAGTTTAAGAATAAGAACCCCATCCAAAGGTTAAAGGCTATGCCTTTTTTTTTTTTTTTAAGATTTTTAAAAAAAAACTTATTTATTTGACAGAGAAGTAGGCAGAAAGGCAGGCAGAGAGAGAGGAAGGGAAGCAGGCTCCTTGTTTCACAGAGAGCCTGATGCAGGGCTCGATCCCAGGACCTTGGGATCATGACCTGAGCCAAAGGCAGAGGCTTTAACTTACTGAGCCACCCAGGCACCCCAAGGCTATGCTTTTTAATGCCAACCCTATTAAGATTCAAATATGAACTCCTACCTGAATTGCCTAGGACTCACTTAAACCTGAAAAGATCTCAGGTTTAATCCCTTTTTGTTTTTGTTATTTTTTAGAACATGGCCTACTTCTACTTGTACAAGTCCTTATAATGCTCACATTGCTAAGAGATAAATCTAATAAGAAATGCTGCTGATTTGAGACCTCAGATCAATAAATGTAATTTTTGATTCTTAGATTCATTATATTCCTACAAATGCTATCTTGTCCTCCATTCCATCCATGAGTAAATATTTTATGGTGGTGGATATATATGCAACCTTCTTTAGTAACCAGGAGAATTGGTACATGAGCCAAAAATCATGGGACTTGAAGACTTACAGAATTACCGTCATATTTTTCTCAATGTCCAAATAAATCATCTCAATGGTTTGAGTTTTCCATGAGGATCCAGTCTAATATAACTGGTAGATATGAAAGGCTGTGTTCTCCTGATCTAAGTTGTTCATGGGATGACTTCAAGTACCTCTTAATAAAACCAGCAGAAAAGGGACATAAAGTATCTAAAGAAAAGTTACAACTAGACATAATTTTGGTCTACATAATTAGAAATTTGTGGCTATATAACTATATAATAACTATAAAATTTGAAACTAAGTAATTTTGATCATGATCTGTTCATAGGTAGATACTCTCTGTCTTCCAAAATAAAAACTAGTCTGTCATATTCAAGGCCCCAACTCAGAGACAACTGAGAGAATTTTCAGGATTGCCTGTACAAGAGCTTACAAAGACATGAGACCAGGGATGTTAAAGTACCCTTTGCATATCCCTAACTGTGCCCCTTCCTCTCTAGTTGTCCAAGAAAGACAAGAATGCCTGATAGGGAGTGTTAATTGAACAGAGGTTTACACCAGAAGTTTATTACCTATCTGAACAAATCTCTTGATTTGGTAGCTACAATATACCCACCCTGCATGTGGGGGCACCAGTGGCAAACTAACTGATCAAAACTTCTAAGGGCACCCAGGTGGCTCAGCTGGTTGGGTGTCTGATTCTTGGTTTCAGCTCAGGTCATGATCTCAGGGTTGTAGAATTAGCCTTGCATCTAGCTCTGGCTTGAGATTCTCTCTCTCCCTCTCCCCCTGCCCCTCCCCTTGTTTGCACATGCTCTCTCTCTCTCAAATAAAAAAATAAATCTTCAAAACAAACAAATTTTTGTGCTTGGCTGATTAATGTTTACTTCTGCACTAACTCTGCATTCCACATGCCAAACAATCCCTGATACTTTTAGGCAACACTCAGCTTTTCTGTCAGCTGGTTGTCGTACTGATTTTGAAATCCTATTGTCTACTTTGCACACTTTAATTCAACATCATTCACATTCTAATCCCACCACCTACCAGCCCTTCTAGATGAGTACGAATCCATCACTTTTAGTGGTACCTTTGGCATAAAGAATGTCTAGGTCCTACTAAAGCTACACATATGCCTTCCCTATTACTCAGAAATATACCCCAAAGAAATGAGTGCGTCTGTCCATCAGAATAAATATACAAGAATATTCAAAGCAGCTGTATTCATAGCAAAGAGTGGCAACAACCTAAATGTCCATCAACAGGAGGATGAATAAATAGATTTGGAATATTTATACAACAGAATGCCACATGGCGATAAAAGAATTGAACAAACTATTGCTATATTCAAATGCATGTATGAATCTCATAGACATTTTGTTGCACAAAAGAAGTCAATAAGAAATGAATGTATATACTGTATGATTCCACTTATATTCAAGAACAAGCAAAGATAACTGATGGTGATAAAAGTCAGAATGGTGGTTATCTCGGGAGGAGGAGGCATGTGCTTTGACTGGGAAGGGGGCAGAAAGGAACCTTCTGAGGTGCTGGGAAATGTTCTGTCTCTATGTAGAGGTAGTTACGTAGGGATATCACATACATGAAAATTAACTGAGCTCTCACAACTAGTACTTTTCTGTATAAATTATATACTGTAGTAAAAAGTAAGAACTATACACATGGAATGGCAGGTCAAATCTTAGTCAATCCTGATTTAATACTATTTGTAGATGGCTCTTATCTTAAAAATGACAAAGGCATTTCCTATGTCAGACACACTGTCACCACTGAATATGCCGCTATCTAAGCTGCTCCCTTGCTTAATGTTCAATCTGCCCAAGGAGATGAACTGATTCCTTGGACTGATTTTGCACTCTGGCGAAGGAAGAAATAATAAACAATACAGATTAATAAATATGAATTTTGAATTACTGACAACTTTGGGATGTTATGGAAACAAGGTATATCTTTTCCTTCTTAAGCTACTGATAAAAAATGGTAAAGATTTGGGGTGCCTGGGTGGCTCAGAGGGTTAAGCCTCTGCCTTCAGCTCAGGTCATAATCCCAGGGTCCTGGGATTGAGCCTCACATCTGGGATCGAGCCCCACATCTGCATCTAGCTCCCTGCTTGGTGGGGAACCTGCTTCCCCCTCTCTCTCTGCCTGCTTCTCTGCCTGCTTGTGATCTCTGTCTGTCAAATAAATAAATAAAATCTTTTTTAAAAATGGTAAAGATTTTAAAGATTCATTATAATCTATTCAATATTTAAAAATGCATCTTTAAGGTAGACACTCAAAGACAACCTATTCCCTCAGAAACTAACAAACTCCCTTGTTAATTCTCATGCTAAATAAGCAGGTTTTATTATGCAGACTGTAAGTTTTAACCATTTAGACTGGGTATAACTGGCTTGTAACAGTCAACCCAACCTTCTGCAAAGCAATATTGACAATTACAAAGACATGTTCTCCAGGAAGACAGTTTCTGACAATCTCCAGACAGCTGCTTGGGAGTACTACAATCCATCCCAAGGATATTAATTAAATTGCCCCCATGATTGTTTGCATAATGAAAACAATTAAATTCCATAGTAAACAACAAAATGTATTTTTCAAACTTTAACCAGGAATTGGTAGAATCATGTCTTACCTATAACTAATATAACTCGGGTAAGCCTGAAAAGGCAAAACAAAATACAGAAACTCCTTCTCAAGGTCCTGTGAGCATTTATAAATAAATTTTAAAAAACTATCCTGGTCTTTAGGCTATAAACATGTATCAACAATAATCTGTAAGTTTTCAGAGTGATTAAAACCTATTCCTTGAAAAGCTACTGATGTGACAGAAGGAAAACATTGCTAGACTCTGTTTCCAACCCAGGGAATTCCTACTTTCCTTACCGGTGAGTAGGGAACTCATTTCACTGTAATAGTTATACAAGAACTCAGCAGGATTTCTCTCCCAACACAAAAACTTTACTCTCCATTCAGGAAGGAGAGAAAGAACAAATGAGATAATGAAGTTAAAACTTGTCCCAACATGGGACTGGCAAACTACAAACCATGGGATAAATCTGGCCTGCATACTGTTTTCATATGGTCCATGAGGGGGAGGAAAAAGTGCTTGCATCATTTTAAAAGCATATTAAAAAAACAAAGAAGAAAACAGAACATAGACTATGTGACAGAGACCACATGTGGCCTGCAAAGCCTATATAAAGCTAACTATCTGGCTCATTGCTGAGACACTTTGCTAACACCAGTGCTAAACTATCAAATATCTGTAATCTGCCTTCCCCTACTATTTTGTCACTAGTGTTAATGGCCACACAATCACCTCCTCAGATCTCAAACTTTCTTCCTAGGACAAGATGCCCTCAGTCATTGAGAAGAACTCTGCCAGTTACTGTACTTGGGGGTATGCAGACCTAGCTAAATATTGTCAGAAGCTTATTTAGAATATTATTCTTATCTTCAATATATTCAAATCACTTTTTGGAAAGGGACATCCCCCAAATCTTCATATGACTTCTAGCACAGTGGCCAGGTCTGCTAGAAAAAGAAAATGTGTGTTAAGTAACAAAAATGGCCACAAATTCTTGCCAACCCGCACACATGCTCCCTTCCATGTGACTGTGTGGATCTTCCTGCCCGGAGAGACAGTGTATTTCTCTGCTCCCTGAGTCTGGCTGGGCTCGGACATGCGATTTGCTTTGGCCAACAAGACAATAACAACTTGATACAAACAGAGGCTTGTAAACGGCTTGTACACCAGAGCTCGCCCTCTTACTGTTCTCAGGAACCCTCACACCAGCATCGTGTGAATGAGCTCAGGCTGGCCTGCTAGACGCTCGGACACATGGCCCAGATCCCTGTGTGGCCTCGCCAACAACTGGCACCCACCAGACGTGAGAGTGAGGACCTCAGCTCCCAACGGACTGTAATGTGTGTGTAAAGCCAGGCAATATCAAGAGGAGCAGGACCAGTCTGGGCTCAGATTGGTCCCAGCTGGGCTCAACCAAACTGCTCATCCACAGAATCATGAATAAATAAATAGTTGTTTTACGCGGTAGTTTGTTTTGCAAACACAATGATACAAATGCAAAAATGCCTTAGAGCATTATCAGACTGAAGCATTTGGGGTCATCTTGACAACAGAACAGTCTACCCAGGGTTTAATATGTTATAGTGAAAATGAGCTTCCAACTCAGATCGATGGGATTTCCACTCCCATGAGTGACTGCGAGTTGAGGCTAACCAAAACCCTTGCCAAAGCAGATGGCTGAGAGGCACAAACAGCCTACCCGAGACCTTCAGCTCCAGCAGGCGATTTTGGAAGGGCAAACTCCACCCAACACAATGAAACCTGACGGAACTTTTGTTGCGTCCACTCAAACTGACTCACTCTACTGGGCGACTGCCTTCCTGTTCTATACTCTCTGGGACTCTACTTTCCTTCATTTGCCCCCTCCCTTTTCCGAAACATTTCTTTTTCCTTGTTTCAAAGAATGATCAGACCATGACCTCCTCGGCTAGACTGACCTCGTGTTGAACCTGTTATCCATTGGGAACTCCAAAGGCCACTGAAATCAGGGGAACACCTCTGCTTAGTGCTAGCAAACAACCCCATCAAGGATAGGGTCTGAACACGTCCTCTATACTTCAGAACATACAGAAAATACTTCTAGAACCAGACACTCAGACAGTTGTCACACAGAATTACACACAGCAAGTATTTTATCCAAAGAGCAAAATCAACCCAATCACCTCTTAAAATAATCCTGGGAGTCTATGGTACTGTCAGAACCCAGCAGTTATTGGAGAAAACGACCAAAGGAAATAAAAATACACAGCAAGCTTCCTGAGCAATTCCCTGCAACTCTTTCAATGGTACAAAATACCTCCTAGACGACAACTTACATACTTACTCCTAAGGTAACACATTATGAAAAAATAGAAAGGAAAAAATCTTTGTTTGGGAAAGTATGCTACAAAATGTCCACTGAAATAGTATCATTGTCTGAATAATTTAGGGAAAAAGACACACTTTCAACGATACCTATAGACCCTATCAATTATGTAGTACCAGGCCTGTTCTTGGGATTTCTTACTAGCTACTATGAAGATTTAAACCCTCTTTAGTCCCCACCATCTGGGTCTCTTCGGAGGTTTCAGTGGAGTGACCTCCCGGAGGTTAGAGGAGCCTATTGATTTCTTGAGGGGCTTTTACCTTGTTTAGAGGTTCCTGAACTCAAGAAATGTATCAGGAACTTATCCTGCACTATGACTGAAATTATAAATGAGACCATTCAAATCACAGACACCCAGTGAAAGAGCACTGATTTGCTCATTCCCTTGGCAATTAATGGACCATCACACAGTTTTACAATATTTATTGGCCTCACAAGGGGGCATCTGTACTCTGGCTAACATATCCTATTGTTTCTAGGTAAACACTTCAGGACAAGAAGAAAAAAAATCTTTTTAAAAAATACAGACAAAGGCTAATTATTCTCAAAGTTTTGACACTCTGTGACTTGGAATCTACTCTCCCAGCATGGGCTAGGTCCAATAAAAGACTGGCATTCTGAACTTTTCTAAACTATAATGATGGGATCTCTCATGATAATAATCCTGTTTGTTTTTCTCCATTCCATTTTTAAGACTGTCTTTAAAACTACGGTGGAACTGATGTCTGATGACCAAATGATGATTCTATGGTAGGAAGAGACTGAATAACTTGTGTTTAACCTTCATACCCTAGGAGAGGCAGATGACCAAAGGGAGGGAGGACATAGCCTTTACAAGGCTATCCAGCCTGGTCCGTAAGTAGACCACACTGCATGCCCATGTCCTTCACACTCAATTTTTTTTAAACAGGTACACATATGGACAGAGGGTAGAAAAGGGTACTGCAGTGAGATATCTCAGCAGCATCACAGAAATACTAAGGATTCAGCTATCCACTATTGTCCGTTACTCACCTGCAAGGAAATGCCATAGCATCAGGGCATTTTTTAAAAGAGAAAAATGTTCCAACTACAGAATTATTCTTGGATTAGGGGTGGTAATCCACCATGAACTATTTTGTTTATTTTATAGAAAAATGTTTTGAGTTTTTAAATAGAAAAGTAATAAAACTGATCTAAATATATATTTAGCATTTAAGAAGCAAAATTAAGAGACCAGGAATAGGTAAGGGATAAGAAATACACTGACCTAATCATCTTTTAAAAATGGAAACATTCATGTAGGAGTCTATTAATGTGCACAAAAGGCAAATTTGCTTTAGGAACATTTTGAATACCTGCTATCCTGATGTTAAGGCATGTAAGCCAAGCAATATTCACAGCCTTGATCTTCACATGTTTGTAGCACGTTTCCTAAATAGTTCATTCTAGAAGTTGAAATTATTAAATGAGGTTTCTTAAAACTTGTAACATCAAAAATGCCATTTAATTTATTTTACACACACAATTTATTCCAAAAGGATTTGAGGTGGTTGGCGGGGGAATACATACAGGAGTAGCCCTGGCCAGAAATCCCATCAAACAAAATACTGATGAGCAGACAAAAAAAAAAAAGTACCCCCCCGCCAGAAAAGTTTAAGCAAATGAGGAGTGGAATAAATCAAAGCTTATACTTCTACCCTAAAATTAGCAAAGGTGAGTTTCCTACAGTTGGTGGGGGTGGGGGGAGAAACGACCAATACCTTTAAAAAATGCTTTTGCTAAAATTAAGAAACATCCTTCTCAGAAAGCAGCAGCTGTGAAAATGAGAAACCAAGGTGTCCTGTCCAAAATGAAGCAGCGTTCCCCCTAGCTAGAGATTTGTTGATGAACATCAAATACCAAGTATGATACAGAGAATAGCATTTTTCTTCTACTTGTTTCATGGGAACGATTACAAGCAGAGCTGTCCAAAAAGCAATACCAAAGAAAAATGGGTTCTAAAGTGAAACCTAAAGCATTTCAGTTACAGAATATCCGAGAAGCTGGAGGAGCTGACATAGGAAGAAATGTGCGTGGAAGGCTGACACCTCTCCATAGGTTTTTGCAGCTTCTGTCTCTAGTGAGAAGACATCCTCAGACTCTTCCAGAATTCCCCAGGCAGTGGGCCCTACTAGAAGCTTAAGAAATTCTACATTGCTCTTGAGAAATTTTTAACTTCGGAAGTATATTTTAACCACCTGGGAAGGTCTTTTTTCTTTTTTAATACCAATGCCCAGGCCCTATCACAGATCAGTGAGGTCAGCGTCCCAGAGAATGGAACAGAGGCGTTTTTAAAGCTCCCAGAGACTCTAATGTGCAGCCAAGGTTGAGACACACCAAGGAACCCAGGCAAATGCTGAAAAAAGTCAAGGACGAGTATAGTGACTGTGTGTTTGAACTTCAGTTATGACAGGAAAATATGTTCAGGGAGATGAGGCATTTTTGTTTATGTTTAAGTTTTTGTTTTGTTTTGTTGCTAATTCTAGGCTACCCTACTTCTCACTGGGCTTACCCTCTGGTGTAAGATGCTTCAGTTCCTCAAGATGATGACACCTACCATTAACTGAGCTCTTATCTGGTGCCAGGCACTGTGCTGAGCATCACCCCCAACATTATCGATAATCCTCATTATCCTGCAAAACAAGTATTAAACCCACCTGCCCAGGCAGCCATGAAGAAGGGGCTTATCTGCTCTCATCACAGAGCAAGAAGGTGAAGCAAGTGAAACTAGAATTTCAGTTATGCTTTGGTTTTCTTTCAATTTTATGTGTTTATGTTTCGAAAGGTAATTTAGTCACATTTCACAGATTTGTAAAGTATAAATGTTTATAAGGCATACATGGAAGGTATAAAAAAATTAACCTCACTTAATTTTTTCCATCACATTGAAGTTCAAATACATAGTGGCTTCAGTCATCCTTGACTCCTATCACCTAGCCACTTGGTCCTCCTTCCCAGAAACAAGTTAGCAGTTTCCTGTTTATCCTTCCAAATACATTCAACGTGTCATTAAGCAAATGTATGTATGTATGTGTACGTGTGTGTACATACCACACATTTGGATTCCCCTCCCCACTGCACATGATGGGAGCTATTTTGCCCCCAGTTTTTTTTTTCACTTTAACGATATTTCTCAGAGACAATTCCACATCAACATGTAAACATTTTACAATTCTTTTTTTACTACATAGTACTCCATTATACAGATATGCCACAACTTTTTTAGTCAGTCCCTTATTGACAGACATTAGATTGCTGCCAATTATTTGTTGTTACCAAAAAATTCGGAATGAATAGCCTTGAGCAACATCGTTTCATAACTACAGATAATTATATTCATAGAATACATTCTTACATGTCAAAAGTCATGCCCTTTCCACTACGCCAAGCTGCCTCAGGATTCTAAAAAATAATTCAGACTCACAATGATTCATATTTAAATTATTTTATTTAAAAATTTTACCTAAATACCCAAATTGTGTTTTTAAATTTAATAAGAAATTAGAAATTGTTTTTCAGAATATGCTCAAAACACCAAATAGTTTGAGACATGGTTTTATGCTTGAGAAAAATGACTTCAAAACCAGTGGCACAAACGCTATGCTGGCTCCGACTTCCCTTTCAGAAGGTATCTGCTCCTGAAGAGTCCGTGTCCCCCTGGACGGTGCTGATGCTCAGAGACTGAGAATAGTCCTCCAGCTTCACTGAGGGCAGCGTCACAGACATCTTGGTGGGTGACGTCTGCGAAACAAAAAGTGGTACCGCTCTACCGCCTGCAAAAAGGAGAAACACATTCAGCTAAACAAGCATATCCTGAGTATTTAGATGCTATAAGCTTTCTTGATTAATATCAGGCGAGGGCATCCAAACAAGGATTGCATGAGATCATTTCTTTCCTCAAGGAGCTCAGAGCTCAGAACTTCTCAGAGATAACATACACCTTCCTCCTTTCTTCTCACTCCCCTAGACAATTATGGACAACATTTTAAAAGTAGGTTATGATCTGACTATTTACACTCCCCTCCCCAACATTCGTTTGTTGAAATCTTAATGCCTGATGTGATAGTATTAGGAAGTGGGGACTTTGGGAGGTGCTTAGGTCATCGGAGGGGAGCCCTCATGAATGGGATTTCTAGAAGAGGTCTTCCGCAGAGTTTTTTAGCCCCTTCCACCATGTAAACACTCAGTGGAAAAAAAGAAGAAAAAAAAAGACAGTGAGAAGGCGATGGCTGTGAACCAGGAAGAGGAGATTTATTTTGATTTCTCCAGAAGTGTGAGGAATAAAATTTCTGTTGTTTATAAGCCACCCAGTCAGCAGTATTTTGTTACGGTAGCCTGAATGGATTAAGATGATACCCAAGTGCCAAATGGACTAAGATGATACCTAAGATGTACCCAAGTTGTGGTACAATTGATAAATGCCAGGGAAGACCAGGTAGGGGTCAGAATCTAGTCTCTTGGAACCCAGACTTACCCTCTTACTCACTATATGTATGACCTCAGCAAATTGCTTCACCACTCAAAATTTCAGTCCTTCCATGTTAAATGGGTTACTAGTACCTACCTTGCTGAGTGTAATGAGGACAAAATAGTATCGGTAAAGAGCCTGACAACAGAGCTGAGCACTTAGCAAGTGCTTAAAAACTCAGAGCTACCAGTACCACTAACCAGTACTATTTAGTATAGTACTAGCGCTACTATCATTACGATTACCATCAAGTAAATAGCTAAGTCTAATTTAAAAAAAACACACTGGAACAGCCCTAAAATAAGGATTTGCTACTAAGTTACAAAAAGAATGTGACTTTTAAAAAAAAAGTGATATGAACCATGTGAAAATCATCTGAGGTCAAAGGTTGCCAAGGCACTTTGTTTACTCTTTTTCCTACTCCTACAAAATGAACGCTCACCTCAGGATCATGTCATTAATGCTCGTTTCTGAGTGCCTAAGAGTGCTGTGCTATTAGTTAACAGAACTGATAGAAGGGAAACAAGGTTAAAGGAAAAAAGTAATAATAAAGTCATCATTCAAATAACATTGACATTTGACTTTGGAAAGTACTTTTTTTCTGTAAAACAGACTTTTCTTCATGACTGCTACATTTAACCAAATACAGAAAAAAAAAAAAAAATCTCCACTCCACGGACTGAGAGTAGTGGGAGGCAATAAAGAAGCCAGCCCATAGCAGAGGAGACAGTCTGGATGAAGAATTCATTAATATGTTAAACATAAATCCAGAGTTGACCATAAATGTAATCTATCTGCCTCTACCCTAACTCCCTTCTTTAAGTTTAAAGCACACCATCTAAGAACATGAAGAATGCCAACTTGCTATTATTTAAGACACAAAAACCCCTGTTTCAGATTTCATGGCTTTACTATATATACATAAAAACAACTTATCTTTAATAATCTTAAAGAGATTTCTGAGTCAAGAGCCATAGTAATTTTTCTAAAACTCCTTTATATTTTTCAAGTAGTGTTCACAGTAATAAAGTGGAATTCTCCACTACATTTTATAGGGACTACGGTAAAAGTAGACATTTTCAGAAATTTCAGTGATGATTTAATCACAACTGTCCAAGATAATCGGAGTATTTGTAAAAGCCAAACTCCTTCACATTAGGAAGTCTTACAAAGACTTAATATTATACCATTCCTTTTTGTTATTTGTGTTAATTTCATTTTTTAATATAAAGGAAGGACAGAGAATAAGAATTGGCAACATTATAGCAACATCACAAATTATAATACCACAGTATAATCTTCTAAGAAGAAAACAAGCCTTATGTCAATTTGAATAGAATAAATATTTTAAATAAGGAGAGGCTTTTTGAAATTTAGTTCTGTCAGGATATGATAAATATTAAAATGAAGACGCAATAAGAACTGCTTTAAAAAAAGATCTTTATAGGACATAAGCATTACTTAAATGTTCTGTCATTTTACAAAGTCATGATTCAGAGCACACAAAATAACCAGGAAAAGTATCCAAGATCAAAGCTTACTTCATCAATAAAGTAAAAACAAATATAAAGTATAACCAACGCCAAGAGCAAAATTAATCTTCAACCCATAAAAGCTCAATGTCACCTTCCCCTACTAAGTAAAGGAATGGGAAAAATTCCAATTTTTTCCATTCCTTTACTTAGTTGCCTATCTGTCAAAACCCTACTGATACCAGATATTCTTTTTTCTGTTACGTCACAAAACTGCTTTACATGTACCTTCCTTTTCTACTATGTGCACTAAATTACTGAGTAAATTGCTCAATGATGTAACAAGAGCTATAACTTTTTTTGGCTCTCAAAGATATTTGCAAGTCTCAGGGAACATATTAAATTCAATCACTGCAAAGTTATGCTATTTCTCATAGTTAATGCCTTCTACTTACACAGCAATTCATAATTGCAAAAATCTTTCCCCATCATCTTACCTCATCCTGACAGTAAGTCTGGGAGACAGAGAAGGCCACTGAGGCAAATGGACAATAAAGTGGGCTTTTCCAAAGCCTACTCTCACCAACTAAACATCCCTACAAGCCCACGGTTCTGAGAGATTCACAGATGAAGAAGAAATTGTCCTCATCCTCAAGAAGCACAGAAGCTAGAAGCAGAGACAGATGTGTACAGCAATAGTTAGTTAGTGACAAGGAAGTTAAAATGACATAGAATAAATGAAACAAGATGTGATCAGGAGGGAGACAAACCATAAGTGACTCTTAATCTCACAAAACAAACTGAGGGTTGTTGTGGGGAGGGGGTTTGGGAGAGGCGGGTGGGGTTATGGACATTGGGGAGGGTATGTGCTATGGTGAGTGCTGTGAAGTGTGTAAACCTGGCGATTCACAGACCTGTACCCCTGGGGATAAAAATACATTATATGTTATAAAAAAATTTTTAAAATTAATAAATTTTTAAAAAGAAAAACGAGTAAGTAACACACAAAAAAAATGACATGGAAGTAGCAGATGAAGTAGGATTTCAAGGATGTGGAAGGTGATGAAGGAAAACACCAACAAAATAAAGTCAATTTGAAGTCAGTACTTTTTTTTTTTTTAAGTCAGTATGTTAAAGGAACTCTGTTCTGAAATCAAAGTACTAATTGGATTGAAGGAATGGTGAGAGAGAAGGCTGTAAAGGAAGGTCAGGGTCAAGTTCTGTAAACAACGATGAGTCACAAGATTCTGAACAGAGGCGTTGGATGACCAAATATATTTTAGAAGAGAGAATTCAAACAGCTGTGTGCAAAATAAGGAGAGACAAGAGAGATCTATGGAAATCGTCCACTCAAGAACTGATGATCCTTGCCACTGGAAGTAGATTCAAGGTTTTGGCGGAAGACTCCCAACTTATAATTAAGTATGGTCCTGAAATTACAGGGTTAGTTGACTGATTAGGCAGTAATTAGAACACAAACCAGCCTGAGGCTATGGGGTTATAAAGAGGTGTGGAGATACTGGGATCAGTTACATACCTGATGAGCGTGAATGCCTACAAGATATGTGAATGGACTTCTCCAGCAAGCAACTGGAATCAAAGGTGTCAGAGATCATCAGGTGGTTTTAAAGAGAGAATTAGCAGTCATCTATATAGATACAATAATTAAAATAATGAGAACAGTGATAACCTAGGGAGAGAAAATAGACTGAGAAGAGAAATGATGACAAAAATCTGAGGAAGGACAAAGAAAGGTGAATGAAGAGAAAATAACAAAAAACAAAAGGGAAATATCAGAGAGATACATAGGAAGAGACCGAAGAGTCACACGAGGTAACAGATGATTTAAAAAAAAAAAAGTCTCGTATAATTCATCTACTTAATTCAAAACTGGAAGCAATGAGACATCTCACTGTCTTCTGCACTATAGCAAGTATCTCCATGACTCAAACTGAAAAAAAAAAAAAAAAATTGGGTAAGATAAATTCCATTCATGTATTAAGCAATAGTAGAGGCAGGTAAGGAGAGGAGCAGTAATGATGTTTCAAGCTCAAGTCCCTTTATGATGGGCCAAGTCTACGGTCCAAATGAGATCTGCTGTCTAGTCACTTGGGAACAGTCCCATCCAAACTGTTAGAGTGAGGCTTCTGGAATAAGGCAGAGCAGAGCTCATCCATCTATCCATCCAACAAATATCAGCTGAGCAACTACTATGTGCCAAGCACTGTTCCAGACTCTGGGGATATCAGCAATGAAGAGAACAAAGGCTCTATCCCATGGCCATCATAGTCCAACTGAGTGTAGGGTAGATGACACACACGTAAGGAAACAAACATAATATGTCAGGAGGAGATACGTGCTATAAAGAAAAATAGGTAATGGGTAAGAGGGATAGTGAGTGATAAGAGATTTTAGGAAAGTTATGTAACTTCTGCACACCCTAGTTTCCTCATCCTTAAAATAAAGATAAGAGTACATTTCCCAGGGGCTTTTATGAGAATTAAAAGGGATAATGCATATGCAGTGTTTTGCCTAGTGCTGGCACACAGAAAGCACTCACAATAGATCAGCTCTTCCTTGTAGGTAACTGGAAAGGAACTATCCCAAGAGGTAATGACCCTCAGAATGGGCTGCAAAAGGTAGTCTGCTTTAGAGAGGATAAGAATGTTTCACTGAAATGCACTGAGAAAAAGAAAAAAAAAAACAAAACCACAGTTCTAGAAGGCCTCCAAATAGTTATGCTATTTTAACTCAAGTAATTATGTTTTAATTAAGCCAATAAAATGCACCATTTTATCCAAAGGTGTTTGTAAATGTGCATCTGGGGAAGACATTTACTTTATTTTGAACAGTAATTTTGAACTTTAAATAAGGACTTTGTAGACTGTGAACATTAAAAAAAAAAAAATCAGGCAAATAAGTGTTACCAGGCAAAAAGAGTCACCTTCATATCCAGTTTTGGTCCTCATAGAGTTTAATTTTTTTTTTTAAGGTAAAAGACACCATGTCTTAATAAATCATCATTAAAGCAAACATAAATTTTCTGCCTATATTAAATGTAGTTTGATGTTTTTAAAGTTTGACTCTTTAAATTTCCATAGTCATGTCGTTACTCTATGATGTAATTGTTTCAACAGCTGTTTTCAGAGCTTTTTTTTTAAGAGACTACTCCTTGATTCCATGGGTTTGCAGTACATCATTTAACTTGGCTACATTTAAGCTGGGATGCCATTGAGTCAGACCATGTATTTCAAGCTTCCTAACACATATTTAAATACCTCTTTTAGATGTTTGAAATTCAATTTTTTTTTTTTTTTTTTTGCTTTAAAGGTATTTAAAATTCATGAAGAAATTTTACATTTGATGTTGGATTTTTAAGACTAAGGAACAGAAATGTTAAACTAACTTATCCTAAGGAAGACAAGTAATAATATAGGATTTTTAATGTCCATTTAGATTTTGCCCATAAATTTTATGTATGTTTCTAAAAATATGCATAACTTTGTAAAAGTTTTTTGGGTTTAGATAATGCATTTCATCAGGAGGTTTCAGATTCTGACCCTAATCCTCAAACACTTGGTAACTCATTATTCTATCTCTGTTATTTGCAAACTGAGAGGAATCCAAACAAAGCATTCTCCCCTCAAACAACATGAGACAAGCAGAGAACAGAAAAAAACATTTCCTCGATAGCTTCACAGAAGAGTACAGCATCTCCAACTCTTCATTCAGATTAAGTAAAACATGAGGCACAATGATATGTACCAACTTCTGGCATTCTTCTAGGAGTGGATGAAAAGATAGTTGAGTGACTTTAAATAGCTTGGATTTGGGTTTTTCTATGTGAAAATAAAGGCTGGTTTCTTATAAATAACAAATTAAAAAATAAAGTCTAAAAGGAAACAAATGTAATCGTCTTGAATCCACATGAAGGATCTTAACCCAGGGCATACGGATGAATGGCCAGGGATCTGTGAATGCCCTGGAAAAGTCTGCATATTATTTTAATGTGAGTTCAGTTCGGGAGGGAGACAGATGGCCATAGCTTTCAGTGCTCTAGATAGTCTGCGGGCCCCCAAATATTTCAGAATCACTGGCTTAAAAGATAGCCCAGCCCCATGTGCAAGTGAGTCACATCCTTTGAGCTGTCCTTCCAGCAGTGGTGAAATACAGGAATTCCTGTCCTGTCAACTGTGGATGCCTCATTCTCTCCGAAAGTGATTTGGTAATTTGCACTTACCAAACTGCATTGTGATTATTTGTTGATGTGTCTGTCACTTGCTCTAAACAAGATATTCCGTTAAGAGCCTGGACTGGGACTTGGGAGTCTTTGCTGTCTGACTAGGACAGCAGGTACACAGGAAGTATCCGTGACCTTATCATCTCAATTGTTATTTGCTTGGGGGTCTGTTCTGTTAACTCAATGCTGTAGGAGGGCCATGACTTCATCTTATTTACCTCCGCATTCTACAAAGTTGTAGCACAACGGTGAGCACACAGCGGGCCTTGAAACGGCTGCTGAACTGGACTGATTTGCTTATACCTCAAGAGTCTGTGGATTCTCGCAGCTAACAGCCTGCTTAGATTCTCGCTGACCAGATCCTGTCTTTAAAATCAGCTCTGAGTTCCAGCTATGCAGTTGGCTTCCCAGCTGTCTGTGGAAATGTTACAAGGATTTCAGCTGTATTTTATGGAGTTCTTGAAGCATTTTTCCTGTCCACCCTGGGCTCATCTACTCTTGCTTTAATTCCTTGTTTAAGCAGCTGCTAAACTACCCTGATGTATTCAATTCTCCTCACATACTTAACCCCACTCCCTCTGCAGATTTTGCAACATCATAGCTTCAGTGTTTGAGGACAAATACTACAAGTCTTGATGAAGAAGGTGCCTAGTCATTTCTGTCAAGTACAGAATGCAATATTTTATTTACCTCTACTTCCCAGATTAGTTACTATTAAATGTTTCCTTCCTTTCATGTTGAAAAGGGTGATTTAAAATGTTACTATAGTCTCATTCCAAAATGTGTTTTAGACCTATAAATCTTACTGTGTTTTTTAAGTTTACTATTGCTTCTGTTTTTAAAATGAGTTGACAAATGCTTATTTTGAAATGTATAATTTAGGATAAAAATAAAGCAGTTCCTATAGATAGAATAAATGTATTGGCACCTGTAAAAACAACTCCAATTCTTTTTCTTCTAAAAAGCAATAGTTAATGTGAAAGGTTTGTTTCTTCTTATGCCAGGTTCCAGCTGCTTCACTTTGTTTAAAACTGACTTCAAAGTTTAAACACTGTCCTGTCCCAACAAATAACCTCCCCCAGATGGAATTATCTTGAGTACTATCCTCAGTGCTCTGAACACCACACCTGCACCCTTTTAATTCAACATTTTATAAACTTTCCAAAGGGAAATGAAACATTTTTTTCTCTCCCCTGAGTTACACTTTTTGGAGGGTTGGAGTTTAGTGCATGGAGTTCTATTAGCTGGGTGAGTTTATAGGTATTTAGAAAAATTTAAAAAGCACAATTAGTCTCTCTACTGTGCTGATTATTATCAAAGAAATTATAAGAAAATGAATAGCTCCAAGTTCAACTTTTTTTTTTTTTAAATAGTTTCCATACCCAATATGGGGCTTGAACTCACAACCCTGAGATCAAGAGTTGCATGCTCTACTGAATGAGCCAGCCAGGTGCCTCTCAACAACTTTTAAAGTAAAAATCTTTACATGTACAAACAGACACGAGTTACAGATCAGGCTCTGTTTGTGTCCGATCCATATCACCTGAAGAAGCTATGTTGAGATTTTGTTTTTCATAAGAAAATCAGTTATGCCTAGAAATAACCATGATTCATTCCTATTCACTAAAAAGAACGCAAACTACATGCACTCCCACAATCACTCTCATAAAACCAAGTAAACAGAAGCCTGATCTAATGACCTTAATAAAAAGGAAGTTAAACAGCTGAATTTTAATGACTATCCATGGAAAAATACTTTATCCAATGTTTAGGCATCTAAAATTAAGGAAAGGGGGAAACAAAGAATCACTAGAAAATTTGCAACCTGTGTTAAATAAAAGAAACTCACGGACCATTTCTTCCAAGGTTAAAAGCTCTCACAGATTCTCTTACTTAAGGATTTAATCATTAAAAGAAGTGTAGAATCTACCTTCACCCTGGGCCAGACAGCGGCATATTGCCCAAGACAATCTGTGTGAAGCAACCAATAAAGTTGTCAGAGAGCACAGAAGAGTACTACACTATCAAACCAACACCACATTTTAATATTAAGATGGAATAGACTGGGGAAAACCTCCTTCTGGCTAGGGAATGATGAAGTAGAGAAAAGTTAACTGAAGAGAGAAACCTGTAGCAAGTGTGGTTCTCCAGCCAGCAGGATACCCTGGGCACCGGAAGCGTGTGCTCATGTTAATGGCACGCTCTTAATCTGTGCTCTGACATGCAGTCAGTCAATAACTGTCAATATCTGTTGTTTCAAAGAAATTCTTCAGGCAGAACAATTTGGAAAAAATGTAGAGGATGGTAGAATCAGTATTTTCTGATTTCCTCTAAAATAAAAATCAGACTTCTTTCAAGTTTCTCTTATTTCAGAAAAATGTCAGGTGGATTTGGAAGAATATACATGACTTGGAGCATTACATTATTCATTTAACTGAGCAACAGGTTCTCACTGGTGACAAAGTTTCATGTTAAACTATTGTCATTATACTCTTGGATACCTAAAAATGAAATACATTAAAGAATTAGATACAATTAGATTAATGACGGAAAAGGCTTAAAAAGAACAGCTTTAGAAGAAAACATAGTTTTCTAAAGGTAAGATGGGGGGGCAAATACAAGTTACTTACTATATACCGACAATCTGCAAATAGACCAAAATTAAACATCCAAACTTAATACTGTTTTTTAAAAAAATCTTTTGAAATGGATTCAAAGCACTTACTATCACGTTACTATATGAGACACTATCTCTGTTCACTTCCTACTCTGCCTCTAAGTTTCTGAGAGTTAGAGAAGGAAAGGTTCCTGTTTGGCCCACTGCAGCTGTCTCTCCCACTCTACACAGCACATATAGTGCAAAGGTGGACACAACAGCATCAATCAGTTCTACCACTGAGGCCTGTTCCACTAAAGAACCTTTTTTGGTGAGTGGGGAGGGGAGCAAGTAAAATTAAGTGGCAGTTTGACAAACCATAAGTGACTCCTAATCTCACAAAACAAACTGAGGGTTGCTGGGGGGAGGGGGTTTGGGAGAAGGGGGTGGGATTATGGACATTGGGGAGGGTATGTGCTTTGGTGAGTGCTGTGAAGTGTGTAAACCTGGTGATTCACAGACCTGTACCCCTGGGGATAAAAATATATGTTTATAAAAAAAAAATTAAAAAAAAAATTAAGTGGCAGTTTGCTCAGAAATGATTGCTTCCAAGCCCAGAATTTAAACATATCTATTGTGCTACATTAAGAAACAAAGCAATGTCATCCCCTTTCATATTAAACAGAAAAGGGTGGAAACTAAGAAAAGAAGAAGAAAACCTACCTTAGGTCTAGCTAGGATTCAATTAAAAAAATTTTTTTATGTGTCCATCATTATTATATGAGGTGTTGTGAAGACCACAAAGAATAAGACATTGTCTTAATCCTCTTTAATTGTAAAGCTAAAACTAACACAGAGCAGACTGACAGCAGTGAGCACATCTTCCAATTAATGCTCCTGTTCTGCCTCAAATATAAGAGAGTTTAAAGACTAAGAATTAATTGAGCTCTCTGCCTCTTAGCATCATACCACTTCTAGCTGTTTATGTTTCCATCCTGGAACCCGAATTCTTCTTCTATTCTTGGTAATTTCTCTTGGCCTCTTCTTGTTCTATTGCCTTCTTTCTTTATCCTCTTTAGAAGGTGTGATATATTGTATCTGGCTGGCTTTGGAGAAAGGAGCTGTGAAACCTTTTCTAAACCAGTGATTTTTCAACAGAGGGTTGGGGTAGAGAGAGGGGAAAGTCTGAATCACTTTTGGGGTTTTTTCAAACTAACCAGGGCTCCCTTCCAATCTGATAGGCTCACACTCCAAAGGGGATGTATCCCCCAATGGGACCTGCTGCTATAATGAAACACTCTTCTAAATTCATAATGACCTAAATGGGAATTTTATATACTACATTTTCTTTGGAATAAAAAAGGAGCATGTTTTCTCTAATATTCAGATTTTTTGCTTAATAAAAGCATTTTCTTTTTTCTTTTTTCTTTTTTTTTTATTTGACAGACAGATCACAAGTAGGCAGAGAGGCAGGCAGAGAGAGAGAGAGAGGAGGAAGCAGGCTCCCTGCTGAGCAGAAAGCCCGATGCGGGGCTCGATCCCAGGACCCTGAGCCGAAAGCAGAGGCTTTAACCTACTGAGCCACCCAGGCGCCCAATAAAAGCATTTTCTTGAAACTTCCAAAAACAATGGCTTTAAAAAAACACAACGGCTTATTTCTGCTTTATTAAAACAATGATTTTTAACTCAAAAAATGACAACAATTTCATTACTCCAAACCAAAGCATACTTTAGTCATCTCTTTATATGCAACAAAGCTGCTTTATTAGAAAACCATCTAAATTGAAATAATATGCTAAATCTGTTAGTATTATTAAGATGTGCTTTTTCAATAAGCCATTTCATAGGCTGAAATGATTTACTGCAATGCTGGATCTTCATAAAGGAGAACAAAATAGGGGCACCCAGCTGGCTCAGTTGGTAAAGCATGTGACTCTTGATCTCATGGTTATGAGTTCAAGCCCCATGTTGGGTGTAGAGATTACTCAAAGATAGAATCTAAAAACAAAAGGTTTCCCCTCCATCATCCTTCCTTATTTTCCTTAAGATGCCTAAAATTCAGTCCTTTATGTATGGTGGCTCAAGAAATATCCAGGTGACCAATGCTTCTGAACCATTTTATCAAATGGATATACCACTCTGTGATCTTGTATAGGAAAAAACACCCACGTTTTTCCATTCATTCTACACCGTACTATGTAAGATGACAAAAAGTTGCAAGTAATTGACAACCAGACACTATGTTAGAGAGACATCTGAAAGTTTACAGTTAAGAGCACAGACTTGGAAGCTAAACTGCCCAATGTAAATCACAGTGCCAACAGAAATGATACGTAAATAACTTAGAGCAGTGCCTACATTTATTACTCAAAAATGGTAGTTTTATTATTTTGTAGCTTGTGATTATTTTCCAACTTCTCCCAATTCAAAAAAATTCTTCTTGTTAGGCAATCTTTTCAAAATATTTTTGGACAGGGAGACTTTTTGTTGAAAAGAAGAAGTACTGCACCCATATGACCAACAGAGAGCTACAGGGGGTCTCAGAGATCATCTTATCCTTACTAATAAGGAAGGCAAGATTCAGAAAAGTTCACTGACAAATCAATGTGACATATTAATAGTAGGGACTAAAGCCCATAGCAAACAGTTATTTCCCTACCTCCCAACTTTTTCAGACTCTTCTACACTAGGATATGTCTTCAGATACTGAGACCTATAAGAACAATCAGAAATTATCTGTTCTACTTCTTAAAAAATTATCAAGGAAGGAAATACAGTGTAATGTAAAGACTACAGCCTTTGCTTTCAAAGTTGGACTACATTTGATTCCCAGCTCTGTCATGTACTAGCTACGTATCCTTGGGCAAAGTATGTAACCTCATTGAGCCTCAGGTTTCTCAAATAGAAAATGAGAATATTATCATCTACCTAGTTGGGTTATTATGGATCTTAGCAAAGTATATCACATATAAGATATATGAGATGGTATAATATATAATTATTAATACATATATTATATATAATATACAGAGATGGTAGCTCTTATGTGTTGTTGATGTTATTATAAATATAAACAAAACTCTACCAAAGAGAGATTCTTGATTTCTGTAATAATTTCTCCTAACAATAAAATAAAATAAGCCACTATCTCAATATTAGAGTTGTCTATTGTCATTTACTCCTGTAACAAACAGCTAGCTCATAATTCACACTTGCTGGGGAGGGGGGGGTTCCTGAAAGGGTGAGTACTGTACTCTAAAGGTGAGAATTAAAGCAGCAAAAACAACTTATACCCTGGCCAACATGATTTAAAAACTTCTTATCAAGCTTGTTGACTCTTATATTTCCTTATCCTACTGCTCAAAATTGAAGAAACGAGAGGCTTCTGGGAAGATGGCAGACTAGGACGACCCCGGGCTCACCTCTTGCCATGTGGGCACCTAGAGAACACCCACATCAGCATATAGAGCCCAGAAACCAACCAGAAAACTGGTAGAACAGACACTCTGCAGCCCGGCATAGACAAGAGGCCACAGCGAAGCAGACCCACCCCTCTGATTGCTCTTGACAAGATCCCAATCAAAGCAGTGCCACAAGCCTGGCAGTGTGTGTGCAGCCCAGACAAGGGCTAGCATCACCCCAAAGTGAGTCCTGCTCCAGGGAGAGGAGAGGATAACCACACACCAGTCTGACTGTGAGTCCAGCAGTGGGCTGGGGGGAGGCAGATGTTCTGACTTCAGGCCCCACCCACCAACAAAACCTTCTCAGGGAATAAACAGGGAAAGTGCCACAGTTTGGTGCTACTGCATCTCTGACAAACACCTGGTCTGACTCAATTCAAGCCCAAGGCAGCTCCAGATCAGCCTATTGACACCAAAGGCGACAGACTCTGCCCACAGGCAGACAGCCATCGAAGGCTAGACTGAAGGTAAACTATAGCTCCATCACAATGGAAGGACACCCCTGTAGCAACACACATAGGAGACCCCTGAAGCATCATTCTCTGGTGAAAAGGAGATATTGCACTACACAATCTCTTCCTCATAAAGCCACTGCTTTCATGTGTGGGAGATGTAGCTGACTTTCCTAACACACAGAAACAGACACAACAATAGACAAAATGAGGAGACAGAGGAATATGTCCCAAATGAAAGAGCAGAAAAAATCAGAGCAAGAGACCTAAATAAAATGGAGATAAGTGATATGTCTGATAGAGAATTTAAAGTAATGCTCATAAACATACTCATTAGAAATGAGAAAACAGTGCAGGACCTCTTTGAAGACCCTCCACCAAGAGATAGGAGACTTAAAAAAGAACCAATTAGAGATACTGGACTCACTAAATGGAAATAAAAATAGACCACCTAGAATAAATAGCAAACAAGACGATACAGAAGAAGAGATCAGGCACCTGGAGGACAGAGTAATGGAAAGTAATCAAGCTGAGCAGATGAGAGGAGAAAAACTACACAAAATGAGAATATACCTAGGGAACTCAGCAACACGGTCAAGAATAACAGTCACATGATGGGGATCCCAGAAGGAGAAGAGCAAGAAAAGGGGGCAGAAGATTTCTCTGAAGAAATAATTGCTTAAAAACTTCCTGAATCTAGGGAAGGAAAGAGAAATCCAGATCTAGGATACCAGAGAGCCCCCAACAAAACTAACCCAAAGAGGTTGGTAACAAGACACAAAGTAAGTAAGATGAATAAAAGTAGTGATAAAGAGAGAATTTTAAAAGCAGCAAGAGAAAGGAAATCAGTGACATACAAGGGGAACTGCATACAGCTATCAGTGGGTTTTTCAGCAGAAACCCTACAGGGCAGAAAAGAGGGATATGATAAATTCCAAGTGTTAAAAGGAAAAAATCTACAGCCAAGAATACACTATCCAGCAGCAAGCCTTTCATTTAGAAAAGAAGGAGAAATAGAGTTTGCCAAAAAAGCAAAAATTAAAAGCAAAACCAGTCACGTCCTTGTCACACACAATGCCATCGGCCTGTGGGTCCCAAATTCACAGCCCAGCCACTCTCCTGCCCAAGTCATGCATGGCCTGCCACCTGCTGAATTCCAAGGGTTCAAACTGGCACTCTTCCCCTCAAACTCCACGCCCTGTGCTCAAGTTTGTGTGCAAAAGTGGGCATAATTATAACAGCAGAATGAAGCAACCCAAACAGTGACACTAAATTTCTTCAGAATATATAATGAATAAAAGGAGGGTGCTAGGCTAAGATCACCTTCAACAAGCACATCAAAGAACAATACATATAGCATGATTCTGGTTAGTAAAAGAAACAAACCCAGAAAGAATAAAACAAGACAAAATCAGAGACAGAGACAAACTATAAGAGACTCTTAAGCATAGGAAACAAACTGAGGGTTGCTGGTGGGGAGGGCATTAAGGAGGGCACATGATGTAATGAGCACTGGTGTCCTATGCAACTGATGAATCCCTGAATTCTACCTCTGAAGCTAATAATACACTATATGTTAATTAACTGAATTTAAATTTTAAAAAAAGGAACTCCCCCCACCCAAATTGAAGAAACAATACTCTATGGTATTAAGTTAAAGGATGAGAAGAAAAATTTTTCCAAACATTTGATCCATGAATTGCTATGGAAATTAGGAGTGGGTAACACTGGATAAAAATGGAGTCACAGATTACCTATAAATATAATTTATCCTTTACCTTTACCACAAAAGACAAATGTATTATCTTTTATTTAAGTATGATCTGAGATTTGAAAATGGAATCCAAGGCTGGGAAAGCAGGGATGCTGCTGAAAAAGCTTTAAATGAGGGCACACAAGGTTGCTGGGATTGTACCGTTTGTACACTATGCTTTTTTCAAACACTCACTTTATTTCAATTCTTTAGCTTTTATTTTACATGGTCATTCAAAATCTTCTAGCTATATGGTGTCAATTTGAAAGGAGGCTACGTTGTAGTATTTCAAAAAGTGGTATTTAAAAGGATAGCAACCTGGGCTTTACAATGTTTGTACTCTTGTTTTTAAAATTTTGTATATTGGCTTGAAAGTTTATCTTTTGTTTCTTAATACTATCCTCAGTAAGAATCATTAGAATAGCAATAGCAATACTTAAATCTATAAACTATTATATTATTATTTTAAACAAATTCTTTACGGATTGTTTAAGAAAACTGCATAGTACTATAAGGCTGTTAACTGTAAAACAAGGATATAAAGATGAAGGCTCCTAATAATAAATTTTTTAGCTCACAAAATAAGAGTTTTTAAATGGGTGCCATTCAGAATATGAAACAAAAGTTAATAAGGAGAAATCTTAAACTAGTAACACTTAGAATACTTGAATCTTTTATACCATTTTGAGTCCAGTGGGAAAAAAGGAACATTATTAGAGTAGTTAAAAATATATAAAAAGAAATTAACACCTTGGAAGCAAATAATCTGGCCAGATTAAGTTACTCTTCGGCTGCATATCTAATAGGTATACAAGTCTCTCCAATAACAGCATTTTAGAAATAGCATCTTGCCAGCATAAAAGCTTATATGTAACTGCAAAGAAGTTGATTGGTAATTCAGAAAACAGATGATCTACCTATCCTGAATGCAGACCAAGCTTTATTTGACTAACGTACATTTAATTATTGAAGCTCATTAAAAGCCACTTAAGTATTGCTGTGTGGTATTATGACAGAGTCCCTGCCTTTTCGGGGCAGGAATGTCTAGAGGAACATTCCAGCATTAAAATTTGATTGAGAACTGAGAGAGTCCATGTTTTAGTAGACAACTTTATCTACAATGCACTTCCTGTTGGTTGAACAGCCTGTGACACAGCTACTAAAACAAATTCCTCTCAGATAATTCTTTATAAAAGCAAGTCATAACGATTTGAAACTAAAGGAATCTTAAAAACCACACTAGGTTTGTCTCGTGAAAGAAGCCATGCATTCTGTATGATTTCATTTATTTATAATAATAATTTAAAAAAAAAAAGGCAAGAGAACTAATCACAGAACAGTGGTTATCCTCATGGGGTGGAGGTTGTACCAAACGCAACATGAGAGGGCTGAATGGGTACTAGCAGTGTGCTGTGTTTTAGCCTGGGCCTGGTTATACCAATGAGCTCATTTGTGAAAATTCTTTCAGCTGTTCACCCATGATACACATATATATGTAGATTATATGTATGTAAGTAGACTTTCTATATGTAGATCACCCATAGAAAGTTGAAATTGAAAAAAACCAATAGATTAGTTTCAGCCATTGAAAGGTGCTTCCCCTATAGTGTTGAATTGTTCTCCAATGACTGAAAGAGCCAAATAATTAACTTTACTAGCCTTTAACAGCAAGTGAACAGTTGCCAAGTCACATGCCATACTGCTAAGGACAAAGAAAAATTCCTTCCTATTTATTTCCTTAAAATCCTGAAATATCAGCGAGCTAAAATTATTCAGAAGCAGAAGGTGTGTTTTGTTATTGTCGCTGTTGATTCAGTTTTACTCTACAGGACTTGTTACCTAGAGGATACTTGATGCTCTGTGACAAGCAGCCACTCAATTTCTTTGAAATCACTAACTAATATCATTTTACCTCACCTTGAAAGCATTTCTAAAATATTAATATATTCTGTAAAAGTCATTTAATCGTTTCTTTTTGGTGCCAAAAAGGTTTGCCGTTTCACATTATGAAGCAATGACATAAGAGCTACATTTAAACTCAACTCTTACTCAACAATAGCTCATACAACTTTAATTACGTAAGGCCAGACTGTTACAGAAGGTCATTATTATCACATTCTTATAAGTGACACTTGATGCTAACAAAACTGAAGGCAAAGTCACTCCTTACTAGTTACTAAGCAGTTTGAACACAAGTGCTTCCATAGTTTACATATAGAAAATCCATCTTCTGAGATAGAAATCCTTCCTAAACATGAAAACTCTCAAATTATGCCCTGTAACTATGACAGTGTAGTTGGGATTGTAATTGTAATGACAATCACAGTGTATTATTTGTGTAGCTTTTATAGTGGATTTTGCCATATCTAGCCATTCCTAACTAAATTTGGAAACAAAAATTAAATGTGACATAGTGACCAATTTACTTCCCCAAGGCCATGCCTGGTAACTTTTGAAAAAGAATTAAAGAATGAAAAATGAGCTTTCAAATTCAGGAAGCCACTAGAAAACATGAACCCCAACATTCCATATGCTAAAATTAGAGCTCTAAAGATTTTCTGTTGACTAGTAAGTTTTGGGTATGAGGGGGTAGGGAGGGGAGGGTGGACTTCTGCTCACTGTACACACGACACCAATGGGAATAAGGGCCAATGCAAGTTCTCCATTACCATTACTCTGGGTAATAGTTCCAAGCTGTGAGGCACAGCTGTATAGGCTGCCAGCAAGGCCATCGCAGCCGTGTGCTTTGATAGCGTGGGGCCCTGAAGTGTCAGGATATAGAGAAGGCAGCAGTTGTTGGCTGTGAAAACAGTCTGATACAAACCAGATGGGAACTTACTAGATGGGCAACACAAAGGAAAACAATTGGCTCATTCAACAAAGTCAGGTCCCTGCCCCAGAGAATTCACAGAAGACAATAATAGTCACCCAGAGTTGATGCAAACAAGAAACAGTTTAAAAAACTGTTTTTCCTCAGACTAAACAAAGTTTTGATTTCTAATTCTTGTATTCATTAATTGTAGTTTGGTGGACGAGCTTTTCTGTCAAAGATAAATATTTCATTTATATAATATATACTTTTGTGACACCAGGAGAAATATAGGGAGACCTAGAAATTAATTTTGTACTGTTTCCCGCAAAGTGTTAGGAACATAAACTATGCTCTTTCAAGAAACTGGAAAACTTAGAAAATGACAGATCATGTTGACACAGTCATTAAGAAACACCCAACATAGTATTTCCAGGACTTTCTAAGTCTGATCTGTTGTAATGTAGGCAGAATGACACAAAAGGCCATAATCACAAGGCTCTCAGAACTACATTTCTACATAAATTATATTTTCTGATTTCATTACATGGGAAGTATTATGGAAATTATATTCATCAGAAAAAAGTGCCAGCAATCTCCCTAACCTGTCGGAAGTCCTGTCCATTAACAATTGACAGGTACAACCAAGATTAACAACCAGATTATAGGAGACTTTTTGGCAATAATTCCTTATCAAGGAAACTGAAAATAGCATTTTCATGCACACATTTGAACAGATTTTATAATGAAGTAATCCTGCTTTGTTTTATGCCTTTTTAATAATAAAAAATAATTAGGTTTCTTAAAAGAGAAGAGATGTAACTGCAGAACTGTGATTATTGGGGCCCATGAGACACGGTTTGGGTTTCCCAATTTGCATGGGCTGCACTGGCCAGATGATCTTCACTGACTCTTCCCACCATAACAACTGAGGTCCAACACTTAGAGACATCTTTCCTCTTGTGCTAGATCTTTCATCCCTTGCAGGGTCATTCTGAAATAACCCAGAGAAACAAAAGTGGAGTAACAACTGGTGTGTTGAGTCAGTCCTAAGCATTTCCAACCCTAAGTGGTTCCCTCTGCACTCTGCTGCACATTCACACACACTCACAAATCCTTTTTTTTTTCTTTTTCAAAAAGTCTAAATCAGTGTGCAGCAACAGTGCTGGATAACACTGTTTTGACTAAATTTTTTTTTTTTTTTAAGATTATTTATTTATTTATTTGAGAGAGAGACAGTGAGAGAGATCATGAGCGAGGAGAAGGTGAGAGAGAGAAGCAGACTCCCGGTGGAGCTGGGAGCCCGATGTGGGACTCGATCCCGGGACTCCAGGATCATGACCTGAGCCGAAGGCAATCGTCCAACCAACTGAGCCACCCAGGCATCCCTGTTTTGACTAAATTTAATCATCAAATCCAAGAAATCAGTCTGTGCTTCTATTATAAGCTACATTCCCCTGTAAAACATAGAAAGGGAAAGACTTTAAAAAGTGTTATTTATTGAAATTGAAAATAAATGTGTCACTCATCAATGAATCAATTCTGTCAAGTCTGTTAAAAGTCTTTCTCAACACATGCAATCAACTCTTTTACGAAACAACTAACAAAGGCAGTTTGTCTTAGGTTTATCAGTAAATGTATTTGTTAGACTTTGGGCTAACTTATGAAAAAAATGAGTTGCTGTCATTTCTATTATGAGGCATGCTAATTATTTACATACTTCTTTAGGAACTGCTCATTTCTACCTTAGTGGGGTGCCTATATATATATATATATATATATATATATATAGGCATTCATTAGGTTGTTATCTTTATACACACACACACACACACACACACAGGCACCTATATACATATATATATATAGGCACCTATATGTATATAGGTGCCTCTGTGTGTGTGTGTGTGTGTGTGTGTGTGTGTGTATAAAGATATCAACCTAATGAACTGGCATAAATTTTTTTTTTTTTTAAAGATTTTATTTATTTATTTGACAGATAGAAATCACAAGTAGACAGAGAGGCAGGCAGAGAGAGAGAGGAAGGGAAGCAGGCTCCCCGCTGAGCAGAGAGCCCGATGCGGGACTCGATCCCAGGATCCCGAGATCATGACCTGAGCCGAAGGCAGCGGCTTAACCCACTGAGCCACCCAGGCACCCCAGACTGGCATAAATTTTTAAAGAAAAACCAACTAAATGCATTTAATGAGTTTTATCTCATAAACAGATCTTGATAAGATTTCAGAGAATAAGACAAAGTCTAAATTGGGCAGAGCCTTTTGGTCACAGTGAGCAATCTGGACTTTATTGCGATGCAAAAAGAAGTCTTTGGGGGTGGGTGTTGAGCACGGAGTCATGTAATCTGATTCGTATTTTTAAAAGGTTACTCTTGCTCTGAGTAGATAATAGGCAAGAAGGGAACAAAAATGTATATAGGAGAGACCAGTTGAGAAACTTCTCTAGAGAATATTAAGGTTAAAAATTGTTATGCTTAAAAAATCACCTACACGCCTACAAAAGGTAGGAAACTTACTTTGACATTAAGTCACTTCAAAATATCTTGGTCAGTTTTATTAGAACACTGAAAACCACAGTATCAAGCAATAGTGTTTAATAACTTCTGTAAATGTTGAGATAATCTAAGAGTAGTGAGGTTACTTAACCTCTCTGAGCCTCTGTTTTCACATCTGTATAATAAAACCACCACCAACAACAATAAAAACATCTGTGCATACTCACAAGTTTGCTGTGAAAATGAAAACTACACTACATGAGATTTCTTTGTCAGCTGTAAAGCATTTGACAAATTCTGGTTTTATTGTTGTATGTTTGGGAAGAAACAGGATCTACCATACTTGGTAATGACTGTGTTCTGTCCTAGCATACCTAACTTTATGGAAGATATACTGATTGGAGTATGGTCAAATTAGTAAAGACCTTGGAAACAATATAATATAAGGAAGAGTAAAAGGAACATAACATGCGGACTTTGGGTTATGATTGCTGTCATCAAATATTTGAAACACTGTCCCATCAAGAGACCTATTTCTAACAACCAGTAGGAGAAAACTAGAACGAACAATGAGAAGTTATGGAGAAGCAGATGTTAACATAGAAAGAATGATTAGTGCTTTCCAGCCATAAGATGCACAGCCAACTAGAATGCTCCTTAAACTGTAGGGTGATCATCTCTGGGTCTAATTTCCCTTTTGCTGGTTCCCTCTCCTTTCTCTAGCTTTAAATCCTGAAGGTGTCTGGGGTCTTAAACATGGATGCTTCTCTTCCCTTTCTATACTCAGTCCTAAAGTGATCTTATTTATACCCACAGCTTTAAATAGCATCCACACTGTCAACTCTCAGATTTATATCCCCAGGCCCAACCTCTTCCCTAAGCTTCAAATAATAAACAGCCTACCTGATTCTTCACTTGGAGATCTGTTAGGCTTCTCAAACTTTATGTGCCCTATACAGAATGACTGATTTACCCTTCAGTTTTCCCAGTAAATGGCACCACCCTTCACACAGTAACTTTCAGAAACATAAGCAATTAATCCTTGCCTGTGCTTTCTGTTACATTCTACATCTAATTCACCTTAATAATTTATGAAATAAACTCATTCTTCAGCAACTCTATTGATATATCATCAACATATAGCCCAAACCTGACCACTCTGATACCCCACCAGGGCCCATGCCACTATCATCTCTCATCTGGAATACTGCAACAGTTTTCCAATTGGTCTCCCTGCTCTCAGTATTGTCTCTCTATTCTATTTTGTGGCCAGCTGCCAGGAGGATGTTTTTAAAAATGTAAAAAAGAATTTGCCATTCCCTTGGTCAAACCTTTCACAGGAATCTCATCATACTCAGAAAAAAATCCAAATTCCTTCCCGGAGACTACAGGGCTCTATGTGATCTGCTGTCTACATCTCATTTCTCAGTTGCTACCACTGTTCTCCCTTGGACATCCCCTTCCAGCCACACTGGCCTCCTCCTCCTCCTTCTTCTTTTTTTTTTTTTTTGGTCTTTTATTTATTCACACTGGCCTTCTTGCTGATCTTGGGCACAACATGCTCATTTCCACTTTTCCACTTCAAAGCTGCATTCTTCCTATTCCTGCTAGATGAAATACTCCTTCCCAGATGTTTGTAAGAGTTCCTCTTTCACTTCATTCTCTGCAAATGCCATTCCTTCAGAAAAAACTTCCCCAACAAATTATTTAAAGTAGCAAACCACTCACCTTGCTCCCTTCATTATTCATGACCCTGCTTTATGATTTTTTAATTGATACTAGTAGAAATGCAAATCAATATTGACATTATTTTTGGAATAAATCAATGCCTTTTTAAAATGTTTTGCTTTTTATTTGTAAATGATTTCAAACTTGGGGAAAAAACTGCAAGAATAGTATAAAGAACACTCATGTATCACCCAGATTCACAATTGTTAACCTCTTCCTCAGTGTTTCACGTTGTTGTGATTCTTCCCAACAGCTACATTCAGATTATGCACTCTTGGGCAGAATATTACGTAGAAAATGTACCCTCCTCAGATATCCTACCTGGAAGCATGCAGTGTTTATCTGCCCCCTATGCTAATATTAATTTCGATTTGCCCAATCAACACACTATCTTTGTCTTCCCTTTTAACTAATGAGCCAATCTGTGAGGAGATACTTGAAGACCATGCAAATATCTTCTCCTCATTAAAACTTCCCTCTAGCAGAAAAGAGTATTAATGATACTGAAGACAAAATGATGAAGAATAAAGAAGCTGAGAAAAAGAGAGATAAACTACTGGATCACAAGGGGAGAATTTAAGAGATAAGTGATACCATAAAGTGAAACAACATCAGAATAGTTGGGATCCCAGAAGAAGAGGAAAGAGAGAGGGGTGGGACAGAAGGTATACCAGAGCAAAAGAGAACTTCCCTAATCTGGGAAGGGAACAGTCATCAAAGTCCAGGAGGCACAGAGAATCCCCCTCAAAATTAATAAAAATAGGTCAACATCCCGACACATATAAGTGAAACTAACAAATCTCAGAGAAAAACAGAAAAGTCTGAAAGCAGCTTGGGGACAAGAGATCTGGAACCTACAAGGGTAGAAACATCAGACTGGTAGCAGACTTATCCACAGAGATCTGGCAGGCCAGAAAGGACTGGCATGATATATTGAGAATGTTAAATGAAAAAGATATGCAGCCAAGAATACTTTATCCAGCTACAATGTCATTTAAAATAGAAGATTAGAAAAAGCTTCCAGGACACAGAGGAACTAAAAGAATTTGTGATCACTAAACCAGCCAGGGGAGAAATATTAAAAGGGATCCTTTAAGCAAAGAGAGAGTCCAAAAGTACCACAGACCAGAAAGGAACAGAGGCAATATATAGAAACAGTGACTTTACAGGTAACACAATGGCACTAAATTCTTATCTCTCAACAGTTACTCTGAATGTAAATAGGCTAAATGCCCCAATCAAAAGACACAGGGTGTCGAAGCAAGACCCATCAACATGCTGTCTGCACGAGACTCATTTTAGACTCAAAGACACCTCCAGATTTAAAGTGAGAGGGTGGGAAACCATTTATCATGCCAATGGACATCAAAAGAAAGCTGGGGTGACAATCCTTGTATCAGACAAATTAGATTTTAAACCAAAGAATGTAATAAGAGATGAGGAAGGACACCATATCATAATTAAAGGGTCTATCCAACAAGAAGATCTAACAGTTGTAAATATTTATGCTCCTAACATGGGAGCAGCCAATTATATAAATCAAGTAATAACAAAACTAAAGAAACACATCAATAATAAAAAACAATAACAGTAGAGGACTTTAACACCCCACTTACTGCAATGGATAGATAGATCATCTAAGTAGAACATTAACAAGGAAACAAGGGTTTTGAATGACACACTGAACCAGATGGATTTCACAGATATATTCAGAGCATTCCTTCCTAAAGCAACAGAATACACATTCTCCTTGGGTGCACATCTGTTCTCCAGAACAGATCACATATGTCATCACAAATCAGGTCTCAACCAGTACCAAAAGACTGGGATCATTCCTTGCAAATTTTCAGACCACAATGCTTTGAAACTGGAACTCAATCACAAAAGGAAATTCAGAAAGAACTCTAATACAACATGGAGGCTAAAGAGCATCCTACAAGAGAATGAATGGGTCAACCAGGAAATTAAAGAAGAATTTAAAAATTCAAGAAAACAAATGAAAACGAGAACACAAACGTTCAAAACCTTTGGGATGCAGCAAAAGTGGTCCTAAGAGGAAAGTGCATAGCAAAACAAGTCTTTCTCAAGAAACAAGAAAGGTCTCAAATATATAACCTTATCTTACACCTAAAGGAGCTGGGGAAAGTAGAGCATATAAAGCTAAACCCAGCAGAAGAGAATTAATAAAGATTAGAGCAGAAATCAAAGAAATCGAAACCAAAAGAATAGTAGAACAGATCAATGAAACTAGGAGCTGGTTCTTCTTTTTTTTTTTTTTTTTTAAAGAATCTTTTTTTTTTTTTTTTTTAAAGATTTTATTTATTTATTTGACAGAGAGGGATCACAAGTAGGCAAAGAAGCAGACAGAGAGATAAAGAGGGTAGCAGGCTCCCTGCTGAGCAGAGAGCCAGAAGAGGGGCTCAATCCCAGGACACTGAGATCATGACCTGAGCCAAAGGCAGAGGATTAACCCATGGAGCCACCCAGGTGCCCCTAGGAGCTGGTTCTTTGAAAGAATTAATTAGATTGATAAACCCCTAGCCAGACTTATCAAAAAGAAAAGAGACAAATCTAAATAAATAAAATCATGAATGAAATAGGAGAGATCACAACCAATACAAAGAAATACAAACAATTATAAGAACAAATTATGAGCAATTATATGCCAACAAATTAGGTAATGTGGAAGAAATGGATGCATTCCTAGAGACATATACACTACCAAGACTGAAACAGGAAGAAATAGAAAACCTGAACAGACCCATAACCAGCAAGGAAATTAGAGCAATAATCAAAAATCTCCCAACAAACAAGAGTCCAGGGCCAGAAGACTTCGCAGCAGAATTCTCCCAAACATTTAAAGAATTAATACCTATTCTTCTGAAGCTATTCCAAAAATAGAACTGGAAGGAAAACTTCCAAACTCATTCTATAAGGCCAGCATTACCTTTATCCCAAAAGCAAAGACCCCAACAACAAGGAGAATTACAGAAATCAATATCCCTAATGAACATGGATGCAAAAATTCTCACCAAGATACCAGCCAATAGGATCCAACAGTACACTAAAAGGATTATTCACCACGACCAAGTGGGATTTATTCCTGGGCTGCAAGGTGGTTCAACCTCTGCAAATCAATCAATATGACACACTACATAAATACAAGAAAGATCAAGAATCCTATGATCCTCTCAATAGAGGCAGAAAAGGCATCTGACAAAGTACAGTATCTTTTCTTGATTAAAATTATTCTCAGGGCGCCTGGGTGGCTCAGTGGGTTAAGCCGCTGCCTTTGGCTCAGGTCATGATCTCAGGGTCCTGGGATCGAGTCCCGCATCAGGCTCTCTGCTCAGCAGGGAGCCTCCTTCCTCCTCTCTCTCTCTGCCTGCCTCTCTGCCTACTTGTAATCTCTGTCAAATAAATAAATAAATCTTAAAAAAAAATTCTTCTCAGTGTAGGGATAGAGGATACATACCTCAACATCATAAAAGCCATATATGAAAAGTCCACGGTGAATAATATTCTCAATGGGGAAAAACTGAGAGCTTTTCCCCTAAGGTCAGGAACATGGGGGGATGCCCACTATCACCACTGCTATTAAACATAGTACTAGAAGTCCTAGCCTTAGTAATCAGACAACAAAAAGAAATATAAGCCATGTGAACTGGCAAAGAAGAAGTCAAACTCTCACTCTTTGCGGATGACATGATACTCTATGTGGAAAACCCAAAAGACTCCACCCCAAAATTGCCAGAACTCATATAGGAATTCAGCAAAGTGGCAGGATATAAAATCAATGCACAGAAATCAATTGTATTTTTACACACTAACAGTGAGACAGAAGAGAAAGATATTAAGGAGTCTATCCCATTCACAATTTAACCAAAACTATAAGATGCCTAGGAATAAACCTAACCAAAGAGGCAAAGGATCTGTACTCAGAAAACTAGGGAACACTCCTAGAGAGAAATTGAGGAAGACACATAGAACTGGAAAAACATTCCACGTTATAGATTGGAAGAACAAATACTTTTAAAATGTCTATGCTACCTAGAGCAATCTATACATTCAATGAAATCCCAATAAAAAAACTATCAGCTTTTTTCACAGAGCTGGAACAAATAATCCTAAAATCTGTATGGAACCAGAAAAGACCCCAAATTGCTAAAGGAATGTTGAAAAAGAAAAACAAAGCTGGTGGCACCACAATTCTGGACTTCAAGCTCTATTACAAAGCTGTAATCATCAAGACAGTGTGGTATTGGCACAAAAACAGACACACAGATCTAATGGAACAGAAGAGAGAACATAGAAATGGACCCTCAACTTTAGGGTCAACTAATCTTTGACAAAGCAGGAAAGAAGAGCCAATGGAAAAAAGACAGTCTTCCACAAAGGGTGTTGGGAAAATTGGACAGCCACATGTAGAAGAATAAAACTGGGCAATTTCCTTCCACCATACACAAAAACAGATTCAAAAGGGATGAAAGACCTCAATGTGAGACAGGAATCCATCAAAATCCTAGAGGAGAACACAGATCTCTTCGATCTCAGCTGCAGCCACCTCTTCCTAGAGACATCAAAGGCAAGGGAAGCAAGGGCAAAAATGAACTACTGAGACTTCATCAAGATCAAAAGCTTTTGCACAGCAAAGGAAACAGTCAACAAAACCAAAAGACAACTGACAGAATGGGAGCAGATATTCACAAATGACATATCAGATAAAGGGCTAGTATCAACAATCTATAAAGAATTTATCAAACTCAACACCCAAGGAACAAATAATCCAATCAAGAAATAGCCAGCAGATATGAACAGACATTTTGCCAAGGAAGACATCTAAATGGCCAACAGACACATTAAAAAATGCTCAACATCACTTGGCATCAGGGAAATACAAACTACCATGAGACACCACCTCACACCATTCAGAATGGCTAAAATTAAGAAATCAGGAAATGACAGATGTTGGTGAGGATGCAGAGAAAGGGGAACTCTCTTAGACTTGGTGGGAATGCAAGGTGGTGCAGCCACTCTGGGAAACAGTATGGAGATTCCTCAAAAAGTTGAAAATAGAGCTACCCTATGATCCAGCAATTACACTACTGGGTATTTACCCCAAAGATACAAATGTAGTGCTCTGAAGGGGCACGTGCACCTGAGTGTTTATAGCAGCAATGTCCACAATAGCCAAACTATGGAAAGAGCCCAGATGTCCACTGACAGATGAATGGATAAAGATGTGGTATATATATACAGTGGAATAGTACTCAGCCATCAAAAAAGCCCCCAAATCTTACCATTTGCAAGGAAATTTACTTCCTACAGAAGGAAAAAGGCTATAAGAAAATAGTCCTACAAAGTATGAAACTAATGAGGGCTGAAAGTAAAGTATATGGCAAATAGTATGAGCCCTTCAAGGATACACAGTAGATCAAGAATGTCTGCGGGGGTTGGGGAGGTTGTGTCAGAGGACAGGGTAGGGATAGTTCTAAATAAAGACATTGAAAAAGGCAAGGAGATGGGGATGAGGGTGGGGTGGGAGTTTAGGAAGTACAGGCAATAGGAGGATGAGAGAAAGAACAGAATTATGAAGTATGTATGGCTACAAATGACTTGTAGGATCATCAAGCTATCCTTCATTCCAGAGATGAAAAAAAAAAAAAGATCCTGCTAATTCTATACTCATTCCCGACCCCCTTATTTGTCTTTGTGCCCTTCTCTCACCTAAATGCCATCCCTAACTTCTTTCCTCTCTTCTCCATTATCTCATTTAACCCTCTTTTCCCTTCTTTCTTTTCCCTTCCTTCCTTCCTCTACACATACTATTTTCTTCTCTCAGGACTGTATCTTTCTCCTTCTCCCTTTGTCAAGAGCAGAATAAGATGGGATCAAGGCTAAAGGTGGGAGAATTATCTTTGTGGAGGAAAAAAAGCATAGCTCCTTCTTTAACCCAAAAGGAAAAAAAAAAAAAGGACTAAAGCAGAGCCATAAGAAGCTGGGGCTTGAGTACCTATAAATGTTTACATTTGAAAAGCATTTACATTTACTTTGAGAAGCAAGAGCATATATCAAAAGAGAATAGAGGGATAAATTTGGGATTAAGAATTTGTGGAGAAGGGCTGGAATAGGTGCTATCTGGGGCAAAGGTTAGTATGAAATTAATAAAAGAATTACTGGGGAATGGCAAAAGTCCAGCTCAAGCCCCACAGCACAATTTGCTAACTGGCCATAATTGCACAAATAGCATCATCATCCAGCAGGACTTCGTGACCAGAGAACAAAATCAGAGACCCTTGAAAGTAGGAGGAATGCAGAGTGGGGATTAGCACAGATCAAAGAGACAGGGAAGTCTGGGATGGTGATAAGACATAACTGAAATGGGTCAACCATATAGGTCAGGCAAGATACAGGGCCCCAGGAATAGTCAGCCAAGAGAAAGAAGACGGAGTAATTGGAGGTCCCACTACAGGTGGGAGAAAGAATACATGACTGTTTAACTGATGCACTAGCTACTTCATAATATCTGCTTCCTTGTCCCATTACCCAAACTAGCCAGGTTAGTTAAGGGAGGAAGGAGAAAAGAAGCATTAAGCTGTATAATGAATAAGACAATTATCCCTATACACTTCATGGAGCACAGTTGCTCATTATTCCAAACACACAGGTTCTTCTAAAAATTGTGGTTTTGGGGAGAAAAGAAAAGCTAGAGAGGATGAAAGGCAGAAAAAAAAAATCTATCTTAGAAAACTTAGTTCTGGCTAATTAGTGCCCTATTGCTTCTGAACGACATCATATAAGTCCAGTTCTTTAACTCTTCTACACGTTAAAGGAGATAATACTATGTAGGAAAGAAAATTGGAGAAAAATTAATTTGAATTCTCCTTAGACCAGATACTGTTGGTAATGAGAACAGTATTGAAAGACAGCCCCATTAGAATTTCTTCATCTTAAGTAGATGTCATAAACAATAACATTCAAAAGTAAATGTCAAAAACATTCAAAAGTTGGGGCACCTGGGTGGCTCAGTGGGTTAAAGCCTCTGCCTTTGGCTCAGGTCATGATCCCAGGGTCCTGGGATCAAGCCCCACATCGGGCTCTCTGCTGGGCAGGGAGCCTGCTTCCTCCTCTCTCTCTGCCTGGTTCTCTGCCTACTTGTGATCTCTGTCTGTCAAATAAATAAAATCTTAAAAAAAAAAATTCAAAAGTCATTAAAATCTGCCTCAAAGACTTCACGTTCCTAAGCTCCTTATTTTTAATTTGTCCCTCCCACCTTCAGTGTCTATCGCTCTCATTACTTTTTATCCCTAAACCATCACAGGTTTGCTGTGGTAAGACGTGTCTTCTAAGAGCTGCTATTAGGGCTGAATTACATGTTTATACATGAAATATACACAGCATTTATTTCATCCCAACAATCTTGGGAGATTTTTTTCCACCTAAAAAAATTTTTAATGATATTTTATAAAACTGGCTGTGTTAAGCTTACCTAGATGATGTTAGACCTTTGTTTGGAGTGGGATGGGGAAAAGGCTAGGGCCAGTGGCAAATATTTGGAGGCATTTTACATAAATGAAATCTTATCCTATATAACATCAATAGTAATAGTGGAAAAAGTAAAATTATGGATAAGAAATTACACTCACTTTCCTACATAAGATAAAATATGTAGGTATAATACAAAGGAAAAAATATGTTTGCAAGAACAAAAAGGAAGGTTATTGGGGTGACAAATTATATTGCCCTTTGCCATTAGAGTTGTATGCAGGAAGGATTTCCTAAGAAATTTAATTATTTTTAATATGGTCATGTGTACCTGATACTGTCCCTAATCTTAACCCTTACTTTTAATCAGGATACCACAGTTCACATAAAATTGTTGAGCTCTTGAGTTAACGGTTTCTCTCTTGGATTTAAAGATGTGAGAATTGCTGACAGAATGAATTTACTAAAACACTCACTTGCCAATAGTCAGGATTACAGATTGGAAATCACCTTGGTTTAATAAGTTTCATTATATTTAGTTGCTCAACATGCAAGTCAATGGAAAATTCTGTGAAATAATCCAAGGTTTTATATATATCTTCAAGATAGTCACTGAAGAGTAAAAAACTTTTGTTGAAAGTCAGTTTATCTCCCTAACACTATACAGAACATGTACCATCCACCGTGTTTACTCACAAACATCCTTAGAGCTCAGGACCCATACAGGTTCAATTCCTGGCTGTTAAAGGGGAGCTAATTATATGGGAGTATTCAAAAAGAAGAAGTGTCCTAGAGACAATAATGCTAACCACAGCTAGTATTTTTGTAGCTCCTAATACATGTTAGGCCCTGTTCTTATTGCATTACGTGTCTTTACCATATCAACACACACAGTTTCAGGTCACCAGCTAATGAATAGTGGAGCTAAGATTTGAACCTAAGACAATATGACTCCAGAGTCCAAGCACTATGCTGTAGTGCTGCTAATTCTACAGTAGAACAGAAGTCACAAGAACGTCTGGAGTCATTAAGCAATATTTCACAAAGGCTAATCCTCTTCCTCCTGTGTCAGAATCACCAGAGTCCCAGTTAACATTCGGATTCCCAGGCCGCATCTTCGGAAAACAATCAGATTCTCAGGATGAGGCAAGGATCTATATTTTAAATTAGTAGTGCCAAAGATTCTTATGTCTGTTAAAGTTTGAGAAACACTGCATTAGAGATTAACAAAGAAGCAATCTACTAGCAATTTATCCTGTAAGTATAGTTAAGTCTGTATTGCTTCTCTGTTCTAATTCATTCAATTGAAATAACCAAGCTCCCTTTTTTATTTAAGGTAGGATTGGGTTAGTAGAATAACCTACTATTATTCTAGCTGAAATAGTCTATCCAATTTTTGTTTTATTTATATAAAACTAAAATTTCTAAAAAACTTAAATGATTATTATATGTTGATTAGAAGAATAGCAATTGTAATACATTAACTTATAATTGCAATTAGTTACCTTTGGAGAATGACAGTGTAGTATAATGGAAATATTACTGAACAAGGACTAAGAAGATCAGATGCTATCACTAATCAGAATTATGACCTTTGGTTCTACTGAACTGGGATGGTCCCTCTGCTTTCAAGATTTACGAATCTATGTCACTGATAATCTACATTTACCTTTACAATTATTATTTTGGAAGGTTAAATTATTCTTTAGCGGTTGTTGAATAAAAAGAGTACTAGGTTTACCTATTAGTTTAAATTATATTTTACATTAATTTGATTTCTATCAGAAAAATCATAAACCTTTAAAGTCAAGTTTCAGGAAGTCTGGCTGAGAACAATTAAAGAGTAATACAGAGGTTTCTGGAATGTTGTTGAGTCTTCAAAACAATGCTGGTGTATGCTTTTGGTGAGATGTGTTTAATGTCAAAGACAAGAAAAGCTCCATACATAGTGTATAATTAATTCTATAATAAGAAAATGAAATAATTTCCACAATTGAAATACTTCAGTATAGAAAAGGAAATTACTTTTTACCATCAACAAGTGAAAATGCAATGGAAATCCCTGAACAATTGTCAGAGTCTTGTTTAACAGGTTTTCCATATAATCTTTCATGCATGCATTTTGATCATTCTGAGGGAATATCCTTAGTTATACACATTAATCTCTGTGATTATATATATGTGTGTGTGTATAAAGAATTAAATATATATATATTTTTGAAAACACTATATAATATATATATTTTTTGAAAACATTTATTTCAAAAATAAATATATATTATATATATAACATATATAATTCATATATAAACATATATATATATATATTCTTTAAATCAACAGTGTAAACCCTTCATAGGGACAAACAGGTGAAATAACCATCCATGTTAAAAGCCCATTAATGTGTGGCACCTGGGTGGCTCAGTGGGTTAAGCCTCTGCCTTTGGCTCAGGTCCTGGGATTGAGCCCCACAGAGGGCTCTCTACTCAGCAGGGAGCTTGCTTCCCCCTCTCTCTCTCTGCCTGCCTCTCTGTCTACTTGTCTCTGTCTGTCGAATACATAAATAAAATCTTAAAAATAAAACACCCATTAATGTGCCATGGGGCACCTGGGTGGCATAGTCAGTTAGGCATCTGACTCTTGGATTCTGCTCAGGTCATGATGTCAGGGTCAGGGGATCCAGCCCCTTGTCAGGCTCCAAGCTCGGCATGGAGACTGCTCTGGAAACTCTCTCTCCCTCTACCCCTGCCCCCTTTTCTTTCTCTGTCTCTTAATAAATACATTTTTTAAAAAATGCTTTAATGTGCCAGGAGGATGTCTTTTCTCATATGGATTATGCCCCCACCTCCCTCCAAATATCCTCACATAAAATGTAAGGAGTGTAAATATATATATAAAGACAATCAGCAGTGGACTAACACACTTGCTGCCACATGTTTTTTTCTGGACTGTAAGAAAAAAGGGACAATTTGACAGTATGGTTACATAAAAATGCTTGTCTTTTTGTATTTAATAGCATTCTAACAAATTCTTTCTGAAATGTAGTGTTTTAAAAAATTCTTCTTAACTACCCTTTTCTTCTCTTTATATCTTAAGAGTAGTTACTCTGTCTTATTCCACTCTTTGGATCCAAGGCAATTTCCAGTCCTTTACACAAAAAGCATGCTACAAAACGTTGACCAAAGAATGAATATAAGGCTGGAATATTATTCAGACATAAAGAGGCGTGAAGTAATGACATCTGCTACAATATGAATGAACCTGGAAAACATGGTAAGTGAAAGAAGCCAGACACAAAAGCCATATATTATAGAATTCCATTTATATAAAATGTACAGAGTAGGTCAATCAATAGAGACAGAAAGTAGGTTGGTCGTTTCCAGGGACTGGGGGAGAGCAGAAAAGAGAAGGAATATTAACAGGTATGGGATTTCTTTTTAGGACAAAAGAAAGGTTTTGGAATTACATAATGGCCATGGTCCCATAACTTTTAAAAAAATACTGAAAACCATTAAATTGTACCTTTTTAAAAAGGATTTTATTTGACAGAGGGAGACACAGTGAGAGAAGGAACACAAGCAGGGGGAGTGGGAGAGGGAGAAGCAGGCTTCCCACTAAGCAGGGAGCCCAACACGGGTTCAATCCCAGGACCTCGGGATTATGACCTGAGCCAAAGGCAGATGCTTACTACTGAGCTACCCAGGCACCCCTGTACATTTTTATTTTTTATTTATTTTTAAAAGATTATTTATTTATTTATGAGAGACAGGAGAGAGAGGCAGAGGGAGAAGCAGGCCTTCCATAGAGCAGGGAGATGCAGGGCTTGATCCCAGGACCCTGAGATCGTGAGCTGAGCTGGAGGCAGATGCTCAACCGACTAAGCCACCCAGGTGCCCCAGAATGGACAATATTTTTTAAGATTTTATTTATTTATTTGACAGACAGAGATTACAAGTAGACAGAGAGGCAGGCAGAGAGAGAGAAGGGGAAGCAGGCTCCCCGCTGAGCAGAGAGCCTGATGTGGGGCTCCATCCCAGGACCCCAGGATCAAGACCTGAGCTGAAGGCAGAGGCTTTAACCCACTGAGCCACCCGGGTGCCCCCAGAATGTACATCTTAAAAAGAATTCTACAGTATGATTCACATCTCAATTAAAAAAAAAAAAATGAGTACGGCCTGGGTGGCTCACTCAGTTAAATATCTGCCTTTTTACACAACAAACAAGATAACCTATCTTAGCAAACAAACCACAAAACTATCCATACATCAGTTTCTCTGACACACTGAATATTCCATGTAGGCAATGTAGAGATGATTAAGGCAGCTCTTACCAACAAGCTGTTAAGTCACATAATAAGTATTTACTTAATGTTTACTCAATAAAATGGCATAAAACAAGGAAAAAAGCATCAGCTTTGCATCTGGTAGATATGAGCTGGAATTCTAGATCTTCATTTTCTAAAACTGTGTGCTTTGGGAAAATTAGTCATCCCTCATGAACTTTATCCTTTTATTTTTTTTTTTTTAAGATTTTATTTATTGATTTGAGATAGAGAGAGTAAGAGACTGAGATCACAAGCAGAGGGAAGGGTAGAGAGAGCAGACTACCCCTGAGAAAGGAGCCCAAAGGGGGATTCAATCCCAGGACCCTGGCATCATGACCTGACCCAAAGGCAGACGCTTAACCAACTGAGCCACATAGCTGCCCCTATCTTGTTCTCTTGTAAAAGAAGACTGAAACTACCTGCATAGTGAGGTACTGTGAGGAATAAATGAGGACATACAGTGCCTAGCAGGCATGCAGTAAATGGAAACTATTGTTAAGACTATGATTATCAAAAAAAAAAAAAAAAAAAAAAAAGACTATGATTATCTTCAGGGTACAAAAGGATGGGGGGCAGGTGGAGTTAAAGATGAATAAGCCATTTTAACCTCCATTTTCAATGAGAGGTTCGTAAGGACTAAGAAAAAATGGAGCTGAATGTTGAAAAAGAAGTTTGTAAACCTGCAGAAGTGGGGAAAGAATAAAACTCCAAATAAAAGGAAGAGAAACATATAAAGGCATCAAGGCTTAGAAGTGTAGTGTACGGAGAAAGTCCTCATTTATTGAAATAAATTGGATTAATGATACATTACATTGGATGTGCCAGCAAAAAGTTTTGACCTGACAGTTCTTTCTTTTCTGAAATCTAAAAATTAATTAATTAATCTTATTTATTTGAGATAAAGAGAGATAGAGGCAAAAAGCAGGAGCAGAGGGAGAGGGAGAAACAGAAGCAGACCCCCTGCTAAGCAGGGACACACACCCCCCTCCAGACATGGGGTTCCATCCCAGGACCCTGGGATCATGACCTGAGCTGAAAGCAGAAACTTAACCAACTGAGCCACCTAGGCTCCCTTAAAAATTTATTTTTAAAACAAGAGTATTTCCATTGAGCACTTTAGATTAGCACACACAATATTTTCTCTTCTGTTTCTAGTTAGCTGCTATTAATTACAAAGCACAAATGTTCCAGACTTCTAGCTTGAATGAAATGTATTCTTAAATAAGAAATCCACCTAGAAATCCAATTCATATTATGTTGAAGGCATAATGCATTGTAAAAGTAGAGCCATATATCTCCTCCTGAAGTGTTAAATACAGAAAAAAGATGTAAGTAGGGGGAGCCTGAGTGGCTCAGTTAGTTAAGTATCTGATTCAATCTCAGCTTAGCTCATGATCTCAGGGTCTTGGGATCCAGCCCCACATTGGGCTCTGTGCTCGGTGTGGAGTCTGCTTGGGATTCTCTCTCCCTCTCTCTCGTCCTTCCCTCCACCCCACCCACTCGTTCACTTGCATGTACACTCTCTCTGTCAAATAAATAAATAAATCTTTTTAAAAAAAGATGTAAGTAAATATATGTAATATACTCAGTGTCACATTTAAATATCTTTTAACAACAAAATCTTTTTTTTTTTTTAAAGATTTTATTTATTTATTTGGGGAGAGGAGGAGAGGGAGAGCGAGCACAGGCACACACATCAGCAGGGGAGGGGCAAAGGGAAAGAGAGAATCCTGAGCAGACCCCACGCTGAGCACAGAGCCTGACAAAGTGCCCCAAGGCCCAATCCCACATCCCCAAACTCGTGAACTCTGTGAAAATCAAGAGTCAGACGCTTAACTGACTAAACCACTGGGGCACCCCAACAACAAAACCTTTTTAAAATACATCACCATATAACAACTTCTAACACAAGTTAATTAAGAAAATTCATAACGATAAAAGGTGTTAAAATCAGTAAGATTTAAGGTAGTTTTACTGGAGTATAATTTATACAGAGTTAAGATTCACTCTTGACAAACACATATGGTTACATAACCACCACCATAATCAAGATCTAGAAGATCTACATCATCCCCAAAGTTCCTCCTGCCGCTTGTAGTCAAACGCTCTTCTCACTCCTCGGAAGCCATTGATCTGTTCTCCATATAAACACTTTTGCTTTTTCCCAAAATATCATATAGCTATATTTGTCACATAAATACAGTATGTGGCCTTTTGAAGTTGGATTCTTCCACTTTATATAAAGCAGTGAGATTCATCCAGGCTTTTATGCCTATCAGTAATCCATTCCTTTTCACTGCTGAGTAATATTCCTTTGTATGGATACGTCATACCTTCCTTACCCATTTACCTGTAGGAGCACATCTTGGTTGATTTCAGTTTTTGATAATCATAAATGAAACTGTTAAAAAATATTCAAGTATGAGGTACCTCAGTGGCTCAGTCGGTTAAGCATCTGCCTTAGGCTTGGGTTGTGATCCCTGGGTCCTAGGCTGGAGATCCCACGTTGGGCTCCCTGCTCAATGGAGAACCTCCTTCTCCCTCCCCTTCTGCCATCCCTCTGCCCCCAGATCCCCCACTTGTCCTCTCTGGCTCTCTCTAGCCAATGAATAAATAAAATCTAAAAAAAAAAAAAAAAAAAATTCAAGTACAGGTTTTATGTGACCATAAATTTTCAGTTATCTTGAGTAAGTACCTAGGAAACAGACTGCTGGGTTGTATGGTAAATTTATATTTAATTTTTTAAGATACTGCCAACTGTTTCCCAAGGTGGCCATAGCATTTTGCAGTCCCACCGGCAATGAATAATTAGAACTGCTGCGCATTCTCATCAACGCATGGTATTACCAGTTTCTTTGATTTCAGCCAACCTAATGGGTATTTAGTGGTATCTAATTTTTAATTTGCATCTCCCCATTTAAGTCTCTGATTTCTCTTATCAGATATTTTTTGTAGTTTTTAGCACACAAATCTTGCAAATATTTTATTAGATTTAGACCTAAGTATTTCATGTTTCTGTTGTTATGATAAATTGTAGTTTTATTTTTTAATTTTTTAAAAGATTTTATTTATTTATTTTGAGAGAGAGAGAGCAAGCATGAGCTGGGGGGAGAGGCACAGGGAGAAGGGAAAAGCAAACTCCCCATTGAGCAGGGAGCCAATTGTGCTCAGTCCCAGAAATCTTGGATCATGACCTGAACCAAAGGTGGACACCCAGGCACCCCTAAATTATAGTTTTTAATTGTAATTTCATATTTTCATTGCTAGTTCAAAGAAATATCATTGATCTTTTTACACTGACATTGTAGCCTGTGAACTTGGTAAAATCATATATTTTTCCAGTAGGTATTTTGTAGGCCTTGTGACATTTTTACAGTCATGCATCAGTAAATTAGATTTAAATCAATCACCTTATTTCCTTTTGTTCTTTTTGCTATTGTTAGCCCTTCCCCCCTAATTTTCTACCTGCTTTTGGAATAATTGAATAGTTTTAATTTGGTATTACTTAAATATAATTTAAGGGTTACTCTAGAGTTTATAATACACAATGTCCCCTATCATCATCTACTTTCAAATCACATTATGTCATAACAGATACTGTAAGAAACTTTCATCAGTATACATTCAACTCTTGTATCTCATTTTTCATGCTATCATTGTTATTTTTTTATAGCCATTAAAAATAATATTTTTGCATTTGACAGTTAATTTATACCTTCACTTTAACCAACTCAGAAGCTCCTCATTTCTTTGAATAAATCCAAGTTTCTGTCTGGTATTATTTAATTTCTATCTAAAAATTTCCTTTAAGGTTTTTTGTTGTTTGCTTGCTTGTTTGGGTACATGTCTGTCTCTCAGGTTTCATTTACCTAAAAAAAATGTTTTTATTTTGCTTCATTTTTGAAAAGTATTTTTGCTGGATATAGAATCCTGGGTCAACTGGGTTTTTTTGTTTTGTTATTTCCCTTTCAGCACTTTAAAATTTCACTGTATTGTCTTCTGGACTGCAAGTCTTACAATAAGAAAAGTTTATGTATTTCTTATATTTATTCTTCTGTAAGTAATCTACCTTTTTTCTCTAGCTTCCTTCAGTATTTTGTCTTGGTTTTAATCAGTTTGAATACAATGTACATAAGTATTTTTTCTTTTGATCTTCCCTGAAGTTCCCCCAAGATTCTTGGATTTGTGGTTTAATATTCTTTTTCTTATAAAATTATTGGTCATTATATTACCAAGTATTCTTACTGTTCTGTTTGCTTTCTCTTTTCTTATTTGATATTCCAATTACATGTGTGTTTGGATATTTGATATTGCTCTTGAATATTTAGATTTTTTTTCTTTCTTCTTTCTTTTTTTTTTCGATTTCTATTGACTGTTGACAAGTTTATTGCTTCCTTGGCTGGTTAAACCTACTGATAACCCTGCTTCAGTCATTCTTCATCTTTACTACTGGTTTACTATAACATTTCTTTTTGAACCATTCTTATAATTTCCATCTCTCTGCTCAAATTCCCATCTGTTTATTCATGTTTTGTCTATCTTTCCTACTAAGGCCTTTAACACATTGACCATAGTTAATTTTAAGTTCCAATGTCCCGAGTCTTCTATGAGTCTTATCATCTTGACTGCTTTGTCTCTTAAGAGTAAATGGTATTGTATTCTTGTTGTTGTTGTTGTTTTAAGTTTTATTTATTTAAGTAGTCTCCACACCCAATGTAGGGCTCAAACTCACAACTCCGAGATCAATAGTCACACACTCCTCTTACTGAGCCAGCCACGAACCCCTTTTCTTGTTTTATGCTTGAGCTTTTGACTGAATGCCAGACATTTTCTGTAAGACAACAGAGCCTGAAATATGAAGTATTTAAACATGGAAATGGGATCACTTTTTCTTCAGTTAGACTATTAGTATGAGAAGTTGAGTAAATCAAGTCAGGAGTTAAGCTGGCTTTCAGTTTTGTTGTTGCTGCAATTAACTTTGGCATACGACCAGCTTCAAAATGCTCTAGTGTCACCTTGTGTTTAGCATAGTACTAGGATGCCAGAGTGTTTTTCTTAATGTGCCTGTTCCACCTCACCTTTCATCCTTCACTGTGCATCTGTTCCAGAGAGGGAGTGTCTCTCTGCACTCTTGTGCCTTGACCATATTAGATTGCTGCTGCTTGTTTCTCACTACTTGTTGCTCACATGGTGAAAGACAGAGTAGGGATAGTTTTCTGTTATCCTGGTCCAGCCTCAGTCCCAGGCAAATCCCACATGCTCAGGTCTTGTGGTGGGGGGTTCTCAGTGATCCTGTCTCTCCTTCCTGTGGGAGCCAAATTCTACCTTGTCCTTTTAGCAAGTTTTATGTAGGGGAGTTTCCTACCCCTCTGCCAGCAATAAGAGACTTTTAATGGTACTAATATAAGATTTTGGGCCTAAGACTATTTCCTTCCTCTTCATCAAGAGTGGATCGTTCTTTTCTTTATACTTCTGGCAACCACAGTGGGTTTTTACCTGTGCTCCAGAGGTGATGGATATGCTGCCCCTTTCCCAGTGACTTAAGAATTTTGTTCTTAGACACTTCTCCAAAGAAGACATACAAATGGCTAACAGACACATGAAAAAATATTCATCATCATAAGCCATCAGGGAGATTCAAATCAAAATCACATTGAGATACCACCTTGCACCAGTTAGTATAACCAAAATTAACAAGACAGTAAACAACAAGTGTTGGAGAGGATGTGGAGAAAGGGGAACCCTCTTACACTGTTGGTGGGAATGCAAGTTGGTGCAGCCACTTTGGAAAACAGTGTGGAGATTCCTTAAGAAATTAAAAATAGAGCTACCCTAGGACCCTGCAATTGCACTACTGGGTATTTACCCCAGAGATACTGATGCAGTGAAAAGAAGGGCCATCTGTACTCCAATGTTCATAGCAACAATGGCCACAGTCGCCAAATTGTGGAAAGAACCAAGATGCCCTTCAACAGACTAGCGGATAAAGAAGAAATGGTCCATAAATACAATGGAGTATTATGCCTCCACCAGAAAGGATGAATACGCAACTTTTGTACCACCATGGATGGGACTGGAAGAGATTATGCTGAGTGAAATAAGTCAAGCAGAGAAAGTCAATCATCATATGGTTTCACTTACTTGTGGAGCATAAGTAGTAAAACGGAAGACATTGGGAGATGGGGAGAAGAAGTAAGTGGGGGGAAATCGGAGGGGGAGACAAACCAAAGAGACTGTGGACTCTGAGAAACAAACTGAGGGATTTGGAGGAGAGGGAGGTGGGGTGGGGTGGGCAAGCCAGGTGGTGGGTATTAAGGAGGGCACACATTGCATGGAGCACTGGGTGTGGTGCATAAACAATGGATTTTGGAACACACAAAAAAATAATAAAATAAAATAAAATAAATTTTTTTTAAAGATTTTTTATTTATTTATTTGACAGAGAGAGATGACAAGCAGGCAGAGAGGCAGGCAGAGAGAGGGGAGGAAGCAGGCTCCCTGCTGAGCAGAGAGCCCGATGCGGGGCTCGATCCCAGGACCCTGGGATAATGACCTGAGCCGAAGGCAGCGGCTTAACTCACTGAGCCACCCAGGCGCCCCAAATTAAATTAAATTTTTAAAAAAATTTGTTCTTACATGAAAAGGGTCCTAATGGGGCAGCTGGTCTTTCTGTGAGCCACAGTCACTCTCTTCTTCCAGGTCTATACCAGTAAAGGATAATCTGTCTTCTACCCTGCATCCCAAACTTTTTTGTTCTAGAGGTCTGTGGAAAAGAGACTGCAAGTAAGAGTGAACTCCCCTTGTATCTGTAGCTGTGATGGTTTTACACTTGGCCTTTAGCAACCCATTACAAAATTTGTCCATATATATCTTATCCACTTGCATGGTGCCTGGTGTGTCTTCCTGTGACTCTGCTTTGGCACAGTGAGATAGTGTTTGTGTCCCATCTCTTTGGAGGAGTCTGTATTTCCTGGACTTTAGACTACTTAGTTGCTCTGCATCAAAAGCTCTTTGATAGGTTCAAGAAATGTTGTGATTTTGTAGTATATCTGATATGTTATGATAGGGTGGAAGTGACACTTTTTCTCCTTCCCTCATCCGAGGCAGAAACAGAACTCCCCAATGTAGAAACATTTTAAAGTGAATTTCTGTTTAATTAATCAATAATAGCATGAATTTGTAAAAGACACATTTGCTCAGACAATGCTTATTACACATTTGGATTTGTGGATTTCTGGCTAATGTATTGGTCTGTGTTCCATCCTGTCCCTATCACAAATCTACATACAAGATTTCTATATCACTGTCATACCTGAAGAGGAAAAAGTGAACTCAAACTTTTAATTGTGATTTTGAAATAATTGACATCAATTATAATTTTGACAGCTGTCATAATTTAGCTATATTTCAAATACAAAGGGAAAAAATGTACCACTTCATTAAAGAACAAAAATGATTTCATTTGCATATGTGGTCAGAAATAGCTTCTAAATATACATAAACTTTGAATTTCTTAATTCTTATATATTTAAATCATAATCACTGCAGGTGAGATATAAAGGGTGCTAAAATTGCTAGGATTAAACTCAGGACATAATGTCAAAAATATCTGTGATACTTTAAGCATATTTCCCACAAAAATGTAACTTGATTCTGATAAGTTATTAAAATTAATATTTTTAGTACTTTGATACATATTTATTGATCAATATATATAACTTACAATATAAAACTTGAGGCACACTGTGATTTTACTTTATTTTTAAGATTTATTTATTTGTTTATTTTAGAGAAAGAAATCATACGGTGGGGAGGGGCAGAAGGAGAATCTTAAGCAGACTCTGCGCATAGTACAACTTGGGGCTCAATCTCATGACCCTAAGATCATGACCTGAGCTGAAACCAAAAGTTAGATGCTTAACCAACTGCACCACCCAGGACCCCAAGAATGCTATGATTTTCAAGCAAACTGACAACTAATCTGCCCAATATTTATTATTTTATTTTATTTTAAATTAAATTTATTTATTTATTTTCAGAAAAACAGTGTTCATTATTTTTTTCTGCCCAATATTTAAGCACAAAACATAAGATTTAATTTTCCCCTTTGATTAGAGTATGTAAAGCATGTTTGACTTTCTAATTATTATTTATTATTATGGTCTTAAAGTTTTAAGAGAAAAACTAAAGAAGAAAATATTTTTAAGATTATTTGTTTGAGAGAGAGAAAGAATGAGCACATGAGCAGGAAAGAGCAGCAGAGGGATAAGCAGACTCTCTGATGAGCAGGGAACCCGATGTAGGGCTTGATCCCAAGACCTCGAGATCATGACCTGCACCAAAGGCAGACACTTGACTGACAGAACCACCCAGGCACTCCAGGAAGTGAACTATTTTACGTTGGGAAAACTGGATAGTTACATGTAAAAGAATGAAACTGGCCCACTTTCTAATGCCATATACAAAAATAAAAATAGATCAAAGACATAAGTGTGAGGGTGAAACCATGAAAATCCTAGAACACAGGCAGTAATTTCTCTGACATCAGCCATAACAAGATTTTTCTAAACATGTTTCCTAAGATGAGAGAAACAAAAGCAAAAATAAATTACTGGGACCACATCAAAATAAAAAGCTTTTGCACAATGAAGGAAACCATCAACAAAACAAAAAGGTGACCTACTAGATGGGAGAAGGTATTTGCAAATGATATATCCAATAAGGGGTTAATATCCAAAATATATAAAGAACTTATGAAACTCAACACTGAAAAACAATCTCATTAAAAAATAGACCTAAACAGAGGACCTAAACAGACATTTTTTAAAGAAGATGCACAGTCAACAGAAATATAAAAAGATGCTCAACACCACTGATCATCAGGAAAATGAAAATCAAAACAACAAGATATGACCTCACATCTGTCAGAATGGCTAAAATAGAAAAGACAAGAAATAACAAGTGTTGGCATGGATGTGGAGAAAAAGGCACCCTTGAAGGGCACCTGGGGGTCTCAGTGGGTTAAAGCCTCTGCCTTCGGCTTTGGTCATGATCCCAGGGTCCTGGGATCGAGCCCCTCATCGGGCTCTCTGCTCAGCAGGGAGCCTGCTTCCCCCTCTCTCTCTCTGCCTGCCTCTCTGTCTACTTGTGATCTCTGTCTGTCAAATAAATAAATAAAACCTTTAAAAAAAAAAAAGGACCCTTGAATACTGTCGGTGGGAATGTAAATTTGTACAGCCACTGTGGAAAATACAGAGGTCCTCAAAAAATTAAAAGCAAAAATATCATATGATCCAACAAATCCACTACTGGATAGTTTACCCAAAGAAAATAGAAATACTAATTCAAAAAGATATATACAGCCCTGTGTTTATTGTGGCATTATTTACAATAGCCAAGACATGGAAGCAACTTAAGTGTCCATTGATAGATAAATGGATAAGGAAGATATGATAAGCAGGTGCACACACACACACACACATACACCCCACAGGAACATATGTAATCATAAAAAGAGATAAGATTATGCTATCTGAAACAGCATGGATGGCCATACAGGGTATTATGCTAAGTGAATTAAGTCAAACTAAGAAAGACAAATACAATGTGATATCAGTCTTATGTGTATTTTAAAAAATAAAGCAAATGAATAAAAAAACAAAAACCAGAATCAGACCTATAAATACAGAGAATAAACTGATGGTTGCCAGAGGGAAGGGTTGAGGGGAGATTGGCAAAACTGATTAAGGGAAGTGGAAGATACAGGGTTCCAGTTATGGAATGAGTAAGTCACAGGAATGAAAAGTACAGCATAAGAAAGAGAGGCAAGATGGTGGAGGAGTAGCAGTCTGAAATGTCATCAGATCCCAGGAGTTCAGCTAGAGTAGTTATCAAACCATTCCAAACACCTACAAACTCAACAGGAGATAGAAGAGTGGCAATCCCAGGAACAGAATATCAACCACTTTCTGAAAGGGAGAAGTGAATCCGAAGCCACGGGAAGACAGACTGTGGGGGGAGGGGTCGAATCCCAACAAGTGGCAGAGCAGTGTAGCATAAAATCACAACTTTTAGAGGTCTGCTCCACTGAGGGACATTGCTCCAAAGGCTAAACAGGATTGGAGCCCTCGTGGGAACACTGTGGTCTCGGGTCCCGTGGGGCCACAGAAAGATCAGGGATGTCTGAGTGTGGCAATGCTCCCAGGTATTGGAGCAGGGAAGCCAACTATAGAGACAGAGCTGAGGAGTGAGCTCTAAGATCAGGGTTACCTTAAACCATGATCCAAGGCACAGTTGGGCCACTGTTCTTTGAGCAGGGACTCCACAAGTAGCAGGTCCAGGGAGAAGACTCACCTTCCTCCTCTGGGAGGAGCAGTGCGCCAGGAATCTACTGGGTTGGAGACTCCAAACGAGCTGTGCACCAAAGATAGAAATGCTTGGTCACAGACTGGGTGAGCTCGGACTGTGGCCAGAGACCAGGGAGACTGGAGGGACTGACTGCTTATCTCTGAGGGCACACTAAGGAGTGCGGCCCCAAGCTCTCGGCTCCTCCAGGCTGGAGATTGGGAGGCCCCCATTTTCATTCCCATCCTCCAGAGCAGTATGGAAAGCATTCAGGGAACAAAAGCTCCAAAAGCAAACCCGAGCAGATTACTTAGCCCAGTCCCTGGCAAGGGTGGTGCAATTTCACCTCAGGCAAAGACATTTGAGAATCACTGTGACAGGCCCCTCCCACAGAAGATCAACAAGAACATACAGTCAAGACCAAGCTTTCGATCAAGGAGAACAGTGAAACTCCAGGGCTATGGGAAAGCAATGCATAGAATTCACAGCTTTTCCCCCATGATCCTTCAGTTTTGGAAAGTTTATTTTTTTTTATTTTATTTTTTCTTATCCTATTTTTTAAACTTTTCCTCTTTCCTCTTTTAACATTTAACATCTTTAAACTAGTTTATCTTAACAACACCTTTCTTTAAAAAAAAACTTTTTACGCCTTCATTGTTATAGTCTTATTTTATCATTTCATTGTATTTAACCTTGTTTTTTGTATACATATAGGTTTTTTTTCCTAAAAAATTTTGGGATACAATTTCTTCTAATAGATCAAAATATACCCTAATCTAGCACATGGCTTTGTTCTAGTCTCCAGCCTAAGCACATTCCCTCCTCTTTTTTTTTAATTTTTCCAACCAACTTATCAATTCGTTTTTCAGGATTTTTAAAACATTTTCATCTTTACAGTCATATTCCATCCCTTCACCAAGCTTACTGTTTTTTACATATACAAGTTTTTCTTTCTTTAAAATTGTGGGCGGTAGTTTCTTCTAAGAGACAAAAATACACCCAAAATCAAGTGGGTGGCTCTGTTCTATTCACCAGTCTAATATATCTATATATCTATATCTATATCTATATCCACACCCAAAATCAAGTGGGTGGCCCTGTTCTATTCACCAGTCTAATATGTGTATGTATGTGTATGTGTGTGTGTGTATATATATATATGAAGAAAAATATATATATATATAGAAAAAGAAAAAGAAAAATCTATGTATATATAAAAAGAAAAAAAATACATTGTGTATATATATATATAACATTGTGCGTGTATATATACACACACACAATTTTTTTTTCTTTTTTCCTCCGTCTTCTCCCCCCCGTTTTTGGTTCTCTTCTGATTTGGTTAGCATAAATTTTTCTGGGGTCTTTGCCACCTTTTTAGTATTTTATTCTCTCGTTCATATATTCTTATCTGGATAAAATAACAAGGCGGAAAAACTCACCACTAAAAAAAGAACAAGAGGCAGTACCGATGGCTAGGGACCTAATCAATATGGACATTGGTAATATGTCAGAACTAGAGTTCAGAATGACGATCCTCAAGGTGCTAGCTGGGCTCAAAAAAGGCATGGAAGATATTAGAGAAATCCTGTCTAGAGAAATAAAATCCCTTTCTGGAGAAATAAAAGAACTAAAATCTAACCAAGTTGAAGTCAAAGAAGCTATTAATGAGGTGAATCAAAAATGGAGGCTCCTACTGCTAGGATAAATTAGGCAGAAGAGAGAATTAGTGATGCAGAAGATCAAATGATGGAGAATAAAGAAGCTGAGCAAAAGAGAGACAACTACTGGACCACAAGGGGAGAATTCGAGAGATAAATGATACCATAAGATGAAACAATATTAGAATAATTGGGATCCATTTGCAGATGATATGATACTCATGTGGAAAACCAAAAAGACTCCACTTCAAATCTGCTAGAACTGGTACAGGAATTCAGTAAAGTGTCAGGATATAAAATCAATGCACAGAAATCAGTTGCATTTCATTACACCAACAACAAGACAGAAGAAAGAGAAATTAATGAGTAAACCTCATTTATAATTGCACCCAAAACCATAAGGTACCTAGGAATAAACCTAACCAACAAGACAAAGAATCTATAGTCAGAAAACTATAAAGTACTCATGAAAGAAATTGAGGAAGACACAAAGAAATGGAAAAATGTTCCATGCTCCTGGATTGGAAGAATAAATATTGTGAAAATGTCTATGCTCCCTAAAGCAATCTACATATTTAATGCATCCCTATCAAAATCCCATCCATTTTTTTCAAAGAAATGGAACAAATAATCCTAAAATTTATATGGAACCAGAAAAGACCTCGAATAGGCAAAGGAATATTGAAAAAGAAAGCCAAAGTTGGTGGCATCACAATTCTAGACTTCAAGCTCTATTACAAAGCTGTCATCATCAAGACAGTATGGTACTGGCACAAAAACAGACACATAGACCAATGGAACAGAATAGAGAGTCCAGAAAGAGACCCTCAATGCTATGGTCAACTAATCTTAGACAAAGCAGGAAGGAATGTCCAATGGAAAAAAGACAGCCTTTCAACAAATGGTGATGGGAAAACTGGACAGCCACATGCAGAAGAATGAATCTGGACCATTTCCTTACACTACACACAAAAATAGACTCAAAATGGATGAAAGACCTCAATGTGAGGCAGGAATCCATAAAAATCCTTGAGGAAAACACAAGCAGCAGCCTCTTCAACCTCAGCCGCAGCAACTTCTTCCTTAGAGACATTGCCAAAGGTAAGGGAAGCAAGGGCAAAAATGAACTATTGGGACTTCATCAAGATCAAAAGCTTTTGCACAGCAAAGGAAACAGTCAACAAAAACCAAAGACACTGACAGAATGGGAGAAGATATTTGCAAATGACATATCAGATAAAGGGCTAGTATCCAAAATCTATAAGGAACTTCTCAATGCAACACCCAAAGAACAAATAACCCAATCAAGAAATGGGCAGAAGACATGAACAGACATTTCTGCAAAGAAGACATCCAGATGGCCAACAGACACATGAAAAAGTGCTCAACATCACTCGGCATCAGGGAAATACAAATCAAAACCACAATGAGATACCACCTCACACCAGTCAGAATGGCTAAAATTAACAAGTCAGGAAATGACAGATGTTGGTGAGGATGCGGAGAAAGGGGAGCCCTCCTACACTGCTGGTGGGAATACAAGGTGGTGCAGCCACTCTGGAAAACAGCATGGAGGTTCCTTAAAAAGTTGAAAATATAGCTACTCTATGGCTCAGCAATCGCACTACTGGTTATTAACCCTAAAGACACAAATGTAGTGATCTGAAGGTGCATGTGCACCAAATGTTTATAGCAGCAACGTCCATAATAGCCAAACTACGGAAAGAACCTAGATATCCATCAACAGATGAATGGATTAAGAAGATGTGGTATAAATATATAATAGAATACTATGCAGCCATCAAAAGAAATGAAATCTTACTATTTACAATGATGTGGATGGAACTAGATCATAATACTAGATTATGCTGAATGAAATAAGTCAATCAGAGAAAGACAATGATCATATGATCTCCCTGATATGAGGAATTTGAGAGTCAGAGTGGGGAGTTTGGGGGGTAGGGAAGGAAAAAATGAAACAAGATGGGATCAGGAGAGAGACAAACCATTAGAGACTCTTAATCTCACAAAACAAACTGAGGGTTACTGGGTGGGTGGGGGGTGGTATGGAGAGGGTGGCTGGTTGATGGACATTGGGAAGGGTATGGGCTATGGTGAGTGCTGTGAAATGTGTAAGCCTGACGATTCACAAACCTGTACCCCTGGGGCAAATAATACATTATATGTTAATAAAAATAATTTTTAAAAGTACAGCATAAGGAATATAGCCAGTGATATTGTAACAGTGTTGTATGATGACAGATAGCAGCTCCCCTTGTGATGAGCATAGCGTAATATATAAACTGTACCCAGAAAACTAATGTAACACTATGTGTCAACCATACTGATAGAATGTAAACAGATACTGATAAATGTAAAAAATAAAAAAACAAAGTGAACTATTTTAATACATTACTTTATAGATTTTAATTGTTCCTGGGTTTATAACAAATAAGTGGATTTAAAACCAGTCTCTCGGGGCACCTGGGTGGCTCATTGGGTTTAAGCCTCTGCCTGTGGCTCAGGTCATGGTCCCAGGGTCCTGGGATAGAGCCACGAATCAGGCTCTCTGCTCAGCAGGGAGCCTGCTTCCTCCTCTCTCTCTCTCTGCCTGCCTCTCTGTCTACTTGTGATCTCTGCCTGTCAAATAAAATAAATAAAATCTAAAAAAATAAAATAAAATAAAAAATAAAACTAGTCTCTCATTAATATGGAAGACAGTTAACTTGCATAGTAAAAGATACAGTAAAAGTTAACTTACAATAGTAAAAAGGAAAAAATTTAAATGACTCATTAAAATCACTTAAATGATTGCTTTTACTTTAGAACCATTAATCAGGACATAGAATCAGATAAGTGGTATCATGAAAATATATCCAATGAATTCAATACCAAATGAAAGAGTTTCACTCTTACATTCCAGAGACAAGTCAATTTCTCTCTTTTATGTTAAAACCTGAAAGTCATAATCAAAGGAGAAAAAAAAAACAAGGATTTCACAGATTTCTTGGAAGCATAGTGCTAGAACCCATGTCCTATCATATCTTTGGTCAGTATTTAATGATCACTGCAAGAGCTGATACTGCTAGTAAGCTTTTTGATTCTTTATATACACATATTAAACTACCACACATTTCAAAGTGAAATACATGATGCTTCCTCCTGAAATAGTCGTAATTTGGGATTCAAGTATTCTTAGAAGCATTTATCTGTCAGAAAATACGTGGTTTTGATTCCCTTGTGATAAGGTTAATTTCCTTCATTTTCTTCAAGGCCTCTGTATGAGAGATAGGATTGAATTCCTTCAAAGTCCTGAGAGCCCTAGACGATAATTTTGGCACGCTGACTCTCCTATTCTCTGAAATGTTTGGCAATGTCAGAGTTTGATCAGAGAAAGAAAAAAATAAAGCCCACAAAGTTTATGAGAAAAAAGTCATAACTGACTATATCTGCCAAGGCAATTGTATTCATTCAAAAAATTTTCAGTTTAGAGATGTGTATCAATTATAGAGTGAAACACTTGGCTTCTATTTTAAAATGTTCTATTTATAGCTAACTGGGTATTTATTTGTCTCAGTCAAAACTGATATAGGTCAGCTTTCTTAACTTCTGTACTACATATAAAGGTAAATGAAAAAAATTACATATATTAAGTTCAAATGTTCTGAATTCTTTCTAAATAAAACTTTCTTTAAAGGACTAACATCTTGGTTTCTTTTATTCTTCTTATGATTTTTATTGACTTATTAAATGTTAATTAGATATTATTTAATGACATTGTAGAGTCTGTTTGGAGTCCATAAGAATTTAACTATTGCCATCTTGTGGTCAATGTTTATAAATATGACACAGAAAGCGATGTCACTTTCCTAGAGAGATACTTTAAAATCTTACTAAATTTTCCTATCAATTGAGAAAAATGATCATTTCATTACATACAATATTTCCCAAATATTTCATTACATATAATAATTTACTAATAATTTTAAGAAATTTTAATTTTTAAAAACCTAACTTTATGTATAGTATTTGACCATGAATGGTAACAGTACTTAGTAGAAGGACATCAAGTCAGCCCGATATTATCTTAGAAACATTCATTTGCTCATATCTATATATAGTCATAATTAAGGTTTAAATACTATAAGAGTTTTACAGGCAAGTTTTCATTAGATTCTAAAACACAATATTAATACTACTATACCATGGTTAGGTTGAAAAAGTGGTCAGGAAGGCAAAGTACTGAGAAGTTGGAGCAAGAGAGGAACAGAAAGCAGAAAAGTAAAAATCTAAAATCTACATAGCATAATTTCAATAATTATCTTGAGTACTTCCTCATTTAAGTCTTTCCTAGAACACTAACTGCTGAGTTACATTTGCAATTATGTTGGCATTCAATAAATGAGACAAAAATCACAATTACAAAAGCAAAGAAAAATGTTCTACTGCTCAAAACACTTCTAATACTTCTTCCTAGATTGTGGAAGTAAAGTTTTAAAACAGAAGATATCTTAATTTCTACTGCCTAATTTCAGAATTTAGGTTATATTAAATTTAAATGACTAAGAAGCGGAAGGTAAATAAAGCACAAAGCCAACAGTCTTTCAGAAACACAAAGGCAACATCAAACTACTGTGATGCTGATGGTAGAGATGAAATTCAACCACACAACTTTGAGCGGTACAGAAAAAGTTCATTCATATTAATAGCATGTAATGTGAGAGTCCTTAGTTTCCTTACATTGTACTTATTGGTCAACATCATCCACAACTCTAAATACCCTTTACAAATCACCTTTACAGACATAGCCCCTTACCTTTATCGTATTATAATTTTAAAACAGACAACTATGACACAGATATAGGCCCAAATATAGATAAAAAGGCATCCAATTGCACAAGAACTAAAGGGTAAAATTAAAGGAAAAACACTACCTAAAAGTTTTTAAATTCCATTAGAAATAGTGTTTATTGGTAAAAAGAATACACATACAGTCAAATATGATACCAGATTCTTTATCCCAATGGACCAAGAGAAAACAAAAAGCCTATAGAACAAGAATGAGATGTATATAAAAATAAAGAATTCTCATTATATACTTATTCAATATCAGGACAAGTATCAAACTATTGTATTAGAAGAAAACTAATCTTACCTTGTTGCTGTGAAAGTGAAGTATCAGATTTATTTCTTACACGTATTAAACGACTTTGTGCTGGCCTATGTTCAACTTGCTTAACATCTTGGTCATGCTTTTGTTGGTACTAAAGAATTTAAGACATGAAGTCATAATACTGCCTTTAAAGTTACTTTAAAGATTTCTGAGCAAGAAAATTATTTAGATGTTTCTTATATAAAGTTCAAATACTAAGCATGCTTTCTAATTGCTAAATGGGTGATAAAGTACATACTACTAATGAAAAGATATTGGAAATAAATTTTTGAAAAAGATTTGGATAATACACACAGATTTCAAATATTCAAATTATTTCTATTTTTACTAGAGAATTCAGAGCTCCTTATAAATCAAACTATCTTAGATATATACACATGATGGATTTAGACAGGATAAAAACTTAATTTGCTTGTAAGCTCTGCCATATAACCACTTTTACATAAAACAAAAATCTGCATAATACACTGCAATTTTCGAAGAGCCTTATATATAGTAACATCTTTTGATTCTCACAAGATACTAGGTATTGTTACCCTCCTTCACCATTCAAGAAATGTATATTCCACCATAAGCGCTATCATCTCTCTTTCTTACTTATAACCTAACCGAATTTGAAACTGTCTCATATTCACACATTCTTTCACAATCACACATCACGAATTACAAAGCCATTTTCTTTCTTCTTTTTCCTGTTTTATGGGCCTAATTATGAATGAGTTCCTGAAAACATCTATCAGATATGCTTTGACAGGAATTTAAAAAGATACCTCTGGATTCTTATCAATGACAGTTGACCCAGAGGCTGAACCCAGTCAATCAAGGTACCTTACTTCCTCCCCGTCTTTGGAATATACATCACACCTAGTATTTGCATACTAGCAGCAGTTCCAAGGACATAGCCTTGAGAGAGTGAAGTGTTCCAAGTGTTCATCTGGACTGAATAGCTGACTGAACCAAATGAAGGCTTCCATATAAACTTTTAAGATTCTAGTAGGCAGGTACAGAGAACTACTTGTCTTACAGTTGCCCAAGACAAGCCTCATCGATAAGTTCCCTTAATTACTGAACCTGCCACCTACCACTCTGAAGTGGTCTGTCATTATTCGGTCTCTCCTTGCTCTCCATGCATAGGAAGCCAGTTTTGAATTTCACTCAGGAAACTCCTGAGGTGGCCAGTAATACCAACACCGTGCAATGCTATACAATACCATGCAATAAATACTTAGTGAATAAATGAATCAACAGTGAAAAATGCATTGCTATTACACAGATACAAAACTGTTAATGTTGAAGAGTAATTAATCTACTTTTTCAGTACACAGAATTACATGGGCCACTGGCCTAACTCAGCATGAAATTTCATATGCTTTCATGTTAACAACTTTTGCAAATTTTAATATAATAAATAATTCTTGAGTACCTACTACAGTAAATTACTGAGCTCGATATTGCATGGGTATACAAAGTATAAATGATAATAGCTACCTAACTAGATGACAAGCACTTTATATATGTTATTTTTTAATCTTTAAAATAAAGATGAGGAGACTGAGGCTTAGAAAAAGGCTATGTGTTCAAGGTCACAGCTAGAATCCTAAGAGCTAAGATTTGTATCCAGGCGTGAATCAGTAAATAAAGGAAACATGACTACAAAGACTCTATGCTCCATACAGTATACTACATGCTAAGACAATATTGTTCCCATTCTCATTTTAAGTAAAGTACAAGAGTTTTTAATTGGATACCTGATGAATATCTTCAGCAGCTCCTGATAACTTAACATTATTTTCTTGTGCTGTCAGAAGTGTTGTGGGAAGTGCAGGATTAGAATTTGGCTGCAACTCCAATTCTCCCAAACTCATTGGACCATGACTTGCACATGAATCTTCATAACCACCACCTGCTATCAAAGATATAAACAAAAAGTAAAAATTGTTTAATTTATCTTAGAAAAGGAACAATTAATTGACTAAAATTACCAATATTTCTCACTGTGGAATAAGAAGTAGCAGTGTACTTTAACCAAAATAATTTGGTACCAAGTCTTCATTGCAATCAAAACAAAGCTTGTAGAGAATGCACAAAGTACCTCAGTGCAGACAAGTCTATGGACTATTCTAAGGTTCCAATCAACAAGTTGCTAATGCAGGTTACAACCAACCCTGCTCTTTCACATCAACTCTTAACATTCCAGCTTACCTTTTCTATCAGTAAGAGTCAGTAGAATATTTTCTTTCTAAAATGCAGTGTGAAAACAAGGGGAAATTTCCAAGCTAGAAAATGTTGTTATTGCTTAGCTCTGTTCTATAGACATTTTTCTTCAAATAATCAAGTTCTTTTCTTCATCCAAATGGCATCTTATCAATAATGGCATCAAATCAATAAAAAGAAGGGAATAGGAGCAGAACTATCAATGTATCTAACAATATCATGGTATCTTATACTCCAAGCACTTTCACATACATTATCATTTAATTTGAATATTATAATCATTCTGTTAGATAGGCAGGTGAGATAGTTTTATCCCTATCATTTACTGACAAAGCTAAGGCTCAGG